>NW_027266297.1:995000-2215000 GCF_022045235.1 Haliotis cracherodii
TGATATTTCAACTTGTACACCACTATCCTACATGGCGAACTTAAAGAAAAGTGTCTGGGGACCTTTTGATTCAAAACGCGAGGACCACAGGTCCAGTAACGTATCTTTCTTTTCAGAGATTCGGGACAGTTTGTAAAAAAACGAAAGAAAATGCCAGCTGAAGTTTACTGAGAAAACACTATGTGCAATGCTGGACTTCCTCATTGATAACATCTATGTTAAATTTAGGGTAAGGCATTTTGGCAAGCAGTAGGTATCCCCATAGGCACCAATATTGAGCTCCTCTTCTTGCGGATCTGCTTCCTTATGCATATGAATAGGAAGTTCTGGTCGAACTGTCAAAGTAAAAACACGGTAATTTGACCAAGAAGTTTAACAAGAGCTTCACGTATATTGATAATCGAATAGCGTTCAATAACCATCAAATATAAAAAAAATATTTTATTTGAGATAACAGTTTCTTAGTAAAGTACAGATTCTCTTACTATATTTGATTGAGTCCAATTCGGGATTCGAACACACACTGAACTCCATGGTCCGTCAACCAATCCGGGATTCGAACCAACACTACCACAGTGAGGTACCTAATCGCCAACACACAAAGTCAACGATCTAACCCTGTCAGCCGATGCTTCCACAAAAATGAAAGTCCGACAACTGGTGGTCTAGTTCACGTAGTTTGTGTACCACGATGACAAGTGAAAATTGGCACGGCTCCCATGGCCGAAAGCTGTGAACACAGAATGCCATTTAGAAAGTGGTTAAATTTAACAAACGTCAATTGGGAATAACACTTTGTTAGTAAAGTACAGATTATCGTACTTTATTGGGTTGAGTCCAATCCGGGATTCGAACACACACTGAACCTCCATGGGAGCCGTGCCAAGTCCGACAACTGGTGGTCAGGATCACGTACTTTTGTACCCCTCTAACATGTGCATTTATACCATTTCTGCTCGTCCGTTTCTACATGTACCCGATAAAAGGTGTTTTTCACTGCTGCGCATGCATCCTCCAAACCAACGGGTTTTGCAGTGGTATCAGCGACTGTTTTCAAGATGCTTGACAGTTGATATTTAACAAAACACCAAAACACCACCAAGAATGCCGCATATGTCGTAATTGCGTTATCACATGGAATACAATTTTCATTTATTTTTCAAACGTCACGATTGTCTTGAGTAACACAAGTCTGTTTGCAGAGTTAGTGAGTGAATATACACCAAGGTCATTTATATTTCAGATGTACCAATAGTAGAAGTTATATTAAGGCGTTGCCTCATTGCTAAGCAAGGCTGCACGTTCCTGGTTGAATGTTTACATGACGTGTATCGCTGACCTCTTTTCCTGAACAATAGCGAGACCCGATAAGACCCAAAAGTGAAATGGTAACTGTTAAGAAACATTCTCAAATTTAAAAAAAGGCACCTGGCGGCCTATTCTCGAAGCTGTCTTAGTGCTACGTTATCTAAACAGGCTAGAGTTTCGATTAACGCTGGATTATTTGGCTCAAGCTTGCTAGGCGAACATTCTTCATAATTATTGAAATACTTTCAACAGTTATATTTATAATAATGTATTTTAGTTGGAGGAATACAATGTAACATTTTGATGTGTCGTATAAGGTCCTTGTTTATTTTAACACGACATGTTTCATAGCTTGAAACAAAGCTACTACTTGCTTTGTATCACATGATTTGAACTGCACTTGATATCAGTCCTGAGTTCCCTAAAATAGATATTGATCCGAGCGTTGCATGTGAATTCATTTGTAACAACTTTCCTTACGAGTGTTTGGCATAGTTTCAAGTGGACTGCACACAACACCAATACTGCTGTATTTACTTTTATTGAGGAAGTGATGTAGCCCTCGTGTTTTCTATTAAGGACGTTTATTACGTGTTTGAAGTGTCATTGACAACTGCCCCCCATCGAAAAACGCTTCGAAATTACAGAAAAAAATAGATTGGCACAGAATATTATTGAGTAATTGTGCCTCTGACTGTTGGAAAACATCGTCGCAGGCTGTAAGTCAATAGTTTAATATATAAAAAAATATCTTGTTTTGCTAATGTAGCTGAAAAAATAGAAACTCCAAAAGCACAGCCCCGCATTTACGTCGATGAAGATTAACTGTTATTTAAACATGATAACATTGAGCCTTATTGACAGATGAACACATACATGTACATACATATAACATTCAGTTGACATGTTGCTGGTTTGTAAAGGGTATATTTTCCATAGCAAGTGGCCTAGGTGACAACACAGTGATATTACATTGCGAGTGTCGCTCGTCAGGGAGCGCACTTGTTGTGAACATATAGGAGAGATCAATAACACAATGCTATGCGGTAACGCAATGAGGGTCATAGGTACTGCCTACGGCAGTATGGCAGTGTGATCCAGAAGGGTAGTTGACACAGTATAGTAACTCACTTCCTGGTAGGACTGTAACACTATGGAGTTGGGGGCTGTGGCTGTATTTCTCACGCTTCTTTGGCAGGCGTCAGGTTGTGTCACTTCTAGGTAGGATTCAGTGTTGTCACTTCCTGGTAGGATTGGGTGTTGTTACTTTCAGGTAGGATTCAGTGTTGTCACTTCCTGGTAGGATTCAGTGTTGTGACTCTCAGGTAGGAATCAGTGTTGTCACTTCCTGGTAGGATTGGGTGTTGTTACTTTCAGGTAGGATTCAGTGTTGTCACTTCCTGGTAGGGTTCAGTGTTGTGACTCTCAGGTAGGAATCAGTGTTGTCACTTCCTGGTAGGATTGAGTGTTGTCACTCTCAGATAGGATTCAATGTTGTTACTTCCTGATAGGATTGGGTGTTGTTACTTCCATGTAGGATTGGGTGTTGTTACTTCCTGGTAGGATTGGGTGTTGCTTCTTCCTGGTAGGAATCAGTGTTGTCACTCTCAGATAGGATTCAATGTTGTTACTTCCTGATAGGATTGGGTGTTGCTACTTCCTGGTAGGATTCAGTGTTGTTACTTCCTGGTGGGATTGGGTGTTGCTTCTTCCAGGTAGGATTCAGAGTTGTCATTTCCTGGTAGGCAACCAGTGTCACTGTCTATCTCTGACGTAATACTTTTGTTACAGGCAGCTGTCCTGATGGTACATACAGCTACCAGTGTCACTGTCTATCTCTGACGTAATACTTATGTTATAGGCAGCTGTCCTGATGGTACATACAACTACCAGTGTCACTGTCTATCTGTGATATAATACTTCTGTTACAGGCAGCTGTCTTAATAGTACATACGGCTACCAGTGTCACTGTCTATTTGTGACATAATACTTCTGTTACAGACAGCTGTCCTGGTGGAACTCACAGCTACCCGTGTCGCATGTATATCTCTGATATAATACCTCTGTTAGAGACAGCTGTTCCGATCTTCCATTCGGTTACCAGTGTAACTGACTTTACCTGACATAATGCTTCTGTGACAGGCAGCTGTTCAGATGTTATAATACTTCTGTTAGCGGTAGCTCTCCTAAGGGTACACACGGCTACCAGCAGTGTCACTGTCTGTCTCTGATATGATACTTCTGTTACAGACAGCTGTCCTGGTGATACACACAAGTACCAGTGTCACTGTCTATCTCTGACGTAATTACTTCTGTTACAGACAGCTGTCCTAGTGGTACATACAACTACCAGTCTCATTGTCTATCTCTGATACAATACTTCAGTTACAGACAGCTGTCCTGAGTGTGCATACAACTACCAGTGTCACTGTCTATCTCTGACGTAATACTTCTGTTACAGACAGCTGTCCTGGTGGTACATACAACTACCAGTCTCATTGTCTATCTCTAATACAATACTTCAGTTACAGACAGCTGTCCTGATCGTAGATACAGCTACACGTGTCACTGTCTATCTCTGATACAATACGTCTGTTACAGGCAGCTGCCTTAACGGTACATACAGCTATCAGTCACTGTCACTGTCTATCTCTGATACAATACTTCAGTTACAGAGAGCTGTCCTGATGGTACATACAGCTACAAGTGTCACTGTCTATCTCTGATACAATACTTCAGTTACAGACAGCTGTCCTGATGGTACACACGGCTACCAGTGTCACTGTCTATCTTTGATATAATAATTCTTTTACAGGCAGCTGTCCTGATAGTACATACGGCTACAAGTGTCACTGTCTATCTCTGATACAATACTTCAGTTACAGACAGCTGTCCTGAGGGTACATACGGGTAGCAGTGACACTGTCTATCTTTGATAAAATAATTCTTTTAAAGGCAGCTGTCCTGATGGTACATACGGCTACAAGTGTCACTGTCTATCTCTGATACAATACTTCAGTTACAGGCAGCTGTCCTGATGGTAGATACAGCTACACGTGTCACTGTCTATCTTAGAAACAATACTTCAGTTACAGACAGCTGGCATGATGGTACATACAAATACCAGTGTATCTGTCTATCTCTGATTCAATACGTATGTTACAGGTAGCTGCCCTAACGGCACATACAGGTATCAGTGTCACTGTCTATCTCTAATAGAATACTTCAGTTGAAGACAGCTGTCCTGATGGTTCATACAGCTGCCAGTGTCACTGTTTATCTTTGATACAATACTTCAGTTACAGACAGCTGTCCTGATGGTTCATACAGCTATCAGTGTCACTGTCTATCTTTGATACAATACTTTAGTTACAGGCAACTGCCATGATGGTTCATACAGCTATCAGTGTAACTGTCTCTCTTTAATAGAATACTTCAGTTGAAGACAGCTGTCCTGATGGTTCATACAGCTACCAGTGTTACTGTCTCTCTCTTATACAATACTTCAGTTGAAGACAGCTGTCCTGATGGTTCATACAGCTACAAGTGTCACTGTCTCTCTCTGATTCATTACTTCAGTTACAGACAGCTGTCCTGATGGTACACACAGCTATCAGTGTCACTGTCTATCTTTGATACAATACTTTAGTTACAGGCAACTGTCCTGATGGTTCATACAGCTATCAGTGTAACTGTCTCTCTCTAATAGAATACTTCAGTTGAAGACAGCTGTCCTGATGGTTCATACAGCTACCGGTTTCACTGTCTATCTCTGATTCAATATTTCAGTTACAGACAGCTGTCCTGATAGTACATACAGCTATCAGTGTCACTGTCTATCTTTGATACAATACTTTATTTACAGGCAACTGTCCTGATGGTTCATACAGCTATCAGTGTCACTGTCTCTCTCTAATAGAATACTTCAGTTGAAGACAGCTGTCCTGATGGTTCATACAGCTACCGGTTTCACTGTCTATCTCTGATTCAATATTTCAGTTACAGACAGCTGTCCTGATTGTACATACAGCTATCAGTGTCACTGTCTATCTCTGATACAATACTTCAGTTACAGACAGCTGCCCTAACGGTACATACTGCTATCAGTGTCACTGTCTATCTCTAATACAATACTTCAGTTACAGACAGTTATCCTGATGGTACATACAGCTACAAGTGTCACTGTCTATCTGTGATACAATACTTCAGTTACAGACAGTTTTCCTGATGGTACATACAGCTACAAGTGTCACTGTCTATCTCTGATACAATACTTCAGTTACAGACAGTTGTCCTGGTGGTACATACAGGTACAAGTGTCACTGTCTATCTCTGATTCAATACTTCAGTTACAGAGAGTTGTCCTGGTGGTACATACAGCTACAAGTGTCACTGTCTATCTCTGATACAATACTTCAATTACAGACATTTGTCCTGATGGTACATACAGCTACAAGTGTCACTGTCTGTCTCTGATACAATACTTCAGTTACAGACTGCTGTCCTGATGGTACACTACTGCCTAGAAGTTCATTCCCCTTACACGCATGGGCAACGCGTTACGCAACCAGTGTGCATCGGGTTGGTCACGCGTGTGATACCCGTGTGCAACGCGTTGCACACGGGTGTGCACCCCGTCCGCCACTCGTGTGCAACGCGTGACACACTCATTAGAGGGGGAACAAACTTTTGACCAAAGGAGGACCCGTCTAAGCTGAACCTGGAGGTGGTAACAAGGAGAGAACATTTTGTAATCCTAACGAAAAATGATAATACACATGTATTTGCTAATGTCTCCTTTCTTTATGTGATTTTGTGGGAATAACATGAATACTGATGTATTTAAATAGATCTGTCTTGTTTTATACGACCATTGCTTCTAAATCCGATGGTGTTAAGAGAATACATGGTCCTGGAACATGTTATTGCAATTGAAATGCTTTTATTGTGATTTGACATTAACCGTCTGTAGTACGACTTTCAGTGATAATATGTATGAGGTTTGGCGGCGCATTGTTTTTATTGGACCCTAATTACTTTATGATGACTTGGACTCTTTAACTCAGCTCCATAGCCGTGAGGCTGGAAAAGAACAGCATGTAATTAATGAGGGTGGGTTATATGGTCTCCTCCCATTAGTAAGACAGCCCAGTTGTGAGACACCTTAAAACAACAAGGTCATACCTGGTTGCACATGTTAATCAGGTAATTAACCCCTATCATGAAAATGGACTTGTCTTATTATAGACAAAAGAAATGACTCAAGATGTTTGATACCCTCTTTTACTTTATTTAATTCAACATTTTAATTCATCCATCCCTTAAAATCCATTAAAATCCAGTTAAAATTAATATCACAGTTCACATCACAGTTCACATCGAGGTTGTCACACGACACAACCTTAGTCCATCTTCAGAAGTTTGCCAACAGCATCCAAGAACTGGAGTGGTGTCTTGACACCCTGGGATAGCTGATCCTTCAGTGTGGAAAGTCGATTGTCAATCTCCTTGTACACACACTTTCTTGCTGGTGGAGCTGCACCTAGGTCTAACTGAGATAGCTTGGTCTTCTCAGATTTCTCAATCTTCTTGATGATCTCCATGAACCTGTAGAGATTAGGATGACGATGATTCAGTGATGAATTGAGGCGACTGTGGAAACCCTCCAGGTTGTTGTTGGTCCTTGGGCCGAATGTCTGGTGATGGCTCCACAGCAAAAGAGGGAATCTGGCTTCATAATCCACCCAGTTTGTGACTATGTAGTCGTTGAATTCTTCAGCATTGGGTACATCGGGAGACTGGTTCATGGAGTCAATCCATGCATCCTGAACCTGTTGCAGAGGCGGCAGAGGCAAGGCTGCAGCTCGTCGGATCCACTGTTCCACAAGTTGGTTATCTCTGTATAAAACAGCAAGACCAAGCTCCTGTGTTTTCCGCCAAATCGCCTGGGTAAAGTGGAAAAAACACCCCTTAATGTCTGAACCTTGAAACTCTGATGGCAGCAACTTCAAAGTCCACCTGGAATGTCTCTGGGTTGAATGGTTGGCTCAGTAGTTGTTGGATGTGGACCTTCAACTGAGCAAAGAGGACCTGGAGAGTACCTCTTTGACTGGTAATGAACTCAACCTGCTGCAAACCTGCCATGGTTGTGCATGAAATGTTCACTTACTTACTTACTTACTTTGGAGATTTAACGTGCGCTTTCCGACTGATGCGTATTTCGCACACGGGCCCGGCCAGGCCATTTAATGTGTTTCCGAAAGGGGCGAGGGTGGTCTGTACAACCCAAGAGGGGGCTTTAGGGGTTGCTTATATAGAATTTGGGAATTTTGAGATTTGGAATAGATGCCGATGGGGTTGGGGAGGAGAACTAAGGGAGCTGGGTATGGTGGATGATTGTTTGTTTATGTGATTTTGATTTGGTAGGTTATTATGGTTTTAGATGCGTTTTATTAGTTCCGTTTTTATTAAGAATACGCCTAAGGCCTTGAAGTTTTCTAGTTTATTTTGTGGGTTTAGTATTGCTTCTAAAGTGAGAGCCTTGTTTAGATTGAGGGTTGTTTGTAATGCGGTTCGATGTGTTAGGTAGTGTGTGCAGTGGATGAGTGCGTGTTCTGGGGGTTCAGGTTGTTTGCAGTGTGGGCAGTTATACCTGTAGTGGTTTTTTTTTAATTTTTAGGTGGTTATTTAGGTTGGTGTGTCCTGTTTGGAGTTAAGTGATTACTCTGTCGATTGTTTTTGATGGATGGAGAATTTTTGGTTTGGTTAGTGGTTTGCTGAGCACTCTTTTGATTTGGCTATTTGAGTTTAGATATAGGTTATGCCATTTTTTTGTGATTTTTTGTTTGTTTACACTTTTAATTTCTGATTTTGAGATGGGTAAGTTTAAGCTTATTTCTGGGATTTTGAGTGATAGTTTAGCTGCTTTATCGGCGTTTTCATTACCGTATATTCCTACGTGGGCGGGTATCCACAAGAAGGTTATTTGTTTGCCTGCTTTTGTTAGGTCGTTGGAGCTTTTAAGTATTTGATTTATTAATTTAGGTCGGTTTTTGGTATTTTTGTTTTGAAGGGCTTGTAGTCCACTTAGGGAGTCAGTAAGTATTAGGATGTTTTGGTTGTTTTTGGATTCTTGATTGTGGAGGGCTGAGGCCATGCCCATTAGTTCTGCCGTGAATATTGATTGGTTATTTGGGAGTCGGAAGGATTGTGTGGTTTTAGTTGGTTGTGTGGTATGGACTCCGAAACCCGTGTGTTTGGAGGTCGGATCTGAGGATCCGTCCGTGTAAATGTGACACCAATTTGGCCAATTTTTGTGTATGTATGCTAGTGTGGTAGTTTTAGCTATGTTTGGGTCGGTTTGTTTATTTATTTGGCTAGCTAGTGTTGTGTCTATTTTGGGTATTTTAAGTTTAGGGGTGAAGATATTTGATTGTTTGCAGTTTTGTTTAAGATTTTTAATTTGGTGTTCATTGAGGTAGTTTGTTATGCTTTGGGATATTGGGGTAAGTAAGGGGTGTTTACGAGCTAGAGCTTGGTTTTTAGGGCTGATGTTTTGGTTTATTAAGTTTTGGATGAGAGGGTTTGATTGGGACGCGGACCAGAAATTTAAGCTTAGCTGTTCCCTGCGTAGACTTAGTGGCATTTCTCCTGTTAAGGCCTGAAGTGAGGTGTAGGAGGTGCCATGTTGGGTGCGTGTAATGAGTTTGAGAGCCTGATATTGTATTGAGTCAAGTTTTTTAGATAGAGAGTTGTTTAGGGTGTTGTATATGGCGCAGCCGTAGTCTAGTTTTGATCTAATTAGGGATATGTAGAGAGAGAGGAGAGTATCTTTGGAGGCTCCCCAGTTAGAGCCAGTTAGGCATCTTAGGGTGTTTAGGTCTTTACTGCATTTAGTTATTAGGTTTTGGATGTGAGCATCCCAGGTGAGATGTTCATCGAAAATAAGTCCTAAGAATTTGGTTTGTTTTTGAAATTTGATTGTTTGATTGTTTAGCTGGAGGATTGGGGAGGCGGGTTTCATGTTTTTATGTTTGAATACTATTCCTGTTGTTTTTTCTGAGTTAAGGGAGAAGCCCCATTTGTCAGCCCATTGTTGTATTTTATTAAGAGATTTTTGGAGTAGATTTTTGGCCATTTTCATGCTTTTAGTGCGGATCCAGATGGCTCCATCATCCGCGAATTTTGATGTGTTTACTTTAGGGGATAGACCCTCGAATAGATCATTTATCATTATATTGAAGAGGGTGGGGCTGAGGATACTGCCCTGTGGAGTGCCATTTTCTAGGGGACATTGGTCCGATAGAGTTTGGTCTATACCCACGGTTATTTTACGATTGTTTAAGAAATCCTGGATGTAGTTTATTATCTGACCTTTGAGTCCTATTTTTTTAAGTTTTTGTATTAGCCCATCGTGCCATACCATGTCGAATGCTTTAGAGAAGTCTAAAAAGATGCCTGTGGTATATTGTTTATTTAGTTGTCCTGTCTTAATATCTTGTTCTAGTCGGGCGAGGTGAAATGTTCACAGACTAGGGGGAATTTATATGTGTAATAAGTAAGTTTTATCAAAACATGCATCTCAACTTGTTTAGTAAGCTCCTACTAGCTCCTAACTAAGTTATTTCCTGAGAATATTCAAACAGAATTACTGGCCTACTCTTATTAATTAATCCGCTAATCATGGGCTGTGACCATTGTTAAGTGGGTAGACTGGCTGTGTTAGCTAATTAATCCCACCTACTCCACTGTCTTACAATGGGTGTCTCACTAATGGGATGTCTCACTAATGGGATGACTTTCAGTGATAATATGTATGAGGTTTGGCGGCGCATTGTTTTTATCAGACCCTAATTACTTTATGATGACTTGGACTCTTTATCTCAGCTCCATAGCCGTGAGGCTGGAAAAGAGCAGCATGTAATTAATGTGGGTGGGTTATATCATTGAGGATACACTTGAGGGAGAGAATACTAATTACCGTACTACAGGAAGAGACCTGTAGACGTAAGCGCGGGGTTGTGTTTTAGCTGGCCGTTCGATAATGGCCGCCAGGAGAATTGAGCTTTGACTGCGTCATCTAAAATAAATAATAACATACAGCAGTGTTATTTTCACGTGTCTGTTGAATAAACTCCCAGCGCTACGGTCAATGTATCTTCTACTTGATCCTTGATACATCATTTTGGCAGTCACAATATATAGTATTTCAACGTACAAAGGAGCACTGATCTAAAGCAATTCCGCGGGAGTAGTTGTTACCTGTGCATTACTGTATTTTCCCAGTGAGTACCCGGATGATATAGCAGAAATCTAGACTTGTTCGCGACCTGTGCTCGCCATTCGTAAGCGCATTTTTATTGAAAGTAGAAAGACGTATGGTCACATTGATCAACAAAAATGAAATACAGTTTTGGAAATGTAGGTATATTTGTGGGGAGAATCGGTAATGGTGATGCAGTTTTGGTAAGTCACTTGCTTTGTAATTGTGCGATCTTTGTGTACACTATTTTGACTTGCAACACAAAGTAAATATTTCATCTGAACATTGCTTATTTTACCGTGTGTATATGTTTACATTCAAAATGTAAACAGATTTCACTAAGGAAATTTATTAAACGCCTAAATATTCAGTTTATTTTACAAATTAACTGAAAAATATGTCCATCTTTATTAATATGATAACGAATTCCAAATATTTGTTTATGTTCAATATCATCACCAAGTACAGTTCTGTATTGTTTGGCTTCTTTTCTTAGCATAATTAATATATTGTTATGTGTTTAAGCTCTTTTGATCGTCTTTATCATTTTTAGTCAGTCGGTTAAATAAATGAATGGATTATTTAGTAAATTTGTAAAATGACTGAAATATTTAGATATTTAATAAATTGCCTGAGTGAATCATATTTTACACATTGACTGTAACATATACACGCTTACAAAAGAAAATACTTGTGGAAACAACGTCTATCGCGAATCGAAAAACTTCCAAACCAAACGGAAAGGAACAAGAATGATTCTGTTCTGAACTGCAGCGAATGAATGAAAACAAAATGCAAATATCATTATTACAACCTACCAAAGTTATAATGTATCCGGGAATATCTACATAAAGGAACAACATCAATTGCGTCTGCAGCTGTACAAAAATACTTATTCGATGTCAAATGTCTATGTGAGAATCAAATACTTTAATAATAATTATTTGGAAACAATATTTGGAATATATATGAAATATGATTAAAATATTTAAATATATCGTTTTTAAACGTTATTTAAATGTATCGAATATTATAACCCGTGTTTGTTTCTTAACTGATCACTTAGTTTGTTTCAATTGTTTCACATAGGTGCCAAGTTAGCTGAAAAAACAACGTGACAACTATTTTTATAATGTCCACGGTTCTTAAAAACATACATTGAGTTAGATAACAATGAACAACCAGTCAGTGTATTATCGGTTACCCTTTGAACAAAGTATGTTGTTTTTACATCTGTACTTCACGCCATGATATGAGTGTATTGCCTAGGTTTAGTAAACCTACCTTCACATGTAAACACTTACTTTTGACATATCCACTGTGCAAGATAACAGTAATCATATTCAACATGCATTCATGCACTATATTCATCTAATTTCAATCAACAAATTGTTACATCAGCATTAAGGTTATATTTTTCCTTCCACAATAATCTGACACTGCCATGATACAACTGAACTTACTCACCCACTCAGGGTCATTATGATTTCAGTGACTGTTTCAGCTCCTCAATCCGACGACTCAAACGGAGCTATGATTGGTGGTATCGTTGGTGGCATGTTAGCAGTGGTCGTGGTTGTCCTGGGTGTGATAGGTGTAATGTTTTACAGGTAGGTGCGCTTTTATGAAAATGGACACATGTATATATGCTTGGCCTTTTTCCTCTTTAAGTCAGAATATCATGTTTATTGTATCATAAGTATAACTGTTCCACTCACCTTATTCTTAGATATAATATCAATAAATAATAACATAGTTTATACAAATCATTCAGCAATTTAGTTATTGAATGATCTATGTCCAAACTAAAAAAAAAATACTGTCATTAAATCTGTGTGAACACATTCTGCTACTTCTTATGTTTACATTAAGGAGAAAAAACAACGCCAGCAATATCAACAAGGAGCACTCCATCCACGAAGACATATCAGCTATGGAACCAGACAGACACAGGGTGCAAGGTTAATAAAAGTGACAAAACCCTTTCCTGAATCATAAGGAATCTCTGCTATAAACCTGAGTCCATTGTCTGATTCCGACTATATCATAAGCATGTGTTTATGATATCACCATGAAACAGTGATGATACCAGGTGTTCGTGAATAGGTGAGGGCATCCTGAAATAGTCTTCTGAACGTAGTCTCCGGTTCTCCTTAAGGCAGTTATTGATCTTGTTCCTAGATAATGAAAACAAGAAAGCCTGTACACAAATATAGACTTGTTCAGCCCTACAGGGAACGCATGTTGTTCTGCAGCATCCCAGCGAGCAAACAGAGATGAGGAGGAGGAGACTGAGATGGAGGAGATGGAGGAGGAGGCTGACAGAAGCTCATACTACAACATCAAGGCTCCAGTAATAGTGACGGAAGTGGCTGTGGACAAGATAGGGGACAGGATCAGAGAACTGCAAGCTGGTGAAGGAGGATTCGAACGGGAATACGGGGTAGCGCCTCATTTTATGTTTCCATTATTTACAAATCATTGTCTCAGCACCAAGTCGGGTGATGTATGTTGAAACCGCTGTATCGATTTGGTATCCATAGCAAAATACACATCATATGTCACAGCCCAAACAAAGATATATACTACTCAAAGTTTACAAAGGATAGCCACTTTAAAAGGTAAGACGTCAAATTATGTGCATCTGTTGAATGAGCCAAAGACAATACTGAGTGAAATCATGTTTAATGATCAAAATCCGGTGTCAAACAATTTGTGGCCAATAATCATTCAGATCGGCTGTCAAAAATGAAAGTATCCAACCGAAAAGGAAACGTAAATCATTACAAAAACTACTTCATTGTCAAAAAAATATAGTTTCTGTAGAGTTGCCAGAAGCACAGGACAGGATCTGCAGCTCGTTCCCCATGTGTTTGATAGGGTTGAGGTCTTCGGACCGGGCTGGCCACTCCATTGGGACAATGGTCTCCTGTCCTAAGCAGGAAGTAGTAGACTAGTATATATATATATATATATATGAACATGTTCTGTTCTACTGATTAAGTATGTTTTGTTGAAAATATCACCAATTGCGCGCCGACAGCTTAAGGTTAGTTGACTTCGGTCAGGACAAATTTGTTATAAGGAACTGAACATTTGAATAGAATTATTCTTTCTAGCGGTTAATATCCGGGTTCACACACCCGTATGAAGATTTTCAACGTGAGGAGAACAATGGCAAGAACAGATTCCGAGAGTATTACCCATGTGAGTATCTTATAACTGATTGTAGACTATTACAATGATAACAAGAAGTCCAAAATGAACATATAGCTCACATGTCCATGAGATCATGGAGAGTCAGTATATTCTCTGAGTGGATGACCCTCTACTTTTATTCCCAACAACAGACGACTACAACCGAGTTGTCCTGGAGAAGCTTCCAGGGGACCAGTCATCCGACTACATCAACGCCAGCTATATCAATGTAAGATTCCTAAACTGTTATTAATCATGTAGGGGCATGGGTGACAAAGTTGTCTAAGGCACCACGATTTGCTGGGCACGCCAGAAACCTATGATTGAGGGTTCGAATCCTGGTTCACCCCGATTTTTTTTCTAGGTTTGTCAGCACTATATCAGTGCTCGTGGCTTTCCTCCCACATTAAGCTGACACGTCGTGATATAACTGGACTACTGTTAAAAGCGGCGCTAAACCCAACTCACTCACTACTAATCATGTAGTTTCCATGGTAGTTGACCACTTACTTTCTAATGTATTTTTTGAATACCAAAATTATAATACTTTAATGCACTACATATCAAGTAAGTTTTATTTGTTAATTACTGCCGCAATCATCAAAATTCAACGTATATGGCGGCGGTCTGTAAATAATTTTGCTTAATTAAGTCAGACGATCCAGTAATTGACATGATGTTTGTTTTTTCGCAATTGGGATATGATGACATGCATCAACCGACTCAGCGAGACTGACCACCTGATCTTTGTTGGTTTAGGGGCAAGGGTGGACCAGTCTTCTAAGACATCGGAGTTTCTTGTTTGGTGTTTCACCCCTACCGCTTGCAGAATCCTATGATCCTGTCGGTCACTGATTAGTCATGGATTTTCTCCCACATAAAGTTGACACCCGACGATACAGCTGACACACTGTATCATCTCATTCTGTTTGTTGGATATTCTAAAACAAACGAAAAAGAAACGTCGTAAAAAGTCTTTAGCCACGAGAGAGTGTGTCGATGGCTTATAGCAGATCCAGTATCTTAACATGCAGGTATTGTGAAATATGCACGCTGCAGTTGCACGATATTATGACTTGTAGATATATGCAAAGTCCTAAGTGGTCTTTCATATTTCAGGGGTACTCAATGGATCAAGCCTATATTGCAGCACAAGGTCAGATTATATATTAATACCTTCAGAATTGTTTTGTACAGTAGAATTACAGTGTTGACCTAACACGAATCTATATTCTTGTGTATTAAACAGTATGATTTATGCTAACATCAACAAATCAGAATAGAAAATCTGTGTTCGCCAGCACCGAACAAGAAAACAGTGGGGGACTTCTGGAGAATGATCTACGGGAAGGACTTGACAAGGATCGTCATGCTCACAAACCTGACAGAGACAGGAAAGGTATACCCATGACCATTTTCTATCTAGGTACATGTAGGTACAATGTGTGACCATGTTCTATCTAGGTACATGTAGATACAGATGTGTGACAATGTTTTATCTAGGTACATATAGATACAGATGTGTGACCATGTTCCTTTTAGGTACATGTAAGTACAGATGTGTGACCATGTTCTATCTAGGTACATATAGATACATATGTGTGACCATGTTCTATCTAGGTACATGAAGGTACAGATGTGTGACCATGTTCTATCTAGGGTCATGTAGGTACAGATGTGTTTCTATATAGGTATATGTAGGTACAGATGTGTGACCATGTTCTATCTAGGTATATGTAGGTACAGATGTGTGACCATGTTCCAACTAGGTATATGTAGGTACAGATGTGTTACCATGTTCTATCTAGGTATATGTAGGTACAGATGTGTGACCATGTTCTATCAAGGTATATGTAGGTACAGATGTGTTACAATGTTCTATCTAGGTACATGTAGGTACATATGTGTTACCATGTTCCATCTAGGTATATGTAGGTACATAGGTGTGACCATGTTCTATCTAGGTATATGTAGGTACAGATGTGTTACCATGTTCCATCTAGGTATATGTAGGTACATATGTGTTACCATGTTCTATCTAGGTACATGTAGGTACAGATGTGTGACATGTTCTATCTAGGTATATGTAGGTACAGATGTGTTACCATGTTCTATCTAGGTATATGTAGGTACAGATGTGTTACCATGTTCTATCTAGGTACATGTAGGTACATATGTGTGACTATGTTCCATCTAGGTACATATAAATAGAGATGTGTGACCTTGTTCTATCTAGGTACATGAAGGTACAGATGTGTTACCATGTTCTATCTAGGTACATGTAGGTAAAGATGTCTTACCATGTTCTATCTAGGTACACGTAGGTACAGATGTGTGACCATGTTCCATCTAGGTATATGTAGGTACAGATGTGTTACCATGTTCTATCTAGGTATATGTAGGTACAGATGTGTTACCATGTTCTATCTAGGTATATGTAGGTACAGATGTCTTACCATGTTCTATCGAGGTATATGTAGGTACAGATGTGTTACCATGTTCCATCTAGGTATATGTAGGTACAGATGTGTTACGATGTTCTATCTAGGTACATGTAGGTACATATGTGTGACTATGTTCTATCTAGGTATATGTAGGTACAGATGTGTTACGATGTTCTATCTAGGTACATGTAGGTACATATGTGTGACTATGTTCTATCTAGGTATATGTAGGTACAGATGTGTTACCATGTTCTATCTAGGTACATGTAGGTACATATGTGTGACTATGTTCTATCTAGGTACATGTAGGTTTATATGTGTGACCATGTTCCATCTTGGTACATATTGATACAGATGTGTGACCATGTTCTATATTTTTACTCCTTTCGTGAACACCTGGTATCATCACTATTTGATAATGTACATAAACACATGCTCAAGTTGTAGTTGGAATCGTACAATCGACTCTGCGTTTAGCAGATATTGCTCATGAATATGGAAAGGGTTTAGTCGTTTTTATCATCATACCACGAATATTAATAATGTACTTTTCAAAACCAGGTGAAGTGTGTCCCCTATTGGTCAGACACGTCTGACCTCGTTGTGGATGTCTTCACCATCTCCGTCACCAACATCAGTCACAGAGCTCACTGGGTCATCAGGGAACTCAAGGCCATTTTGAAAGAGGTACATATATAGAAAGAAAGCGAATTACATCGAAATACGGCGGAGTCGTTGCAAAACATTTAAGATGCTTTCAGATAAGAAAAAGAAAAAGAAAAAGAAAGAAACATTACATTATAAATATATATGTTCTCAAGATTTGTAAAATTGCATCTATTTCTACAGAACGGCGAGAGTAGGCTGTTTCACCATTTCCACTACACAAAATGGCCAGATCATGGAACTCCGGAGGAAACAGCACTGATAGAGTTTCTTTGGAAAATAAGAAAGATGCCAAACCCTCACAATACGCCTTTGATGGTGCACTGCAGGTATGTGCTTGTGTTTGACACCAAGTGTGCTATAGCACTTAATGTGGAATCATGTTTACCTCAAGGTAATCATCTTTTTTTCTTTGATATTTGCCTATGCGTAAATATAAGTCTAATACAGTTTAGTACAGTTTATTTTTATCCCTAAATTGAAGAGAAGTTTATCTCAATGACAGCATTATTTGTATAATAGTTACAGAGCTCTTTCAGTTTTCGTTTCACACAATGCACTCTCTTTTTTCCAGTGCTGGAGTAGGTCGGACAGGGACGTACATCGCTGTGGACTACCTGCTGGACCAGGCCCTGACTGACCGGAAGGTGGACGTGTTCGGGTTTGTGAATCTGATGCGACAGCAGCGGAGAAATATGATACAGACCAAGGTTTGTGACAGGCGACATAATTTATGTTGCCCGGTCATATACATATCTCTATTTTTCATAATTTTCCATCAAGCAATAAAGCATGATGGTTGTACATTGTAGGAACAGTACGCATGCGTGTACACGACTCTACACGAGGCATTGATGATGGGTGACACGACCTTGACCTCACCCGAATTCAGGACACAAAGACGAGCAAAGAAGGTGTTCAAGATGGGGACGGCGACAGTGTCTCAGATGATGCAGGTGCTTGCTTCTCGCGCTTTCCCGTATGAATACGGTATTAGATGCTACAACACTTGTGTCAAATGTCAGCCTTAGTGTTAATAGCAGAACAACTACATCCCTTAAACAGACATGTTCTTGCTGTTGATATGTGTTACCTTGTCAGGATACATATTGATCCTTGCATATATGGTGGTAACTCTACATAAACGCGACAAAAATATTTCCATAATCTTAAGAAGTCTCTACTAAAAGTCCATTGTACGATTCCGATTATATCATAAGCATGGGTTTATGAAACAAAGTTAAAGGTAAGTGCATGCTTCTGTTCTGCCTACTGAGATTGTCTCGTTCCAATTATCTGCCGTCGCACAATATACACAGTGTTGTAACATTGATCCACCACAGCAATACATGTAGTACATCGTAGACATCACATGTGCCATTTGTCTTCTTTACAGAAAGTTAAAGTCAGCATCGAAGAACTTAAATCTGGTAAGAACATTTTCCCTGGGCTCAGAGCATAATATATCAAGGGGTTTTAGCATTCTCCTCCATGAGTCATGCGCTTTATTAATGGATATCAACAACTCAGTTGCTCATGTGACTGAGATCGGTGAAACCCATGACATGTGTATGGTGCTGACTATCCAAGCAACCTATTCAAAGTGAATCAGGCATTTGGACCCACGATGAGGTCTCCACCAAGCCTAGAAAGCACAGCGAATTGTCGATTGAGCCAACTGTGCCCCTCCTGAACTTTTGACTCATCCCCACAAATCAATGTCATATTCACACCGTTCTGTAGGCAACAAGCATTGTTAGAAAATCACACCCTTCGCCCAATCATATCTTTCTGTTTGATAGCTGGTCGCATCAAGGGCCGTGTTTGGGCGAACGGACGGACAGACATCCTAGCTGTGATGTTGCCTGTAAGTATATGGACTCAATTCTGAACCATGCACAGGTACCATAGGAACATGATATTTTCCATAGCCGTACCAACGTCGATAGCCTTATCCAATTTATTTACCTCTTGATAACTTATGATCAGAATAAGTACTGACTGCATTTAGGGTTAGGGTTGTAACATATGGTTGTTCTTCACCTGGACAGAGTCTTGTATTTGTCTTCTTCAGTCCCACCTGTCTGTGAATGGCTACCTGTTAACTGAGGCCCCCTCCGTCACTACGGCTTCTCTGTTCTGGAAACTCACAGAGGAACAGGAGTCTACCACTGTCATTGTCCTGCCAGACTCGCATCAGGTAGCTGGGATAAATTATTTTGAGATCGTTTTAGAAACCACTGTTTGAATTAATTGAATATATATATTACTGTTTAAATACACAATAAGGGCCCACAATGATAACTGGTCAAAATGTTAAAATTTTAGGATTGTGAAGTTTTTAATTTGGTTCAGTATATATATATATATATTTTAACATTTTGACCAGTTATCATTGTGGGCCCTTATTGTGTATTTAAACAGTAATGGCCACGTATTGTCTTCAGATAACACCCGTTTTTGTGCAGGTGTATCGATCAATATCATGTGCACAGCACTATAGTGGCAAAAGTTTTTTTTTTCACGTGCAACTGGTCACGTGGCCATAATACCGCACGTGTTTTCAGCCATACTTGTTAGCAGTAATTAACAAAAAAAAAGAAAAACACAAGACAACAAAAGTCTTTACGGCCATTTGCCATGCCACGCCTTTCAAATGTGCAACGTGAACGTGCCATCGGCATGTAGCAGACGGGAACGTCCGTAGCTGAAGTCGCAAGGACGATGGGTTGTAGTCGACGGAATGTTTATGATTTACAGACGCGTCTACAGCACACGGGTACCACCACTGATCGGCCTCGGCCAGGTTGACCACGTGTGACGTCACATGCAGAGGATCGTCAGATTGTCTTACGCCACCTCCGTAACCGATTTTTGATGGCTACATCAACTAGAAATGAACTGTTTAGGGGTAGACTGAGTGCGCAAACTGTTCGAAACCGTATGAGAACTGCTCACATTCAAGCACGACGGCCATACTGCGGGACGATTCTGACTTAATTACACAGATGTCAACATCAATAGTGGGCACATCTACACTTACGATGGACTCAGAGCAATTGGAATCAAGTCGTCTTCAGTGATGAATCCCGATTTAATCTTCGTTTTGCTGATGGTAGGGCGAGGGTGTGGAGGCGCCGTCATGAACGTTACGCCCAGTGTTGTGTACAGGAAGTTGACAGATTTCGAGGAGGAAGTGTCATGGTGTGGGGTGCTTTCTGTGGCAGTGCACGTTCCAGGCTTCTTGTCATCAGTGGTAACCTCAACGATGCTGCTTACCGCGACCAGGTACTCGGACCAGAACTTCTGCCTTTTATGCCAGCACATGGACCCGGTTTGATCTTCCAACACGACAATGCCAGACCCAAGACAGCAATTTTGACAAGGAATTTCCTTCAGAATGCGGGAGTCAACGTCATGGACTGGCGGTCAAGGTCTCCCGACCTCAATCCCATCGAACACGTCTGGGATGCCCTTGGCAGAAGTCGCTTAACTCTCCAGAACCAACCACAGAATTTGCAAGATCTTTGCACCATTTTGCAGCAACAATGGCATCATATTCCCAATCATGTGTTCACAAGCATCACAAGGTCCATGCGGAGGCGTTGTGCGGCAGTTGGCAACCCACATGGTTGCCATACACGCTACTGAACTTGTGTGCCATCAGATTCTCGTGCTTGGGACTTATGATTTAAACTGTTGATGTTATTACCGAATACCGTAGGTGCTTGGAACAAATTATGGTTACCACCGTTAAATAAAATCCTTCTTTGGACATTAATGATTAAAAATTACCTTCTCTGATACATTTGTCCTTTGTATATCATATATGGGATTACTTTTAAAAGTGTGAAGTTTTTAATTTGACTCAGTATTTAGTACTAATAAAATAAATGGAGTAAGATTGAACACAGTTTTAATTGGCAAGCGCTTTCAACTCGTACCTCGTACAAGTCTCAACAGGACTTGATGGTAACGGACATATAGTTACTTGACGTCATAACATTCAGGAGAACTATGTCGTCACAATACCAAGGTGACAATGGACAAATTACTTACGCCTTCACATTTAACTTAGTCGCGTATTTATGAATAAATGTTGCTCTTTTTGAAACAATGTAAGTTCATGATCAAAATTTAGCTTATATAGTGGGAAAACTAAAAAGTTGTCGCTTCCACATGCTTCTAAATGTTCACCAAGTGGAATCGTGCGGTTGTTTGGCTGCTTTATTTGTGAACGGTGAAGATTCATTCTTCTTTTTAATTTAAGTTCTGTCTTTTCTTGCATCCACTACAAACAATCAAGTAAATAACATTTCTAGTATCACAAGTCATATTTTGTTTTACAGTAAATTTAGTGTCCTTTGTAATTTGGACTGAACAGCCTTCAATTATATTGCTGCGAGTTAGGCAACGTTTGTCACCGCACTTTGAAACCTGTGGAGTGATGACAACAGAATCAAATTTAGAACTTGTCAAAATCTTTCTAAGATTTTTTGGTTGTTCAGCAAGGCGGGTAGTTTTAACATCATTCCCGGAAACAATGGTACAAGTACGTCTTGTGAGACAGTAAGGGATATTACGTTTTGTATGATACGGGTGACATGATCCAAAATCCAAATATTGGTGCGTATCACTATCTCCCAGATATTAAATTGATTCTAATATCGAGAAAGGTTAATATCTGGACTCGCTTTTTTCCATAGTGAAATTGAGTGACGCATTAAGTAAATTTAAAATTTCATGAACACCTGTTAGTTGACTTTTTTTTCACTTTTTAATATGATGAAATAGTCGTCTAAAAACCTTCTCTATGAATGTTCAATTTGTTCTTTCAAAGATTCACCAAGAGTATCTCTCACCTTATCATAAAACATATTCTCTTAAAATCTCAACACAAGGGTTGCATAAGTAGGGGCTACCTTAGTACCCATGGCTACTCCTTTATTTTGTGAATAATAAGATCCATCAAAATAAAACATGTTATTGGTAATAACCAACTTCAATGCATCAATGATAAACTCATGCGATATATATTGTGCCTGAGAGTTAGAACTTTACTGTACTTTATATATATTTGTTTGTGTGTATGCAAATGTCGATATTTCAGCGTCTGGACAGCTTCATGCCACTTCCAGGAGACAGCCTGGACCTGAGTACTGTGATCGTGGTTTGTTCTACTGAGACCCCACTCAACTCTGGTCTCATCCTCAGGAAAGTCGACAGACAGATGGAGGTAGGCCGTTTTGTACAGTTCTATGTTGCATGTCAGCGAAAGGAACATGAGATACTCAGAGCTACTTTAACACACTGTTTCCCATAAATGACAGACAATGTATGAAGACAACCTTGTGTTTGCAGGGCAGTGCCTCTTCCCAGCTGGTACATGTGTATCTCCTGAAGACCTTCCGGAAAGATGATAATTCCAGTCTCTTTGACCTCCTGGAGCAAGTTGACAGCAACATAGAGGGAAATAACTCTCAGCCAATAACAGTTATATTCAGGTTGAATAATTTAAATTTATATTTTTAACAATTATTTGCCAAATTACATGCAGTGTTAATCTATATCTAAAGTATTAATTCCCTAAATTTGCTCAAAAATACGTTATAGGCATATCTAGAAGCGCTACATTTTTATAGAACTCTTTTTCTACCAGATAAAATGAACGACGAATAGCCACGTTGTTCTGCATCCTGAGTAACATCGTGCAGGGCATGAAACACGACAACGAGGTGGAGATCTACAACAACATCTGAAAGTTGGGTCATCTGTGTGACAACGATCTCTCACAGGTAGGAATCAGAATGGTTCCGCATTACTAATAGGTTAAGATTAATGTTAAGAAAACATGTTTTTGTGTGTTTCACCAAAGTGGTAAACATAAAAGATCTTCATCACTTCAGGCTTTCCTCCCGCATCAAGCCCACACGCCTTGATGTAACTGTATACTGTTCAAAGTGGTACTGAACAAACTCAGAACATCTTTGTTTGAAAGATACTCGTATATGTAAACGCCATTTCAAATCCAAAGACGCAAAATATATCCTTGTATGTAACAGACATTAAGGTGCACTTCTATGACGAACGGGTTTGACTTATAACAGGCCTGACAATAATCTCATGACAATATACCTACATGTTTGCTTATGAATGAATGACCTTACGTCCCAGGCTGACGTCTCCCTGTGCTATGACCTGTCTTCTGCCTATCTGGAGACACAGAATGTTTACGCCAACACGTGATGGCAGACCAGCACTACTACCCACGTACATCCACTGCAAACCTCTCCATCAATACTGTTAGCCTCTTCCTATCTGGAGACACAGAATGCAAATGCAATAAATCAGTTCTCCTGGTCACGTATATATATACAATAAACCCTTCCATTAATACTGACACACAAAGACCTTCTTTTTAATACAAATAAGATAATGCATAATGGTACAACATAAAAACATGAAATGGAATGTCACGTTAAATTTGTCTTTACATTCTTGACTGTACCACATGTATATCACTTTTATTTGAAAGTTATATATTTTGTATATCCAATAAGAAAATACTTGTGATTCCCCGCCCGACTGGAATGTCGTTTATCACTGTCATCCTTATTGTTTGGTTACAACACATGCAATCGACATAGTTCGTCAAGCAGTGGTTATGAAAAATGAATTCTATATCGAGGGATATTTCATAATGCTACTTTAAAGCAGGCACTATTATATACACATGCACAAAAGTTAAGCGCCACCCACCATATTCGTGAGTTGTTACTTTTGGCACTTAATGATGACTATTATAATGAGATAATTATTACGATTGTTATAAGCCGTATATGTAAAACTCATGTGATGCAAAACCTGTCCCAAAGCAAGTTTATCTTGTGTTCCAAAAGAGTATGAGCAGAACGGATTTTTACCGAAGACCAGAAATTGAAGGATTAGAAAACATTGAAAACAATTTTTTTTTCATGTAACTGTCATGATATCAGCAGACCATACCAGGTGTCACATAGACACCCTAGGGAGTGCAGAGTCTATTGAAAGACAGAAACGTCAGTAACGTGTGTATGATCCACGGACATTGACCACAGCTTCAACCCTACACCTCATACTCATTACAAGTCGTTGAATGCTTCTCTGAGGCAAACGGATCCATTCTTCATGAAGAGAGCGAGATTTTGAACTGGGAGATCACGATGTCTGATTTTGCGGGCAAGAATGTCCCAGAGATGCTCAATCGGATTAAGATCCGGACTACAGGCAGACCAAGGAAGAGTAGTAATAGCTTCTTGACCCAAATATGCCAAAACTGCCCGAGATCTATGTGGTCTGGCATTGTCGTCCATGTAAGCAGGTCTTGTCTGAAGAGGATGGTTAGAGGATAAGGGACTACCACTGGACGAAGAACCTCATCTTGGTATTGTTGGCCATTCAGGTTTCCACGAATTGTCACCATCAGAGATTTGCAGCCGAAGGAAACACAACCCCATATCATGACACACCCACCGCCACATGCTAAGGTCTTCTGGATGTTCGCAGGTGCAAAACGAGTGTTACGTTGCCTCCAAACAGGTATTCGACCATCAACAGTTCGTAGCAGCATTCGACAATCGTCAGACCAATGGATCCTTCTCCAGTTGGCCAAGTTCCATCGACCATGGGCACAACACCATATGTGCCTCTCAGTCAGTTAAGGACGTTTTACTGGTCTTCTGGCGTTATAACCAGCCGCTCTGAGGCGACGCCTTACGGTCATCGTCAAGATTCTCTGATGGGTAATCCACTGCAGTCTTAAAGCTGTTGAAGTGGCAAATTGATTTCGTCTGACTATCCTGAAAAGACGTCTATCCTCTCTGTTGCAATTGGAGGTCTTTTTTGGCCTACTAGACCTATGCCTGCCATTGACATCATTGGTTTGACCATGTTTGACAATCAAACGAGTGATAACACTGTGTAACGACCCATCTGTCTTGTCATGGCCCTGCATGACAAGCCAGCATTTTTCATGCCTATCACTTGCCATCTTTCAGCGTTGGGTAACTTTCTCCTCACCATGGCTGATTTTCAACCTCTTTTGGAAGGGGAATCTCACACAGGAGCAAGATGCAACCACGTGTCTGAAACTTGAATTTCACTATTTATAGGATAGGGGAACTGCAGCAACACGTAAAGCACACTTGCCTTGTGGTATCTGGACACATTTAGGTTCATGAAACTATGGAAGCCTAATTCAGTCATACATCATCATATTTCGTATTTCTGATTCCCACACGTGAAATCAAGAGACTATGCATGTGGTGGCACTTAACTTTTGTGCATGTGTATATTTCAATATATTTTAATATTATTCCCATGACATAAGTCATATTGTTATTTTCATTTGAATATTGACATACATCTTTAATATTGCAATATTGTTACTTTCATCTTGAATATGTGTATACCATATCTTTAACTTTGCAAAAACTAGAATCATTCTTCATTAGAATATGAATTCATCTTATGTTCTCACAATAATCTGAAGTTTGATATCTGAGTCCAGTTGAAATAAATCGAAAAGCAAAAGATTCCCATTTTATAGAAATACTCAAGCACCGAACTTTTGTATTTGTATCTACAACGTCGCTTTTAACATATCTTACTCAGACCTGGCGCTTCCATGATCATCTTCAATGTCAGAATTTTGCCTCTGCGATCTTGTGGAGCACAAAATCAATGCATATATCTATATTTTGATACTGATTATATTCTTTATGCGAGTCATTTTCTACTATTTGATATATATGTGTGTACTAATTTATATTTTATTACTTTTTTTATCTATGTATTCTGGCTACTTATACGTGTACATTGAAGTTGATCTCTCAGTGAAACTACATATAATACAATGGTTACTTACAAACGACAATTGAATCCATGTGGACATTGAAAATGCGTCCTATGGACAGTCTGTTAGTCAGTGCTGTGATATCTTGGTACATATCATGATAACTATTCTCTAACACATTTGAATTATATCAGTTCGCCATCAAATAGATTAATCGTGGATTTTGACATTTGGCATTTATCTTTACTTGACAAGGTGTCTTCCTCTTCTCCATTTGGCTCCAGGACTACGAACATTGAAGTACCAACCTTCGTCTTGAAATTTAGCGAGCCGACATACTCTTCACTTCCTTCAATATACTATACTCAGATAAGAATCTTGCTTTCTATTAATGATGAATAAAGCTTGCGTTCCTACTTTTTACATCCTAATATCTTGTTATTTTTTGACTGACATTGCGACTTAAGTCTGTTGATGTCATGTCTGGAAGCAGTTTATATCAGTCAAAAAGTTTTATATAAAAATTGATATATGAGAATAACGTCAATTTTGTTTGGAGCTGGTACTGTTCCTGCGAATATGGAAACCTGAAGTTTACACCCAACATCTAATCCACACTAAACAAAGTATATGCCCAAGCTTGGTGACATTTGAATCTCATATAGGTATGATTTGTTTACGTAATAAATAACATTGATGCACAGTGTCTGGCCTTTATCAAGGTAAAACAATATTTGCATAGACTTTGAAGGTTCAACTACAAAAACAATGAAACCAGCTCTGCATAATATATATTGTATGTAGTTATTGTATGTAGTTAGTGTTTTACGATAATAATATGGTACATGAGATGAAAATATAATTTTGTCTCTGTTCTGTAAAAACACTAAGTCCACGAATTCCAACATTTTTGTAACTTCTTATTAGCATCATAAACAGTATATTTTGGTATTGTGTGTTAAGATATTTTTAAATCAATTTGTCATGTGTAAATAAACGCTACCAAACCCTTTCTATATTCATAAGAAATATCTGCAAAAGCAGAGTCGATTGTACGATTCGGACAATATCATGATCATGAGATCCTACCAAATATTCGCGAAAAGGTCAGCGTGTCCTGCCTCAGTGGCAACTGACAGAAACACATGCAGAGGCAAGTTAACTCTACACCTGAAACAACACGGGGATATTTGGTTCAAGTTAAAATAGGGAATTGCATCGGACATCATTGTTGTCACTGATGCGTAAAATTTGGAAATGTCCTCCACATGTCTTCTTTGGAACTTTTGGAAAGCGTTATTGATGTCTTGAATGTTGTAACCTTGAGCAAACAACTTCTGAGCATGAGTTACATGACGCTCTTTGCCATCTTGGTAGAAAGAGCATGCTCGATTGTATTTCACAAGTTGTGAAATGTATACACCAAAGGCCTGAGCTGCTGCGATGGTGCTCGACATGACAATTCAGGATGACCAAGAAGACACCAAAACAGAAATGTAACACCCCTGAGACAAGCCCTGCCCCTCCCGTAGAACTCCTACACATGATATACTGCCTGCTCATGACTACACCAAGCTGAACATGATCCACACAGAAAACTGTGAGACGTTACTGTCCACAGTTGATTACCAGAATACAGTTTGCAGTCACATCCAGGAATTCAGGGATTCTAGGGTTATTGTCAACATTTCAGACTGATGATTGGTGATTTGGCTAGAAAAAAGATACCCCTGATAACTAAGGGGCTATTTCTGTAATTCAATTCTCCGAGTACATATCCGATATTTAGACTTCAAAACATACACGAAATAACGCGGTAAATGGTGATTAGTTATATGTCCAAGATGGCGATATTTACGATGTACATAATGTTCAGAGGTCGTTTCCCCCAAAAAATTGGTTCATCTAAAATGACTAAGTTATCACAGAACAGAGAATTTCCAAAGAACTCAAAACTGTTAAGTGTATTTGTGTGCGTGCTGTATGTTACATTTTATACGACTTCGAAGTGAGGATTGAGGAGGAGGAACACATATGTCCCTATAGCAACCGGGGGTTTAGTACTTATCACCTCTTTAACAGCATGAGTGTGGTCACGCTCGGACAGACCCTACGGGAATTTGAAATAAAACCTTTCTATATCAGAAACCATTCATTTTGCTTTCTCAAACACGTTACATCACAAAGAAAGCGTTTTCCAAATGTTTTTTGGGTAACTTAAAAAAATCTTTCTCATCTTTCTAAAATGTCAAATGGAAATGTTTAAAATGAATTTGCGTTTGAATAGCCAAAGATTAGGAACATTAAGAAAATTATCTAGATTGTGTAAAATAATCATGATCAATTCAACTCTGGAAAGAATTTTGTTTTCCAAATTCTTTTACCTGATCCGACTGCTCGGCAAAGATGTTTGTGAGATTATAATGTTGTTTTTTATGTACATACATTGTTGTGTAATTAAAACTTGAATTGTAACTCTAATGTCGGTGCTTGCATGGGTGAGCCGAATTTTCACGCTTGACTGATTCAGCCATGCAGGTGGACAAGGGGACGTAATTTATCAAAGTGAGAGCTAAAGCTGGTAATTAACAGGATTGCCTTGATAGGAAACATTTAAAATAATATCTATGCCTGCACATTAAAGGATTAAGCTGAATTGGCAAAATTATCAAATTCACAAACAAATGTCTGAAGAAGTTAATCGCGGTGATCTAATACCCTTGATGAAATCCAGAAACTAAGAAATGTAGACCAGCTTGGTTCAGACACACAGAGTTTATTCTGTCAGTCTGTTTTTGATAACAACGAGCTATTTTACACAATCTGATGTGTCGTGAAAAGGCCATTTTTTACTGTTTGGGACACATTTCCTTTGAGTTACAGCTGTTCAAAATTTGAAAGGTTGTGAGGAATAATGTCTGGAGTTGTTTTCACTGAATTTAATTGTAGGTAAGAAAGAGAATACCCAGCTTGAAACTGCTACGGTGTGTTACGTTTATAGATCTATGACATTAATTCCAGACATACATGGGAAATATAAACGATACCAAACACAACATCGCATTTGCATAATCACCATGCACAGCACATGTCTATTAACATGGAATATGCATGCATTTTCTGAAATTAATTCTTGCTTATATTTTGATCCTTGAACTGATCATGAAAAGGATAGATTTGACACTACCTTCCTTAATTATTCAGATTTAATGATATGATTTTATTGAAGCAAATCATTCTAATATAAACTAGCCACATAAAGAAACTGTGCATGGAGAAAATATAGATATAAGGGCACACCGTCCATATATGACACAGCAATTATTGGAGTCATTCAAACGCTCATGATCTGTGGCCATTCAAAACTTCAAAACTTCTCAGGCACAGACACAAGCATATCACAAGCAAATCATGCCAAGATTGACAGCTGCACAGCGTGAACCAGCCATTGGAATGATCCGAGCGGGAATGAGGCAACAACAGGTGGCAACACATTTCCAGTGCCATCGTAACACGATATCGGCATTGGTGAGGCGTTATCAGAACACAAATGACATTGCCGACCACCCACGTTCAGGACGTCCCCGAGTTACGACGCCAAGACAGGACAGATGGATTCGAGTTACACATCTCCGACACAGGTTCCAAACGGCAGTAACGACGTCCCAGACAATTCCTGGGCTGTATCCATCCCAACACTGTCAGGAATCGTTTACGTCAGTACGGGATTCGACCACGACGCCCTGCCATACGTCCCATCCTGACACACCGTCATCACGTCAACCGTCTAAGATGGTGTCGAAATCATGTTCGCCAACCTCGAATATGGTGGAGAAATGTTGTCTTTACAGATGAATCGAGGTTCAACGTGTCTACCGGCGTTTGGGAGAACGTTATGCACGCAACTGTATTGTGGAGAGGAATCGTTTTGGAGGCGGCTCTGTGATGATTTGGGGTGGGATAACAGCACGGCACCGAACCCCTTTGGTGGTTGTTCAGGGCAATCTCACCGGTGTTGGCTACAGAGATCAGATTCTGAGGCCTGTGGTCATTCCTTTCCTGCAACGTCATGGCCCAGGATTGACATTTCAACAGGACAGCGCTCGTCCTCACACGGCTAGGGTCGCAATGGATTTCCTTTACCATAACAATGTCATGTGACTGCAAATTCTCCAGATCCTTCCCCAATAGAGCATGTGTGGGATGAAATGGAGCGCCGTCTGCGTCGTCTTCCACATCCTCCAGATAACGTCCGTGACTTGGCACAGGATTTGAGGAGGATATGGCAGGCCATTCCCCAGGTCTTCCATGCCCATTTGGTGGACTCCATGCGTCGCCGATGCACTGCTGTGATTCACGCACAGGGTGGTCATACCCGTTATTGACTTTGTGACTTTGTCGTTTGACCCCCTACTCCATTTTGATCTTCTGACGTCACCGTAACAGATGTTGTTCAGGTCCCGTTGACATTTTCTAATGGTCCGATCATTCAGCTGCTACAGCGTCTGCATCATTTTGTTCTTGCTGTGTTGTATTTCAGTCCAGAATATATTTTCTCCGTGCACAGTTTCTTTATGTGGCTAGTATATACATGCTACATATGCCAGAAATGTTTCATTACACGATGTGTTGAGATATCTTCAATGTGTAATTGAGTAGCGTTTGGCAAATCTATGTGTCTACCATACAGACCAACCTCACAAGTACTGGTGGTATCCAGGTAGAGCAGGCAGATAGTTCTGTTGCATGAGCTGGAGGTCTTGCGTATATATTGCACATGACCTGTGTAAGGTATTTTCACAGATTCATTTGAAGTGGCCAGACACTATTTGTTTCATCACATATTACGCTTTGCCGGAAAGAAAATGTCATACTGCTCTTTGTTTGTGTTCCTCCAGGAGCCATCGCTATGGTAATGAAAGTATTGAGCCACGACTAGCTATTTTTAAAGAAGAGCATACAGACGGTGTTCTGATACTGTGTGGTGACCTGAATGCAAGAACTGGTAACTTGAATGACTTTGAAGATGACTCCATTGACCATCTACCGGTTGATGACATTTACTGCCCTGTTGAATATATCCCACCTGTACGAACAAACCGGGACACTATTATTAACAATTTTGGAAGACAATTTGTTGAACTATGCAAATAATTTGAACTTTTTATTGTCAATTTGGCTATCAATTTTCATTGTAGAGCTAGGCCTCCTGTAGATGTAACCCCGCTAAATTGAATTTGGAACCAAACGCGTAGCTTTTGGTTTCAAATGTTAAATTTAGAGCTGACAATTTGCTGTAAATATGTTTTAAATATATGTTATTGCTTGCCAAATGATCTTGCTTGTGGTGACGGTGGCAGATATACAAAATATTATGTCATAGGTATTAAATATTGGGCAACGTCTTTACCACCAACAATTAAATTTTCCGACATGGACACCATTTCATGCAGGTTGTTCATTATAGGAGTGAGTGAGTGAGTGAGTGAGTGAGTGAGTGAGTGAGTGAGTTTTACACCGCTTTTAGCAATATTCCAACAATATCACGGCGGGGTACACCAGAAATGGGCTTCACACAAGGTACCCATGTCGAGTATCGAACCCGGGTCTTCGGCGTGAAGAATGAACGTTTTAACCACTAGGCTACCCCACAGACCCCAATTATAGGAACATGTTGCAGAATGTGAACTTGGTAGTTCAGGATGTAAATTCCAAAAATTGTGGCTGCCAAGACTCATCATACTGGTACTAACATGTATTTCATATAATCACAGGTGACTTCTCAATTGTTGATAATAACAACCTTCGTTAGATGTTCAAATATGGACAAAAATATCGGGAGCAACTCCTAACATTTGGATCACAACTTTAAAATCATTATGGATACTGTCAATGCATAACCCAAAGAATGGGCCAAAAGAGAAGAGGAACCTGTTTAATGTCTTTCAGGGTCGGTTAAGTCAGTACATGGTGTTGTCATTGGTGGAATGCACAAACTGAAAAAGAGGAAACAGAATTGGAACAAACCCATTCTGTCCCAGCCAGCTGTCATCCAAAGTATGGCTGCCCTACATAAAAACGTTTGTAGCTGTTCCCATTGACAAGGCCTCAAATAACATAACATTGATATGTAAGCATTAATTATTTGATCAAAGAACTTGGTATAAATTGGCATATCAAATAATGCTTACTGTTAACTGAGAAAGAAAATCTCTGCCAAAACCATGCATCAGTACTATCAACATTCTACTTGACAGAAGACATGTCCGTTCCTCTTTTGTACTGGATTCCAATCCTCCATAACAATCGTTCCGGGGATGTATTGCCAGGTCCAGCAAATGCACTACCAAATCTCTGTAACAAAGACTATCAAGTAACGATACTCCTGAACACAATCAAGGAAAGACTTATTCAAAGACATTTTTTGAGACAAGTGGAATAAATACCATGTGACATCTCAAAAACACAAAGGATTTGCTTGTCTTTTTGCAATTTCAGAAAGAACCAAGTTTATTTCTTTTAAAAATTTGATATTTCAACTTGTACACCACTATCCTACATGGCGAACTAAAAGAAAAGCGTTTGGGGACCTTTTGTTTCAAAACGTGAGGACCACAGGTCCAGTAACGTATCTTTCTTTAGACATTCGGGACAATTTGTCAAAAATGAATGAAAATGCCAACATAAGTTTACTGAGAAAACAATATGTGCAATGCTGGACTTCCTAATTGATAACATCTATGTTAAGGGGTAAGGCATTTGGGCAAGAAGTAGCCATCCCCATGAGCGCCACTTGAGCTCCTCTTCTTGCGGATCTGTTTCTTTATGCATTTCACAGGAAGTTCTGCTCGAACTGTCAAAGTAAAAACACGGTAATTTGACCAAGAAGTTTAACAAGAGCTTCGCGTATATTGATAATCAAATATCGTTCAATAACCAGCAAATATAACAAATATTTTATTTGGGATAACGCTTTCTAAGTAGAATTCAGATTCTGGTACTTTATTGGGTTGAGTCCTATCCGGGATTCGAACCCACACTACATGCGTGATGCATCGTATCGCCAGCACACAAAGTCAGCGATCTAACCCACTCAGCCACCGATGAAATGAAATGAAAATGAAAGTCCGACAACTGGTGGTCTAGTTCACGTAGTTTGTGTATCACTATGACAAGTGAAAATTGGCACGGCTCCCATGGCCGATAGCTGTGAACACACAATGCCATTTAGAAAGTGGTTAAATTTAACAAACGTTATATTGGGGATAACACTTTCTTAGTAAATTACAGATTATCATACTTTATTGGGTTGAGTCCAATCCGGGATTTGAACATACACTGAACTCCCTTGGGAGCCGTGCCAAGTCCGTCAACTGGTGGTCAAGATCACGTACTTTGTGTACGCCTCTGACACGTGCATTTATACCATTTCTAAACGTCCGTTTCTACATGTACCCGATAAAAGGTGTTTTTCACTTCTGCGCATGCATCTTCCACATCATACTTTCTTTTGCCTGACAGTTGATATTTAACAAAACACCCAAACACCACCAAGAATGCCGCAAATGTCATAATTGCGTTATCACATGGAATACAATTTTCATTTATTTTTCAAACGTCACTATTGTCTTGAGTAACACAAGTCTGTATGCAGAGTGAGTGAGTGAATATACACCAAGGTCATTTATATTTCAGATGTACCAATAGTAGAAGTTTAGGCGTTGCTTTATTGCTAACGTTATTGCAAGGCTGCACGTTCTTGGTTGAATGTATACATGACGTAACGCTGACCTCTTTTCTTGTACAATAGCGAGACCCGATAAGACACACAAGTGAAATGGTAGCTGTTAAGAAACATTCTCAAATTTAAAAAAGGGCACCTGGCGGCCTATTCTCGAGGCTGTCTTAGTGCTACGTTATCTAAACAGGCTAGAGTTTGGATTAACGCCGGATTATTTGGCTCAAGCTTGCTAGGCGAACTTTCTTCATAATTATTGAAATACTTTCAACAGTTATATTTATAATAATGTATTCCAGTTGGAGGAATACAATGTAACATTTTGGTGTGTCGTATAATGTCCTTGTTTATTTTAACACATGTTTTTCCTAGCTGGAAACAAAGCGACTACTTGTTCTCTATGACATGATTTAAACTGCTCTTGAGCGTGCCAATATATCAGTCCTGAGTTAGATCCTGAACTAGATCTTGATACGAGCGTGGCACGTGGCTTCATTTGTAACAACTTTCCTCATGAGTGTTTGGCATAGTTTCAAGTTGACTGCACACAGCACCAACCTCACCACTCACTGCTGACGTACACTGCTTTTACATTTACTTTTATTGAGGAAGTGATGTAACCTGCATGTTTTATTACGCATATTAAGGACTTTTATTACGTGTTGTAAATGTCATTGACAAATGCCACCATTCGAACAAAACTTCGATTTTAAGGAAAAAAATAGATTGTCACAGAAAATCAGAGCCCCTGACTTGAAAAACATCGTTGCAGACTGTAGGTCAAAATTTTTTAATTACAAAAACATATCTTGTTTTGCTGATGAAAAAATACAAAGTCTCCATACAAAATCTCAGCCCCGGATTTACGTCGATGAAGATTAACTGTTGTTTAAACATCATAACATGGAGCCTTATTGGCCGATGAACACATACATGTACATACATACAACATATAGTGGACATGTTGCTGATTTGTAAAGGGTATATTTTCTATAGCAAGTGGCCTAGGTGACAACACAATGATATTACATTGCGTGTGTCGCTCGTCAGGGAGCTCACCTGTTGTGAACATATAGGAGATCAATAACACAATGCTATGCGGTAATGCAATGAGGGGCACAGGTATTGCCTACGACAGTATGACAGTGTGATCCAGTATAGTAACTCACTTCCTGGTAGGACTGTAACACTATGGAGTTAAGGGTTGTGGCTGTATTTCTCATGCTTCTCTGGCATTGTTCAGGTAGGTGGTACGTTTGTAATAGTCAGCTAAACAACATACTGTCCTGTGATAGAAACTTGAACCCTTGACTTCTGTTGCATGTTCGTTGAATGTGTGATGTATCATTTTGTTGTGTGTAAGAGTTCATCTTTCGAGAAATATGCTACACTTTGACCCAAGTTTCCTATGGGCCTTTCTCAAGCGTAGACTACGTCTTAAAATTTTAAGCCCACTGTGACATATATTGCTCAGACATTGCTGACTGAGACAGTCACTCACTCACTGACTCAGTCAGTCACCCACTCACTGAAGTAACGAATGGATGAACAGACTTTTGACTATTGGACAGTTGAAATCATCCCTCGTGTGGATAGCTTTCGGTCACTCTGAATCTTTATGCACATATCTAAATAGGAACAAGACGAGGCGGTCAGACTGATCTCCTTTATTTGTGGTTCTGGCAGGTAAATCAGTGGCCACATGACCGTTATTTTACGATATAAGAAAATCGATATATCTTTTTGGCCAAATTCCCATATAAATAGATTTTGACAATCCGACAAGGAAATCCGATTCAGATGGATAAAAAACCAAGATCAGCAAGAAGGGAAGCACACTTGATGCCTATAAATATCTTACCCCAAAATTGTACATAGACCTTATCAATGAGTAATTCCAACATTTCACATATATTTTTCGCAGTGTGCTTCAAATATCAATTGTTGTTTTTGACCAATTGTCCTGAACGTCTGAAGATAGACTGTTTCTATGGTCATCACGTCACCAAGGACTGACAAAATTTAGCTTTGTTCAGTTCCGAAATGGCACATTTCAGATATTTGTTTTGATTTTTTTGAGAATTCACCTGGTTTTAAATATATATCTACTTATGTCAAACACCTTCGGTGAATATAAAAAAATATCCCTTCCTTGATTGTATTAAATATTATGGTTGATATCTGAGACGGATTTGGTGGTACATTTGCTGGTCCCTGCAATATGTGTCTCTTCGTACGGATGTTTATGAAGCTTTGGAATCACAAATAGAATAGACATGTATTCAGGTTTTTAGAGTCAAGCCAAGAGTTATTAATAGTTCTGAAACAGGACGCCCCTCAACTTATTTAGTCGATATACAGTCTTTGCACAGCACTTATTAAGGAATACTATTGGGAAATATAACGTTATGAAAAAAGTGCAATGCATAGAAACAGTAAATGCTATAATGCAGTCTTTCTGATGAGGAGCATATTCTCTAAATTTCATTTACCCTTGAATATGCGAGCGCTTTATGAGCAGGTTTATTTTGAGGCACTACATGATGAATAATCTTACAACGCCATTACTCTTGAAGACTTTCAAGTAAGTCTGTTGAGCACTGTGTGCACAGCCTGGATATCATATTTCAACACAACTTTCTTGTTCTCAGACGAATGCCTTCATCTGATTGCTATGACAAAGTTTTGGGGTTTTCCATGCACACGGCGAATCCTGGATGGATGTTTCTCTTTGCACACCATGCACAGATGTGCAGTTACACTTGGCTCTTGAACTAGTGTCAAATGAGCTGACTACACATGTAGCTTTCCTTCACGATTTATGCAAATAATACATCATGTTGATATTGATTTCAGATTTACCATAAACGTGTGTGTATTGTTAACTTGTAGGTATCTGGTATCAACACTATTGTTACTTGTTGGAACCTGCTAACATCACTATTGTTTCTTGTGGGTACCTGGTATCATCACTGTTGTAACGTGTGGGTACCAGGTATCATCAATATTGTTACCTGTGGGGACCTAGTATCAACACTATTGTTACGTGTGGGACCTGGTATCATCACTATTGTTACGTGTGGGTACCTGGTATCAACACTATTATTACGTGTGGGAACCTGGAATCATGACTGTTGTTACGTGTAGGCACCTGGTATCAACACTGTTGTTACGTGTGGGAACCTGGTATCAACACTGTTTTTACGCGTAGGAATCTGGTATCATCACTATTGTTACGTGTGGGTACCTGGTATCATCACTATTGTTACGTGTGGGTACATGGTATCATCACTATTGTTACGTGTTGGCACCTGGTATCATCACTATTGTTACGTGTGGGAACCTGGTATCAACACTATTGTTACGTTTGGGTATCTGGTATCATCGCTATTGTTACGTGTGGGCACCTGGTATCATCACTTTAGTTACGTGTTGGAACCTGGTATCAACACTATTGCTACGCGTGGGCACATGGTATCATCACTATTGTTACTTGTGGGAACCTGGTATCATCACTGTTGTTACGTGTGGGGACCTGGTATCATCACTATTGTTACGTGTGGGTACCTGGTATCATCACTATTGTTACTTGTGGGTCCCTGGTATCATCACTATTGTCACTTGTGGGAAGCAGGTATCATCACTATTGTTACCTGTGGGAACCAGGTACCATCACTATTGTTACGTGTGGGTACCTGGTATCATCACTATTGTTACTTGTAGGAACCCGGTATATATCATCACATTTGTTACTTGTGGGAAACAGGTATCATCACTATTGTTACATGTGGGTACCTGGTATCATCACTATTGCTACGTCTGGGGACCTGGTATCATCACTATTGTTACGTGTTGGTACCTGATAACATCACCATTGTTACGTATGGGTACCTTGTATCATCACTATTGTTGCGTGTGGGTATCTGGTATCATCACCATTGTTACGTGTTGGGTATCTGGTATCATCACTATCGTTGTGTGTGTGTACCTGGTATCATCACTATTGCTACGTGTGGGAACCTGGAATTATCACTATTGCTACGTGTGGGAACCAGGTATCATCACTATTGTTACATGTGGGGACCTTGTATTATCACTATTGTTAAATGTGGGTACCTGGTATCATCACTATTGTTACATATGGGTACCTGGTATCATCACTATTGCTACGTGTGGGAACCTGGAATCATCATAATTGGTACGTGTTGTGTAACTGGTATCATCACTATAGTTTCATGTTGGTACCTGGTATCATCACTATTGTTACGTGTTGGGTATCTGGTATCATCACTATTGTTGCGTGTGGGTACCTGGTATCATCACTATTGTAACGTGTGGGAACCAGGTATCATCACTGTTGTTATGTGTGGGAACCAGGTATCATCACTGTTGTTACGTGTGGGAACCTGGTATCATCACTGTTGTTACGTGTGGGCACCTGGTATCATCACTGTTGTTTTGTGTGGGTACCTGGTATCATCACTGTTGTTTTGTGTGGGTACCTGGTATCATCACTATTGTTACGTGTGGGAAACTGGTATCATCACTGTTGTTTTGTGTGGGTACCTTGTATCATCACTATTGTTACGTGTGGGAAACTGGTATCATCACTATTGTTACGTGTGGGTATCTGGTATCATCACTATTGTTACTTGTGGGAACCAGGTACTATCACTATTGTTACTTGTGGGTACCTGGTATAATCATTTTTGTTACTTGTGGGAACCAGGTATGATCACTATTGTTGCTTGTGGGAACCTGGTATCATCACTATTGTTACTTGTGGGTGCCTGTGTGAACCTGTGCTACGTGTGTGAACCTGGAATCATCACTATTGTTACGTGTTGGGTATCTGGTATCATCACTATTGCTACGTATGGGGACCTGGTATCATCACTGTTTTTACGTGTTGGTACCTGGTATCATCACTATTGTTTCATATGGGTACCTGGTATCATCACTATTGCTACGTGTGTGAACCTGGAATCATCACTATTGTTACGTGTGGGTATTTGGTATCATCACTATTGTTACTTGTGGGAACCAGGTACCATCACTATTGTTACTTGTGGGAACCAGGTATGATCACTATTGTTGTTTGTGGGAACCTGGTATCATCACTGTTGTTATGTGTGGGCACCTGGTATCATCACTGTTGTTTTGTGTGGGTACCTGGTATCATCACTATTGTTGCTTGTGTGTACCTGGTATCATCACTATTGTTACTTGTGGGAAACTGGTATCAACACTATTGTTACGTGTGGGAACCTGGTATCATCACTGTTGTTATGTGTGTGTACCTGGTATCATCACTGTTGTTTTGTGTGGGTACCTGGTATCATCACTATTGTTACGTGTGGGGACCTGGTATCAACACTATTGTTACGTGTGGGAACCTGGTATCATCACTGTTGTTATGTGTGGGTACCTGGTATCATCACTATTGTTACATGTGGGAACCTGGTATCATCACTGTTGTTATGTGTGGGCACCTGGTATCATCACTGTTGTTTTGTGTGGGTACCTGGTATCATAACTATTGTTACGTGTGGGGACCTGGTATCATCACTATTGTTACGTGTGGGAAACTGGTATCATCACTGTTGTTATGTGTGGGTACCTGGTATCAACACTGTTGTTTTGTGTGGGTACCTAGTATCATCACTGTTGTTTTGTGTGGGTACCTAGTATCATCACTGTTGTTTTGTGTGGGTACCTGGTATCAACACTCTTGTTACGTGTGGGAACCTGGCATCAACACTGTTGTTTTGTGTGGGTACCTGGTATCATCACTGTTGTTTTGTGTGGGTACCTGGTATCATCACTATTGTTTCATATGGGTACCTGGTATCATCACTATTGCTACGTGTGTGAACCTGGAATCATCACTATTGTTACGTGTGGGTATCTGGTATCATCACTATTGTTACTTGTGGGAACCAGGTACCATCACTATTGTTACTTGTGGGAACCAGGTATGATCACTATTGTTGTTTGTGGGAACCTGGTATCATCACTGTTGTTATGTGTGGGCACCTGGTATCATCACTGTTGTTTTGTGTGGGTACCTGGTATCATCACTATTGTTGCTTGTGTGTACCTGGTATCATCACTATTGTTACGTGTGGGAAACTGGTATCAACACTATTGTTACGTGTGGGAACCTGGTATCATCACTGTTGTTGTGTGTGGGTACCTGGTATCATCACTATTGTTACGTGTTGGGTATTTGGTATCATCACTGTTGTTGCGTGTGGGTACCTGGTATCATCACTATTGTTACGTGTTGGGTATTTGGTATCATCACTGTTGTTGCGTGTGGGTACCTGGTATCATCACTATTGTTACGTGTGGGAATCTTCTTTTCATTAATTCGCTACAACAATTGACACAAAACACATTTGAACATGTATATGTATTTTTTGTTCGGCTTAGATTAGATATGATTCACAAACACTGCTTTTGTATTATCTATTATCATTTTTTGCTAACCAAAAATATTAAAACATATAAATAAAGCGACAACGGCATTTCCATGTCCAATAAGAATCTCTGCATCAAGCACAGTCAGTTGTACGATTACGACTATATCATGAGCATGTGTTTATGAATCACTGTCAAATAGTAATGATACCATGTGTTTGCCAAAAGGTGAGCATAACCTTTCCCACCCGGTGCACCCATCAAAACACATGCAAAGGCAAGTCAACTGTTCACCTGAAAAAGCACGGGAACATTTGGTACAAGACAAAATAGGGAATTGCATCAGACATAATGTTTGCCACTGATGCGTCAAATTTGGAAATGTCCTCAACATGTCCACCATAAAACGTTTTGAAAGCTTTATCAACACCTTGAATGTTGTAACCTTGACATGACGGTAGAAAGAGCATGCTCGGGTGTTTCTTAAATTTGTGAAATACAAACACCAAATGCTGGAGCAGCTGGGATATTGCGCAATACAAAGGGAAAGTAACTCATGACAATTACATAAGCTCCACGTACCTGCAGACTGACAGAAATACAGCTACCACCCCTACCTACACAGTGTTACAGCCCTAACCAGGAAGTGAGTTAGTATCGTGTCAATTACTCAGTGACGTAATTTGAGGAAATACAGCCACAACCCCTACCTCCATAGTGCTACAGTCCTACCAGGAAGTGAGTTACTATAGTGTGTCACCTACTGCTCAATTTACCTGATGGAATATTATTTATATGTTTGCCGTGAGAACTTTGAATTATTGAAATACTTTCGACAATTAAGTTTATGATAATGTATTCCAGTTGGAAGGTGTGTGGTATAAGGTCCTTGTTATATATTGAAACAAACTCATTGTTCTGTATCACATGATTTAAAATGCACTTCAGCGTGCCCATATATCAGTCCTCGGTTGCCTAAAGTAGATCTTGATAAGAGCGTGACACATGACTTCATCTGTCAACTTTTTTTTTCCACAGCACCAACCTCACCGCTCACTGCTGAAGTAAACTACTTCAGTTCATTACACATCTACTTTTATGGAGGAAGTGATGTAGTTTGTATGTTTAATTACCCATATACAGGTCGTATATTTCGGGTATTAAGTGTCATTGACAACTGCGACCCATCGAACAACACACAAACAGACGTTTATCCCATATGTATCTACACATATTTATCTCATATCTGCATTTTGTTTTATAACAGTTTACGGTTGTCAAGGGCTGGGACTTTATGGAAACTTTTAGATTGTCCAGCAAATTCTTGAAAAAAAATATGTGTGCTTCTGACTGTTGAAAATACATTGCTGCAAGCTATTTTCTGTAAAATAACATTTAGACTCATAGTTTTTATTAAAATATAGTTGGTTTTGCTGATGCAACTGAACAAATAGAAAGTCTCCATCAAAATTCACAGCCCCGCATTTACGTCAATGAAGATTAACTGTTATTTAAACATGATAACAATGAGCCTTATTGACTGATCAACACAAGGGCAGACGAGTGTACGCATACATATAACATTCAGTTGGCATGTTGCTGATTTGTAAAGCATGTGGCCAAGGTGACAACACAGTAATATTACATTGCGTTTGTTTCTCGTCAGGGAGCGCACCTGTTGTTAACATATAGGAGATCAATAACACAATGCTGTGTGGTAATGCAATGAGGGTCATAGGTATTGCCTACGACAGCATGACAGTGTGATCCAGTAGAGTAGTTGACGCACTGTAGTAACTCACTTCCTGGTAGGACTGTAACACTATGGAGTTTGGGGCTGTGGTTGTATTTCTCACGCTCCTCTGGCAGTCATCAGGTAGGTGGAACTTATGTAATAGTCATCAGCTAAACAACATACTGTCCTGTGATAGAATCTTGTAGTCTTGACTTCTATTTCATGCTCGTTGAATGTGTGATGTATCATTTTGTTGTGTGTAAGGGTTCACGTTTCGAGAAATAGGGTACACTTGGATCCCAGTCACCAAATGAGCCTGTCGTAAGCGTCGACTACGTTTCAAAACTTTAAGACCACGGTATTGCTCAGAAACTGCTGCCTGTGACACTCACTCACTCACACAGCGAATGAACGAACGAATGAACCAATGGAAGGACAGACTTTTGACTATTGAACAGTTAAAATATCCCTCTTGTGGATAGCTTTCTGTCACTCTGAATCTTTATGCGCATTTCTAAATAGGAACAAGACGAGGCGGTCTAACTGGTCTCCTTTATTTGTGGTTTTGACGGGTAAATTAGTGGCCACATGACCGTTATTTCGGTGATAAACATACTGTGTTTTCAATGTAAAGCTAGGTTACCTGTAGATTTAACCCCGGTAAATTGAATTTGGAACCGAAAGCGCAGTCTGATGTTTCAAATGTTAAATTTAGCGCGGTTAAATCTACAGGTAACCTACCTCTACATTGAAAACACAATATGTTTATCTCCATTCTACCATGACTAAATAAAACGCGAACACTTTGGTGTTAGCAAATATACTGAATGAAGCGGCATGGGTTGAGTTTAGTGTTTTAGTGGGTTATCGATCTGAATTACGGAATCACCCAACAAAATATGGTGCTGTATATACTCAAGCAGTTTGTTTACACGGAAATACTTCACTCGAACATATGACAGGCATTAAAAGCATAAAAAGCACGGCAACTTGGTAATCTAACATGAGGTGGGAATCCCTAAAGAAAACAAAGCAAGCTTTGCAAGGATCTCGCTCTACATCGCACGTCACCATTATGACGTCATATCGGTCATTGTGAGACACAAAATATGACGTCACAGTCGTATATAGAAAAGCGCCAATATTCCAAGCTCTCTGTTGTCTCCAAACCCCAAATATATTCCCATTGTTGATTTCTGTCGTGTTTTTCTGCACGAAATGTACTGCCACACTTCCTTTGAATATTGTAGTAACCGCATCTATGCATTTTGTAACCTGTAATTGTAGATATAATTATTTAAATATGCCTACTGACAATGACAGAAAATAGTACTATTCTATGGATATTAGCTTCCGCGGTGATGCGGCCGTCAAACCAGCTGTTTCAATCAGAGGGGGTTTATTGTGATTTAAAAGCCTCTGATTGACCAATCAGAATCGAGTAAATTCCAAATTCATGGTAGAATTAAGGATATCAGATAATCGATGTACCTTCTTGGCCGAATTCCCATTAATGTAGATTTTTGATAATCCGACAAGAAAATCCGATTCAGATGCATAAAAAGATGCAAGAAGGGGATCATACTTGATGCTCATAAATATCTTACCCCAAAATTTAACATAGATCTTATCAATGAGGAAGTCCAACATTTCACATATTGTTTTCTCAGTAAACTTTTAATATCATTTGTTGTTTTTGACAAATTGTCCTGAACGTCTGTGGATAGATATGTAACTGTATCTATGGTTACCACGTCACTCAGGATTGTTTTGACAAAATTTAGTTTTGTTCGTTTCTGAGATGCCAAATTTCAGCAATGTTTTTGAGTGTTTTGTGAATCCACCGGCATTAAATCTTTATCTACTTGTCTCAAATACTTTCGGTGTATATGAAGAAAATCCTTTCTTGATTGTATTAATGATTATGTTTGATCTCCGAGACGTATTCGGTGGTACATTTGCTGGTCCCTACAATACGTGTCTCTTCGTACAGATGTTTATGGAGCTTTGGAATCAACTGAGTAACGGACATGTATGCATGTTCTTAGACTCTTGAACAGGACGCACCTCGACTTATCTAGTTGATATACAATCTTTGCACAGCACTTGTTAAGGAATACCTATGGAAAATAGTACGTTATGAAAAGAGTGCAATGCACAGAAACAGTAAGTGGTATAATGCAGTCTTTGTGATGATAAGTATATCCTCTACTGACAATTCTCACAATATAAGCTCAATATAGTGACAATAATTAATAGTAGTATACTCTTCAAAACAAAAACGCAAAGCCAGATTTGTGTGATGTAGAAAAATACATTTATACGAGGAACCGTAGAAGGTATTGAGCCAAAATGTTGTGGAGAGATCACTTGTAGTCATCTCAGTTATCCTTACATAGGAAAAGTCTAAAGTGAAGATCAGCTACCATCAATAACGTGTATGTCCCCCGTATGAATCGATAGCAGCCTGACATCTCCTCCCTAGTCATCTCTTAGTTGCACTAATTGTAATATAGAAGTTGTTCATCCATATAACACGTCTTACTTCATCACACCAACTTCTAAATGCCACTGAAAGAAGACGTCGGCGTAGCCGTCTATCCAATTCATCCAACAGGTCCTCCATCGGGTCACAGGTCATCTATTCAAATACGGGGATCTGGAGGGCCAGGGGAGAACATCAACGTTGTTGTTGTGTAGACAGGCTCTTGTGATACGAGCTGTATGCGATCTGTTGAAACCAATCCCATAGCCTTGTGATGGTGCTTGGCGCTACATTGAAAACCCCGGCTACAGCTGATCGGGATAGCCCTGCCTGCAAGCGGCCTTTGACGTTGTTTCTTTGCACTTCTGTTAATCTTTGCATGTTGTTGAACTGTCACTGTTCGGTTGACACAGATGCCAGGCAATCAAATACCTTGCACTTTAATACCGTTCATAGTTCTGTTGCACGTGTAGTACGTGCATCTCTGTGGCCCTTTCGTTAATGCACTGGATGCATTATTCCAAATCGTACGTGTTTCCGGACTAATGGTTTGCATGTCCTTGTTGTGTTCATTTTGATCCGACAAATTTCTCACTAAATAACACAATAAACCTCTTCATTGTGCACCTCTTGGTCCACTTATTTTGCTGTTATGGCCCAAAATATCCGTATTGCATTCCTTTTTTTGAAGAGTATATAATACCTGGTATGTCTATGGCCAAGCATAGGTAGAAGTTGACCTGCGTTTGAGCTTCGAGCAAACATCGGTTTACATAGCTTTGTGAAAAACACATATTCTTGCATGTGGACAAGGACAGAGACAAGAGAAAACATGACGGTAACATGACGATAACATCCCATATTGTATAAGGGGCTATGGGCCCTGAAAATAGAAGCTAAATGTAAAATGTAACAGCCAAGCACAATTTTAAAACAATTTTCAGCAACAAGTAATCTTATGTTATGATTTAAAGCAATGTCCTCAGGATTCAGTGTTTCAGTTTATCACTTCCTGGTGCTGTCATGTCCCTGCAGGATTCAGTGCTGTCATGTCCCTGCAGAATTCAGTGTTGTCATGTCCCTGCAGAATTCAGTGTTGTCATGTCCCTGTAGGATTCAGTGTTGTCATGTCCCTGCAGAATTCAGTGTTGTCATGTCCCTGCAGGATTCAGTGTTGTCACTTCCTTGTTGGATTCAGTGCGGTCAAATCCTTGTGGGATTCAGTATTGCCATTTCCTAGTAGGCATTAGTGTTCCTGGTGAGATTCGGAATTGACACTGCCAGGTAGGATTTAGGTTTGTCACTTCCTTGCAAAATTAAGAATTGTCACTTCCTTGTAGAATTCAGTGCTGTCACTACCAGATTCAGCATCTTTACTTCCTCATAGGATTCAGTTTTGTCACTTCCTTGTAGGATTAAGAATTGTCACTTCCTGGTAGAATTCAGCACTGTCACTTCCTGGTTCGATTCAGTGTCACGGATTTCTGGTTGGATTCTGTTCTCTCGTCTTTGCAAGATTCAATGATGTCACTTCCTGGTAGTATTTAGTTTTGTCACTTCCTGGTAGGATTCAGGTTTTTTTCACTTCCTGGTAGGATTCGGAGTTGTCATTTCCTGGTAGGATTCAGTGATGTCACTTCTTGGTAGGATCCAGTTTTGTAACTTCCTAATAGGATTCAATGTTGTCACTTTCTGGTTGGATTCAGTGCTATCGCATTTTTGTAGGATTCAGTGTTGACACTACCTGGTAGGAATGGGTGTTGTCACTTCATGGTTGGTTTCAGTGCTGTGACTTCTTTTTTAGGATTCAGTTGTGTCACTTCCAGGTAGGATTCAGTTGTGTCACTTCCAGGTAGGAATCAGTTGTGTCACTTCCAGGTAGGATTCAGTGTTGTTACTCCCAGGGAGGATTCAGTATTGTTACTTCCAGGTAGGCAACCAGTGTCACGGTCTATCTCTGACGTAATACATATGTTACAGGCAGCTGTGTTTGGTGTTGTTACTTCGTGGTAGGATTCAGTGTTATCACTTTCAGATAGGATTCAGTGTTGTTACTTCCTGGTAGGATTCAGTTGTGTCACTTCCAGATATGATTCAGTGTTGTTACTTCCTGGTAAGGCTGGCTGTTGTTACTTCCACATAGGATTCAGTGTTGTTACTTCCTGGTAGGATTCAGTGTTGTTACTTCCTGATAGGATTGGGTGTTGCTACTTCCAGATAGGATTCAGTGTTGTTACTTCCTGGTTGGATTCAGTGCTATCGCATTTTTGTAGGATTCAGTGTTGACACTACCTGGTAGGAATGGGTGTTGTCACTTCATGGTTGGTTTCAGTGCTGTGACTTCTTTTTTAGGATTCAGTTGTGTCATTTCCAGGTAGGATTCAGTTGTGTCACTTCCAGGTAGGAATCAGTTGTGTCACTTCCAGGTAGGATTCAGTGTTGTTACTCCCAGGGAGGATTCAGTGTTGTTACTTCCAGATAGGATTCAGTGTTGTTACTTCCTGGTTGGATTCAGTATTGTTACATCCAAATAGGATTCAGTCTGTACTTTACTAAGAAAGTGTTATCCCAAATATAACATTAGTTACAGGATTCAGTGTTGGTACTTCCTGGTCAGATTTAGTATTGTTACTTGCTGGTAGGATTCAGTTGTGTCACTACTAGATAGGATTCAGTGTTGTTACGTCCTTGTAGGATTGGATGTTGTTACTTCTAAGTAGGATACAGTTGTGTCACTTCCAGATAGGATTCAGTTGTGTCACTTCCGGATAGGATTCAGTGTTGTTACTTCGTGGTAGCATTCAGTGTTATCACTTTCAGATAGGATTCAGTGTTGTTACTTCCTGGTAGGATTTGATGTTGCTACTTCCAGAAAGGATTCAGTGTTGTCACTTCTAGCTAAGATTCAGTTGTGTCACTTCCAGATATGATTCAGTGTTGTTACTTCCTGGTAAGGCTGGATGTTGTTACTTCCAAGTAGGATTCAGTGTTGTTACTTCCTGGTAAGGTTGGGTGTTGTTACTTCCAAGTAGATTTCAGTGTTGCTACTTCCAGATAAGATTCAGTGTTGTTACTCCCAGGTTGGAATCGGTGTTGTTACTTCCAGGTAGGCAACCAGTGTCACTGTCTATCTCTGACGTAATACTTATGTTATAGGCAGCTGTGTTTGGTGTTGTTACTTCGTGGTAGGATTCAGTGTTATCACTTTCAGATAGGATTCAGTGTTGTTACTTCCTGGTAGGATTCAGTTGTGTCACTTCCAGATATGATTCAGTGTTGTTACTTCCTGATAAGGCTGGCTGTTGTTACTTCCACATAGGATTCAGTGTTGTTACTTCCGGGTAGGATTCAGTGTTGTTACTTCCTGATAGGATTGGGTGTTGCTACTTCCAGATAGGATTCAGTGTTGTTACTTCCTGGTTGGATTCAGTGCTATGGCATTTTTGTAGGATTCGGTGTTGACACTACCTGGTAGGAATGGGTGTTGTCACTTCATGGTTGGTTTCAGTGCTGTGACTTCTTTTTTAGGATTCAGTTGTGTCACTTCCAGGTAGGATACAGTTGTGTCACTTCCAGGTAGGAATCAGTTGTGTCACTTCCAGGTAGGATTCAGTGTTGTTACTCCCAGGGAAGATTCAGTGTTGTTACTTCCAGATAGGATTCAGTGTTGTTACTTCCTGGTCGGATTCAGTATTGTTACTTCCAAATAGGATTCAGTCTGTACTTTACTAAGAAAGTGTTATCCCAAATATAACATTAGTTACAGGATTCAGTGTTGGTACTTCCTGGTCAGATTTAGTATTGTTACTTGCTGGTAGGATTCAGTTGTGTCACTACTAGATAGGATTCAGTGTTGTTACGTCCTTGTAGGATTGGATGTTGTTACTTCTAAGTAGGATACAGTTGTGTCACTTCCAGATAGGATTCAGTTGTGTCACTTCCGGATAGGATTCAGTGTTGTTACTTCGTGGTAGCATTCAGTGTTATCACTTTCAGATTGGATTCAGTGTATTTACTTCCTGGTCGGATTCAGTATTGTTACTTCCAAATAGGATTCAGTCTGTACTTTACTAAGAAAGTGTTATCCCAAATATAACATTAGTTACAGGATTCAGTGTTGGTACTTCCTGGTCAGATTTAGTATTGTTACTTGCTGGTAGGATTCAGTTGTGTCACTACTAGATAGGATTCAGTGTTGTTACGTCCTTGTAGGATTGGATGTTGTTACTTCTAAGTAGGATACAGTTGTGTCACTTCCAGATAGGATTCAGTTGTGTCACTTCCGGATAGGATTCAGTGTTGTTACTTCGTGGTAGCATTCAGTGTTATCACTTTCAGATAGGATTCAGTGTTGTTACTTCCTGGTAGGATTTGATGTTGCTACTTCCAGAAAGGATTCAGTGTTGTCACTTCTAGCTAAGATTCAGTTGTGTCACTTCCAGATATGATTCAGTGTTGTTACTTCCTGGTAAGGCTGGATGTTGTTACTTCCAAGTAGGATTCAGTGTTGTTACTTCCTGGTAAGGTTGGGTGTTGTTACTTCCAAGTAGATTTCAGTGTTGCTACTTCCAGATTAGATTCAGTGTTTTTACTTCCAGATATGATTTGAGTTGTGTCACTTCCAGATAAGATTCAGTGTTGTTACTCCCAGGTTGGAATCAGTGTTGTTACTTCCAGGTAGGCAACCAGTGTCACTGTCTATCTCTGACGTAATACTTATGTTACAGGTAGCTGTGTTTGGTGTTGTTACTTCGTGGTAGGATTCAGTGTTATCACTTTCAGATAGGATTCAGTGTTGTTACTTCCTGGTAGAATTCAGTTGTGTCACTTCCAGATATGATTCAGTGTTGTTACTTCCTGGTAAGGCTGGCTGTTGTTACTTCCTGGTAGGATTCAGTGTTGTTACTTCCTGGTAGGATTCAGTGTTGTTACTTCCTGATAGGATTGGGTGTTGCTACTTCCAGATAGGATTCAGTGTTGTTACTTCCTGGTTGGATTCAGTGCTATGGCATTTTTGTAGGATTCAGTGTTGACACTACCTGGTAGGAATGGGTGTTGTCACTTCATGGTTGGTTTCAGTGCTGTGACTTCTTTTTTAGGATTCAGTTGTGTCATTTCCAGGTAGGATTCAGTTGTGTCACTTCCAGGTAGGAATCAGTTGTGTCACTTCCAGGTAGGATTCAGTGTTGTTACTCCCAGGGAGGATTCAGTGTTGTTACTTCCAGATAGGATTCAGTGTTGTTACTTCCTGGTCGGATTCAGTATTGTTACTTCCAAATAGGATTCAGTCTGTACTTTACTAAGAAAGTGTTATCCCAAATATAACATTAGTTACAGGATTCAGTGTTGGTACTTCCTGGTCAGATTTAGTATTGTTACTTGCTGGTAGGATTCAGTTGTGTCACTACTAGATAAGATTCAGTGTTGTTACGTCCTTGTAGGATTGGATGTTGTTACTTCTAAGTAGGATACAGTTGTGTCACTTCCAGATAGGATTCAGTTGTGTCACTTCCGGATAGGATTCAGTGTTGTTACTTCGTGGTAGCATTCAGTGTTATCACTTTCAGATAGGATTCAGTGTTGTTACTTCCTGGTAGGATTTGATGTTGCTACTTCCAGAAAGGATTCAGTGTTGTCACTTCTAGCTAAGATTCAGTTGTGTCACTTCCAGATATGATTCAGTGTTGTTACTTCCTGGTAAGGCTGGATGTTGTTACTTCCAAGTAGGATTCAGTGTTGTTACTTCCTGGTAAGGTTGGGTGTTGTTACTTCCAAGTAGATTTCAGTGTTGCTACTTCCAGATTAGATTCAGTGTTTTTACTTCCAGATATGATTTGAGTTGTGTCACTTCCAGATAAGATTCAGTGTTGTTACTCCCAGGTTGGAATCGGTGTTGTTACTTCCAGGTAGGCAACCAGTGTCACTGTCTATCTCTGACGTAATACTTATGTTACAGGTAGCTGTGTTTGGTGTTGTTACTTCGTGGTAGGATTCAGTGTTATCACTTTCAGATAGGATTCAGTGTTGTTACTTCCTGGTAGGATTCAGTTGTGTCACTTCCAGATATGATTCAGTGTTGTTACTTCCTGATAAGGCTGGCTGTTGTTACTTCCACATAGGATTCAGTGTTGTTACTTCCGGGTAGGATTCAGTGTTGTTACTTCCTGATAGGATTGGGTGTTGCTACTTCCAGATAGGATTCAGTGTTGTTACTTCCTGGTTGCATTCAGTGCTATCGCATTTTTGTAGGACTCAGTGTTGACACTACCTGGTAGGAATGGGTGTTGTCACTTCATGGTTGGTTTCAGTGCTGTGACTTCTTTTTTAGGATTCAGTTGTGTCACTTCCAGGTAGGATACAGTTGTGTCACTTCCAGGTAGGAATCAGTTGTGTCACTTCCAGGTAGGATTCAGTGTTGTTACTCCCAGGGAAGATTCAGTGTTGTTACTTCCAGATAGGATTCAGTGTTGTTACTTCCTGGTCGGATTCAGTATTGTTACTTCCAAATAGGATTCAGTCTTCACTTTACTAAGAAAGTGTTATCCCAAATATAACATTAGTTACAGGATTCAGTGTTGGTACTTCCTGGTCAGATTTAGTATTGTTACTTGCTGGTAGGATTCAGTTGTGTCACTACTAGATAGGATTCAGTGTTGTTACGTCCTTGTAGGATTGGATGTTGTTACTTCTAAGTAGGATACAGTTGTGTCACTTCCAGATAGGATTCAGTTGTGTCACTTCCGGATAGGATTCAGTGTTGTGACTTCGTGGTGGCATTCAGTGTTATCACTTTCAGATAGGATTCAGTGTTGTTACTTCCTGGAAGGATTTGATGTTGCTACTTCCAGAAAGGATTCAGTGTTGTCACTTCTAGCTAAGATTCAGTTGTGTCACTTCCAGATATGATTCAGTGTTGTTACTTCCTGGTAAGGCTGGATGTTGTTACTTCCAAGTAGGATTCAGTGTTGTTACTTCCTGGTAAGGTTGGGTGTTGTTACTTCCAAGTAGATTTCAGTGTTGCTACTTCCAGATTAGATTCAGTGTTTTTACTTCCAGATATGATTTGAGTTGTGTCACTTCCAGATAAGATTCAGTGTTGTTACTCCCAGGTTGGAATCGGTGTTGTTACTTCCAGGTAGGCAACCAGTGTCACTGTCTATCTCTGACGTAATACTTATGTTACAGGCAGCTGTGTTTGGTGTTGTTACTTCGTGGTAGGATTCAGTGTTATCACTTTCAGATAGGATTCAGTGTTGTTACTTCCTGGTAGGATTCAGTTGTGTCACTTCCAGATATGATTCAGTGTTGTTACTTCCTGGTAAGGCTGGCTGTTGTTACTTCCAGATAGGATTCAGTGTTGTTACTTCCTGGTCGGATTCAGTATTGTTACTTCCAAATAGGATTCAGTCTTCACTTTACTAAGAAAGTGTTATCCCAAATATAACATTAGTTACAGGATTCAGTGTTGGTACTTCCTGGTCAGATTTAGTATTGTTACTTGCTGGTAGGATTCAGTTGTGTCACTACTAGATAGGATTCAGTGTTGTTACGTCCTTGTAGGATTGGATGTTGTTACTTCTAAGTAGGATACAGTTGTGTCACTTCCAGATAGGATTCAGTTGTGTCACTTCCGGATAGGATTCAGTGTTGTGACTTCGTGGTGGCATTCAGTGTTATCACTTTCAGATAGGATTCAGTGTTGTTATTTCCTGGAAGGATTTGATGTTGCTACTTCCAGAAAGGATTCAGTGTTGTCACTTCTAGCTAAGATTCAGTTGTGTCACTTCCAGATATGATTCAGTGTTGTTACTTCCTGGTAAGGCTGGATGTTGTTACTTCCAAGTAGGATTCAGTGTTGTTACTTCCTGGTAAGGTTGGGTGTTGTTACTTCCAAGTAGATTTCAGTGTTGCTACTTCCAGATTAGATTCAGTGTTTTTACTTCCAGATATGATTTGAGTTGTGTCACTTCCAGATAAGATTCAGTGTTGTTACTCCCAGGTTGGAATCGGTGTTGTTACTTCCAGGTAGGCAACCAGTGTCACTGTCTATCTCTGACGTAATACTTATGTTACAGGCAGCTGTGTTTGGTGTTGTTACTTCGTGGTAGGATTCAGTGTTATCACTTTCAGATAGGATTCAGTGTTGTTACTTCCTGGTAGGATTCAGTTGTGTCACTTCCAGATATGATTCAGTGTTGTTACTTCCTGGTAAGGCTGGCTGTTGTTACTTCCAGATAGGATTCAGTGTTGTTACTTCCTGGTCGGATTCAGTATTGTTACTTCCAAATAGGATTCAGTCTTCACTTTACTAAGAAAGTGTTATCCCAAATATAACATTAGTTACAGGATTCAGTGTTGGTACTTCCTGGTCAGATTTAGTATTGTTACTTGCTGGTAGGATTCAGTTGTGTCACTACTAGATAGGATTCAGTGTTGTTACGTCCTTGTAGGATTGGATGTTGTTACTTCTAAGTAGGATACAGTTGTGTCACTTCCAGATAGGATTCAGTTGTGTCACTTCCGGATAGGATTCAGTGTTGTGACTTCGTGGTGGCATTCAGTGTTATCACTTTCAGATAGGATTCAGTGTTGTTATTTCCTGGAAGGATTTGATGTTGCTACTTCCAGAAAGGATTCAGTGTTGTCACTTCTAGCTAAGATTCAGTTGTGTCACTTCCAGATATGATTCAGTGTTGTTACTTCCTGGTAAGGCTGGATGTTGTTACTTCCAAGTAGGATTCAGTGTTGTTACTTCCTGGTAAGGTTGGGTGTTGTTACTTCCAAGTAGATTTCAGTGTTGCTACTTCCAGATTAGATTCAGTGTTTTTACTTCCAGATATGATTTGAGTTGTGTCACTTCCAGATAAGATTCAGTGTTGTTACTCCCAGGTTGGAATCGGTGTTGTTACTTCCAGGTAGGCAACCAGTGTCACTGTCTATCTCTGACGTAATACTTATGTTACAGGCAGCTGTGTTTGGTGTTGTTACTTCGTGGTAGGATTCAGTGTTATCACTTTCAGATAGGATTCAGTGTTGTTACTTCCTGGTAGGATTCAGTTGTGTCACTTCCAGATATGATTCAGTGTTGTTACTTCCTGGTAAGGCTGGCTGTTGTTACTTCCAGATAGGATTCAGTGTTGTTACTTCCTGGTCGGATTCAGTATTGTTACTTCCAAATAGGATTCAGTCTTCACTTTACTAAGAAAGTGTTATCCCAAATATAACATTAGTTACAGGATTCAGTGTTGGTACTTCCTGGTCAGATTTAGTATTGTTACTTGCTGGTAGGATTCAGTTGTGTCACTACTAGATAGGATTCAGTGTTGTTACGTCCTTGTAGGATTGGATGTTGTTACTTCTAAGTAGGATACAGTTGTGTCACTTCCAGATAGGATTCAGTTGTGTCACTTCCGGATAGGATTCAGTGTTGTGACTTCGTGGTGGCATTCAGTGTTATCACTTTCAGATAGGATTCAGTGTTGTTACTTCCTGGAAGGATTTGATGTTGCTACTTCCAGAAAGGATTCAGTGTTGTCACTTCTAGCTAAGATTCAGTTGTGTCACTTCCAGATATGATTCAGTGTTGTTACTTCCTGGTAAGGCTGGATGTTGTTACTTCCAAGTAGGATTCAGTGTTGTTACTTCCTGGTAAGGTTGGGTGTTGTTACTTCCAAGTAGATTTCAGTGTTGCTACTTCCAGATTAGATTCAGTGTTTTTACTTCCAGATATGATTTGAGTTGTGTCACTTCCAGATAAGATTCAGTGTTGTTACTCCCAGGTTGGAATCGGTGTTGTTACTTCCAGGTAGGCAACCAGTGTCACTGTCTATCTCTGACGTAATACTTATGTTACAGGCAGCTGTGTTTGGTGTTGTTACTTCGTGGTAGGATTCAGTGTTATCACTTTCAGATAGGATTCAGTGTTGTTACTTCCTGGTAGGATTCAGTTGTGTCACTTCCAGATATGATTCAGTGTTGTTACTTCCTGGTAAGGCTGGCTGTTGTTACTTCCACATAGGATTCAGTGTTGTTACTTCCTGGTAGGATTCAGTGTTGTTACTTCCTGATAGGATTGGGTGTTGCTACTTCCAGATAGGATTCAGTATTGTTACTTCCTGGTTGGATTCAGTGTTGTTACTTCCAAGTATGATTCAGCTGTGTCACTTCCAGATATGATTCAGTTATGTTACTTGCTGGTAGGATTCAGTGTTGTTACTTCCTGGTATGATTCAGTTGTGTCACATCCTGGTGGGAATAAGCATTGTCACTTCCAGATAAGATTCAATGTTGTTACTTCCTCGTAGGATTGGGTGTTGTTACTTCCAGATAAGTTTCAGTGTTGTTACTCACAGGTATGATTCAGTTCTGTCACTTCCAAGTAGGATTCAGTGTTTTTACTCCCACGTAGGATTCAGTGTTGTTACTACCTGGTAGGATTCAGTGTTGTTACTTCCTGATAGTATTCAGTGTTGTTATTTCCAGGTAGGATACATTGTTGTTCATTCCAGGTCGGATTCAATGTTGTAACTTCCAAGTAGGAATCGGTTGTGTCACTTCTAGGTAGGTGTCAGCACTTCCTGGTAGGACTTACTTGTGTCAATTGCAGGTTGAATTCAGTGTTGTTACTTCAGGTAGGATTCAGTGTTACCACTTACAGGTAGGCAACCAGTGTCTATCTCTGATATAATACTTCTGTTACAGGCAGCTGTCCTAACAGTACATACGGGTACAGATGTGGTTATGAGTGTCACTGTCCCCCAAAGAAATGTGACCATACTTACGGCTGCCAGTCGTCTGACTGTTTCGAAGGGTGGTCAGGGCCGACATGTCAGAGACGTATGTTATCATTACGTTATTATTCATATTCAGATATGAGTACAACACTAATTCAATGCATTTCGACATGGAATGCAATTATTTATTTGATGAATATGAACATATTTATGGTGAGAGTCTTAGAAATGAAATACTTATATATTATTTAACAAACAGTTACCATTATCCATAGCGCATTTCTGGTAAAATAATCAAAACCATGATTAATTTACAACAACAAAAAATCCTCAATCTTAAAGGTTAAATATTTTGATGATATTTTCAAAAGAATAAACATAAATTAATATTATTGAGATATTGATAGTACATCGCTCATTGGGTCCGCGCCCTGCTTATCTGTGATTATACATGTTGTTGCTACTATGAGTGTTTTTATGTTTGGCTTTAGAACTTCGAAATGCAAAAGGGGGCACGGGTGGCCCAGTCGTCTAAGGCGCCGCGATTCGCTGTGCAGAGTTGCGTCCCTTGGCCACGCCAGAAACCTATGATTGTGGGTTCGAATCCCGGTTCGCCCCGATTATGTTTCTAGGTTTGTCGACGTCATAACCATACCCGTGCTCGTGGGTTTCACCGAAGTGGTAAACGTCTGAGACCTGCATCACTTCGGTCTTTCCTCCCACATTAAGCTGACACGCCGTGATATAACTGTAATACTGTTAAAAGCGGCGTTAAACCCAACTCACTCACTCGAAATGCAAAACCAAAATATTTACGGCCTGCACACATTTAGTTATATTGTGACCTTAAATGTTCCAATTGCTTTTTGTAGAAAATGTTTCTCAACATAAGATAACAGCTTCAAGTGGAGATGTGTACAATTCATCCCGAGCCACAGATGGAGACTACAGGACACACGGCTTTGGCTATTGTATAGAAACTTCTGAAAGCAACCCCAACTGGTGGAGGGTGGATCTCAAAGAGACTGTTTTTATACTTGTGGTCAACATCTACTTCAGAACTGATCGTGAGTGACAAACTCTGAAGCTAATTTAGGTGTACTCATGTATTGTTGTTAAAACGTATCACTCGCAAGCAATGCGATCACCTATGTCTTTAACATGTTTCTGTCAGTTCTTAAATCAGTGATTTGTTTTGAGCGATATACACTTGATGTATATTACAGAATCATTGTTTTCAGGTGATATGGAGAGAACACCAGAAACGAACATTTAAAAATAACTTTAATCATTACTCATTATGACACGTATAGCTTCCTGACTGGTCAGTTAATATAGTTGAGATTAATATTATCTCTGTGCAGATATGTACCATTACAATTATTCATGTTGTGGTTTTATTCCATTTAATTAAAGTGAATGAAGAAATAATACATTGCAAACATTACTTCAGATAGACCAAGAAGGAATGGCATCCAGGTGTACATAACCAACTCTACTGACACACCCAGTGGTGACAACTGCTACAACGTAACAGGATCAAGAGACGGACATGACATAGATGACATCACACGAGCACCTTGTTCCGGTAGCGGGCGTTATATCCTCCTCTACACGACAGTGTCTAATGAAGATATTTATAAACCAATAATGGACTTTTGTGAAGTGGACGTAAACGGTAAGCAAGTACCACATCATAACAAATATGTTGGGTTCTTATGTCAAAATGACTAAGACTAACAAAATTCTACCATGACATTGAATAATACTGGATTCTGATTGGTTAGAAAGAGGTATCCTTTCTCCTACTGAAACCACTTTTATATATATTCTCTTAGAAGCTGGGTCTCAAATGCAATTCAGGTCTCTATAAACACGCCTCGTCAACGTTTCTCGCGAAATTAATATAATGACCGAGCGTCTAATAGAGGAAATACAGTACTTTTGAAATTGATGATTTCAACGTCATAGGCCGAAAGCCCTGACTGCTTCAATGGTTAGATGACAAAACTTAACAAATCATTTACACGTTTATGAAACTCTAAGGGACATGTTAGGTGGCGAACAGGTATTTCACATTGAAACAAACGATAATGAAACTAAAACTAAAACTCAATATTGTGCTGTCAATATTTATTTATGACAACAGGTTGTATACAAATCAATTTGCGATATATATTCATTACTATCTTAGTCAACCATGAACGTTAGGATTTGACAGGAGGGGATTTAAAAGTCTAACAGAAAACACTGCTCCCTTCCAAAAGCCAGGAAAACTAAACAACAAATGTCCCGACATCTTTGCAGAGTCACACCACGGGCACGTGGTTACAACAGCTTCTCAAATTTGATGAATATAATTACAGAACACAGCTTAGGACACTTCCGCATACGAGTGGGGCGGTGGGTTATTGGAAACTTATTAATGAGACTTACACACAAGAAATGATAAGTCCAAACAGCGCAAGTTCGATGAAAATAAAACTTTGTCAACTTTGTTTCTGAAAAACTATATTCAACAACAAATGTTCCTGTGACCCCAATATTTTAATGTATTTTTCAAAACAAGTAAAGTTTGGTTTCCAATGTTGTAGAACATGTATGGAATCAAGTCACAAAAACGCAACTGCTACAGAAAAGCATGCATTTCATGCAAAAGTTGACTTTTATGCAAGCCCCATGCATTTCACTACCCAAGAATGGGTATAAAACATGTACGTAACGGGATTGCATATGCATTGTTTAGCATCGTGCTGACAACAATCACTCAGAAAAACAACAAAACTACGCAATTATTCAACATTAGGAAATGCCACGCCTGTCCGAAAATGAGCGTCTGCGAGCCATTGGTATGCTTGAAGCAGGATCGAGTCAACGTGATGTTGCAAGACAATTTAACGTCCACAGAAACACAATTTGGTGGTTATGGCAACGTTGGCAACAAACGAATGCAGTCAGAGACCATCCTCGGTGTGGCAGGCCACGCGTAACCAATAATCGACAAGACAACTGGATTCGAACAACACACCTACGAAATCGACTCTAGCCAGCAACAGTGACTGCAAGAAGCATCCCTGACCTTCGACGAATATTTTCACAATCTGTACGTCGTCGCCTCAGATGTGCAGGGATTGTCGCCAGAAGACCCGCCAGACGTCCCATTTTGACAGGAAACCACCGTCAAGCACGTCTACAGTGGTGCAGACAGCGTCTACGCTGGACTGTCATGCAGTGGGGACAAGTTCAATTGAGACACTGAGGAGTCTCGATTTCACCACGGATTCGAGTGTACCGACGTCGAAGTGAACGTTACGTCAATCATTGTGTCATGGAAGAAGATCGGCTCGGGGGCGGCATCCTTATGGTATGGGATGGGATTACAGCAAGTCAGAGGACCCGTTTGATAGTGGTAGAGGGAAATCTCAATGGACTGCGCTACCGCGACGAGATCATCGGCCCTGTTGTTCTACCGTTTTTTCGTCGTCATGGCCCAGGCATTACCCTTCAACATGACAAAGCCCGGCCTCATATTGCTCGACTTATTCAGGAGACTCTTCAAAGAAACAACGTGAATGTCATCGATATCCCTTCGCCGGCTCGCTCCCCTGATCTCTCACCAATCGAGCACATGTGGGATGATATGGATCGGCGCCTTCGACGTCAACCACGTGTTCCACAGAGACTCAGGGAACTTCGAAACATGCTCCAGCAGATATGGACAGATATCCCACAGGACTTTAATTTGTGCGACGCCTGGTCCATTCCATGAGACGAAGATGTGTTGCTTGCATCGCAAGCAGACGTCGACACACACGCTATTGATTTGTAAATTCACATTTTGGCATGTTCATATTTTTTATTAAAATCACGCATTTTCTGAAGTCAGTGTGGCAAATTTAACCATTTGAACAATTACAGGAGTCTTTTATCTGTCGCAAACCAAAATTGTTTCAGATTTGGAAAAAAACATAACTTTGTATAAAATCTTATTCAATGTAACAGGAACTTTCGTTGTTCAGTATATGTGTTTTGAACCATTAATTTGAACTGGTAAATACTATAAGTATTTTAATCTGTAACTTTAGTGCTATTTGTTAGATTAATGACTACCTGTGACCCATTTTCGGATTGGTAGCTGATCTTTGTACCGCATGTGTAATTACTCTAATCAAAATGTCGTATTTACATGCATTTCCGGGCACGTTTGAGATGTTCGTATTTGTTTTAACCAAATGCTATAAATGTATTCGTTCTTTTACAATGGAATGCAAACAATTCATAACTTCTTTGATAGGCATTTAGAAGTTGGAGTACTAAGTAAGGATAAGAATTTATGGATGAACAACTTCTTTATTACAATTAAGAGCGACGTTTCGGTGTAGGTTCAAACACCGTTATCAAGGACGATAACATGATGATTTCCTGCTTTGCTGTGTAAATGAATGTGTAATACATCCATAATTTTAGCGGCACGCGTTTCCTCACTAACGGAGATAATTTTAGTTACTGGAAGCGATTACGAATGTAAATATAAGCGACAAAACCCTTTTCATATTCATAAGGTATCTGTACTAAAAGCACGATTGTACGATTCAGACCATATTAACATGTCTTTTGGAATCACTATTAAATACATGTAGTGATGATACCAGGTGTTTACGAAATCGTGAGCATAGTCTGCCCCACCGCTCAAATCTGTAACAAGCACATTCAAAGGCAAGTCAATTGTTTACCTGAAACAAAACACGGGAACATATGGTACCAGTCAAAACAAGGAATTGCATCGGACATCATTTTGTCACTGATGCGCCAAACTTGAAAATGTCCTACCATAAATCGTTTTGAAAGTTTTACTGAGGCCTTGAATGTTGTAACCGTGATCAAACAACCATTGAGCAAGAGTCGTACGACACACTCTTAAATCTTGGTAGATATAGCATGTTCGATTGTACCTAAATTGTGAAATGTCGACTAAGGCTTGACATCAAGGGATAGTTGGGTTTTGGAAAAATGAAGTCATCCCTCTTGCCTTACAGTCTCGTGGAGATTTTTTTGTCACACTAATTCTTTATGCAGTTTTAATTATAAAACAGACAAGCCGGTTTCACTTGTCCACTTCATTTCAATTGCTATTTGGTGGTTATCGAACGATACCGGACCACTGATATACCTGAAGCTTAAGTTAAACTTCTTGGCCAAATTACCTTGTTTTGACTTTACCATTCAAAGCAGAAATGCCAATTCATATGCATAAAGAAACAAATCCTCATGAATGTGAACACAACTGGTTCCCATGGGTATGGCTACTTCTTGCCTAAATGTCTGACCCCCAAACACTGTCAGTCAGTTGGGGAATGCTAATGTTGCTTAGAAACTCCTAAAACTGGTAATTACAGAACGTTTTGTACAAGTGGCTATGTTGTGAGGTTGTGACAAAGCAACATGTTATTGTGGAGACGCAGTTTCCGTCTAAATCTTGAAAAAACAAGCCGAGTTGCAGCTACCTGTGTTAGATCTGTCACATACTCATACATGTATGACAGTGTGTGGTCCTGGAACTTTCGGCGCTGACTGTGAGAACTACTGCCACTGTGAAGGTGAAGTGTGTAACTACGTGAGCGGCGTCTGTCCAAGTGGTGAATGTTTGCCTGGCTGGCGAAATTACAGTTGTAACACAGGTTAGTTAAACTTAAACATAATTAGTAAACCTCCTTCTACAGATGATGTATTTTAAACATAAATGGCAATTACATAAGCATCATGTAGACAAGACAACCGATCTCGGATCAGAAGGTCCATAGTTTACATCCCATCACGAAAATTCGCAAATTATTATCGGCCCAGATGTGTGTAATACTTTTGGTTCACAACGACCTTTGATTTGAATACTAGTATGTGAAACGGAGTTATATGATCTATTGACAAGTATAGCTAACCTTGTCAATAAGCTGACAAGGTACCGCCCTGCTACACACATTTCATTTCATTCCTGTCATCATTGTTTGGTCATGATGTTGGTACATTCATAACCTTCATAGATATATCTTCATTTTTAGAATGTCACGGAAAGACCTATGGAAAGAATTGCTCTAAGGTCTGTACTGATCGACTGTGTAAGGACAATAACTTAACTTGCAACCATGTTACCGGCGAATGTCTAGGTGGATGTATGGCAGGATATGAAAAGCCAGACTGCACTACAAGTAAGGCCATGTCTATGCACGAATCCCACTGATTCTTTGGCGTTTTGTATATTTTGCCAAAAGCATTTTCAGCAAAATTCAGAATGTTTGATTGGAAAATTCAAATGATAATAGACATTTAATGTCTATTTCATTGGACAAAGTTCATTATACTTTGACACATTGGAAATTCTACATTGTTTAGATATTTATAGATATATATGAAATCACCTTTCTTATGATACATTTCTGTTGAAGAATGCCTCAGTACATATGGAGAGTATTGTAGCAGAAGTTGCTCTGCCAGACACTGTAGTGACACCTCCCCATCAAGATGTCATCACGTGACTGGAGAGTGTGAAGGCGGGTGCAGCCCCGGATGGAAGGGTGTTGACTGTACAGCAGGTTAGAACTGATTATGTTATATTATCTTATTTGGACACCATATTTTCCAACTGGTGCTCATGATTTGTCTAGTGATAATGAGATATCAAATCACTGGACATGAAGCTTTTAGTGCAGAACCTACTTACCCTTAAAATCACGAATAATGTTTTTGGAATAAACAAATATTTTTTTTCAATGTTTTGGTTTATATTTACATATATACACACTTTTACACAATCTGAAACAATCCAAAGCAATTCCTTCACGCATGGACAGAGAGTCTGTCCTTTGCATGCATGTGTCCAACTCGTTCACCGGAGACACCAGTTACTTGACAGCAAAAATATTATAACTTCTATGTTGCTTTTGGTCAGTGATATATATTTATTTTGGACAGTAATTTGTATTCTTCTGTGTATGTGATCGGTTTGACCTATTATGACTATATTACTCAGGCCACGTTACTCATTGCTCATGATGCAGACTGGATTGCTTACATGCTGCTGTCTTATGGCAGGCGTATGGCTAGGTGCGGCCTTAGGCAACAAACAAACACTTTCTTGTTAAACTTGTGTGAGTGACTCACATTAGTCATCACTCTTTTGCCTTTCACGTCCTGTAGAATCTGTTTCGCAGTTAATCGAGGTTGATAACTCTCTGGCGTTAATGTTTGGAACTCATATTACCACAGGGTGTTTACAAAATGTGGAGTACGGTGCCGGATGTATTCGGAACTGCAGTACCCGGATGTGTAATGAAGGGCAGGGCACCTGTCCCCAGGATACAGGGCGGTGTCAGGATGGGTGTCAATTAGGATGGGAGGGAATTGATTGTATTCACAGTAAGTGATGAGTGGTATGTGTGTGATGTTGCATAAATGTTCAACGTGTAACTGCCTATTTACATCAATTTTGTCGTAGTGTCGATGACTTTAGGGAACAAACATCCACTTCGGTAGATGTGTGACACATTTTGTAACTGCAGATGTCTGAATTCTTTGATTTATATCTCAATCAAATAATTGTTCCTCCAGCATTCAGCTGATGCTGCCATGATACAGCTGAAGTACACTCCTTACCCACTCACGGTCACTATTGTTTCAGTGACTGTTTCATCACCTCAGTCCGGCGAGTCCGACGGAGCTATGATTGGTGGTATCATTGGTGGCGTGTTGGCAGTGGTCGTAGTTGTACTGGCTGTTATAGCTCTTATGTTTTACAGGTAAGTGCGCTGTTATGAAAATGTACAAAGACACATGTTGTTGGCATTTCCACACACCTTAATGTTTCGCGTTTTTCAAATGACCTCTGTTTGAACACTTGGTTAAAAGCAACACACAATTAAGTCTATTTTGCCACATATCAACTCTTCTTTTCGTTGCCTTCAGAAGAAAAAACAAACCCAACAATATCAATAATGGGCACTCAATCTACGAAGACATATCAGCTATGGAACCAGGACACCAGATCCGAGGTAAATAGTGTTCACGAAGGTGAAGGTATCTGTCTCTTATTCATGTAGGTTATTTTAAAAACCAAACCTGTATCCGAAGTTTGGCTTGTTCAGGCCTGCAGTAAATGCCTGTTGTTCTGCAGCATCCCAGGGAATGAAGAGAGAGGAGGAGGAGGAAAAGGAGGAGACTGACAGTTCCTACTACAACATCAAGGCTCCAGTCATAGTGACGGAAGTTGCTGTGGACAAGCTAGGGGACAGGATCAGAGAACTGCAGGCTGGTGAAGGAGGATTCGAACAGGAATTCAAGGTGGAGCCTCATTTTATTTTCCAATATCCACGAACTCATGTTATCAACATCAAGTCTGGCTATCAGGTTGCATGTCACAACACAACATGAATATGAATGTCATTGATGTAGAGAGTGAATGAGTGTGTCTCTAAGGATGTCACATGTCTTGTTGAGAGACGCTTTGTGTCGTTCATTTACGCATGAACATGGAATGAAAGCCCGTGGCATAAAGTTGATTTTTAGGATAAGTTTGTTTGTAAGAAACTGAATATGGGAATGTTATTATTCTTTCTAGCTTTTGATATCTGGGTTCACACACCCATATGAAGATTCCCAACGTGAGGAAAACAACGGCAAGAACAGGTTCCGAGAGTATTATCCATGTGAGTATCTTACCACTGCATTGTGGACTACTGAAATGAACATATAGCTACGAAGGTTTGCATGAGATCACGAGGAGTCAGTCAGTATATTCTCAGACTGAATGATACACTGCTTATTCTCAAACACAGATGACTACAACCGAGTTGTCCTGGAGAAGCGCCCAGGGGATCAATCATCCGACTACATCAACGCCAGCTATATCAATGTAAGATTCCAAAATATTACTGATCACGTAGTTTCACATGAAGGTCCATAGTAACTGACCACCTACTCTCTAATGTATTATTGAATACCAAAGCAATATTACTCAAATGTACTACATATCCCATACGTTTAGTTTGTTATTTACCTCCTTATTTACGTATATGACGGCGGTCTGTAAATACTTAAGTGTGGACGAGACAGTCAAGCGAACGGTCTCCACAACTTGGATATGATAATAGGCATTAACCGAATAAGAGATCCCGTCAGTCAATCGTGGGTTGCAGAAGATTCTGATAATAACTGGTGCTGCTAGTAAAATGCAGGACGGCCGTGTTCTAGCTTACACATTAATGCACCTTAACACCATCCGTTGTGTTACAACCCATGATTGGCAATCTGTTTGGATCACATATACTGGGAATTTTTAAAATCATATTTGTGTAAATATGGATGATACATGTGCAGAATGTTGTTTTTAGGTTTGAACCATGTGACCTCTGTCATCTGTAAACTACAAGCACTGGCCACCGGGTCTCGAATAACGCAGAGAATTATACTGCATTGACTAAAAACGAAATACCCTCTTCTAATTGGTATCTAGTTTATTCTTGCTATAGATAATAGAACATGGCAAATAACTCCTGATAACTTTGGCACAAAAAAGAACAACAAACAAGACAACAATCAAAGAACAAAAAAAAAACCAAACAAACAAAAACAAAAACAATTCTAAAATATATAGCCATGATGGAGTATGCTTATAGGCTCATAGGAGATCTATTGTCTTAGCATGCCTCCTAAAGCTGCAATATATCATGACTTGTAGATAGACCCGTGAAGGTAGAATAGGTCTTCAAAAATCCGTGCATGTCTTAAGAGGCGACTAACGAGATCGGATGGTCAGGCTCGCTGGCTTGGTTGATGCATGTCATCGTATATCATGTCGTCAATCACTGGATTGTCTGGTCCAGACTCGATAATTTACAGACCGCCGACATATAGCTGGAATACTGCTGAGTGCGACGTTAGACAACAAACCAACAAACAAACTTGTAGAACAAACTTGTATATATTTGCAAAGTCCTAAGTGGACATGTCTTTAACATTTCAGGGATACTCAATGGATCAAGCCTATATTGCAGCACAAGGTCAGATAATATATTAAAACCTTCAGAATTGTGTGTACAGTATTATTACAGTGTTGACCTGACACGTATCTATATTCTCGTGTATTATTCAATATGAACAGTGAACATATCAATATCGCAAATCAGAATCGTATGTTTGTGTTCGTCAGCACCAAACAAACAAACTGTCGGGGATTTTTGGAGAATGATCTACGAGAAGAACTTGACAAGGATCGTCATGCTCACAAACCTGACAGAGACAGGGAAGGTATGAGCAGATAGAATTGAGTTAGTGGTGGTGATGGAAATTATCTGCAGTTGTCACGGGTAGCTAATTAAACTGTTTAGAAGAGGTGGTACAATCTCTATCATCCGTTATGAAGAAGACAATGGGTCTTCGTTTTCAACCTCCTCATCACTAAACCATCATATTTCAACTATCTCACATGAGTTCCACACGACTAGCAGCTATTCGTATACAGTACAGAGTAAGACACTCTTATGTCATATCATGACACTAATATTATTGCACTGTCCAGGTGAAGTGTGTCCCCTATTGGTCAGACACTTCAGACCTCGTTGCGGATGTCTGCACCATCTCCGTCACCAATATCAGTCACAGAGCTCACTGGGTCATCAGAGAACTCAAGGCAACTTTGAAAGAGGTACACAAATTAAGTGAATCACAATCGTAGCAAAATACAGGGGAAATCGGCGAAACGCATTTTAGTCAAACTCTTAAGAACCAATGTTATGTAAATTGCATGTATTTCTACAGACTGGCGAGAGTAGGATGTTTCACCATTTCCACTACACAAAATGGCCAGATCATGGAACTCCAGAGGAAACATCACTGATGGAGTTTCTTTGGAGAATAAGAAAGACACCAAACCCTCAAAATACGCCTTTGATGGTGCACTGCAGGTATGTGCTTGTGTTTGACACCAAGTGTGCTATAGCACTCAATGTGGAATCATGTTTACCTCAAGGTAATCATGTATATATCTTTGATTCTTGCCTATGCGTGAATTTAAGTCTAATACAGTCTAGTACAGTTTATTTTTATTCGTGAATTGAAGAGAAGTTTACCTCAATGACAGCATTATTTGTATAATATTTACAGAGCTCCTTCAGTTTCTCGTTTCACACAATACACGTCCTTTCCTTTCCAGTGCTGGGGTCGGTCGGACAGGGACGTACATCGCTGTGGACTACCTGCTGGACCAGGCTCTGACTGACCGGAAGGTGGACGTGTTCGGGTTTGTGAATCTGATGCGACAGCAGCGGAGAAATATGATACAGACCAAGGTAAGTGACAAGCGACATAATTTATGTTGCCCGGTCATATACATATCTCCATATTTCATCATTATCTATCGAGCAATAAAGCGTGATGGTTGTACATTGTAGGAACAGTACGCATGCGTGTACACGACTCTACACGAGGCATTGATGATGGGTGACACGACCTTAACCTCACCCGAGTTCAGGACACAAAGACGAGCAAAGAAGGTGTTCAAGATGGGGACGACGACACAGTCTCAGATGATGCAGGTTCGTGCTTCTCGTGTTTCTTTGATTCTCTTCCAACACTGATATAGAAAGTTAAATGAAGAATGTGAATCTTTGACGTTTTATCCTGATCGTAGCTGGAATGCATTAAAAAATAATTGGGGATTAGATGTCACAATACTTGTTTCAGATGTCATCCTCAGTAATACGCCAGTTGTAAGATGTGATGTAATGAATACGATAAACGGATATGTGTATGGGTATGTCACAATATGCTTGTGACAATGACATTTGCAAAATTGTAAGAAGTATCTACTAAAACCAGTGTCCATTGTATGATTCCAAGTATATTATGACTATGGCTTTATGAATCACTATCAAACAAAATTAATGTTAGCTAATATGTACATTTCTGTTCCGCTTTCTATCTTGTTCTGAGGTGCAGTGCTTCTCGTTCCAATTATCTGCCGTCGCACAGTATATACAGTGTGTTAACTCACCACATTGATCCACCTCAGCAATACATATTGTACATCGCAGACATCATATGTGCCATTTGTCTTCTTTACAGAAAGTTAAAGTCAGCATCGAAGAATTTAAATCTGGTAAGAACCCTGGGCTTCGAAGGCAATGTACCCGAACACCGATACCTGGATTGGAACGGAGCATTATGTGAATGTTTTTAGCATTCCCCTCAAGTAGTCATGTGATAAATAAATGGGTAATCATATTGCCCAAGTGCCCCAAGTGAGTGAGTCCGGTGATGCATGTCTTGTTTATGCAAATGTTCCCAGAACACCCGTGAAGATTCGGGGTAGGATAGGTCTTCAGCAACCCATGCTTGCCGTAAAAGGCGACTATGCTTGTCATAAGAGGCGACTTACGGGATCGGGGGATCAGGCTCGCTGACTTGGTTGAAGCATGTCATCGATCCAAATTACGTGGATTACATGATATCAATCACTGTATTGTCTGGTCCGGACTCGATTACTTACAGACCGCCTTCATATAGGTGGACTATTGCTGTGTGCGGCGTAAAACAACAAACAAACCAACAAACATCTGTTGTCACATAATTTTCACCGCTATTTTGCCCTTTATGCCTAGTGGAATATGTTTTGGGAGTAATCGAGACTGGTTATTCCCTGGCGTTGACGTTATATATTTGGACGTTTATATAAAAGTTGATGAAACCCAAGGACACGGGTATTGCTCTGACAATCCAAGAAATCAAATCGGGGAATCAGGCATTCGGATCCACAAAGAGGTTTCTGGCACGTCTAATCGACGTAACACTGTAAAGCGAATTGCGGTCCCTTGGACGACCAAGTCTTCTGTGCCGCTCCTGAACCTTTAACTGACTCATCAACATACTTAATTTAAATTCACAATTGATTGATCAACACATCAGTCGTTCTTAACATCCGTTGTTCTTTGTCCAATCATGTCTTTCTGTTTGATAGCTGGGCGCATCAAAGGTCAGGTTTGGGTGAACGGACGGACAGACATCCTAGCTGTGATGATGCCTGTAAGTATAGGGACTCACCTGTTAGCCACACATAGGTACAGTATGCGCATTATATGTTCCATAAGCTTGCCAAAATTGGTAACTATGTTCAATTTACTTACCTCTAGGGAATTGATTTATGAGTTATCTGTATTTGTACTCACTGTATTTCATGTAACATGTTAATGGTTTTTGTTCATATGAACAGAGTCTTGTATTTGTCTTCTTCAGTCCCACCTGTCAGTGAATGGCTACCTGTTAACTGAGGCCCCCTCCGTCACCACGGCGTCTCTGTTCTGGAAACTCACAGAGGAACAGGAGTCTTCCACTGTCCTTGTCCTGCCAGACTCACATCAGGTGGGTAGAATGATACCCACTCAGACAAAGTGTCCTGACTGTGAGCCAACTAGTCCTTGTTTTAGCCCCTTAATACCGAGCGCCAGACAGGGTAACAACAAGTACCTTCTTTTAACGTGTTTTGGTATGACGCGGACGGTGATCGAACCCCGGACCTTCCGCTCTCCTGGTGGACGCTCTACCACTAGACCACATACACGGTCTAGAACGTTTTAGAAACTGTTATTTGAATTAATTGAATATATATGTGTGGAAATGTCGATATTTCAGCGTCTGGACAGCTTCATGCCACTTCCAGGAGACAGCCTGGACCTGAGTACTGTGATCGTTGGTTGTTCTACTGAGACCTTACTCAACTCTGACATCATCCTCAGGAAGGTCGACAGACAGATGGAGGTAGGCCGTTTTGGATGCTCATACTTTACTTATAAGAGAAAGGAACATGAGACCCCGAGATCTACTTTAAAATAGTGTTTCGAAAATTGACAAATACTTTACAAGGAAACTCTTGTGTTTGCAGGGCAGTGCCTCCTCCAAGCTGGTACACGTGTATCTCCTGAAGACCTTCCGGAAAGATGATAATTCCAGTCTGTTTGACCTCCTAGACCAAGTTGACCTCAACATCGAGGGAAATAACTCTCATCCATTAACAGTAATATTCAGGTCAAATATATTTAAAAATGTATCATCAACAAATGTTTCCTTAATAACATGCAGCGTGAATCTAAATCTAAAGTATTAATTATCTATATTTGCTACCGGGTACAAAATATGTTATAGGCACATTGAGGATGTTTATTGAACTGTTTCTCTATCAGTGAAAAAGAACGACGATCAGCCACGTTGTTCTGCATCCTGAGTAACATCGTGCAGGGCATGAAACACGACAACGAGGTGGAGATCTACAACAACATCCGAAAGTTGGGACATCTGTGTAACAACGATCTCTCACAGGTAGGAATCTGTATAGATCTAAACCAAAGTAAACATCACTAATATCTTAGAAGTACTTTTTGTGTTATGTAAGATTTCGCCTATTTGGCATGCCAGAAACATGTGCTTGCGGGCGCCACTAAAGTGGTAAACGTCATATCTGCATCACATCACACGCCGCGATGTCACTGTATACTGCCCAAGGCTACAGTGAACCCAACTCACAACAAATGTAGGTGTAAGATATAGGTAAATGCAATGTCAAATCCAAAGACGCGAAATATATCCTTGTATATAACAGACCATAAGATGCACTTCTAATATGCACTTCTATGACGACTACCTAAACTGAATACATTAGGCCCGACAATAATCTCATGACTATATACCTACATGTTTACTTATGAATGCATGACACCGTGGCTTTATCTTCCAGGCTGACGTCTCCCTGTGTTATGACCTGGCCTCTGCCTATCTGGAGACACAGAGTGTTTATGCCAACATGTGATGGCAACCTGCACTATCCACACGGAACCTGTCGATCAATGCTATTAGTCTCTGCCTATCTGGAGACATATAATGTTACGCCAACATCTCATGAGAGACCATCTCTACTCCCAACGTATGACACACGTACCCACACTGAATCTGTCCATCAATATTACTGACCGTGTCCCTACCTATCTGGAGACACAAAATGCATATGAAACAAATCAGTTCTCCTCACACAATATTTTTACAATATACCCTTCGATCATTATAGCTGACTTGTCATGATCGACACAAAAGGGCATCTTGTAACCATCTCCTTTAAAGAGAATGAAGTCATCAACACAAAATAGAATGATATGAAATGCAATGTCACACATTACAGCCCTTAACTTTGTGATCGTATAATGTGCTTTTCACCTTTAATGCATGAAGAAACATTACCGTCCATGTGGTATATCTCGTATATCACTCTCATCATTTTGATTATGTTATGACAAATGCAATGAACAGTGGTTATGAAAAGTGAGTTTTATTCATAGGTACATTTAAAAAGCATGCACTAAGTAGGCGCTATTAATAGCAAAATTGGTCAAGAATATTACAATGTTATGTTGTTACTATCATTTTGAATGACTGTATACCATGTCACATCTTTAACTTTGTAACATTCTTCATTAGAACATAGATACAGCTTATATTCTCACTGTAATGTTAGGTTTGATATTTAAATGCCAAGGATTTTGATTTGACAGAAATATTTCAGCACTGCAGTGATCCCACTGTACTTATGTATCTATAAACTACGACGCTCCTTTTCACAGAGTATTTTTACAACCATCAAGCTTATACAGACCATGTACTTTTGTGGCAGTGCCAAATCCATATGGTCAAAGTCAACATTTTGCATCCGTGATCTTGTTGAGCACAAAATCAGTGAATATATTTATATTTCGATGTTGATTGTATACTGTATTTTTGTTATTGTTTTATTTGATATATTTTTGTTGCATTTTACTTGCATTTTTGTAAATATATTCTTTGGCTTCTTGTCCATATATACGAGGTGAAACGTCTGTGAAACAAAAATTTAGAACAACGTGGACATTTAAAATGCGTCCAATGGACCAACTATCAATCGAAAAGAACACTCTTGCGGTGATATCTTTGTACCTATTATGATTATTAATGTATAATGAATTACATCAGTTCGGGTGGAGAGGCTCGCGGACTTGATTGATTCATGACATCTTATTCGATCACTGGATTGTCTGGTCCAGATTCGATTATTTATAGACCGTTGTCATATAACTGGAATACTGCTGAGCGCGGCGTTAAACATTAAACAAAACAAAACATCAGTAATGACATGTGGCACGTATGCACGTATGTGTACTGTCTTTCTCTTCTATTAATTCGAGCACTTAAGAAACTCTCACCAGTCTTCATCTTGATATTTAGTATGCCAACATACTCTTCGCTTCTTATGGCTTCTGTTCGTTAGTTTCATCTCGCCAGTCGCGTGGACCTTGCACCCAATGAGTGCGTCAAGGAGGGAGCCTGTCCCGTGGACCTTGCTCCCAATGAGTGCGTCAAGGAGGGAGCCTGTCGCGTGGACCTTGCTCCCAATGAGTGCGTCATCTCCCCAAGAAGGGAGCCTGTCGCGTGGACCTTGCTCACAATGAGTGCGTCAAGGAGGGAGCCTGTCGCGTGGACCTTGCTCACAATGAGTGCGTCAAGGAGGGAGCCTGTCGCATGGACCTTGCTCGCAATGAGTGCGTCAAGTGAGGGAGCCTGTCGCGTGGATCTTGCTCACAATGAGTGCGTCATCTCCCCAAGGACGGAGCCTGTCGCGTGGACCTTGCTCCCAATGAGTGCGTCATCTCCCCAAGGACGGAGCCTGTCGCGTGGACCTTGCTCGCAATGAGTGCGCCATATCCCCAAGAAGGGAGCCTGTCGCATGGACCTTGCTCGCAATGGGTGCGTCATCTCCCCATGGAGGGAGCCTGTCGCGTGGACCTTGCTCGCAATGAGTGCGTCATCTCCCCAAGAAGGGAGCCTGTCGCATGGACCTTGCTCACAATGAGTGCGTCATCTCCCCATGGAGGGAGCCTGTCGCGTGGACCTTGCTCGCAATGGATGCGTCATCTCCCCAAGGAGGAAGCCTGTCGCGTGGACCTTGCTCGCAATGAGTGCGTCATTTTCCCAAGAAGGGAGCTTGTCGCATGCACCTTGCTCGCAATGAGTGCGCCATCTCCCCAAGGACGAAGCCTGTCCCGTGGACCTTGCTCGCAATGAGTGCGTCATCTTCCCAAGAAGGGAGCTTGTCGTGTGGACCTTGCTCGCAATGAGTGCGCCATCTCCCCAAGGACGAAGCCTGTCCCGTGGACCTTGCTCGCAATGAGTGTGTCATCTTCCCAATGAGGGAGCTTGTCGCGTGGACCTTGCTCGCAATGAGTGCGCCATCTCCCCAAGGAGGGAGCCTGTCGCGTGGACCTTGCTCACAATGACTGCGCCATCTCCCCAAGGACGAAGCCTGTCGCATGGACCTTGCTCTCAATGAGTGCGTCAAGGAGGGAGCCTGTCGCGTGGACCTTGCTCCCAATGATTGCGTCATCTCCCCAAGGAGGGAGCCTGTCGCATGGACCTTGCTCTCAATGAGTGCGTCAAGGAGGGAGCCTGTCGCGTGGACCTTGCTCCCAATGAGTGCTCGATGTTTGTTTGCTTCTGTATCAAGCTGTAATGTCTTTCTCACTAAATCACGGAAAATGCATTATTCTCGAAGCTTTTAGGATATATACGATAGACATTTATGAATAGTTACCTGTTTTTAATAATGCTCTCAAATGTACAACACTTATTTTGTCGTTTTGCAGTATAATATTCGGTTTTAGTGTACTCAGAATATTGTTTTATGTTAATGATACACCTATGCCAATTAATAACATTTTCATTCCTATTTTCATATCCAACTTATTTGTAATTTTCCCGTGTATTTTTGGGTGAACAAAAGACCTGGCTTTGCAAGTGTTTGTGACGTTCCACGGGCAGGGCAGGATAAACTCACCTTTTCGCGAACACCATGTATTATCACTATTTGAAAGTCATTAAAAAACACATTCTCAAGATATAGTCAGAAAGCACAATCGACTCTTTTGGGGCAGAGATCTCTTATAAATATCGAAAGAATTGTGTCGCGTTGATTATTATGTATTAACTGGTGATGTCACGTCTGCCAACAGCTACAATAGTGTAAGTTTTGGTAATGAACATTGTTACTGGCTCGTTAGCTGGTCCTGTTCTTGCGACAGAGATGCTAATTTGGGAAACCTTAACATACACATCCACCTTCTATTCCACATTCCGCCATGACATTGAAGAATGCTCGATTCAGATTGGTTGAAAAGAGGATCCCTTTTTGAAACAGAAGCATCTTTTAAATATATTAAGCCTATTCACAACAAAACCGTGCGTATGAATACATCTATAGCCTATATAGAGATCGATAAAAAATGGCTGCCGATCGATCACCCATAAAAAGTGTATACCATATCGATAAATCGATATATATTATATGCTTGGTTTCTAATACACGTGTCAAAGTCTCTCGAGAAATTAGTAGGCGAACAGGTAATTTCCTCTCTGAAACAAACGATAATGTTAGTAAAATATAAGATTACAAAATAGTGTTTAAAAAAACTTTATTCATGACAACATGTTGTTTGCAAACCTTGGAGGGTTCGATAGTAATTGCCATCTCCGTTTGGAATTTGACAGGAGGCGATTTGAAAGTCTATCCTTCCTTCGAGGGGCCATTAAAAGTTAATCATAAACAAATGTCCCAACATCACTGAAGTCACAGCAGAGTCACAGAATGTTCTTTCTATGGAGATTTCAAAGAGCACCATACGACTCTTGCTTGCAAGGATATGTTATTCGACGCGCAGAATACATACTTTAGTAAAGCTTGAAAAAGGTTTATGGCAGTCACGCGGAGGATATTTCAAATTTTGACGCACCAGTAACACAAATAATGTACAATGCATTACCCTATTGTGACCATACCTTCCCTGTATTGTTTTGGGTGAACACTGGATTTGCCTTGCATGTGTTGTGGTGGATGCCACTGGTGGGGAAAGTTCCGCTCACCTTTTCGCAAATACCTGGCATCATCACCGTTTGATAGGAACCAGGCATTTGATATTTGACATTTTGAAGTAGTCAGAATCAAACAATTAAAGTGCTGTTTGCATATAGTTCTAATGATTATGGAAAGGGTTTTGTCGCTTTTAGTTACCTTAATTAAATACATGTATGTAGGCTGTTTAAAGTTACTTTCTAACACGCAATATCACAGAGAAAAAAACCTAATCCATACTGCCGCTCTTGTTTGCAGACAGGATACGTGTTTACTTTGATTTTACTACTGCAACAGTCTGTGTATTTACATGTCAAGCAGGTGATTTTGTAAATCAAAAATACACTCTGCACATGTTCGTGCCGTGCGTACCATTCACACCATTAACAATGCACATATGTGTGTTTATACTACCGAAAACAAGTAACATAGAAGAAAATAATGTTTAGTCATTAGTCTGTACAATGTTACAAAAGCCACTGACAAAATACATACATGAAAACAGAGCCACATGCTTGGTATCACCAGCTTTTGTGTTGCTTCAGGCGGGGCAGCGGTGGTGCATTGAACACACCAGATGACTGAAAACAGCCTGGAGAATGTTGTTGCAAATGTCAACCAAAGATTTGGTTTGGTCCTGTTGTAGGCGTCGTTCCTTCTCATCTTAGACATGATCTCTTGGGGATAAGTTACGTTGTCATGCACCACACAATAACAACAAGCAGCATGCGATCAATAATTAGTCAGACCTCCCGTAAAGATGAGAGTATGTGACAAAAACTGAAACGTCCAAAAATCACGAAAACAAATTCATTGTCCAAAAAAAACAATTCTTAGTAGCACGTACATGTATGTCATCCATGTGTTGCGATCACACTCAGCACCGTCGTCTCAGGCTCATAAAAAGTGGTTACCAAAGGAAAGATCATTGTCAAGTTCCAGTAGAGTTGCAGAAAGATGAGGGCGTCATGAGAGTTTGATCCGCAGCTCTTTCCAAATGGATCCGATGGGGTTCAGGTCGTGTGAATGCCATCCCTGTTGCACACACCTTTTACCGTGCCCTGCTGTAAGACATGGGAATCGCTTCGTCCAGCTCTACTGATCCCACACCAAATTATGATTAAGCCATATCAGACATTTTTTAGCTATGTTGGAATCCTTAAAGATTTCTTCTTGCCTGTGCCATACTCGGGCGCGACGATTTGTGAAGTCTAAACAATATCTCGATTTACTAGTGAAAAGTACTGAAGCACAGTCTACTTGACGTGATTTTCTGCCCAATTCAAATGTTCCTGCATGTGATTTCAGGTCAATTGGATGCGAATGCATGCCCTTAGTGACCCAAGTCCGGCCCCAAGGAGACTATTACGTACTTACTAATGAGAAACGTTTAAGTCACTGGCGTTCCGCAGGTCATGTCTGAGTGTGGTGGCAGTTATGAAGTGATGAAGTTCAGCTGTGAGAAAGTCCTGCGTGCTGCTTTGAAGCTTATCCAAACGTGTGGTATCGATTCCATGCCCTAAGTACTTGAATATGTACTTTACTGAGAAAGTGTTATCCCAAATATAACATTTGTTATATTTGACCACTTTCTAAAAAGCTCTGTGTGTTCATAGCTTTTGACCATGGGAGCCGTGCCAATTTACACTTGTCAGAGCGGTACACAAAGTACAGGGGTTGGAATCCCCAACTTTACTAGGAAAGTTTTATCCCAAATATAACGTGTGTTACTTTTTTTGTTTGATATCATCAAAACTTGATTCTCAGCAAACTTTGAGTAGTATAGTATATTTTACATTTGTTATTCATTTTATATGATATTGACAACACGGAGGCACGCTCGGCCAGTTACCTGTATTAATCCACTCGTGTGAACATGGCGATACCACCAGCATAATATTTCATGCACAGCATAAACGCAACCGTTCCTAGTTTAAAGGATAAACACTTCTGACACTGTGTATAGGCATAGTCACGGTCAAATGTTTGTTTCTGAGTCATTATCCTAATCACTGAACTATTACAAACAGGCCCCGTTGGTGCCAGCATAATTATGTTCAGGAAATATTTTCAAACATTTCACAATGGTTGCTCTCGAATCTTACCAGCCTCATTCTTCCACTACCTGACACGACCTATTCGGAGTGGCCATCTCTAGTACTACCTTCATTTCATCTTTATTAACATATACACTGTGGGTTTTTAAATGGATAATTAACATTAGACCATCCATTTTAAAAAGAAAACGTGTAGGCACCGAACTGTATGCAGTGACCTTGCTACAGGCGTACTTGTTATTTTAAGCCTCATATATCACTGGCCTTAAGATGATACATGCATGTAAAGTAACTTTGCACTTCGTTGTTGAGGCAGGTACTTTGTGGTACTGCGGTGTAGTCTAGCAGTTGACACGTTACAGCAATACAGTTAAAGTGACAAAACCCTTTCCATATCTATTAGAGATATCTGGTCGACTGTATGATTCCGACTATATTCACTGGAAAAACAATGGAGAAGCACCTGGGGACCGCGGTCTTGTTGGTGGTCTTTCTTTGTCAGTGTTCAAGTAAGTTGAACTTGTATATATTTTCACATCTGAATGTCAATGTATAAACATTCGGTTATGTATGTATAGTTATGATCAAGATTATGTCCTGCATTTCTGATAGAAGGTGAACGCTACATGTATTGATGGACAATTTCCACCAAACTAGTACATACACTTTATGACCGTAAATGCACACGAGCCGCTGAATCCTAAATCCATAAATACTTTGCGGGGTCGAGATAAAGGCCGGCAAAGCATTTGGAGTGGCTGTTATTATACAAACACATATCAGATTACTAGTTGCTGAGCAAATAGATTAGAAAGACGAACATGATCCGTGGCTTGTTTCATCATAGAATACACAATTGTGTTTACTTGTGCACACTTTAAGTAATATAACAGCTTCATACAATTTCAGTAGCATTAGTGCATTTAGAGGCATTATATTTCTATGAGAAAGGTAAACATGATATCGTTACAACATAACAACACGTAATCTATTACATTCCATGTTCGTTTAGTAACAGAAGTATTCTACTGTGACGTATTAACACGACAGTTTTCACCAAACTAGTTCAACCGCGTTGTGACCTCAACTGTACACGAGCCCCCCAATCCTAAATCAGCATATACGTCTAGCGGGGCCGAGATAACGGCTGCGTTAGGGTGGTTGTCAATAAACAAATACATTTGAGATCAATAGTTGCTGGGCAAATATACATGTACTTGTTTTATGATCTGAGGCTTCATTCACTGTGGAATTTAGAAACGTGCTTAATGCACCCACACAAGAATTAATAAAAACTTCAGTTCACAATAAGCATAGTGTTATGCATGTATATATGGTCTTGAGGGTGTATGAACGGGGACACAAGAAATTATTTGCAAATATTGACAGCACCAGTAACAAAGATTTTAGGCTAGCTTGTGCATTTTAAGCAGTAGTCATTATTTTTGTACCTCAGAAAACATATTGCCATATGAAGCAATTCTGCTTCTATTTACTGGATGAACGTATCCCTCATAGACTTACTAGAAACACATGCAAAATGACAGAGTGAATGAAACCAAAATGAACAATACGATTCCTAATTGTACTCATACCATGTATGTGCTTATCAGGTATTTCATTAGAATACAGTTATGTGGTATATAGATATATGTTTAAGTGTTTACTTTAGTTTAGGAACGTACGTGCTGTGTGCTTGAGTAACTGTGTTTGAGTCACCCCCGCACTTATATTGTTCCTTCCCTCCATTAATAGTTCCATTCAAAAACATTGTTTGTATTGCCAGTTAGGTAGAGTGCATGGTAATGCACTTGTGATTATTATGAAAATTTGGTGTGAGATAGTGTACAAAAAACTGATCGGTTTCTCCAATGAGGAATTTAAATGTAAGGCTTTCATATGTAACTCAACTAAGAGGCAGCATTGAGATTGTATCAATCAAACGTCAGGGCAATGGCCACATGACAAAACTGAACTCGCGATACATTCATGAAAACCTAGAAAGAATGCATGTAACCTTGATAACACGTACATATGTAATGGCGAAGTTGATATTACAGGCATTATAGACAAGGCATGGCGGATTAAAGGTATGTCAGTGTACACCCTACTAGTTAAAGTACAACACCCTCGGAATGGCAAACGATGTAACCCTGTACAGTGCCGTCCTACGTCACTTTTGCTTGACTACGGGAGGAGGATACATACGAAACTTTGGGTCATAATAGAATAATGAAGTTGTCATCCATAAAATATTTTGTATCTACGATGACAGGCTGGGTTGTGCAGAGGTGCACGAGTTACATATATGTCCTAATTTGGTGAAGTGTGAGAATATTTCATGTTACTGGTTTGATTCTGTGGAATTATTAATGAATATCAATAATACGTATCCTTTGAGTGCCTAGTAGTGCATGTGTTTGTTGGTTGTTTAACGACGCACTCAGCAATATTCAAGCTAAATGACGACGGTCTGTAAACAATCTAATCTGGACCAGACAATCCAGTTACAGGCTTCCTGAGCATCGATTTACGCAAATGGGATACGGTGACATGCATCAACCATGTCCGCGAACCCGACCACCCGACACAGTCAGTCGGCTTTTTCGACAAGCGTTGGTTGCTGAAGACCAATTCAAACCCGAATCTCCCGTAGTAAACGTATGGCTTGATGGGATGTAAACTAATACTTTGAGCCACGACGTATTTGCGTCCCATGAGTCAATATTCAATGATTTGCATTTTCCATTTAAATGAAACGCCGAAACATATGATACATTATGCTAATATTTCGGGAAGTCCCATGTACGTTTATTCTGGTAACAATCATTTCAGTACTGAGCGGGAGTAACTCTACCTTAAGACTTTAAGTCAAGTACAGGATAAACATTTTAAACAGTTTGGAGTGTATTTAGTCTGCCTAAAAATAAATCTTTCACGGATAAATGCAATGATTTTTTTCATTTTATCGAACTTTCCGTTTGTATGGTAAAATCCCTGGTAATTATCAATAGTATTTCAAGTAATTGTAAAAGCACATGGCTGTTACATTTCTTTATCAACTCCAAAAGAAAAGTTGGGCCGAGACATTAAAACTACCCACACTGCAATGGTAACATAGTTCTTAAACGTTTCTGTTTATTTATAAGCAACATAATATTTACACTTGAATACACCAGCCGTAATTCAATATTAACATATCGTTTTTAGTTTCAACAAAATCAGTCTATGCGCTATCATGTCTCTGTACTTTCTGGTCCGTCACTTGCTTGTCTGGTTTGTTTACAGGACGCCGTCGTTTGGCCATCGGGACAGCTGTTGTCATCACTGCTTTTCAGTATCCATTCATATAATCGTCACCGCTTGTTTACCTTTTACACACAATGGAATCCGTTTTGGCGGATAATCTGGTTATTCTATTGTGCTGACGTGTCATGCTTACACAGAAATATGCTGTAACAGTTCGGGGCCTATGTCAGGATTGTACCTCACCAGAAACCAAGGACACCAAGGACAGTGTCTAATGTGGAACCGTCAGTGTTTCTAATATAACACTTCTGTTGAGGTTAACAGTGTTACCAGTGTCACTGTCTTTTAGTGATGTAATATTTATGTTGCAGTCAGCTGCCCTTATTGTACATACGGTTGGTTATCAGTGTCACTGTCTATAGTACCGTTAGAGGCATCCGTTCGGAGGGTACATACAGCTACCAGTGTCACTGTGTATCTCTGATATAATACTTCTGTTACAGGCAGTTGTCATTATGGTACATACGACTACTAGTGTCACTATCTATCTCTGATATAATATTTCTGTTACAGGCAGTTGTCATTATGATACATACGGCTACCAGTGTCACTGTCTATCTCTGACATAATACTTCTGTTACAGGCAGCTGCCCTAACGGTACATACGGATACCAGTGTGGTTACAGATGTAACTGTGACCAAGACAAGTGTGATTCTACTTCCGGCTGCAGTCCGCCAGCCTGTCACCCAGGATGGACAGGTCCGACATGTCAGAAACGTATGTAACTACAGCAGCATAACTGACTACTGACATCGTATTGACTTTGCATAATCATTCATACTGACCACACAGAGGTGTTAAATCACAAACACATTTCTCGGCTTTCAACAACTGATTCAGTAATGCCATAATTCTTCTGCTTCGCGCTAACTAACGGGTCACATACGTCTTGTCATTCTTTTCTCCTGATTAAGGTATCTAATTATTCAAAGGTAAAAGTTTGTGTTATCACTGTGACATTAACATCGTCCCATGGGCCTAGGTTCCTCAATCTGATCGTTCTATTTTGATTTTACAGATTTTAAATTGCAGCAGAAATACGAATTTGGATGAAACAGAACTTGCCGTTGTTATTCGGAAGTGAGACACAGACGTTATACCCTGACAATCAGTCAATATTCAGCAACTATGCACACATCCATATATTTGACTTGCTCATTGTTACGAACAACCTCAGTTTCGGAACTACAGGGGCTTCTTTGCCTCGAAGTATATTCGAATGATATACGACGCCACCTCCTGGACCAAGCTCCGATCAACATAGTGGTGTTGATATCATAGTTCAAGGTAGAATAGGTTCAGGGTGTGGCGTCTTACCTAATGTCACTAGTCACATGTATTTTTGTATCTTATGGCATTATTGATAACAAAAACAAAAACATTAGACCTATATGAAAGCATGTTGAGGGCCTGGACCTGGTGCAGGGCGGGGTGGTCATGTGCCCCCATTCCCAATACCACTCAACATTTTCACCTATGTTCGCATTGTAACATTGTTGCATTTTGAGAAACATTTTTTATTTATTACCAGAGGCATATGTAGTAAGTTATGGTTCTCCTCCCTTTCCAAGTCCAATGAAACCGTCTCAAATATCACTTCGTTGGTGTGAATTTCACAAAGCAAAAACATTTTTTTTGTATATCTATTACACTTATTTTCCGCATCCCCCTTAACAACGGGTTCAAGTCGATTAAGGTATACAGGTGGCCGAATCATCACCTGTGGGTTTGAATCCCAGATTCGCCCTGAGTGTTTCAATGAGTACGATCCCCGTGCTTCACCAAAGTGGTAAACGTGTACTATTTGCACCACTTTTGTCATCCTCCCTCTTCAAGTGGACATGCCATCTTATTATTGAAAAATGTTCATACCTCACTATTGAATGTATGTGATGTGAATTTTTTCAGAATTGCTCAGATGCTGAGTTGTGATCATACACTGTAATGCATGGTCCTCAGGGAGTTGAGAATGCCAATTGGGTAAAAGTGTTAGTCCTATTCTAGTTCTGTTCAAAGCAAATTTATCCAAACTAAAATTGATATCTCACAATAATATATTCCACAATAGCGTTTTTATTTAGTACATCAATCTTCGGACAACAGACTTTAAGTTAGCTCCCGTTAAGGTAAGTATGCACACAATGTTGTGACTTTGAACCCAGGGTGCTTTCATGTTTTGTTCGAACATACCAAATATACAGTAGTGTGACAATATGACAATTTAATCATGACTGCATGCTTCCAATATTTTAACAAATCACAACATTGCAACAACATGAAAATGCTGCCCCACCTCATTGTTTGCCTTGCCTAAATGAAACTTTATGTTCACGCTTCAAGAAATCATCCAATCTCTGCATGATCAACATTACTGTATCGATGAGCCAACATTCGGGAACGTAAAAACAATCCTAAATTCTACATCTGTGTCCAATCCCTGCACAAGTATGCCAATCTCATTTGACTCAACTGTCCACTACAACGTCGGGATCCCAGGGTAAAAATGGCCCCCAGTAAACTGGGCATGTCGTGAGAGCCGACCTGTATAACCTTGGTGGTCAGGCTCGTTGACTTGTCTGGTGTCATCATGCCCGTGATGTTGATCATTGATCATTATTTCACTCAGTGTTTATTGTTTTTAGACCGTGGACATATATATAGCTGGCATATGAGTGAGTGGGTGAGTGAGTTGGTTTAACGCCGTTTTAACGGTATTCCAGTTATATCGCGGCGTGTCAGCTTAATGTGGGAGGAATGCCCGAAGTGATGCAGGTCTCAGACGTTTACTACTTCGGTGAAACCCACGAGCACGGGTATGGTGCTGACAAACCTAGAAACATATTTGGGGCGAACCGGCATTCGAACCCACAATCATAGGTTTCTGGCGTGCCCAAGGGACGCAACTCTGCACAGCGAATCGCGGCGCCTTAGACGACTGGGCCACCCGTGCCCCCAGCTGACATATGACTGTGACATTTGGCTACATTTGATTACTCACTCACCTATCCACTCACTCACTCAAACCTCCTTTTGATTTTTGTAAAGGGCTAGTGAGATAATGTCATTCTGCAAGACATACCTTTTGTAAAAAAAGTTTAAACTGACGATATTGCTCATTCCAAACACTCTCGACAAAAAACAACTTTCTATAATCATGTAAATAGAAAACGTCAACGCCAGATTCCCTTGATTTACGGCTATAACAGAGTTCTCTGGGCGAAAAAGATAAAATAGCAGTGACAGTTATATGAGTGAATCAATCAAAATAAATGTGTTAGCAACATGTTGAGCGTGTTTTGATCCAAAGATGGTACCCGTCACAAATACATGCAAAGGCAAGTCAATTGTTCAACTGAAAACCAATGTTACAAATCAAAATAGGGAATTGCATTTGACGTCATTATTGTCACTGATACGTCGAGTTTAAAATATCCTACACGTGTCTAAATATTTTGATAGCTTTGCTAAGTTTTTGCATTTTGTAATCCTGGTCAGTCAATGTTTGCGTCGGGTGAGGTGCTTTTAAATATCAACAGAAAGAACATTTTCGATTGTACTTGAGACGTTGTTTAAGTGTGCACACTGAAGGTTGAAGGAGCATAATTCGTGCGCATGGTCTTTTTGATGTTATCTTTGAGGAAGTACAATATTACACATAAAACATTATCAGTAAACTGATGGCTGTTACTTTCATTTCACTTTCATTTCACTATTTGACCTGATGCCCTACTTAGTCTTATTCAATGCATAGAAACAGTGATAAATCGCAAAGAACAATGAAGAACGATAAAACATTGTTCGATAATTGACGTTATTTCTGGAGATTCGAACTTGCGCTCACAACTTGATGACGGCGTATATTGGACGACGTTATTTTGGAGAGCGGAGTGTCTAGATTTAGCTGAGCAACGCAGATGAGCATCGAAACGCGGGAGAGATATGACAATCGGTATTGGGAGAAAAGGTACAGATAATACCAAACCTACCTGTTCATGAAATGAAATTGTCTCGTATTGCCGAGGTCGGATTGTATTCAGGGAGTCATCGTTATTAAAATACGGGTAAATATGTCCAATGCGTGTACATTTTATCATCATCATTAAAGAGGCTGTACATGATGTTGATATCTCAAATGGGCCCCTCATGGTTTGTTCTCCCTACAGTGGTTTATTGCACGATAAACAACGACCACGAATCTTAAGTCTTGTCTTAAATTATGTGGTCTTGCTGATAGTGTGTATGTTCTGTACTGATATTTCTCTCTGCATGTCCTCACAACACCGCCACAAGTTCACGTCTTTATTCAGTTTCCCCTTCTCAAGGTACGCTCCTCTACACTGACAGTTAAAATAGAAATACAATAACAACATGTCGGATGGGGATGTCTTTTCTTAGATAGAGCAACTGTAAGATCGTTCCCGGCGTTTAAGCATTGAGCAATACATTCTTCAATACATAACGTTATGAAATACACATATTTTATGCATGTGAAAAAGGTACAACGCTTAATATGATATTGATAGAGTCTGCTCATGATGCAATCGAGTCTGCTTTTAGCAGAAATTTCTTATGAAAACAGAATGAGTTTTGTTCTGGTCACAGATGATGAAAGGCAAATTTAAATGTACATGTATGAATTTATTTGAGCAATACCTAATCTAAAGTTGTGAGTTAACGCAATGTACTTTGGTTTGGGTGCGAGGTATAATCCTCTGTAGCTCAGTGTCATCTAATTTCTAGTACTGAGTAGATGTCAAACCAAAGCAGTTCACTTCCTGGTAGGATTCTGCGTTGTCACTTCCTGGTAGGATTCAGTGTTGTCACGTCCTGGTAGGATTCAGTGTTGTCACTTCCTGGTAGGATTCAGTGTTGTCACTTCATGGTAGGATTCAGTGTTGTCACTTCATGGAAGGATTCAGTGTTGTCACTTCATGGTAGGATTCAGTTTTGTCATGACACACTGCGAGATTTAACATAACTGTGGTTTGTTTCTCACGCCAGAACTGAGTGGTTGTCAAACAAAAGCAGTTCTCTTCCAAGTCACTCTAGAGTTCTGTTTTATTCAACTTGGTTCTTGGACTGTGGTCAGATGATCAGCACACCATTTCTCTTGTGACTAGTATTTGCAATACACTTTCTTGGTTGATTTCCATGGTACGTCCTGCTCAAAATATGTTGCTACACATACTTTGAATACTCCTTTTTAAAGTATATGGACAGAAATTACACTTTTGACAGAAGAGACGGAATCAATCAGTATTGCCGATTACCATGGATGTGTATGTGGATGTGCGTTGATTAATCATACAGCTACCAATGTCACTGTCTATCTCTGATATAATACTTGTTACAGGCAGCTGTCCTGATAGTACATACATCTACCAGTGTCACTGTCTATCTCTGATATAATACTTATGTTACAGGCAGCTGTTCTGATTAAATACAAATGTTTCCATTGTCACTGTCTTTATCTGATATAATACTTGTGTTACAGGTAGCTGTCCCGATGGTACATTCGGTTTTCAGTGCGGCTACAGATGTAACTGTGACCAAGACAAGTATGATTGTACTTCCGGCTGCAGTCCGCCAGCCTGTCACCCAGGACGGTCTGGTCCAACATGTCAGACACGTATGTAACTACAACAACACACACAAGTACTGACATCCTATTGACGAAAGAAACGTCACTAATATTGACCATACGAATTTCCCGTCTTTCAACAAGTGAATCAAGCGTCCAACTGTTGCAGCTTCTTTGTAGTCATTTGTGTCTGGTTAAAGTATGTACATGCATGGATTCACACCTCTTTCATTCATAGAGGAAATACATATGTCATGAAACCATAGGTAATGATGTTCGACTTTGTGATTGTGAAAATATATCTTGTCGTCAATAATAATAATAACAGTAATTACCATAGAATGTCAAAGAGAGGATAAAGGGTTGGTGTTAGTGTACGATAAGATTATGGAATATATATATATATATATATATATATATATATATATATATATATATTTCGTCGAGCAGAGAGGAAAATAAAGAAACACCCATCTGTATTGTAGGACACAAAAGCTCGATATTAACTTAATAAACAGTACACATTATCGCTCGGTTTTGTGTGTAAAGAATTTGAAATCACTTTGACATATCTAAGTAATGTTAATACCACAGATCTAAATGTAGGGTACAAGAGGAAAAATAGAGAATAACCACTGACTGAAGATATTGAATACAAACAAATAGGATGGCTTGGAGAGAAATAACTTCTTGATGCATTTTCTAGAAAATGTGGCGAGGAAGAAGGCTACATCATCCAGTGGAGATAAGAATTTCCCGTCATCCTTTGCTATATACGGGAACACTGATGCATCCACGTATCAGGTCTGCATAGATACGGTGCCCAGCAACCCCAACTGGTGGCGTGTGGATCTCAATGACACAGTGCTGATACGTGAGGTCACCATCTACTTCAGACTTGACTGTGAGTTAAGTATCTTTATTGATTGGCATCAAGGGCCAGTGGTTGCAACCGGTAATACTAGGGATATATTAGCTAGTGTGGGTTTATTGTTAGAATGTATGGGTCTATTGTTAGTTTGTGTGGGTCTATTGTTAGTGTTGGTCTATTGTTAGTAAGTGTGGGTCTATAGTTAGTTTGTGTGAGGCTATTGTTAGTTTGTGTTGGTCTATTGTTAGTTAGTGTGGGTCTATTGTTAGTTAGTGTGGGTCTATTGCTAGTTAGTGTGGGTCTATTGTTAGTTAGTGTGGGTCTATTGTTAGTAAGTGTGGGTCTATGGTTAGTTTGTGTGGGGCTATTGTTAGTTTGTGTTGGTCTATTGTTCGTTAGTGTGGGTCTTTTGTTAGTAAGTGTGGGTCTAATGTTAGTTTGTGTGGGTCTATTGTTAGTTAGTGTGGGTCTATTGTTAGTAAGTGTGGGTCTAGTGTTAGTTTGTGTGGGTCTATTGTTAGTTAGTGTGGGTCTATTGCTAGTTAGTGTTGGTCTTTTGTTAGTTTGTGTTGGTCTATTGTAAGTAAGTGTGGGTCTATTGTTAGTTAGTGTGGGTCTATTGTTAGTTAGTGTGGGTCCATGGTTAGTTTGTGTGAGGCTATTGTTAGTTTGTGTTGGTCTATTGTTAGTTAGTGTGGGTCTATTGTTAGTTAGTGTGGGTCTATTGTTAGTTAGTGTGGGTCTATTGTTAGTTAGTGTGGGTCAATTGTTAGTAAGTGTGGGTCTATTGTTAGTGAATGTGGGTCTATTGTTAGTTTGTGTTGATCTATTGTTAGTTTGTGTTGGTCTATTGTTAGTGAGTGTGGGTCTATTGTTAGTTTGTGTTGGTGTTAGTTTGTGTGGGTCTATTGTTAGTAAGTGTGGGGCTATTGTTAGTTTGTATCGGTCTATTGTTAGTTAGTGTGTGTCTTTTGTTAGTAAGTGTGGGTCTATTGTTAGTAAGTGTGGGTCTATTGTTAGTTTGTATTGGTCTATTGTTAGTTAGTGTGGGTCTATTGTTAGTTAGTGTGGGTCTATTGTTAGTTAGTGTGGGTCTATTGTTAGTTAGTGTGGGTCAATTGTTAGTAAGTGTGGGTCTATTGTTAGTGAATGTGGGTCTATTGTTAGTTTGTGTTGATCTATTGTTAGTTTGTGTTGGTCTATTGTTAGTGAGTGTGGGTCTATTGTTAGTTTGTGTTGGTGTTAGTTTGTGTGGGTCTATTGTTAGTAAGTGTGGGGCTATTGTTAGTTTGTATCGGTCTATTGTTAGTTAGTGTGTGTCTTTTGTTAGTAAGTGTGGGTCTATTGTTAGTAAGTGTGGGTCTATTGTTAGTTTGTATTGGTCTATTGTTAGTTAGTGTAGGTCTAACGTTAGTAAGTGTGGGTCTATGGTTAGTTTGTGTTAGTCTATTGTTAGTAAGTGTGGGTCTATTGTTAGTTACTGTTTGTCTATTGCTAGTTAGTGCGGGTCTATTGTTAGTTTGTGTTAGTCTATTGTTAGTAAGTGTGGGTCTATTGTTAGTTTGTATTGGTCTATTGTTAGTTAGTGTAGGTCTATTGTTAGTTTGTATTGGTCTATTGTTAGTTAGTGTGGGTCTATTGTTAGTTTGTGTTAGTCTATTGTTAGTAAGTGTGGGTCTATTGTTAGTAAGTGTGGGTCTATTGTTAGTTTGTGTCGGTCTATTGTTTGTTAGTGTGGGTCTATTGTTTGTTAGTGTGGGTCTCTGGTTAGTTTGTGTGGGGCTATTGTTAGTTTGTGTTGGTCTATTGTTTGTTAGTGTGGGTCTTTTTTTAGTTTGTGTTTGTTTGAGTTTTTTGCTCGTTGTATAATGTCAGTATGTCCCTTTACATTCCGTGTGTTCAAAACCATAGTTTTGTCTTCCAGACAGTGGTAAATGTGTTCATGTGCCTAGATGAATGCAATTTCCTTCTTGTGAATATATTGAAAGAATTGTTCCAGATAGACCAAGGAGAAATGGCATCCAGGTGTATGTGACCAACTCGACTGATACACCCAGTTGTGACAACTGCTACAACGTGACAGGAGAAAGTGATGGAAGTGGCGTTGCTGACGTCACGCGGGCACCCTGCTCTGGCACGGGGCGCTACATTTTACTTTACCCAACAGTGAACAATACTGACGACAGTTTACCTTTACTTGACTTTTGTGAGGTAGAAGTAGACGGTAAGCAGTCAGTAGCATATCATATATCTTGTTCTAAACCTTGGTGCAGCGCAATAATTAGGAAATGAAACGCCCCAAATTTAACAGTTATGAAAGAGTGAGTGAATGCAAGCAAACATCATCACACAGAAATCAAGAGATATATACTACCGACAAAAAATAAGGGAAACACATTTTTTGAATGAAGATATCGTTGAGATATGCAATACCGCGGTGGTGTATGTGAAAGCAAAGTCTAATCAGAATGAAATCATGCATGAAGAGCATGTGATGCACGTACACACAGAGGCCAAACTGTACGCACAATCATTAATGCAATTGAACGATCATATGCTTAAAAATGCATGCGAGACATTATCTCAATGAACGGATAAAATGACGAACTGTGGGTATGATGCGGGGCTGGGGTTGGAGAGTAACGTCAACATCTAAAGTTGCCCGAATGTTTGGCAAATCCAAAAGTGTAATTTCTCCACTGTGGGACAAGTAACGTCAAATGGGTGGGATTGCAATGAGACATGGCCGTGGCAGGACTTAAACCACACACATCTAGATCAGATCGTCTCATTAGATTAATTCGACAACGCAAATCTGCTCCTGTTACGAATAAAGAATTTCGTAAAGTAACAGGAGGGCCAATTTAAACATATACCGTTAAAAGCAGTTCTATGCAGTCCGCCTTACAGCTTAAGGCGGCAAAGATTAGGGTGGGCTAGACACCACCAGGGGAGGATTGTGCGCCAATAGCGGTACACCATGTTCCTTGTTGCATCAAGGTTGTCTCTTCAATTCGCAGATGACAGAAAACGTTGTTGGCGACGGAGCGGCGAGTGGTATACCAGGGCAACAATTCGAGACCATGATCCGTATGGGGATCGGTAGTGTCATGGTGTTGGGTGGTATCTCACATGACACGCAATCTGATTGGGATTTCATAAATGTACAATTGACTGAACAGCAATATTTTGACGAAATATTGCCTGCTGTCGTTGCTCCATTCACTAGAATTATTGACAGACATTTTGAACTGCAAGATGACAATGCCAGACCACATTGTGGCCAGGTCGTCGTCTCTTTTCTCTGACGAGAAAGCGGTGGACTTGCCAGCTCAGTCCTCTGACTTGTCCCCAACAGAACATATGTGTGATGCTCTCGGGTGGAGAGTGCACGCCAAATAATCAGGACCCGCCAACGTGTCTCAGCCTTGGGTAGCTCTTCGGGCGGAATGGCGGGCAATAACAAGGGTTACCATATGCAAGCTAATCAACAGTATGCCATTTTGGTGTCGTGAATGTTCTGGTTACCCCAGATATTGATCTACACGCCCGAAATTAATTTTACAAACATTTATCGTCATTACACCTTCACTATCATTTCCTGAGGTCCCTTATATTTTTTCGGTTGTATATATTTAGTGATAGATATTAACTATATCCTATTTATCCTTTTGTAAATGTCCTTAAATACATCTTCTCGAGCAAGACATAGCAAAACAGGGTTTGTTCAATTTGATCTGTAATGCACCTTGTTTCGTAGGCCTTCTCTTTGTGCATTGCAGGTAGTTCAAAGTGAGTGCCACTTGTTTATGTATAGGTCTCTGTCAAATATGTACATTGTTAAAGTAAGATCATGCGTGCGCAAAATAGGTTAGTTTATCCTGCATATTTGTAAAAAAAATATTATTTATGACAACATCTTATCGAGAGAAAATGGGTATACAATTAACTATTCGGAATTTGAGTAAATCATTCTTGGCAGATAGGAGCATCAGATATGAAAATACGGTAAAAATGATAGATCCTTATCAGGTTTCTCCTATATGTGCTGGTTCTGAATTATTGAGTGATACTTTCTTATTGCATTGTGAAACAATGTTTTTGCTAACAAACATACACTAATCTCTTTAACGTAAAAAACATACATGCATTTCTCACAGTTTTACTTTACGTATGAGCAGCAGAATCTCTGTACTTGTACACGGCAGACGTAATTCAAAATAAACATATCATTTTTAATTTCAATAAAATCAGTAAATGCGGCATCATGTCACTTGATTTTCTGGTCCATCACATGATTGTTGGGTTATTTCTATAGCGGATAATACAGGTAGGGCAGGACATGCTGGCCCTTTTCGCGAACACCAGGTGTAATCACTGAAATTCAGTGATCCATTCATATTATTTTCAATGCTAATTTGCCTTTTACGCCTCACGGAATCGTTTTAGACGGATAATTTAGACTGATTAGTTTCTGGCGTTGACGTTTCATATTGATGTAAAAAATCAGTGATTATGAAACTAATAGGAGCGAAACAAATGTGATCCAGAAAGACACTTTTTAAAAATAATGTATATGTCTCTATGAAATACTGATGTTGTTTTGTGTAATAATTCTATTGATATCGTGTATGGAATGTCAGTCATCTACTACAATTAGTCATAGAGTGAATCAAACTATACATGAAATAGGTAATATTAGATGCTAGGAAGTAAGATATAACAAAAGATCTGTAGACACGCATGCTTATAAATGGTTACATTAACCTATAAAATACATGTGGATAAATTGTTGTGTGATGTACGAACTGAATTAAACATCCATTTGACAGTGTACAGTCTTGGTGCTTTCGGCTCTGACAGTGACAACTACTGCAACTGTGACACTGGGACTACGTCACCGGTGTCCCAGTGGAATTTGTACGTCAGGATGTCTTGGCAACAGTTGCAACACCAGTGAGTCACAAACCAAAGACACTACACAGTGACTAAAACGCGAATAAACATCAGTCAATAGAATAAAACAAACTAACGAAACCAATACTCCACACACCGCCAGGAATGTGATAGATATTCTCAACAGATATATGTACATTCATATGCAAACCTTTGATGAACTGCAATTGGGTGGGACACAATTTAATTGTTTCATGAAATTACCATTGCCTCTGTATCTGCTGTTTCAGCATGTCCCACGAGAGAGTATGGACGCCGCCGCTCCAACCAATGCACAGACAGAATGTGTAAGGACCATGCAACTGGTGAATGTTCAGGAGGATGTCCGGCCGGTTACCAAACACCGGACTGCACACAGGGTAGCGTCTCCCTAATATTTGTTAAGTGGACAACGCACGCTAAACCATATTACTTTTTAAAAATAATTATCCATGCTGTAATACGATCACGATCACGTGTAAATATCAAATTGCTACGAAACACGACTGTCACAATACTTGCATGGCATGTGATTGGTTGATACGCGAAAGTTTGCTACTACGTTTGATTGATTTATTGATTAGTTGATTCATTCACTCATTCATTCGGTTTTTTTACAAACGAAATGAATAAAGGATACCTAATAATGTAGGTATATATCGACGTTTAGTAAGACGTAACTAGATTATGATTCAGGTTCACCTGCTGTCTGATCTCCTGGCAGAAATGACCGAACATACACTATGTCTATTATTTTTAGAATTTTTCATATCACTGTTTATACTTCAAAGGATAACTGTATTTAATACGTGAGACTTCGTGTATAAACCAACAGCCACACAACAAGCTCCATCGCGGAATAAAATAGTTCCTCAAAAGGAGAGGTGATCGATATGAGCGTAGTTACTAGAAGAACAACCTGTAGGTCCCGTGACCAAATCATGGAAACAAAGGTTTGAAAGTTTTTTTGAGTTACCTGATGTATACTGAACAATTTTTACTTTGGCTGCCCGGTTGAAAATCCCGGGCATTTTGTGGGAGGGTCAACAAAGCTCAAACAGGGGTCAAAATTCAAAATTGTGTCAATATGCATATCAAATTACTCGTCCAGTCATAAGGAACCTAGAAATATATAGTTTGTTATACTTCCGACCTTAAATGGGGGAGATATGGTCAAAAACGTTGAAAGATCAACGCACTTTTGGCAGTTGGTGAAATTCACAAACACAGTTAACATTGTCCGATAGTCATGATTTTAGTGTCTAATAATATGTTTTCTGACATGACAAATTCAACCAAGCAACTTTTAAAAGTAAAAAGGGTTACCTTGACCTTGAAAGTCGAAAATGGTGGAATTGGCTGCACGAAGAATTGTCATTCTTCAGCAAAGTCATTGGGAACAGGATCCTTGGCCAATCCTTGTGCGTGCGTGTGTGTGCGTGTGCGTGTGCGTGTGCGTGTGCATGTGTGTGTGTGTGAGATAAGATGCCTAGCCTAGAGATCTGGAAAAGAAGATAAGTATTGTATTCACAGAGAACTGGCTCACAGAATGACACGTAAGTATTTACACAGGTTGTACTTTGAGGTAAGTACTTGCGTGTTATAATTGAGGTGACCAATAACAAACACAGCAAAAAAAGTGTAGGTTTCCGTCTTCCGGAAACCTTCCGGAAACCTTCCCATTTTGGATCCGGCCCGGATACCTTCCGGAAACCTTCCAAAAAAAATGTCAAAATTTGGGGGGTGCATTTTGTTCACTTAAGTGTGAAACACATAAAAAAATTAACTTGAAAATACCAAGCAATTTGAAGGTTGTTGAAGGCATCTGGAAGGTTTCCGGAAGGTTTCCGGAAGGTATCCGGATGCAAATTTTCTTCATGACTTGCTTCTGGTAAATAATGTTAGCCTGTGCATTACAGATACCTGTTGTAATATTCTGTGTTATTTTGATGGTAAATATCCTCCTAAAACATTTTTGGAGAAGAAAATTGTTCAATTTCATATTTTGTCCTTTTCGGACGTTAATGGTATTTAATGAACAAACATCAGTTCTTGTATAATGATATCCTTAAATTTCATGTCCAGACTTCCAGTTTGTACTGAGAAAAAGAAAAAGTCATTGACAATGTGCTCACTTGGGCCTTTGGTCCTGGTGAGATGATAAAAAGACTATTTGTAACGGTACATGTACTTGTTATATCCAAAATACTAACTTCATTGACATTTGCCTCACCCTAGTTTTATGGTACTACATTAAGCTCTTCCTCAGTTACTGTGAATTATTTTAATAAAAGGGATTGACATTTAATTTGACACTGGAGTTGTAACCACTGCACATATATGTGTATTCAAATAATATAACAATGATGTGCTTAATACTTCACAAATATCTCCAGAAATAGGCATTTTAGTTATAATTGCAGAAATACTTTATGAATGACCCCTTCACTGTTGCCTTGATTTTACACTTCAACCCCTCATGAGTTATCACGTTTGAGTGTGAATTTGACCTTCAATATCAGTGATAAATATTTCAAAAACATTTCAAAGAGCTATCCAGCACATAAACCAAATATGCAGTCCTTTGGTAGAATTCAACATATCATTGACCAAAATATGGAAGTAATGTAACCAGTATATGTATAAGAGTTACTAAGACTTCTGTAGAAAAGGCAATTTAAGGGAAAATGTAGTGTATATAGATCACACACGACCTTTTTCCAACTTCGACCCCTGCCCAAAGGAAGAGTTAGACCACAAACAAACTTTTTGTCTGGTTGTGACTTTAACCTTTGACATAACAGATCAATGTGTCATCAGACGTTTTCAGAGCAAAGGAAACATGTGTTATTTATCTTGAGATGCCCAAGCAATGCATGGTTTCATAAGATAAGTGTGGCTATTAAACTGAGGCAAAATCATGAAACATCCCCATTTACACAGCTGGCAAATGAAACATAAGCAACAATCAAATTATCAATTTCTTTTATTCATATGCCTATAGTATATCGCACATTGAACAGTGTTCACATGATGGTTCCTGATGCAGTATGCAATTTCATCCTATTCTTCAATACTCATAACAGCGTGTGATAACTGTTCGCTTGACAGTACCTATGGATTATGTTCACCAGTTCAGATAACTTACTTTCCCTCAATCCTCCTTTTCTTTCTATATTGCCATGGATGAACAGGAACCAGGATGAGGGGATACCAGTTAGACTCTATCTCTGCTGCATTGTGTTAGTAGAATTGTGAACTTTCCATTTGGTGTTTGGGTCCACATTTAAAGACAAAAAGTCCCATTTATCATTCCTTTCAAGTGTTTACAAGAATTTCCTGAATGTCCTGGAAGAATTCCACTCCAGCTTGGCATTGGTTGGTCTTCTCACATTAGCTAGACCAGCCTTTGTGTGTCCCAGTACCATTTGGCATACAATTTCTCGGTCGGCCTCCATTGAAATAACAGGACCCTCATCATCGCTGTCTGCAAATCACCTCTTATATCTGAAGGGGTGCAGCCTCTGTTTAGGACTCCCTTGTCTGGTCCTTCCAGACTGTCAACCTGGAGTACTCATCAAGGGATCTCAAGCAGGACTTCAGTTTCTGCAGCATTATGTAAAAAGATTTTAGCAATCAAAAAGAATTGTTGCCACATGTACTTACAGATAGAAGGCAGCAAAATCACTTAAGTTGTCATATGTGAGTCTTGTTATATGCTAAACATTTAAGATAATCACATCTCAATTCTCAACCAGACAAACCAGTGACTAATGTTATGAACTCGGTCCAGACAAACCGATGATAACTATTATGGACAATATCCCACATCACTGTGGTATGATTACATGTGATCAATGAGCCTACTCAATCACAACCTTATCTATTAATTAGGCTTGGAATGCTGGGAATCTTTTTAAGAGATGTCATTTAGTGATTGTTTCAACTCATCAACATTGAAAAATATATATTCACAATCCTTGTCATATAGCCAAACTATTGCTGGATGCAGTGTTAAATAAATGATTTGGCTTTAACACTGCTTTGAACAGTATTCCAGATATATCACCGCATGTTAGTTTGATGTGGGAAGAAAGTCCTAAGTGATGCAGGTCTTTGATGAATCCCAAGAGTATGTGTATAATGCTGACAAACCTAGCAACATAATCGGCGAGAACCAGGATTTGAACCCATGACTATAGGTTTCTGCTAAGCCCAAGAGATGCAACTCTGCACAGAAAATTGTAGTGCCTTAGATAATAGGACATCCGTGCCTACAGCGATAAGGAACAAACTGAAGACATATTTGCAAAATAACCATATGAACCAAACAGAATAATTTCAAAATATTTACCACTCACTGTTGCTCTTCTATGGTCTTTCTTTGCATTGACGCTGCACGGATGACTGTCTCTTTTATTCATCCGGACATTCTACAAACATAAGTAGCATTCACATCACAGAAATGTCCAAACTGTACATGTTGTACATTTGATTCAAATGAAAAGACCCTGGTTGTGATTCCGACTTAGAACTACCCTAATCATAATAATTCATGTCAAACATTCAGAGATGACATTTATCCCCATATTGAACAAATGTTAAAACAATATTTTGACAACAAAGTCAGGGTCATTCAACACATACATTACATAGGAAATAACTTGTTTGACAATGCAGAGAGATCCTCACCGAGGTGAATATCATTCCATGAATTATTGCCACATTTTCTTGAAATGCAGATTAATGCAATGCAGTATTTACTTTAATTTCTAGGCTTTTTGTTTGGCTTTTCCATGGCACTGTTTTGACAGAGATCTAACCTTGATATGACACTTTGTTCAGAAATGATATAAATAAGAGAATACTTTATTATTCCAGAGAAAATTTGGGTTACATTGTAAAAGCACAGAGAAACAAGTATAAGATTCATGATTTAAGTTAAATACACTCGACCCGTGAAGATTCCGGGGTAGACTAGGTCTTCAGCAACCCATGCTTGCCGTAAAAGGCCATTATGCTTGTCGTAAAAGGCGACTAACGGGATCGGGTGGTCAGACTCTCTGACTTGGTTGATGCATGTCATTGATCTAAATTCCGTGGCTCGATGCTCATGATATGAATCACTGGGTTGTCTGGTCCAGACTCGATTATTTACAGACCGCCGTCATATAGCTGAGTGCGGCGTTAAACAACAAACCAACCTAAATACACTCATACATACACACACACACAAACACAACATCCAAACACCAGGGTTAGAAATTGGCACTAGTCATTTTGACATTTTAAAGGTTTTGCTATATGCTATCATTTTAGGACTAGTGGACTGAAAGTGTTAGTTTCTACCGCTGCAAACACTAATCAACTAATGAATTGAGTGGTCAGACTAGGTTGTCATCATACTCTGAGGGCATGGATCTTTGCTGAAAATAACAATCTCTAGATTGCCTGGTCCATGTTCAATTATTTACAGGCTGCCATCACAGAGCTGGACTATTGTGAGTGTGATGTTTCACATTACACTGAAATATACCATGATGAATACATGTAGTTTGTATTTATCACAAACAAAAATACTCACTCAATACTTGGTATCCTCCCTGAGGATGTCTGTGAACCTCCCCACAAACCCTGAAAATGCTGAAACAGAAAACAACTAACTTGTCTTTATCCTTTCAATGTTTCAGTGTGAATTTGTTAAAGATTGATAAGCTGTCATTATTCATTGTAATCCATATCTCACTTTCAGGTGGTTCAGGTGGCAACACATGATTGGAATTGAATGCCACGTTTTGTTTGACATGCACTTTGCCAGATTTATACCCTTGGTAACTAACCCTCATCATCAAATCCCAGCGTTATGTTGAGAATAAGGACACGACCCTTAAAAGTCCTGCACCTGTAGCTCTTATGCAATCCCAGATAGAAATACCATGTCACAACAAACACTTGATCATAATAATAACAAAGGGTTTCCGAAAACAACAAAACTAAAAGGCCCTTGACGTTAACAGTAGTAACATGGAGATCAGGAAAATATCTAAATCAATCCATTCCATAAGATCTCTGTATAGAAATCATGGAACATTATGTCTCGAAGCCCTGCTACGTACCTGGCATCTGCAAGCTGCTCTTCCTTCCTTCGGCTGTCAATCGCGTTTTCGAAATACTTGACGTCCTCGTTGTGGATGGCTCAGGTGGATTTCGACCGGGATTTCCGAGTTAGAGGTGATTGAGAACAATGTATCGATACACGAGGTAAGCATATCGCAATCAAGCATCACGGTGTACATCGATTACACGAGGTTTGAGTGTTTGTTTACATTTGTGTTCCAAAATGGCGCCCTCGGCCATACAGGGAATTATGGGTAGACTTGCTTGTCCCGGAATAACACGAGTTGGTCACGAATGACGAGCGGTCATTTCTGCAGCAGTTACGGAAAGAGACGAGGTTGGCCGATTACTGTTCATACAGGCCATATTGGGAGCCGCGGGGATTTCGACAGTGTGTATTAGGAAGTATACCTATGTGGTGTATGGAATATGCGTTTGCCTACCATGCCAGGCAGTGTGACAAGGGATATCCCAGCGGATGTAATATTCCTACAGCAGAAATGTTTCACAACCTCGATTGCAGGGAGCTGAAGATGTGACATATTCAGACAGAGACCATAATACATAGACTGTTATATGGTCTCTGATTCAGGTAAGGAATATGTTAATAATATTGATCACGTGTTAAAGTTATTTATCTTCTGTAAGCCACTTATTCTGTTTTATATATGTTAGTAAATGTGTGATTTAATTTTTGTAGGATAAGCAATCTACCTAACTTATGTTAATCCTTGCTAATGTATATGATGTAGAAATATGTTTGCTTATTTATATTCCTTTATATCTAGATACTCTATAGTGACTCATTTTTTTAGTTCATACCGTACCGACTAAACTTACTTTTGCAGGTGTGAATAATCAAGAACAAATTAAATGACAGGAGTTTTGCAACAGTGAACATTGTGAAGTGGAAGATAAGACATTTGAAAGGTATGGATATTTTCACTTGAACTTGTTGAAGAATACCGTGATGACAACTTTATCATGTTGGGAATTTTGGCGGTGGGGTAGCCTAGTGGTTGAAGTGCTGAAGACCAAGGTTCGATTCTTGTCATGGGTACAATGTGTGAAGTCTATGTCAGGTGTCCCATGCTGTGGTATTGCTAAAAACAGTGTAAAACCATACCCACTCATATGGGGATTCCGGGTTGGAATTGGTCCCCATCAACCTATGCTAGTTGTAAGAGAGGGTTATACTATAAAGGGAAATAGTACCTCGCCTACTATTGCCTGGTGAAAACAGCACCTTGTTATTTTTTTTACCTTGGGTCTGAATATGCCCGAATACATGAAATTAAACTTGCATGGTCACTTGTAAACACAAATAACTGAGAAATGTTCAAAAAGGTTTACATTAAAAACTAGCATCTACTTGCCGACTCTGATTTGGAGATGCAACTAAACTTATTGTGAAAATATAATATGCTTTGATTTCTTTGAATTAAAATAAATGCAATTAAAATTGCAAACACAAATAATTGTTAAATGTTAGTCACCTAAAAATAGTTTACATTAGAAATTAGCCTCTGCTCAAATTTACTCATGATTCTGATTGGGAGGTGCAACTAAACTTATCATTGAAAGATCACATGCTTTGAAGTTTTAAGTAGCTTTACTCAGATTAGCTCAATGTCAAGCTGAACCTGAGTCTGGCGAAAATGTCAAGAAACTGGACAACAGGTATACTATATATGTCATATTTATTTTAGTAAGTAGGAAATGAATAGTAATTTTATAGAAATTTCATTTATATATATTCCGGCAAGGAATCAACATGTCTCTCCAGATAACAGACAACAATTAGTAGCCCTTTTTGCCAAATCAAGGTGCTGTTTTCGTTGGAGAAATCAGTGACATTTTGCTGAGGTGCCGTTTTAGCCTCACCCATAAGAGATAACCTAATAGATCAGGTGATCAGGCTCAGTGACCTGGTTCATGGCATCTGACAGTGACCATCTAACAGTGTGGATTGATGTTCACAATATCAATCACTGGATTGTCTAGAATTTTGGGCCTACCTTTAGAATACAGTACCTAACTTTTCAAACAGGTCACAGTACCCTGTGATGTAATTCGTAGTATCCTGTTGCCTGACACACTGGCAAAACAATGCCTTGTGATGTCAGGGGTCATTGGATGTGCATATATATGCTCTTTTCAGTGGTCTATCGTCTCCACACGCTATGTTGTTGCATGAGTTTAAATTATTTGTTTACTAAATATTGTTTTAAACATTTATATGTGAACTGGATGGGTAAACAAGCAAAAACTTATTTGAATACCGCTCCAGAATTAGAATACAATATGATATGACAAAAGTACAGTCAAGGAATACAATTATATACATGTTCTTATTATAGAAACTACGTTGTCGGGGCTGTCATGTCGCATTTTTAGTAATAATAGTGTACTGCAATATACGGCAAGGAATAGTATTATAAATTAAAGATGCTATGTACAATCACAAAACCTATTGGATAGCTGAATGTAGTCTTCTACTGATTTAAGAATTTCTAAGTTTATTTTTGACGTCCTTTCAGGATTACCTAATAGAATTGAATTTAGATCATATCCCTTAACATAATAGTACATATTCTGTCTTAAATCATTGTAATTTGGACATATGAGAAAGAAGTGAAGTGCATCTTCAGTGTGATGGCCACAGCTACATGCAGGATTATCTTATAAATATTGCCTGCGGATGCACATTTTATAACAAGTGCTTGTGTATTTTCTATATACTTTTATTTCACGGTGGTTAAAATGATTATAAATATAAATTGAAACTAATAATGTGCAATAAGCGGGTTATAGCTGAAACAACACCTTAGCAAAACAGCACTGACTGGCGAAATACTCGCTGAAAGCGAAAACGGCAATTATTACTTGACGAAAATGACACCTTATTTTTTTTTTTACCTTGGTAAAATAAATGAAATTAAACTAGGATTGATAACTTGCAAAGACCAATAATTGTGAAATGTTAAAACAAGTTTACAATAGAAATTAGCCTCTACTCCAACTTATCCTATACCCGACTCAATTTATTGTGATAACATGCTTTGAAGTAAAATATATGGAATTAAACACACATCGTCTCATACAAACACAAATGCATGTAGTTGTTAAACGTTGAAACAAGTTTACCTTCGACATTAGTCCCCTACTCCAATTTACCCACCGACTCTGATTGGCAGACACAGCTCACTTGTTGTGAATGTATTTTTCACTTTAAAGTTTAAAGTACTCAATGTCAAGCTGAAACTGTATTTAAGAATCCTAACATGGTGCAATTTTTCACAATGGCCTTTCAATGTGTCATTTGAACATGTTGAAAGGTTTTACAAGGGATATTTGTAACCCAATACTTTCCGTAACGGGTGACAATGCTTGTCTAAAGAGTTGACTAACGCCATCAGGTGGCGAACAGGCTCGGTGACTTGGTTGATGCATGTCATTGATCCCAATTGTGTGGGTCGATGCTCATGATGTCAATCACTGGACTGTCTGGTCCAGACTCGATTATTTACATATAGCCGGAATATTGCTTGAGTGCGGCATAAAACAGCAAACCAAATCATAAGTGTGGGATGAATGATTTGAAATTAGCAAGTTTAATGTGACCTTCAATCACTACAACCTGATCTGAGTCTTGAAAAGATATGACTTTGATTCAGTGAAAATTTGCATCATGATAGTTTCAACTGTAGATACAGTTAATCTGTTTGTTGTACAGTTTCTGTATATCAATATATATGTTGTTCAAATAAGCTTTGCCTCTTCACCAACCCTATTCCTCTTTTGGATTAAATAGTGTCTAATAATTCAAACACCATCACCATCATCCTAGTGAACACAACAAAGAAATGCACATCAAAAACGTCATTATTATTATTTCTTATCTCTGATAAATTAGAAAAAAACTGTTATCCAGCAAGATACATTTCCTTGGTCCCAACAAGCATGTTACATAGTAAACTGACTCGATAAGTTGAATAGCAGTTGTAAAGGCACAACTGACTAAGCCGTCACTACTCAATTAAGTAATTAACAGACAATTGCAAGTACTAATACCCACCCGACACTAATTGCCCTGTTAATCCCTAGTCCACAATGAGTTGACATTGAGTTCATTTTGCTAATTAGCTGTTTTTGGAGTAGCAAGGTAATAAACATCAAAGGTGGGGCAGGCTTTGATCATGTGTTCTGTAGAAGAGATGATGTCACTTGTTTTATGTTTATTTAGGATTAGCTACATCCCTTGATGCTACCAAGGCAGCCCTTGAGATTATCAGACAGTTTGGCTAGACACAAACTGATGTCTCCCTTGTAGCACACTATGTGTCAGACACAGACTTTGACCACTCTGTGCAGATGCATATCAATGCATAAAGAACATTGGGTAGATGATTCAACAATGCCACACAAGTCAAAGTTGGGTTTCACTGTATTTAGAAACAGACGATGGATCCAAAACTTTATAACAGTAATTATTATTAATTTAAACTTTGCCAGGCCAATATTTTGGCAGATTTGCATGTTATTGTTAATCTTCATTTAGTTAATTTTCAAAAAAGATAGTATGAATGATAAAATATGATAATGAGTCATGAATATTTGAATTCAGATCAGAACAAACAGGGAGGGTCACCCCAAAATGTGAGAGTCTCTAGGGGAGACTTTTGACAAAATGGACAATAAAATATAAAGTGCTTTGCATTTTCTTTCAGGGAGGGTTGTGTCAAAAATGAATGAGAACATACCGGTAATACATGACCGGCCCCTTTAATGTAATATACATAGTTTTTAGTTGATGGTTCAGGTTGTACTTTTCAGTTGAATTTCTTATCACTGTCTATGATGGACTACCAATTAACGGTAGATATTTCATATCCATAATAACTTAGATAAATGCTTCTACAGTCTCATCCTAATTTGTCAAAATTTGAATTTCAATATAGCTTCCATTAATGAATTAATGAATTTGGTGAGAATATCTATTGTCTGAATTCCTAATATACTTTCTTTTGTATTTGGTGTGCAAGGGTAGCCTAGTGGGTGAAACAGTCTCTGAAACCCGGGTTCAATTCACCACATGGGTACAATGTGTGAAGCCCATAGCTGGAATATTGCTAACAAGCTGCATGAAACTATACCAACTCACTCGCTCATTATGTTGTATTTTGAGATCACTTACATGACATGTGTTTTGATAATTATGAATAGTTGCATTTATGTATTTATGTATAAGAACCTTTGTAACTTAGTTTTGCATAGTCTTGTTTACCCTTCCTTACATTTTGATGTAATGCAAACATTCAAGCAAAATTCAGGTGAACCTTGTGGTATTGTTTTAGAAGACCGGATACATTTTTGTATTTTCTGAACACTTTTCTGTTTGCAATGGCTTATTTACATGTTCAAAGATTGGTTAAATATCAGTTGCAAGATAAATTGTCAATACCTCACTGTTTGAGAAAACAACTTTAAACATTTGTAAATATGTGTGTGTTTCATAACTTTTGACTAACAAGTTTCTAAAGATGTAATGAAATGTTTCAGGTACCTGGATTTCACAATCTGACACCAGCTACGTTTAAGAAGATCTTGCTCACACAATTCAGACAAGGGACTCGCCGGAAGATGAACAGTACTCCTGATAACAACCAACAGATTCACCTCAGAAAGTGATGATTCTGAATGAATAATGCCACATCAGTGTGACTGTAGGTGGTTTTATTATGACACTAATGAAGTCTGAATGAATTTATGCCAAAGCACTGTGACTATGTCCAGGTTGTGTACACCGATGCTGACCATACAAATCTGAATGACTTTTGTGGTTTACTGCAGAAACAATTGACTTTAGATATTCTTCTTCAATAAAATTCTTCTGAGATTTGACTAATTTGTTTATTTAGAAAATGGCATTGAAGCGTCTGTTCTGTAAGGCCTTGCAAACACCACTGGTTACTTTATGCTAGTTCCTCTTCTTGCTTGATCAAATTTCAATTTGTGATATGTACCAATGAAATGCCATATAATCAATAAATAAGATTTTTTTCCAGAAACATGATTTGTTTTGCTTCATTAGCATAAAGATATATAATACTGATCAGCCATAACATAGGTGCTGAACAAATATGAAATGTACTAATGCCCTGAATGTTTTCCTACTATAAATACTTAACAAAAGTTGTAGTTCGACCTTAGTAGACAAATGACATTCATATTTTTTCTGTACTTTATTTAGGTGTTTTCTATGGATGCCATTAGTCTTATGCACCAATTTGGGACAATTGTATTCTGTTTTATATTCCCATGAAACTACACTGTCCCGATATAACAAGTACTGATACCGTTCCAAACTAATCTGTTAATCTCACCAGGGCCAAAGCCAAAGCACATAGCCAATGACTTTCCATTTTTTTCTGAGTGAGAATGCTGTTTTGCCACTTTTAGCAATATTGCAACAATATCATGGTGGCGGACACCAGCAATAAGTTTCACACATTGGACCCATGTCGCAAAACAACTTGTGAACAATGCATGCCCACATATCTCAGTTTGAGGAGGATATTTACCATTAAAATAACACAGAATATTACAACAGGTACCTGTAACTTTTTCTTTTTCTCAGTACAAACTGGAAGTCTGGACATGAAATTTAAGGATATCATTATACAAGAACTGATGTTTGTTCATTAAATACCATTAACATCCGAAAAGGACAAAATATGAAATTGAACAATTTTCTTCTCCAAAAATGTTTTAGGAGGATATTTACCATTAAAATAACACAGAATATTACAACAGGTACCTGTAATGCACAGGCTAACATTATTTACCAGAAGCAAGTCATGAAGAAAATTTGCATCCGGATACCTTCCGGAAACCTTCCGGAAACCTTCCAGATGCCTTCAACAACCTTCAAATTGCTTGGTATTTTCAAGTTAATTTTTTTATGTGTTTCACACTTAAGTGAACAAAATGCACCCCCCAAATTTTGACATTTTTTTTGGAAGGTTTCCGGAAGGTTTCCGGAAGGTATCCGGGCCGGATCCAAAATGGGAAGGTTTCCGGAAGGTTTCCGGAAGTTGGAAACCTACACTTTTTTTGCTGTGAAAAGTAGGCTGTGCACATTAAGTGTATTCATGTATTGGAACCGATGCAACCAAGTCAGGGTGCTTAAAATGCATTGATTGGTGCATTAGCCAAATCAAATATTGTATTATGTATTAAATAATTCATGCTGAATCCTTTATATCTTATACCACTGTTCCCTACTTCAATACTGATATAACGTTTTTGTCATAACAGGTGGTATCAGGGGTATGTATGTAGCTTGTCATTAATTTGGCACATTACTGAAATGTTGTGCTAAGATTCATCGTATCGTTTTTGCAACAGAAATTAAACATCTTCTTCGCAACAATGTCTAACACTTTATTTGTTGACTTTAAATATTCAGCATGATATTTTGTAACAATATTATTATTTGGCGTTAACGTTTATATTTGAAGGTGGTCTGATTATTTTCCGTACGAACAATGCACTGTTATTGCTACTGACAAATACTCCGAGTCTTTCAATATATACATATTTAAATACATGTTGTTTTGCCATAAACGCTACGTTTAGACATGGGAGGATCTTCAGATGCGCCAAAGAGTGACTGCAGATGTTGCAATACGATGAAGCTCTTGTCTTGATGAAGTAGCCCTGTGATGATCTCGTGACAAAACATCCCTTGACAGTGTATTGTTTTTGAACAAATTACAGGTAAAATCGAACTTCACCTCACTTTACGTTTGGTAGGAAATGAACAATGTGCAGAGGCAATTTTGGAAGGAATATTTTAGATGCGGGAGGAGCACACTTATGCACCAGACCTGTAGGTCAATCAGATATCAATATCCCGGTACAGATGAAGAGAATCATGCTATAGACATTGTCCTGAAAGTGCTTACAGCGTGTTATAAAAACCCAGGTTAATATATACATACTAAACTGTTACATTAGTAAAACAAAGAGTATCATGGTCATGGCTTCATGTCACTGGTGCACCATTCTGGATACCAAATATACTCTTAAAAAAGTAGTCGTTACCCGGAAATAACTTAAAATGTCCAAAATTGTAACAGGTATTAGTTTCTAGTAATAGTAATAGAAAGCTCTGTCAACAACAGAGTTTGATTCCGACTATATCATGAGCACATGTTAATGTTATCACAATCAAAAAGTGATTATACCAGGTATTCGCGGAGCGTATCCTGCACCACCGGTGGCATCCGTAACAAACACATGCAAAGGGAAGTCAATTGTTCAACTGAAAGCAAAGCAAAGTCAAGTGATGACTGCCGTGACGCCGAATTATTTTCTTTGTTTGTCAATTTGAATATTTGTTTCATTACAACTATCATGTTATTGGTAAGACTTGTAAGAGGGAAGTTGGTTGCTTATCAGTTCGTCTGCAAGCTCTAACCAATCTGATCAAACAAACAAGAAGGTAAATTCATCTGGGAAATATGGTCAGTCGTAAACCTTTTCAAAACTAACTATGATAGCATTCCCAAAGACATAAACAAAAGTATAAACATTACTACATTTGGGTTAGAGTGTAAATTTTAAGATTCTTGTAATGGCCGCGGCCGCCATAATGGGAGAGTGTTACGAATGTGTCACGCGCTGGGAAGGAGCCTGGTACATGAATAACGGAACACATCGCCATACTAAGAACACATATTACTGGCAACCGTGGGTTAAATGCCTTTAAGTGGACATTTAATACACTCGGAAGAAAGTATGTGCACTCTATCTTTTCCATAATTTACAAACCATTTTACTACTCGCCAGTGAAGAGATCACCCGTTTAATAACAATAAGCTGGCATTACATAGTGTTTAATAATAAAGCGCGGGCTCATTGTATGCGAGTACAAGTTTCAGAAATACATATTGAAAACTCTTCATATCTCTTGGCTTATTCAACAGCATTGCGTGTAGAGATGATGGATCACTGGGAAGAGCTTTTGCACATTCGATGACCGCAGCATGCGTTTTGCTAGGTTGACGTCACATGGTATTGTTTCGCCGGTGTGTCTTGGAACAAAACTTCACAAATTACGTCATGGAGTATTGTGACGTGGTTGTAAACCTCGTGGTGCAGGGACCCGTTCCGCATGGCGATCGTAGTGACGACACTCTATGTTAAAGTATCGGAGTTATACGAACCTCAGCAGTATAATAGATTACTGCTAAAGGTAGGCCGTTGAATGGTATTTAATTAATACGTGTCACAAAATGACACGTATGAAGTATTATTGCGTTTGACTCAATTGGATTATGCTGTGGATCGCGTAGATGTCTGCCTATTCACACACGACAGTGAAATTTAAAAAGTTATAAAAACGGCATGCAAAGGCACGTCAAACATTAACCTGAACGCAAGGGTACGTTTGATGCAAGTCAAGTAGGGATGCGTCAATTTGCAAATGATCTCCACCTACGTTTACCATACACGTTTGTAATAGCCCTGTTAATGCCTGGAATAGGCACACAATCGCTTCCTGGCAGTTATTCTATTCACATTTGTATGTAATACTCCAAAATAACAAACTGGACTACTATCGTACATTGGTTGAATGATATATCGTTGCCTAGGCGATCAGAGTGTGGTCATATGCTGTATAGGATACATATATGCTGTATAGGATACAGCGGTGCCAAAAAACGACATTATTAGATGCACGTTTTCAAACCAAGTACAGTACTCTTTATAGAAAAGCACTTTGCTTGGTACGTATTAACGAGTTAGACCTACTGGTGAAATATTTACCCTTTTCTCTTAAAGTAGAGAGAGTGTACCAGCATCAGTGAAAATATCTCAGTTTCGAATGTTTGTTTTCAGCGCAGAGTGAAAACGGAAAGCTTCACAACAGAGCCTGAAGTTAACTTTGGAATGTATTTTTAAGAAGAACTGCATCGGACAAACGCACTCCTGCGAACCGATCCACCTTCATGTCCGAGCGTGCCTGGTGAAGTACCTGGATCTAATTTATTGTGGATAACAAATTGGTCATGAAATAACAATATAGAAGTGTTTGGCAGTAAATAAAAATAAAAATGTCACCAATCCATTGTGTGCATTAATAACTTTTTTTATTGCAAAAAAGGAAGAAGGACAAATAGACAAATTGATACTAAATAATATTTGTGATGCAGAAAAATATATTAAATGATCATGAACTATACTTCACATTCAAAAATAAAAAATATTTCCTGGTCAAGCAAACAAAAAGACAGAATATATTAAATACAACGATTTGATAGTGACAATATTTAAATTACTATTGGTTTCAATATCAGTTCAGACTCATTTTGACATCTTAACACAGACTTTTTACCAGCTAAAACAAACAAACAAACAAACCTCCACACATAAGCAACTCGAATATAACGATCTCTCGCATATCGGACATCTTACAAATAACGTGGAAGGAGAGGGAAAACTACACGTAATGGGGTTGGGGAATGCCCATGCCCACAATTATAAATAAGTACATCCACGATGAGCATCTATGAAGTATGTATTTGATGTCGCACTTATATGACGTATAGACGTACATTCATGATGTACATACATCGCGCACAAATATGATGTATATACCTTCTATATATTTTTTATGCATATCTACATGTGCAGAGGATTTTATGTTACCTACACCGGTTTGAAATGTCGATAAGAACGAATCTTTGTGAAATTCTGTGGAAGTAGTGCGCAGCTATGTAAAAGTCTGTGGAAGAAGTAAGCATCTATGTAACATTATGTGGAAGTAGTAAGCATCTATGTGAAATTATTGATTCCGTGAAACCTATATGGGTACTTTAAAGGTGAAATTCCTTCATGAAATACCGTGGTTTGGAGTCGTATGACGTATAAGACAAGCGTTCGCCTTAAACTAATATTCAGAAAGTTGCATCACACGTATGTGTAATGAATCACTATCAAATGGTGATAATGCCAGGTGCATCAACAGGTGAGCCTATGAAACCACCCGTCACAAACCTAAGCACATTGTTAACCTGGAAAATCATAGGAACATGTGACAAAGAGAATATGGGGAATTGCAACATGCACAATTTTTGTCACAGATGCATCAAATTTGGGAATGTCCCCCACATGTATACCAGGACAAATCAATCTCCAGTTTTCCGTTTGACCTGGAGTCACTGAACGCCGTGTCAGGAGAACATGAAGTTCATCCCTTAGACTCCTCGACTCCCATTCTGTCCGTGAGACTTGATTCAGTCATTAGCTATATATATAGTAGTAATGTAGTAGTTCAAGCGACAGTAGGTGGGGAATTTTTCAGTGAAAAAAAAACACAAATAAGAAATCTAACATTTGGTGCAATATATATACAATATAGGCAATTATATGTTACTGGTATCAGTGTTAGCGGACCGCATTGATTAGTCGTAGGTTCGGATTTTAGCACAGCTAGGTGCTGCTGTAATGTGGTCCATTAGGACTGTTTGGTGTTAAGTTCAGATGTTGGCATAGGTATTTGCTGGGTCTGTTCTCAGGATACACTGCTGGGCGAAGTCATGAAACATCTGCACATCACTCTGAAAAACCAAAACCAAATTCTAGATATTGAAAGTGGATTCATCAGACATCTTTCGGATGTCTTTCATTGACATGCTTTATACTGGATTATTGTTGGGCTAGATGGCCATAGATAACATCACATAATACCATAGTTTGGGGCAACGCCGACTACCATGTATTACACGACAGAAAGTGTCCTAAAAAACATGATTTTTTAGAAGGAAACACAAATCACTGTGTTCAGCACTGAAACAGTAGGAATAATATTCGTCAGTGGCATCAAATTCCAAGAAGTTTACAAGTACAGCAACTCTTAAATAACTTAAATAAATATGATCATATTTCTAGAATTCCCATGAACTGTCACTTCACCTAAATGTCAACAGAGAGAAAGAGCAATTTTTTCAATGGATGTGACTGTACTTGTACAGTCGATGTCAAGGGCAAGGTCACGCAGTGTCAAATATGAACGTTATCCCAATATTACTTGTTTGTATTTCGGTATGTGTTGAGTGTCTTTTATGTGTTTGTATCACAATGGATGAGTATGTATATTCTATTTCGTAAATATAACATATCGGTAAACTGAGAACTCCAGTGTGCCTACCTGGGTCAACTGGAAGTCAGGGCAACATCTGAGGAATGTCCTCACGTGACCGATGACGTCGACACAAGTGTCCTCACGAATACCGGACAGAATATTACCCATAATGCAGAGTGAGACAGCAAGCTTTCGGTCAGTGTCTCTGCAGGTGAACATAGACACAGTTTAAGTATGATTTCTTGTCATAGTTATTGCGTTTCACGATTAAGAAAATGTATGTATAAAACAAAGAAATGATTTGTTTCACGTCTGCCGGCAGTCTCACCTGTGAACAACAACAACAGGGTGGGGTTGAGTTGATATTTCTTGCAGTTGGGCGTGGTTCAACAAATGTGATGTCAGCACTTCCATAGTTAAGCTTGCATTGACGTCGACCATCTTGATTTGCCGTGGGCTGCCTGCCTGTGTAACACATTTGACAAATAGTTAGTGACCTTTCATGAGGGTATTTATGGACCCAGAATATTGCGGTCAAAGTCAAAATCAGTTTCTTGGGTCGATGAAACATGATATTGCCCCAAATTAGGTCAATAAATGTTTTATTACATAATATCTTAAACATATATTTCAAATAAGCGTATTGGAGATTTTACGCAGCAATTGTAAATATTATGAACGGTAATAACAACCCACATGTCCTTTGACAGAACGGGGTTAACTTCCTTGCATATACATTGCCCTATTGTTTATCTCGCTGTCAGGAGAAAACAATTCATACAAACAGCTGTTGTTACCTGCCTGTGTTATCAAGGTCAATATCAGTTTCTTGGGTCCATAAAACATGATATTGCCCGAAATGTGGTCAATAATTGATTTTACATAATTTATAAAAAACATATTTCAAAGAACAATAGTTGAATGAGTTGTCACGGAGATTATGCGCAGCAATTGTAAATGTTATGAACGGTAATAACAACCCACATGTCCTTTGATAGAACGGGGTTAACTTCCTTGCATATACATGTGGCAGTTACAGGTTTTGTTTAACTGTCAACTAACCAGTAATGTACCAGTAGTATATAGTGTATATAATACATAGTGTAGTTAGTATTTAGTATTAGTATTTATCATTAATATTAGTATTTAGTATTAGTATTTAATATTAGTATTTAGTATTAGTATTTATTATTAATATTAGTATTTAGTATTAGTATTTAATATTAGTATTTAGTATTTGTTTGCAGTATGGGTTTTAGGGATTTTAATGAAGATTTGATACAAAACCTTTTAACTTAGTTATGCTTTGGTCAGTCACTACCCTATCAGCTCCTTTGTGTCAGCCAGGCAAATGTTCCGGTTGAGTGGTTGACCCTATTGTTTTTCTTAGGGTCAGCTTTGCATGCTTTTTAACCCTCACTTGCACCTCAGTCACTACACTGACAAGTCACTGACAGATAACAGCAAGTGGGCACATTTTACAGATTTTGTAAAGTCAAGGTATGTTTTCAAATTTAATACGTAAACATATATAAATCTATCTTTTCATAAATAAGATTATATAAATAGGTGTATGTTAAATAAGGTATTTGTTATGATGTGTGTGAGATTTAGTCAATGTCTGATTCTCCTGGACAGAGTGTTGTTTGAATATGTTTATGAGGCTATTATCATATATGTGTTAAATGTATGGACATTTATGTGTGTGGACATTTATGATAGTTTTAGGATGTTTAGTAATTTATTGTGTTTTATGGTAGTGCTGTGTTCAGATCTGTAAATATGTATAAACAATAGCACTGATCTGATAATAATATCCACACGTGCAAGAGCATTGTGTAAGGAAGCTAGTTTTATTGTACATTTAGAATAACTTCCATATTTATAGGTACTTTGATGTCAGTGTAGCCCTGACCATGTAGTCGTGACAGACTAAAGTGTAACCTACACCTAGAGGCCATTCTTCTGGTATGTTTACTTATCACCACATGTAAATATATATTATTATTATTATGTTTATCTATTGATCACGTTTTACACCACCTAAGAAGTATTTTGATTTGATGTATGCATATACTATATGTATGTATAATGTAATTCTAATGATGTATCATGTTCTGACGAATACATATCCTCTATAATATGTATAGGTAATCCTAATGAAGTATCATGTTCTCATTTTAATTGTCATAATTTACAAGATTCTTATTGAGTGTTATTGTGCATTTCAGGGTGTGAAAGAAAGGTATACCCCTCGTCATCTAATAAAACGAATCACACCCGTAGCTGTGTTTTTGACATCATTTATCGATGCACACACTTGTTCTGCTACATACATTGCCCTATTGTTTATCCCGCTGTCAGGAGAAAACAATTTATACAAACATATCGGTGGTTAACTATCGACAGGTAACATTTGTTGAGTTGAAACTCAAGGAGCTTTTGTACTTACTGCATTCAACTTGGATGGTACCTTTCATCTTATCACAAAAATGAACGATAGGCACACAGACGGTCTAAAGCTGATGTTTTGGACATGCGTTATTGAGGAAGTTCTTGTGTAATAATTTCTTTGTTCCTACCTTAGACGATTATCATTCATGATTGATATTTCCTTAATAGTACAGCGACAAAAATGTCCATGTTAAGTGATTCATTGAGTCCAGTCAATATCTGTAGTGACTGAAATCGTTTGTCACCAGTGGTCTAATGATGATGGATCCAAGTAATACTCGTAAACCAAACTCTATACTTAATATTATATGTCATTTACTTATTTGATGCGTTTGGTTAGTCAAGAAAATCTGTCAGTAGACATGTGTACTTATTCTGTAATGTGGTGGACTATTACTTTTGTAGCTAGCTGCAAGTTGTTCATGGTGACGTCTGTTGACAGGCTGGTCTGACTCGTTGTTGTCAGAGTAATCTCCCCGTGCGTCTTTGACCTGCCCTCTGCTTCAACAAGCCCCATCTTAAACAGAACATCTCCCAAACTTCAGTAATCTCCCAACAGCAATAGAAACGCCTACCGGTGCATGTACACTAATGGAATGGATGTTCAAACATATTATGTCTTCATTCCCACATGGTGCAGGGTACAGATGTGCACGATAACTTTAGGCAGTTCTCAACACCTACTTCAAGTGAAATACAATCAGAATGAATTACATGTTCTTGCTGTGGAGTGCTAGAAATTGATGCACAAATATATTCAAATTCTTTTATTTACATACGTCTGGAGTGACGACGATGATGTTGTGGACATCGTTCTCTTCTACCAGTTTCCACAACAACTTTACCAATTCCGGCGGTGGAGCAGAGGCTTGCAGATACCCCCTTAGGCACGTCAGTGACTAGAAAGATGGATATACTGGTGTCATGGATGGAGATACATGCTGCAAATATTAGCGTTCTACCCTAACAACTTTAAATGTGAATTCAGATGCAAATGAGGTGCAGTCGTGTGTGTTATCTCCATGCCTTGGGTCTACAGCACAGATGAGAAGGTTCATGTGTTCAGAATGTCTTTCTTTGAAGTGAATTGTGCTCTCAGTTTTGTCTTTCAACTTGACAAACGTCAGATTTTGAATCATGTTAAATAAAATTTTGTTTTGGGGAATAAGAGTTGAAACATTTTCAAATATCCCTTTGCATCATGTCCACCTACCGGCCCCACACGGACAATGAAGTCAGCATTACCATCCACCCACATTCTGTGTCGGGTCGGAGCATCTGCAAAATATAATAACATGAATACCTGAATTATATAGTGTCTTTATAGAGATCCAAGTTAAGGGGATGGCTCAGACAGTCTTGTTGCAATTAAATACAATGATTCTCTGTACCTGTTTTCCTGCGTATTATTGGACGGTAGGGTAGCCTAGTGGGTAAAGCTTTCGCTCGTCAAGCCGAAGACCCAGGTTCGATTCCCTACATGGGCAATGGGTGAAGCCCGTTTCTGGTGTCACCTGCATGATATTGCTGCAGTATTGCAAAAAGCGGCGTAAAACCATTTTGACTCACACACTCATCGCATTATATTTTCGTTAAGGGGCACCCGCAGGTACTGTCAACTAATTTGTGAATCGGATGGTCAGTTCCATTAAAGTAATTATTTTCTTCTTGTGATGAAATTGTACTGCAATACGATGTACCGATTTCCATGAGGTTTAATCCCAGTTGGGCACTGTAGGCAAAGTAGGAAACGTTTAAGAAATGCATCACTTCAGCTCACCCACATTTAGCTCACTCGCCATGATATATTTCAAATACTGTTCAACTTGCGTTATATTTACACTTTCCGTAGGGAGAGGCACCTTAACATGAATAAGCTTTGCATTCTTGAGAAATCTAAGGCTGGATTGCAATGAGGACAAGATAGTGGCTTGTTAGGGTTTTCTTGCGACAATAACACATCAACAACTTTTGAATGTGTTGCTAGATGAGCCTTAGAAACGTTTACGAGACTTCAGAGATGCTTTCATAGCATGCTGTTCGTATAAGATTGAATGGTGACTGACATCGTGTGTGTACTTACCCTCTCGCATCTCTAACACTAGCATCTGTGAACATAGATGTGTGTACACTACACGTGCTGTCGGTAAAAATATAGCTTCGATATGAGGACAATAATGTTTCATTAAATGAAGCATATACTGACTACAGGGCTTTGAATCAGACCTTTTTTGTCTTGATTTTGTAAACCGTTCTATTTCTATCTGTGGTCTTTGCATGAGCTTAAAAGAGTTAAACAATATCCACTCATTTCTGAAGCTTCTCTCCATTTGCATTTTTAAAGAGGGTATTTACGATTAAATAATATTGATTTTGTTACAAACATAACGCTTGATGTTTCAACACTGACTACCTCTGACAACTGTCTGAAAGTCTTGCCGTCCATGGTGGTTTCGATGCCGCTGCAGCTGTAGCTGTTGGTGTAGTTGGAGACGTCCATGCTAGTGCAGCCATATGTCGTCATCTCCACCAGACAGAGGAAGACACACTCGTACTGTGCCTGTGATTGTGAAAGCCCACAACTTAAGAATTGTTATTCCCTTGGTAAAATAGCATTGTAATAAGTACGTCAAATCATGACTTTAGAATATTGACGGAAAAAGAAAACGCATATCAACCTTTCAAAGAATGTAATTTGTTTAAATGTTGTGTTCTTCTCCGATGCCTCACCATCAGTATATGAAGCAAACGGAAAAGGAGAAATAAGAGGTTTATTGTAACCACGATTTATTTCTCTGTCATGCCAATTTTTACTGATAAATAAACCTACTGGAGTCTGTATCATGTTCTTCCTCTGTCCCCTCATGGCTGACACGTACCCAAAGACATCCACCACCCCCTCCCCTCGAGCCTGGTCTATCAGGGAGTCCACGGCGATGTATGTGCCTGTACGCCCAATACCCGCACTGAAATAGTCCATAATATACATACATGTGCACGTACGTCCAATACCCGAGCTGAAAGAGTTTATAGGAAAACAAGTGTGTTGTTGTAATCCTTTTCCAGCTAAGTTATTTTATCAATACAAATATATATATTTGACCAATCTCACCGAGTCCTTGAACATGTTTGCATGTACATGTAGCATCACAGCATTTACACGTGATATGTGAGGAATGATTACTGTGAATTTGTTTTATAATCTTGCAAATATGTTGCCATAGACATGTCTACTTATGAGCCTTCCTTACAAACTACCTGCAGTGGACAAGTAGAGGCCCATCTGTCTCTGCAACTATCTGTCTGACCAGCCAGATGTAGTTAACGAGGGCGAGGGTGTCAGGAACACCATGGTCAGGCCAGGATGTAAAGTGGAACTGGACAACTGTCCGACTCTCTCCTGTCTGTGGGATTAGATGTTTATATAACAAACATGAAACAAATGCCAATCCTATGTTCTAATTGCCAAGCATCTTTATGAAGTGAGTGAGTGAGTATGGTTTTACGCCGCTTTTAGCAATATTCCAGCAATATCACGGCAGGTTTATAATTTAAAATCAATGTAATTAAGAACTGCAAAGCCCGTTCAAGAAGCCTTAGAAATCCTTGTGAAGCAGAGTTGATTGTACAATTCCGACGATATATAAGCAGGTGTTTATGAATTAATATAATTTTTGGGTGACAAAAGGTGTTCTCGAAGAAGCCATTACCCATCAAAAACATTTGAAGCCAAATAAAGTGGCCAATTAAAAATATATGTGAAGATCAAATCCAAAGGGAATTGAAGGGGACATCATTTTTGTTCCTCCCTATGTCTACCAAACAATAAGTTTGGTCGTATGCTCTTTGAAATCTTCGTAGAAAGAGCATTCTCTGTTGTACGCATGCAGTCACCAAAGGCGGGAGGTGCTGGAATACTGCTTTACATAAACTGGAAAGTTGAAGGCATGCAGGGTAATTGGCTTTGTCAGCACTCACAGGGTTAGACGTGACTTTCATGTATCTCGTTGTGAAGTTCGCGCGGCTTTGTGTTACCTCCACCTCTATCTTGAAGAGACCAATGATCATGGCGCCATCTGTTGGCCAGTATCGTTCACATTTGACCTAAAATTTAGAAATAATTGAAATCATCATTGGTGTTTCCTTACCTAATATACTTTGCTAGTTTGGTTTGGTCAAAATTAAAATGCAATTTACGTAACATTTAATCTTACCCTAGACTCCTCAGTGAGACCAGTCAACATGACCACAGCGCTGCAGGAATGTTCCCAGATCATCCTCCAGAAGTCTCCCACTGTCTTCTTGTTGGGGGCTAGACACATTAAATGGTGGGTGTTTATAAAGATGAACACTTTTAATTGGTTGGTGTACAATAATACATCATTTCAGTCGTTCCACGATCTCTGGCTATATGATATAAATCCAAACACTTGTCAAATCTTCCCTAAATTCTTATTTTCAGTGATGAACATGAAAATTAAATACACCATTAGATGATTGTTTAATTTCAATCTAGTATTCTATTACGTGTATAGCTTATACTATAAAAGAATTAAGAATCAGTCAAATAAAGATAATACACCATGTATCCATGCAGAAAAAGATCACCTTGAGATGCAATATATGTCTTTCTCTGGTTGTAGCTCTGAAACAAGGGAACAGGGCAGTCAGATTATTAAACCTTGCAGACATCCCCATTAATCATCTTAACATATATTATATTCCGAAAAATCTCTTGAGAGGGGAAATCTTTTAGTTTGCAAAATCCTGCCTTAATTAAGATTTTGCTTTAGGACATCTATATACAACAGTTTTAGTTAATCCAGTAATGTGTTGGTCTGGATGGATTTACTCGTGTCAGGATTAACGAGATTTCAAACATAACAGTGAAGTTATTGGTATGACCATTAAATGAAATGATAAGAACATAAAAGCAAAAATACAGACGTCCATGAGACTCGCGTTGATGTAGTCAGACCCGGGAGTGTCTGCGAGGGGTGTCAGGCGGACTCGGTTATGGTCGTCTGAAATGTTGAATTAAGCTGCTTGAACTGTTGGTTTCTACACTGTTTGTTGGAGTTTAACCTTACTCCCACATCTTCCATGTAAATTCACCAATGTCAGTTTACTCACAAGGGTAGTAGCCTCTGAACTTGTTCTTGCCGCTGTTCTCGGGTTTCTGGGAGTCTTGATAGGGCGCCATGAACCCAGCTGGTAGTCGCTGTGGGGACAATATGACAAACACAAAATTCAGATCTGAAAAGTCAGAAAATAATAACCCTGACAAATATTAATTTGCTTTGTAGAGGTACATTGTGGGTAACAAGTTTGTCTCAACAACAAACTAGGAATGCAATGCAATGAACTTTCAGCCAGGAAATGCGCCAGATGACTCACGTGATATTCTTTTTCAAATCCATCTTTTCTCTCCCTAAGTGTTGCCACCGTCGAAGCTAGTTCTGGCACTGCAACGTCTCTTATGGCGGGATCGGCGCCTGTGTTATAGTAACAGTTGTCAGGAGATTGAACATCTTCATTAAAGTCTTCTTCCTCCTGATCCTTGTCTCTAGCATCACGCGGCGTACCTGACGAGGCCAGTGTGGCAGGTTTGGCCTTTATTGGTGGTTCCTGAGTAACTGTCAGGCTCTCATCTAGAGCTACGTTCTCATAAATGCTGTTCTCTACAGGGATAGAAAGTATACAGTCATCATCACATGCATGAATTACGTCATGTGGAGTAAGGTAATTGTCCAGTTCATTGAAACAAGTGTATGATATTTTGAAAACTTTAACGTGACCCGTTTCATCATTGTCAACACTCAAACTGCAGACATATTCATCTTGATAGCAAATATTTCTTTCACCACTTACAACTGAGAGTGAGTTGGGTTTAACGCCACTTTGTGAAGTATTACAGTTACATTATGGCGTGTGAGTATATTATCGGATGACAGCCCGAAGTGTTGCAGGTCTCAGGCATTTTACAACATCGAAAAAACCATGAGCACTGGAATGGTGCTGAAATACCTAGAAACATAATAGGGGCAAACCAGATTCGAACCTACAACCTTATAATAAAGTTCAAACGGAAGCATGAAATATTTAATTAAACACGAAAGACATATTAATATGAGTACATGTACGTCTTATCATATCAACATTCATAGAACAATGCCTTGATCAAAGACAAATGAAATAAAATGTACAGTCATGATCTAAGACTATATTTTCACCGTTCCTTTTTTCTTCATTAACATTCCTCTGCTAGATATACAGCATGTCCCAAAGACTTACCCGTGTTGAAATATTTACAAATATATTCACTGAAAACCACAATCACCTTTTTTACCCCTACTGTACATTTAGTGCAAAATCTATATCATAAATGAACATGTTTAGACCTTATTCAATAGAATAAGACATACTGGATCCCAAAGGGTTGTCACACCCGGCCCTGTTCTAACCTTGTACTTTAGTGTGTAACTCTGCAAGTTGTTTATTGATGACGTCATCGTGAAACCTCTGTCTCCTCCTGCATCAATAGAATCAGAAAATGTTACACAGTAGTGACATGTAAGAAACAGCATGAAATTATACGTGGTTATAATTCCTGAGGTTGGGGTGATTTATTCAGCTGTAACGTTTCTACAGTACTCATCATAACTGTTTTGTCCATTATGAACCATGTGTAAAGAAACGGACTGTATTGACGAGTGGTCTTACAACACATGCCTGTGCATCTGAGGCATAAACAAATAACGAAAGCCTTCCGACATTGGTTAGTACATATAGCAACTCAAATCATAGACTGTTTGGTCGTAAGTCCCGAAGAGCCAAAGAAATAATGAAAGCCTTGCAACGTGAATTTGTACATATATATGTATAGAAAGTTCAAACCCGTGGACTGATCAGCCGTGACGCCAAAACATCATGAGAAAAACGCCATTTGAGACCAAAAATAACTTAAGGCACAGACACAGTGCACAGAGGGTGTATTGATATTTAATTACTTTATCAATCGGAAAGACTTAGGGCTGTATACACATTCGAGTGAGTGGCTGTTTGGTGTTACAATCATGTACCATGACTTCTGCATTCTGCTTGGAGAATTATTTTTAAATTTATGGTCACAATCCAGTTACCAGATTTGACAACATACATGTATGATGTTGTCAGTGATGTGCGTGTATGAAGGCATTGTATACATACATGATAATTAGTAAACACAAATCGTAGATTATCTGTGATCACTTGCACATTGTGTTCTGTCACCTCATTAAGACCAAGCCTTTAACATGTAACTCGGACATCTATTATGCATGCACAAGGCCTTAGTTTCTTATCTGTCTCTCGTTTAAGAAGATACCAATTTGTTGCAAGCACGTCCATAGTTTTACCTACTAAAACTAATGTCATCGAGACAAATCTACAGTGTATTCACAGGTTTCTCAGGAAATCTGTACATGTTGATGTTTGAAGTTTTCGCAGTTGCAATTGGTTGTTATTCACATTAACAAACATTGTTTAGATTTATATGTTAAACATCAAGACCTTGTGTTGCTACCATAGAATAGTGTGCACCAGCTAAGAAGAAACGTGTGAACAAACTGGATATGTATACATGTATGAAGCCAAACGTAGTTTCTTGTAGATGATTTAATGCGCAATTACCTTCTGACAATCACTACGACAACAACAACGACCACGATGGCAGCAAGTATACCTGCGACTGCTCCCACCACAGCTGATACCGGGAACTCGGACTCGTCATGCCCATTAAGTAGAGCTGAAATATGAGTTATAATTATATGGTTGATATGTAGTATATATAGTATAATATATTATAGTTAAGGTTCAATTACAACGTGCAATAATCACTACTGTCAATGTTACCATAACAAAGCAAGACGAGATTAGAAGTTATGTTAAACTGACATCGGGAGAAACTTGTGCAACAAGGTTCATAAATGTTTATCAACATATGTTGCTGATGACAATTAGAAGTGTTGGTCCATTAAGTTTGGGATCGCTGCTCAGATGCACCTGCGAAATACCCTGGAATCATCTTATATTGGCTTGAAGCTTACACCGCAGTGCAACCAGTGCAACACTTGCATATGGGCAAATACTAGAGCCTGTCCATTTCAAAACTTTCATTCGAGGTTCATAAAACTGGCAGCAGTAACATGCTATCAAAGAAGGTGATCTGGAACATCCTAAATGCATTATCAAACTGCTAGTACATAGCAACAGATGTGAGTTCTACCATTGTGTTGACAGGACACGAGTTGTGAAGTGGCAAGTTCAGTAAGTTTTTTAAGTGAAGGGTGTGGCTTGGCGTGGTACAGTGGCACGCCGCAATTATAACCTCAAAGTAATTTAGCATGACGTAACGTCTGACATATGAAACCTACATAACGTGCACAATGGCGATTACAGCGGATGACCACCATAGACATCAGTTATGATCCAAATTTCTAGCATTGCAAAATCATGTCCATAAACCGCACGAACCAAATACTCATATGTAAAATGGTGTTATGTAGTACAGTAGAGGTACTATTGCTTTGTACGATGAAGGGTGATAAAAGAGCAGGCTGTATTTCATTTTCGGTTGTAATTCATGTATGTAAACATACATCCGGCAATATTGTCTCGTAAACATGTATATATATATAGCATAATATAATAAAGTTAAGGTTCAATTACAACGTGCAATTATCACTCCTGCCAATATTACTATTACAAAGCAAGACGAGATTAGGAGTTACATTGTTCTTACGTTAAACAGATAACGGGAGAAACCTGTGTGACTACTAGGTTCATAATTGTGTATCAACATATGTTGCTGATGTCCACATTAAGACAACAATTCGAGGTTAATAAAACTGGTAGCAGAAACTTGCTCTGAAAGAAGCTGATCCTTTGGAGGTTTTGGCTGTAAGGGTGTGTGTGAGGGTGGATGGGGTAATTTATTTCACAGTTTAGGTATATACTGTTTGTTCTGAAACATCCTAAATGCATCATCAAACTGCTTGTACATACCTACATAGCAATATTAGTAAGTTCTACTTTTTTGTGACCATGACACTAGTTGTGAAGTGGCCAATTTAGGAAGTCCACTTCTTAAAAAATAAAGGAAGGTTCTGTTGTGTGGCTTGGTGTGGCCCAATGCCATGCGACAACTATGACCTCAAAGTAATTTAGACATATCAGACCTAAAGAACGTGCATAATGGCGATTAGAACGGATAATCACCATTGACATCAGTTATTATTCAGATTTCCTAGCATTGAAATCATGTCCATAAACCGCATGAACCAAATACTCATATGTACAATGGTGTTATGTTATACAGTAGAGATACTATTGCTTTGTACGATGAAGGGTAATAAAAGCATAGGCTGTATTTCATTTTCGGTTGTGTTTCATGTATGAAAACATACATCCGGCGACACAATACATACATCCAGCAACATTGTGTCGCAAAAATGTCATTGGGATATTCCAGAAATATCAATTATTCCTAGTGCCTTATAACCAGCAGCGGATCCCTGATGTTCAAGCCATTTCTTATGAGCTTTATGAGGTAGCTTACATAGCTTCACTGAGCAGTGAGAACCATTGTATCCCTCAGTACATCCCCAGGGACATCTTCCGTCAACAGCATCGCAGGTTCCGTTACAGTGGCCGCAGTCTCTCTCACACTTCAACCCGAATTTCCCATTGTCACAACCTAATTAGAAATACAAAATAAACAGTTGTATATTTGCAGATACACTATACCTTGTATGTTGATCTCACATTAAAAAGTTTTGCTGGAGGTAATGTGCGGTACAAACAAAAGAACAATACCGTTTATTAAGAATAAGACCATATATTTCTTCTGGATAGTTCCATTCACCTTTCTGGCACAGGTCAAGTTTCCACCCTGCTTGACATCCATCTGGACATATTCCATCAACATGATGACAAGTGTTGTTGTTGGCACAATGGCCACAGGTTTTGTTACAGTTGACGCCATACGTTCCATTGGGGCACTCTATATTGAAAAACACATCACACATCAGTTACATCTCAGCACATCAACACCCATGGGATTTCTGTGGCACTTCAGCAGCAAAGCACCGGTGACCAACATCTAAGATTCATTTCATCATGTCAAACGATATATGCACTACATTCCTCATTTAATTTGTGAAATTAAAGTCATAGAGGTATTCCTCTTTAAATAAACAGTTGTATATTTGCAGATACACTATACCTTGTATGTTGATCTCACATTATAAAGTTCTGCTTGAGGTAATGTGCGGTATAAACAAAAGAACAATACCGTTTATTGAGAATAAGACCATATATTTCTTCTGGATAGTTCCATTCACCTTTCTGGCACAGGTCAAGTTTCCACCCTGCTTGACATCCATCTGGACAGCTTCCATTAACATGATGACAAGTGTCGTTCTTAGCACAATGGCCACAGGTTTTGTTACAGTTGAAGCCATACGTTCCATTGGGGCACTCTATATTGAAAAACACATCACACATCAGTTACATCTCAAAACATCAACACCCATAGGATATCTGTGGCACTTCAGGAGCAAAGTACCGGTGACAAACATCTAAGATTCATTTCATCATGTCAAACAATATATGCACTACATTCCTCATTTTATTTGTGAACTTTAAGTCATAGAGGTATTCCTCGTTAAATAAACAGTTGTATATTTGCAGATACACTATACCTTGTATGTTGATCTCACATTAAAAAGTTTTGTTTGAGGTAATGTGCGGTACAAATAAAAGGACAATACCGTTTTTTAAAAATAAGACCATCTATTTCTTCTGGATAGTTCCATTCACCTTTCTGGCACAGGTCAAGTTTCCACCCTGCTTGACATCCATCTGGACATATTCCAGTAACATGATGACAAGAGTTGTTGTTAGCACAATGGCCACAGGTTTTGTTACAGTTGAAGCCATACGTTTCATTGGGGCACTCTGTATTGAAAAACACATCACACATCAGTTACATCTCAACACATCAACACCCATAGGATGTCTGTTGCACTTCAGCAGCAAAGTACCGGTGACCAACATCTAAGATTCATTTCATGATGTCAAATAATATATGCACTACATTCCTCATTTTATTTTTTTGTGAACTTAAATTCATAAAGGTATTCTTCTTTCAAGATGCAATAAATGGAGATGGGTTATTATTTATGTACTATCAATTTACTTCACATTCGTTACAACATCAAGCAACATCAAAGTGCAAGCTTGGGACTCCAAAACATGATTTCCTACCTTGCTAAACATGATGGCACAATAACGGAATATTTATCAAAAATTGTACAAGCACTATGAGCATAATAAGAGGATAGCTGCATTAAGAAACATGATCGCATGTAGCTGTATCCTACAAAAGATTTCAAATAGTGAGGTTTCTTCATGGTTTTTACTCAATATTTCTTATGATTATGGAAATGGTTTTGTCGCTTTTATGTCCTCTCCGTGTAATAATTCAACAACCTGTGGGAGTAGACCTATTTATATCTTGAATTTTAACGCATTGCTATCATAATGACACACTACTCCTAACAAGTGTATGCAATATGAACACTAAGTTGAATCAACTTATCATATTGTGCATTTTGATTTACATGTATAAATTCAAATTCAATTGCTGTTCAATCAGTTCTTATGTTGTAAATACGAATATGTTATATTATCGACAGAAAAAACCAAAACAATGATTATTTTTCATTATATTATTATGGAGCAGGGTGCCTTACAGTGTCGGGAACTGCAGTTGCTGGCACAGTTAGGGCCGTACATGAATAAGGCATAAGTGAAACTGGTGTAAGTTTGAAAGTAATTCATAAAGAGTTCTCATAGCTGCAGATTTCATTGAAATTATAGCATCTTCTGTAATGTAAATTACAAACTGCCACTCATTTTGGAACGTAAACATTACACAGGTTTCGATTTGTTGATATCATAAACTGACAATCGATTGTCATGCACTTGGGGACAATAATGAACTATACGATAATCACTAGATTCCTGCGGCGTGACATAGTGACTGGAAGGACAGCAGGCAGGTCATGATCTGGAAGACTCCGTCACAACCATGGAAGACTTCTGTCTCCTCACCTTGTGCCAAGCTAACAGGTTCCTCTATGTTAAGTCATCTTATGTGACTGCCATACTACAGCGGTTTGTAATTGATCGAGACTGGATCGAGACTGGACCAGACATGCCAGTGATTGACATGATCATGAGCATCGATGAATATCATTGGGCACGGCGACAAGGCAACATCGACTTCAGCCTTTGAGTTTGGCACGTAGAGTTCAACTTTGGCAACGTGGGAAATAGCAGCGGGCGATCTTTCTGGATCTGCTGACGTGGCTTGATACCCGGCGGCGTGTCAATCTCCCAATAAAAAGAGGTCAGGTTGTATAGGGACAGAGAGAGGATTTGGGAGCAATTACTGACTGCGTGAACCTCGATGTTGCCATTTGATTAATGCATATATCAGTGCCTCTATCTCGTCAAATGATTATATTTTTCAAATCCAACGTGGGAATCAATTTTTTTCGTTTTTGATATTTTTACCATTTCCAAAAACTGATAAGAAAACGTTCTTTTGATCCTCAGTTTTTATCACTGATCTCTGGAGTGAAATGTTTAAATCACTAACTGCAGGCAGGTCATGATCTGGAAGACTCCGTCACAACCATGGAAGACTGCTATCTCCTCACCTTGTGCCAAGGTAACAGGTTCCTCTATGTTAAATCATCTTATGTGACTGCTCTTGGGCGTACCAGTGGTTTGTTTGTTGTTTAACGCCCCACTCAGCAACATAACAGCCATACTACAGCGGTTTGTAAATGATCGAGACTGGACTAGACAACCCAGTGATTGACATGATCATGAGCATCGATGAATGTCATTGGGGCACGATGACGAGGCAACATCAACTTCAGCCTTTGCGTTGGACCAATTACTGGCTGCGTGAACCTCGATGTTGCCATTTGATAATTGTATAATATATTAGTGCTTCTATCTCGTCAAATGATTATATTTTTTAAATTCAACTTTGGAATCATTTTTTCGTGTTTGATATTTTTACCATTTTCAAAAACTGATGAGAAAACTTTCTGTTGAACCTCAGTTTATATCACTGACCTCTGGAGTGAAATGTTTAAATCACTAACATGAACTGTTGCCAATATAAAACATTTATATAATGTGTTAAGAAACACATGAATCAAGATGCCTACTATGGAAACAGTCAGTTCCGATGAAACCACTGTCACACCCATCAGGACACATGCCAGTCACGTGATCACACGTGTCAGATGGTGTCTTACAGGGACGCCTCCCGCAGTACTTGCTACATCCTTCTCCATATCTCCCGGGATCACAGGCTGAAGGGGTGATGAACAATGTGTTTACCTCGCTAATTTCGCTGCGTTCTTTATAGTCAAAAAGGTATATATTTTTGTATATTCCGAATTCACTTCATTTATGATAACCAGAACTATTTTCTCAAGCTTGGATTGATAGAAGAGGGACCCAAAATTAATACAAACTTATCTTTTTCGTAAAAAAAACCGTTTATAACATTATTATTTTCGATATGAGGTGACTGTATAAGGAGACAACAAAACGAAACAAGTCTTGTAATTTAAGACAGGATTGCTGGAGCCCATCTTGCAATTGCGGTCAGCGCCGAGTTGTCCACAGTTAGCTCCATAATACACAGGGGCGCATGCTAGTACATACGACTGTCAAATTCAAATGTATGCGGTGTCCTGGCGGGTTATTGGATGCAAAATATGAGACAAGGTATCTACTACGAGGGGTGTTCATTAAAGATTTCCCCTGACCCACTTCCGATGGACCTAGTGGAATGAAACTTGGCATAGGTATTAGTCTTTCTCCACATAGGAACCACCAAGAGTTACACACTTCTCCCATCGTTTTATGCAACTATGGACACCTCGCTTGTAAAAGCCCTCAGTTTGCATCTCAAACCAGGACTTGACTTCAGAAATCAGTGTTTCATCATCTGTGAAACGTTTTCCCTTCAAAAATGACTTCATGTTTGGAAAAAGGTGGAAGTCAGATGGTGCAAAGTCAGGAGAGTAAGGAGGATGTGGAAGGATTTCGCAGCCACAGGACCGCGCTTCTGTATTGGCAACATGATAGTTGTGTACTTGGAGCATTTTCTTGCAGGAGACGGACACCCTTGGTCAGCTTGCCACGCCTCTTAAGCTTGATAGCGTCCCACAATTTCCGCAGCAGTGAAGCATAATAAGCTCCTGTAATTGTGGTACTCTTGGCCAAGAAATCCATCATCACTACTCCGTGCTGGTCCCAAAACACCGTGAGCATGACCTTGCCTGCAGAGGGTTGGACACGTGCCTTCTTTAGGGGTGGTGACTCCACATGCTTCAACTGCATTGACTGAACTTTAGTCTCAGGATCATAGTGTTGGGCCCATGTTTCATCCTGTGTGATAAGTCTGTCAAACACGTTTGCCTGTTTTTTTTGGCACATGTACAAAAGATCCTTTGAGCAATTGACTCGTTCCTGCTTTTGGAAAGGTGTGAGCAGCCTGGGAATCCATCGTGCAGTCACCTTATGCATGTTCAAATTGTCATGGATGATTATTTCCACACACCCTACACTGATCTTGACATCTTGTGCGAACAGTTATACGTCGGTCTGCCAAAATGGCGGTCTCCACTTGATGGATAGTGTCCTGATCAATGGCTGAATGGAGGCGACCAGGAATGGCAGCTGTTTCCACAGATGTCCGACCACACTTGAACTGGCGATGCCAGTGTTTAACAACGTCATGTGATGGAGCATCTTCCCCATCAGTTGCTTTCATTTCATCGAAAGTTTCTTTTGGTGTGCGACCTTTCAAGTATAAAAACCTAATCACTGCTCGGTATTCTACTGGCTCCATTGTCACACCCTACTCGATCATAACACCTGTAAAAGTGGTAATATTGATAGTTCGGTGCTGCAAATAACCCTGACATAACCCATAGATACATGTATCATTACACATGTGAAATTTCAACCAAATATGATAACCCTAAGTGGTTTAGGGGAAATCTTTAATGAACACCCCTCGTATCTAGGTGATGAATGGAAGTTTTGTAGTTTTCCAAATAAGTAGTCTCGGACTTTTTTTAATCAGTAATTTGCGCGGTGGGGTAGCCTAGTGGTCTGCTCGTTACGTCAAAGGGTGACATTCTCCATAAGACCTTATCATGAGTTCAGCTAGAGTTTCAATGCATTTTAGCATTTATTGCATTTATCAAGAGTATAGAACACTCTGCGTACAAAAAAAGAAACGATTGATCCATTTGGGGCTACTTGTACCCTTTTTGCGAACACCTGGTGTCATCGCTGATTTTTATTGATCCATTCATATATTTTTCACAGTAAGTTTGCGTTTTGCACCTTATGGAATGTTTCATCGGATAATCGAAACTTGTCATTCTCTGGCAAGTGTCACCGACACACCAGAACACCGGAATTTTTTGTTTGAAAGTCATCTGACTACTCATTGAAAATAGTTTAACCTTTCACAAATGTTATCAATACCGGATATCAAATATACGGCTGTGCACAAACTCTCATAGAGTTTTATTTATTGTCATTTCGAAACATCCTTGGACTCTGTTGCTATAACAACCCCAAACATTTTCTCGATCAGACAATTAATTGTCAGTTATTCATGCCTACATTACCTTGAACCTACATTTCAGAGCTATGTTATTGTTGATTTATACACTGAAGTCAATAACTTCAAATTTCGTAGAAAACATTTGTTGCCTGCAGGGCTCAACTAAGGCTGACACGTGATAGAAGCGAGTGACATCGGCAATTAATAAACATTTTCAAAAATAATCCTAAGGAGCTTAGAAAAATATCATGCATGATGTGTTACGACATGTTAAGGCGTCTTTTCTTGTCGTAAGAGGTGCCTAACGGGATCGGGTCGCTGATGATGCATCCCAATTGCGTAGTTCAATGCTCATGATGTCAATCACTGGATTGTCTGGTACTGTCAGGTTTATTTACTGACCGCCGTCATATACCTGGAATATTGCTGAGGGCGACGTTAAACACGAAAATATATATTCTTTAATCCACATATTTGAGTACGAAAGTGGCATAATGTAGACTATATCTTGACGATAATTTTAGTTTGTTTTATACGTATTCAGACATATACACGGTGATGAATGAACTATAAACACAACGTATTTACTAAATCAATTAAATCTAATTTGAATAAACATGACTTTGAGTACAGTCTGTTCCCTGATATCCAGCCGCATATCCACCAACACACAGTCCTCCAATGACATCACAGCTGGATTCCGACTTGCAGTGACGTGCAGCACAGGATTGGTCACAGTTTGATCCATAATACCCAGAAGGGCATGGTACTAAATAGGAACGTCGTATTTTAATGTACACAGTCATCTGGATCTCTTCAAATATTATGGGCAGCAAAAAACTACATGTATCCCTTCAGCGAATTCAGGTAAACGAACAGGTAAGAACAAACTTGGTCAATGTAAATCTGAAATAGCTATACGTGATGATTTACCATTTATATTGTCCTTCCTAATCTGCCACATATTGTTTTATATTCAAAGATTAGGTTCACCTTGTCTATTTTCTTGTCAACCAAGCATGAAATAGCAATCAGCTGTACACATGTTTCCGCCCATTCTCGAAAATACCCAATTATAAAGAATTCTCTCTGAAACCGGTATGTTATCAGGAATTATATTTTCCAGTATCGTGTTATTGTAGTTGCAGCTTTTTGTCGCCCATTGGTACAGCTGATGGTACGTATGAAACAATTTGACCAGTCAACGTCGAGTCTTACGCGCTGTTAATAACGGTGAGTTGGGAATTTGCATGTAGTTTTTAGATAAATTAATAAAAAAAGATTTCAAACATAAGTCCAGATTTACACTGAACACTCAGCTTCATATCATAGGACCCGAAGAAACAAATTAGTGCGACTCGATGGGTTCTTTGGGATATGAGGTAATTGAACACAGATCTCCAGAGGGAAGTCTGTGGTGTTGGTGTATCCTTCTTGACTAGTTCCCACATATGGACAACAAAAATAAATACACTGACGAAACTGAACTGAAAAGAAGGCTACGTAATATCAGTTTGTAAAATATAAAAAGATATATCTAACTTTAAAATGACACAATATTGTTACTTGGTATTTTTGTAAACAAGCTTCTTGAAAATATACGCCCAACAGGATACTTACTCCACACCTGTACTTCAACAAATTCTAATAGAGCACCATATCCATCATTATCAGTCTCTGTGTAGAGAGTCAGGTAGCGCCAGGTCTCGGGACAGGTGACATTCATCACATCAGGGATGTCTGTACCGTTGGGACGTCCTGTTACACTGTGGCATATATTTCCTTCTTCGGGAGCAGAGGAATTTGTCATAGATGTGTAGAGCTGCACGCCATTACGTCTTGACTTGTCTGAAACAAGTATGAATATAAACTTTACTTGATGTAGGACACATTAATTAATGAAGCATAACCGTACACGCTATGCTGTAGGTTCATATTCAGTTTATATAAGCAGGTTAGAATTATATTTAGAAACCATTGCGTTTAGCTAAAGCATTGAAGGTCATGTCACATGACATATAGCCGATATTTCAGTGCCGTCAGTATTTCCAACAATTGTATGTCACACTCTTGCTTGATTAACGACGGTACTGTTTTGCAACGAGGTCTTGAGCTGTGTGCAGTTGTGTGTGTTTTCTGCTTCAACAACACTTGAATTTGTTTTATTCTTCCCCGCCCTAAAGTATACGGGAAAGGTTAATTTTATAGCATGTATGTCGACATATTGGTGACATTTCAAGCCACACAGTTACCGAAACGAAACATACAAATCATGTGCGTGAAATGTTGATGCTGTTCTTTTCCAGCAATAAGAGATACTTCAAAATCGTCTCTATGTAGTACATTGATGCATCTGACTGTTTCTGGTCATTAGCTGACATTATTAAAACACATTCTACATACCACACTTATGATTGTTTGGATGCTCATGTTCACTTGAAATATTTGGAATAGTTATATTCCGTATTTTGAATTAATGCAGACACCCGTGTTGTTTTAATCGGTGCACATAGCCATGTGTGAAACGTTTGGAAGCAAAGTCAAAGAAAACGATCAAGTAACTCAACTCATCATGATTATAAATACTATTCCTTGAAAGAAAGAAATACAAAAAAGAAAGGAAACTCCGTTATTGATTAGTTCTGGTATTGAAATGTTCTCCAACTACGTGATAATATTTTGAGTATGTGCATCTGTGGTTGTGATAAAAAGACCTCATCTAGTATGGGGTCACGGGTGGCCCAGTCGTCTAAGGTGCCGCGATACGCTATGCAGAGTTACGTCCCTTGGGCACACAAGAAATGTATGATTGTGCGTTCGACTCCCGGTTCGCCCCAATTATGTTTCTAGGTTTGACAGCACAATACACGTGCTCGTGGGTTTCACCGATAGAACCTACCGTATGCAAATGTTTCAACTGCATTGCCAAATACACAAAATAAACAATATTTTTTCCACAACAGCATTTACTTTTTTTGTGGTTAATATAATTCTGCTCCTTCATGCCTTTCCCTAACATCATTATCATGGGTTTGTGAGGCATCAGATATGGCGGGAAACTTTGATGCTCTGCATCAATGTTTTCTTGTAAACATTTACAGATAATTGTTTAATGTAATCCAGCTAAATATCCAGCATACACAAGTGAACATGTTAAAAAATCATGAAACAAAACTACGATGGTGATACAAGTACAATACATACTATACTGTAAACATACCAATGAGAAAATGACCAAGTATGTCTTTTCTTTGAGAATGTTTTAAAGAAAAAACAGCCAAACCTGAATTGATTATAATGCCTATATTAAGTCCTCTTCCAATTAGCAAATAATTAGCAGACATCCGAGTGTCAATGTGAAACACTATTTTTCAATTGCTTCAATATTGTCAGTAACTCATTAACAAATCCATTATTTTTCTTAAATACAGTAAGAAACATTTAGTCACTGCCACCACTGCCACTGTCATTCAAGCCTTCAGAATAATCTTCGTTTGCAGAGTGTTGGCAACCAGAGCAGGTGCAGTGTTCAGTATGTGGCAGTCCAGATCTGTCACTGCAGATGAGATGACTGATATATCTGCAGCCACATTGTCGTCTGAAACATGTCTCTCAACATGAATTGCTTGAAAGCATCTTCTAGTGGGAGCATTGTAGCTGCCTTGTCAGTGTTGGAAGTCGGGACATAGCCTTGGTCATCCAGGGTGTTAAAAAATATAGCAGGAGGACGAATGCTCTAGCGGAATTTAGGGACACTTCTACGGGGCTAAAGCCAAACTGACAAGTTCTTCAATATTTCAACATGTGTCAGCAATATTCAGAAGGCTGTCTTCTTTGAATTTATAACCAGACATCACCATAAGTCTATCACACTTCGCAGTGTTCTAGATCCAGAGAATACCAAGTCCTGATTATCTCAGCTCAGTGCAATTACGCTATTGAAACTTTGGTCCCAAGCAATGTATCGTTAAGTGGCACAATAATGTAAGTTTAAATAATTTTGATAAGATCTTATCCTTTTCATTCTCTCAGCTAATTTGTAGTAATCTAATATGATCCCTGTTTTCATATTAGAGGTGGGCAAACTCCGCCGACCCACCGACCAACCAACCCCTCTTTGTAACCCTTTAACCTTCCAAACCGTTTAAACAGTTTTGGTACTTGGTGTATCTTTCTCTGGGATGCTTACAATATGACAACATCATCCGTTCACTTTGTACATTTCTAAAATCTTTGCTCGACTCGTGATGAAATATTCAGGAAATCAAGTGTTTAATGTCTAAATGTGTTTCGACTGACTTCGCACAACGGTTTACATATCTCTTCTGATTCTTCTTGACTCTTCTTGACTCTTGATATAACGATTGTTACGACAGCAGATATATGTAAACGTACCTCGTGTTGACTCGCAGGTGGTAGGGGGTAACTGATGAATGACACCAATAACTATATTCCACACTTTTGGGATATTGAGCCCCTGACATGTGCTACATGTCAATGACGTGTAGAGTTAAAACACTCAAGACTTTGTTCCTTATAGCGACATAAATCCAAAGCATGTTTACAACTTAGTGTGTGTAAACCAATTTTGGTACCACAAAACATTATTACGGTCTACAAATGTGGTAATATCTTATAGAGATGACCCTTAAAATTCAGTATTGCAGCAGATAACAGCACAAAATATGTTTTGAATAGTTATAAAACATCAACACCAGAGAACACCCAGTCTCGATTATCCGTCAAAACATATTCTATAGCAAAATAACCGTGAAAATTGTATGAATAAATCACTGAAAATCAGTAACAATGGTAAACATGTCCTGCCCTACCTGTAAAACATACCACTGCATCACTTTGGGCTTTCCTCCCGCATTAAACTGACACGCCGCGATATAACTGGAATCATGTTAAAAGCGGCGTTAAACCCAACTCACTCACTCCAAGCGACGGTTGTCTTTAAAGAGTCCAGAGAATCAAGTAATGGACCAGACAGAAAAACCAGAGACACGATAATGCATTTACTACTTTTTGTTGAAATTAAAAACCTACATATTCATTTTGAATTACGTATGCTAAGTGCAGAAGTGTGTTTGGAATGCAGCATGACTACATAGCCACAATATTGTTGTTTGCCATGAGTAAAGATATTTCTCGTTTATATTTCGGTCATAATCATTTGTTGTTACTTCTGACAATCTAGTCATACCAAACTGTACGCGTTTTGTGGTTTAAGTTACGTCCTCTTATGAAGAATAGTTTATGTAATAACAAATATAATCATATAGTACACTTCTTGGGTATTGAGAGCAATAGTGTATTCATAAATATGCTGATGTATGTCAGATTATGAAGTTTAGGTAGCTTTATGTAACTTTTGAATGACAGTTAAAACTGATACACATAAAGAGGAGAATTTATGGATATCGACTGCTTTCCTATGGGGAACACAACATTTCGGAGCATATACTTACTCCTTCATCAGGTGAATTAATGCTACGAAGCACAGGACATATATATATACCAGTAAGAACAACAAAAGTAATAAGATAACAAAGATGGAAACTAAGCAAGGGAAGCCAACATTTAATTGGCGCTGATTTAATAGCGGATTTCAGGTCTAGTTTGTTTACAGCGACTCTTTAAGTCTTGTTTTGAGGGATCTGAGGGTTTCTCCAGTGTATTGGTGGCCGCAGTTGCAGGGCATCTGTTATATACATCCTCTGGGGTTGGGAATTGTGCTGCTTGTGCCTCTGCCATTGGCCCGGTGACTGCAGCTATTTTGATCTTGTTGTGCACAATTTTTGTTTGTTTGTTCGTATATTCTATAGGGCTTAACTAAGAATACCCAGAACCACACAATATCAAATAAATGAAAATAGAGCAAAATGTACCATATTTTTTGATTATTTTTTACTTATATCTCAATTTGCGAGGAGCTATAATTAAAAAATAATAATAACTCAAGTCTATTATGTGTTAACTGTCACATAAATGATAAAGTAAGGACTCAATGCATACTCTACCTTTTAGGTGGACTTTGTTTGATTTTCTCAATTTTTACAAAATAAAAGTGTATATTGAACCAAAAATAGTATCTGCCACCAAAACATTTGACCACAACCATCATTTTCTAGTCTGTTGGATATAAAAACATAAGGAAAATCCAAATTTGCTTTGCTAAGTTAGCCTTTGCATAGTAATTGACATAGTTATGAATTTCAATACACATACCCAGAAAAATAATGATAGTTACATCCATGACGTTCCAAGAACAAAGGATTGTGTTTACTATTTACGTAAATCAAATACGTAAATGGATGTATACGTACAGTATGTACTGAAGTACAGGGTAACCCTTGCTGACTGTACTTGTGTTTGTAAATCCACCTTCCACCAGGCGCTTGGTTGATTCGTGTTGGTGACGACAGAGTATTCGAATTTGTGTGCAAGTATTTGGCCATTGACAGCTGTACTGGCGGGAGGACTCGACCAAAAGGCTGTGCTCATCCATGCGGGTTTGTTCTTAGCAACGTTTTCTTCAGTGCCTGATCAATAAGAAAAATGGTAAATCAGCATAGGAAACGCACATGCATTTATTTTAAATATACCTGTTTCCAGTTTCCATTAGTATAATTTAAAGTAAGTCCTAAAAAACGGGCTTTAAACAAGTAGTGATCTCTGCAAGCATGGTGTAAAGTACCATACGATTTTATTAACAATAATTTTTCACACGTCTCAACATGCCACCGTATTTCTAAATGTTAAGCTTCATTCTACTTATTTTCAATCAACGATAAATGTTCACCTTGTTCTTTCAGTATGTCATCATTCCTTGAGGAAGCAAATGTTTATCTGAGTTTTACCTGTGATGTACATTTGATCGTTGTACCATAAACTTTGTGATACTATATCAAGTTGGCCATTATAACGTATACAGTATGTGGAAAAGGAAGTGCTTACTCAGAAACAAACTTAACATAATACAGGTATAAAGCCAAAATATTATCGGTCCAAAAGGAGAAAGTGATCATACATTGGAGTGGCTACAACTTAGACCAGTTACTATCAACAAGCAAGATTAGGTTAGAGGTAAGGAGAATACAAAGATACAGCATCAACATAAATAATTTTATTATATCTTCAGTATCATAATAAAATTCAATTATCAACTGTCGGTTTCATTTTATAGGGAAAGGGAGGTTACTCTAGATCTGTCTGATTCACGTGCAGTTGTCACGTGTTAATCCTTTCCGCTCATGTTGCGCTATAGACAACAACAATTTTTGCTCGCTCTGCACAAGAAGTATTCTATCAAGAGTAACCGCTTTCCAGCTCGCTATGCCACGCAAAAAGGATGTTTCAAGATCCTTAGGGTCGACAGGCAGGGCGTTTGTTAAGTCTAGGGGGGCTGGAAGAAGGAGGAAACTTGTTCAGCGAGCGGACAGCGAGGTAGCGACGTCGGCCAAGCAGACAAGGATTGCGCCCGCCAGTTTCGTGTCAACTACAGGTGAGTTATTCCCCTTAGCTGATGATTCGTGTAGCAGGTCTGACAGCAGCATAACTATTACAAGTGGTAGGTCTAGTGAGTGAGTGAGTGAGTGAGTTGGATTTAACGCCGCTTTTAACAGTATTCCAGTTATATCACGGCGTGGCAGCTTAATGTGGGAGGAAAGCCCAAAGTGATGCAGGTCTCAGACGTTTACCAGTTCGGTGAAACCCACGAGCACGGGTATGGTGCTGACAAACCTAGAAACATAGTTGGGGCGAAAAGGGATTCGAACCCACAATCATAGGTTTCTGGCGTGCCCAAGGGACGCAACTCTGCACAGCGAATCGCGGCGCCTCAGACGACTTGGCCACCCGTGGCCCCGGTAGGTCTAGTAATGCTGATAGTAGTACAGCTACAGTTAGATTCCAACCAGTAGGCGATAGGCCTATTGAGCTTGATAGCAGCGACAGCGGTACGCTTGCTATGGCAACCGGCATTAGTCAGTCACAGGGGCTTGGCGTGCATGATTTATCACAGTTTATTGCTCCTCAGCCTATCGTTCTCTCCCAAGATAACTTAGGTTCCAATATACCTCAAAATTAGGGATCTTAACTAAAGGGCTCAGACAGGAGACCTATGACAACAAACCAGTAGGACTCATGGGCCTCAATGCACAAGGGGGGTATCGAGGTTATAAGGCGCAATTATCCCAGAATCAACACGATCGAGGAATGGACAGATGCATTCTTGATATTTTTCAGCATTTATCTGGAGAAATTTGGAGGCAAAACACAGCACATGCTCAAATACATGAATACTCTACGCATGGCAGCTACAAGGAAGGGCTATGGATGGCGTTCCTATGATCAGCAGTTTCGACTTCGCCATGCTCACAATCCTCACGAACCATGGTCTGTCATCAATAATGAACTCTGGCTTATGTTTGCAACCCCATCATCAAGTGTTAGTATCAATCCATAGTACAGGCAAGGTCAGGGCCAAGGCCAAGATGTTAAGCCCAGCATGCGGACAAAACGCCAGCTTCCATGCTATGACTTCAATCTGACGAAATGTAGCCGCAGTGTGTGCAGATATGCACATATGTGTACCAGAATATGTCAAAGTTGTTTTGGTTTTAGTTTGAATTATACAGGTCCAAGGGAATCATGTTATTCCCATAACTTGAAATCATATACAGAACTACCAGTCAGGCAGAAATTACAGAGAGAAATTACATCAGGTAGGATGGCAGGACCATTTAGTTTTCCACCACTTCCAAAATTAAGGGTTTCGCCAATTGGGCTTGTCCCAAAGAAAGAACCAGGAAAATATCGGTTAATTCACCATTTGTCATACCCAGAGGGTACATCAGTCAATGATTATATTGATGATGAGTATGCCTCAGTTTCTTACACAAGTTTTGACGAAGCAGTGCACTTAGTCCACCAATTTGTCAAAGGGGCAACGTTAGCAAAAGCAGACATGAAAAGTGCATTTCGATTATTGTCCAATCAATAAGCAAGATTATGATCTCTTAATTATATATTTTCAGGATAACTATTATGAAGATGTGTGCCTCCCAATGGGATGCCGCACGAGCTGTGCAGTTTTTGAAAAAGTAGCAAGTTTTATACACTGGGCTACTCAATGCAGGTTGAAACAAGGGGCATTACTTCACTATTTGGACGACTTTCTTTTTGGTAGCTCACCTAACCCTTATCATTGCCAAGACACTCTTGGCACCTTTTTGTTGTTATGTCAGAAGTTGGGAGTTCATATTGCTAGTGAGAAGACAGTACTTCCATGTACTTGTTTGACATTCCTTGGAATTGAAATTGATACAGTAACAATGGAATTTAGAATACCGACAGACAAAATCAATCAATGTAAAAACCTACTTCACGGGTTTGCAGATTGTAATAAAGTGAAATTGAGGGAAATGCAGTCACTTAAAGGTTTGTTGAACTTTATCTGCCGAGCAATCCCAATGGGACGCCCATTTTCAAGACGATTTATAGATTCAACAAGAAATATAGAGAAAGCATATCATCATAACAGGCTGACTAGAGGGATGAAGGAAGACATTAATACATGGCTGGAATTTTTAAGCTGTCACAGTGGTATTACAGTGTTCCCAGACCAATACTGGATGTCAAGTGACACTCTACAGTTATTTACAGATAGCGCGGGTGGAGAGCATTGTGGATTTGGTTTGTACTTCAAAGGCAGGTAGGCAGCTGGATTTTGGCCCAAGGAATGGAGACTCCAAGGTTACACCTAAGACATCACATTGATGGAGTTTTTCCCAATATTTGTAGCAGTTCATATTTGGGGGTACATCTCACAAACAAGAAAGTGATATTTAATTCTAATAACCAGGCAGTAGTGCATATACTGAATAGGTTAACATCGTCATCACTGAGAGTAATGGTTTTAGTCCGTTTGTTTACTCTCAAATGCTTGAACATAATCGTGAAATCTCAATATATTCCAGGGTGCTACAACAGCATAGCAGATTCTTTATCCCGTTTTCAGTTGCAGCAGTTTCGGATTATAGCACCCCAGGCTTGTCCGCAGCCAACCCCAATACCAGATTCTCTATGACAGATATGGAAGACGAAGCTAACAGGCTATTAAGTATGTCAGTATCTCAAAACACCAATAAGGCATACAGGTATGCGTTGCATGGATTTCAACAGTTTCGTTTCAGCAATAACCTAGATCAAACCTGGCCGGTTCCAGTTTCGCAGATTTCTCATTACATAGCCAACCTATCATCTCAGCTATTGGTAGATATCATAAAATAGCCTCATTATCAGACCCTACAGAGAATTTTGTCATCAAGAAGTTGTTACGAGGAATAAGAAGAGATGCTCAGTAGCCAGGTACAAGAGCTCCTATCACCTTACCATTGTTAAAACAGTTAACGGAAGCCTTGCGATCTGTTTCAAAGTCGGTGTACGAGACTATTCTATTTCAGAGTATGTTCTCCTTGGCATTCTTTGGATTCTTGCGTGTAGGTGAACTAGTGAGTAACAGAGGCTCAGCGTATCAGGAACTGCTGCTATCTGATGTCATATTAAATTCATCAAGTATTGTCATGACAATGTGCATGTCCAAAACCGATTTGAGAGCAGCTCAAATGCACATTGGAGCCCATGCTGATGTTTCAATTTGCCCAGTGGCATTGCTGAGATTGTATTTGGATATTAGACCCCATTCATCATCCCAAGAGAGTTTTTTATACATACTGATGGTCTTCCAGTTACAAGATACCAGTTTTCTTCAATGTTATCAAAAGAGTTAGGGTTTGTTGGTCTGGAGCACAATAAATACAAGCCTCACCCTTTTCGCATTGGTGCAGCTACCTCTGGAGCTATGCAGGGTATCCCGACTGACGTCATCAAGTGTTGGGGAAGGTGGAAATCAGATGCGTTCAAACGATATATCAGAATAGCTTTAATGTAAGGAACGGTTACAATTCATGTGTATGCTTAACCCATCAACTAAGTTTTTCAGAGATTTGGTTCGTCGGATCTTCCTATGTGTATTGGGCTCAGAAGAATTCACAGCGGTTAGGATTTGGGAAGAATTTGCGACTAGACCAGCTGGGTGCTGAGGTGAAGTGGCTTGGCAAGTGAGGAATGAAGATGGACGACTTGAGACCATGCATCAAGATTAGACTCAAGACACATCCTCCTCCAAAGGTACTTGTATTACATCTTGGATCAAATGACCTAGTGAAGGATAGTGGTGTAGACTTAAGTAAGAAAATAGAAGGGTTAATTTCTTGTATCACAGAGTCTATGCCTGAAACACTTCTGGTGTGGTCGGAAATCCTACCTAGAAGGGTGTGGCATGGGGCACAGAGCGGGGCTGCTATTGAACGGAAGAGGAAGAGTGTAAACCGTTTCGTTACGAATCTAATATGCAAAAAAGGGGGACGTCGAATTAAGCATGATATAACAGCAAGCGATTCCAACTTATATCGCAATGATGACATTCACCTTTCCGATGTGGGGATAGCTATTTCTGACAGGAAGTACTGGAGAGTATCTGTTTAAACAGTTAGGAGATAAATATTTCGTTTTGTAAGATTTGCGTGATGTTATGCTGAATGGATGTACGGAAATTTCATTTGAACACGACGCCGTAAGGCGGAGTGTTCAAATGAAAAATTTCCGTACATCCATTCAGCATAACATCACGCAAATCTTACAAAACGAAATATTTATCGACATTGTAACATGAACGTTAATTAAATCGATATTTAGGAGGAACTAATTTACTGAGCGCATGACACAACAAAACTGTCGTTAGTAATACGTCTCCTCGTGCTCACCTTCGAAAAGATGCATGATATGGGGTGCCGCGAAACCGATCAATGGTTTCGAGGTACTCCAATAATGAGGGTCCATATTACGAAAGGGGTGGTCACATGTTCAAGCTCATTTCTCAGAAAATAAACAAACAACAGGAAATATCACAAATTCAATTCTTTATCACAGTTCCTCATCTTACTTGTAATTTGTAGTTATGCGTATCTATGAAATACAAATAATCAAAATTAGAAAAGACGTACATACTGTTTGGCCCCTGTACAAGATAGTGTCAACTCGCCTGAAACTGAGGTGGTGACAAGAGACGTCAAACATGTGCGAAATTTCAGACATGCAGCTTAGCTGGGATTGAAAAAGTTGTTTACTGTTACAGTGGAATAACATATGTGAGAGAGGCCGTGGAAATTAGCAGAAGAATTAACCTGGAAATTACTCACGGGAGCAGTGGACAGTGGCAGGATATTTGTATCTATGACAGGTACCAAATTACGTTCGTTAGCGAGCTGCTGCTGTCTCTGAAAAATGTTCGACTAATGTCGTTTTTGAGACGAGCTCGAGTCAATGGAATACGACTTCAACGATTCATCGGATTTGTGGCCGGTAATTCTGCAAATCTCGCGATTTTCAATACCTGCGTTTGACAGCAAAGTGACGGCAGTTTGCAGTGTGAAATTCCCGGTCTTGGATAATGTTTATGCTGCGCTCAAATGGCGGCCCCCTGATGTGCCTGTGTATGGCAGCACGCAACCCAACAAAACTCGGTTTTGAGTAAAGTTCTCCCTCAGCATTTCTGGCTTCGGCATAAAAGAACCTCAGTCTCTCATTCAGTTGAAAAGCAGGAAGCTCTTCGAACGTGGGTTCAAAACCTCGGAAACCAAGCCATTCTGGAAGTGAAAAGATTGCCTTGTTCAGGGTACAAATGTGACGGTAAGTGGGAGTATTTCGTTATTATTACGGTGTCGTGTTTAAATGAAATTTCCGTATATCCATTTAGTATAACATATCTCAAATCTTACAAAACGAAATATGTAATTTATGTTAAGATTTTGGTCAATCTCGTTATATTATTGCCAATTTTTGCGATGACACATTGGTCACGCTTTACATTGCTATTATGGCAATGGTGTAAGGGAGGTAACTCTCGCTGATGTTGATCGAATCTGCGTAGGAATTTTTTTTTATGTGTTTATGTATTCTTTTATGTTTCAATGGCTTACGTCGAAATATTTTAACTCCCAGTAGATTTGGAGAGGTTCCTATCCACGATGTCCTGTACTGCTTTTGTATCAAGGGACGCGAAGCGGTGACTGGACGCTTGAACTTTGGGCTCTACGGAAACGCTGGCTGTATTTCCTAGTTCGGGGGCCATCTCAGAACGGTTTTCAGCTTCAACAGCTTTTTGTGGGTTATAATAAGAACAAAATTAGGTGGGTGTATGAAAGTCATTATAGAGTTGCAATAAATGTTTTTTACTCTGTTAAAAATTGATTTTGTTTTGTTTTTTCCTTTGGCCAAGCCCAAGAAAATTACATTATTTATGATTATGATTTTGTAATTAATGGAAAAACGTAAATTTCATTTACCTTCAAATTCTTGTATTATCTCAGAAAATGTCTCGTCGCCCCATTCACTCAATATTTTATCGAAATCTCCGATGTGGAAGTCAGGGTAAATTTCCATCTGTTCCTCCATGTTGATGATTTCAAAAATAGTTCCATTAATTAATGTATACATACACGGTGATGAGACCCCAAAAATTCAGCTATGTTATGCTCATTCGACAACACTTTTTAACCAATCAGATCAGGGAACATACCTACATTTATGTTACAATTCTACTTGACTTACATTTGTGGCGGCGATCCCATAGGTATGGGGTGGGTGGCGGGACCCTGGGGGACATGAAGATGATTCAGGTAATTGTTAGGTTAGCAATCGTAGGTACGGTGCTTTCACACCTGTCTAGCAGCGGCTATCCTAGCAGCGGCTGGCTGGCTGGGTGTGGCTGGGTGTGGCTTTACCGGTGTTGTTACTGGCGGCTGGCCAGAAGTGGTGGTTACCGGCGGCTGACCGTGTTGTGCATATTTACCAGATTTGAGTCGGCAGCTTGTCGGTTTAAAAAATAATAGCTGAGCGCCGATATATCAGACGTGAGCAGTTCAGAGCATAAACAGGAGGGGCTTGTCTCGTGGGGGGGGGGGGGGGGGGGGGTGTTACTCATCTCTGACGACCCCAGTGAGACAAGCTGTTTATGCTCTGAGCTGCTCACGTCTGATATATCGGCGCTCAGTTATTATTTTTTAAACCTCTCCCCCAGGGTTTCGTCACAAATGTTGTAATAAACTGCGCCCATACTCTATTCCACACAAATATTGCGTTGGTTGCTTTTACTGTTTATAGTGAAGCTTCACAAAGGACCATATGTTGGTTCAATATTTGTTAAGTTTAGCATATTACTTTGTCAGGATGATACTCAGTTATAAACAGAATAAAACATGGTTAATGATTTTCTTACTGTCAATAAAAAAACATTTCTCATAGCATTTTATCTGAATTTTAACATCTCATTTATCTTCAGAGCTGATCACAATTTACATATTTGTATTGTCTAAAACTTTTCACTGTGACCTTTTAAGGCTTCAAGAATTGATAGACATGTTAAAGAATTAATATACATGTTGTATATCTGATTTAGTTAAAGAAAGGTGACGAAGTAGAGGCGCCATGGCTGGTGCACAGAGGAGATAGGTGCCCTGGTCATGTGGAGCGCATTGATGGAGGTCATTCTAAGAGTATTTAAATAGCTTATAACCCTTGAATTTTATGTGTGCTATGTGACCTTGAACTTATAATATGCTATGATTCAAATATATTAAGTCTATCTTACATTGTCGATCCCCGGCCGGCATTAAGGTGCTAAAACAAGGCCTGGTCGGCTTGGTGTCCTTGTACTGTGTCTAAACTATGTTAAACTACGGCATGGTATCTCAGTGAGTTAGCACTATAAATCGCCATCAGTCCGGACTAGTACAAGCAGCCACACACACACGTGCTTGCGCATCGCGATATAAGTGCAATTATCTTGGACGGGACATTAAACAAAATTTCAACTCACCTCACCCATCTAACATTGTTCATGTATCTAAAGCTTGTGGAATGGGTTTATTACTGAAATGAAAAGCATTTTAATTAGGGCTGCAACGGTTCGGTTCGGTGCACCGGGAACCAGTACTTGTCGTCTCGATTCGATCTTCGATCTACAATGTCTAGATTTCGATTCGGTTCATTCCAATTTTTGTAATATATTTAAGATTAACAAAAATAACTTACCTCGTTGACGAAAAAAATTAAAAGATGCGTTCATATCCACAAAGTGAAAATGTCCAAAAATGTCTTTGTTTGAAACTTTTGACGACTGTCAATTGAAAACGAAAATAGATTAGAGTGACTCACAGACGACGTGCTGTCACCAGCCCCAAGTCATCTAAAATCTAAGGTTTGGGCTCATTTTGGGTTAAGGGAACAGTCGAAAGATGCTGCAACTTGTAAAGTTTGTTACATGGACATTACGTACAAGGCCAGAAACACGACTAATCTTTCAAACCATTTGAAAAGAAAGCATGGACTCGATGTCAATGCGAAGACTATATTGTACATTATTAGACTAATGAATAGAATCGAAAATAATCGAATCGAATGGAAATTATCGAGCATCGAACCGAATCGGAAGTATTGGTGAACCGTTGCAGCCCTAATTTTAATGTTGTTTTCATATCTTTTCAGAAAATGTGCACATGGCTTTCAATGACCAGATGAAAAAAAGAATTCATTTTAAGTATGTTGAGAAGAAAACGTAAGTAAAGCAGACTAGTTACAATCATAATACATTTTATTACGTCGGCCCTATTGTAAGCTCTCGCTGCGTATAGGCTGCCATTTATCCATTATATATTAGACAATATGGATCCACTCATCTATACATCTATTTTCTTCTGTGACAGGACCCAGCTCTGAAAAAATCGCCTCACCCAAGAAAATTCATGAGACATAGTGCAAAGTCGCCCAAGGAATTGTCTTGTAATATAGCATTTGAATAAATATTTTTTTTAAACATCTCACGAAATTACTTTTTTTCTTTTTTGAAATCATGTGAACTAAAAATGTTTGTTTTGAGGAAAAGGGGCATTTGAAGCAACTCAGGATTAAACTATCCAATGATTGAACCTTATTTCTCCTAATAAAAAAAATTCTGCTAAAAATTACTGCAGAAAGTAATTTTTGATAGTTATTTATGCAGGAATAAATAAATTTTGCCAGAAATTTCTGTCGAAAATTAAATACTGCAAGAAATTACTGCAGAAAAAAATAATTTCTGCAGCAATGCACATTCTGAACAACTTTTTAAGCTTGTGAACATGTGCTTCCTTCTGTGTGGTCAAGTTAGGACTCCTGGCCATTCCGAAGTTGTCCCGCCCTGCCTTCAATGATTCCAGTCAATGTGCTTAATGATTAAAATATGCAATGAATTTGGTCATTATTATTATTATTTATGTCTCCATTTAGCTTGGTTCTTTGTTTGGGTAAATTCATTTAATAATAAGATTGTAACAGGGGATTAGCTCTACTCTCTACTCTACACTCTACCCTTGTTATAAGTTGTTGGGTCGTGAGATACCCGTGCGTCCGTTTTCACCAAATAACTTTTACATTGCATTATTAAAAATACAGATTTGTCCGTGCATGTACAAAAATCCGCACCAACGATTTATACGTCGAAAAAAATAATTAATACATAAGAATTGTCTACCTTCTGAGCCTAGCAGAGAAGTACTGGAAACACAAATTTGGTGAAGTCAAGCAACGTTGGTCGCGGAGAATCCACCTTTGGCAACTTGGAACCCGAGAGTTTCTCGAGGTTCGTATCCCACACTGAAGCACATGTAACACATGTGGCGCTTCCTTGGACAAGTGTCTTTGTTTGAAATGTGTTGTAGTAAATGGGTACCCGGTACCTTGGCAATGTACAAGCAGCTCGGGTTGTATACTCACCAGGGAGCTGAGAAGATTCTTTAGTGCACGTTGATCCATTGACCAGTGTGGTGTAGATTTATGCGCAATATAAATAGCCTTTTATCATTATTATAAGTATTATTAATAATATCATTATATCATGTACAGATAAAAATAAACAATGCAGCAAAGAGGGTTTGGGTGATCCTGACACAGCCAGGCTTGTTAGACTCATCATCAGCTCAGGGTCCTTGTCCCCTGCAGCCTTCTGCATTACCCAGATTGTCAGAAGGGCTGCATTTCTGGTAGCAAACCCGGGTACTCTCCCAATGTCAGCCAACAGATTGGGGGGCTACAAACTTAAGGCACCAAGCACAATGGGGTGTCGGACAACTTGGTATTTTGGATGCAAGCGTGACATTTCGAAAGCGAGGTAAGCATTTTTGCCTTGTTTTTTCCATGAATCTTTGTCGATCACATTAGTGTCAAAAGTGACAGAAAATTCAGTGAGATAAATGATTTCATTGGATTTATCAAAAAGGACAACATCACGTTTGTTGGCCTGGCTACGTCTGATGCTGTACACGGGCCTATTCAAAAGCATTTTGTATTTATCATTTTCCATGACGCCCTCTACATATACTGGGTCGTGCTAAGGATGGATGTCTGTGTCAAAATCACAAAGGTTGCGACGACGGTAATAAAATGATTGAGCTCCACCATCATGTCGTTTAAGATACTGTGTTTGTGCCAAGCTGGGCATCCACTGACAATGTGTTGGACAGTCAAATTAAATCCATTACATAATCTACATTTCATATTTACATTTTGATGCAAAATCACACATTGACGGTTTCGAGTGGGAATTATTGTTATTATTTTCTACACAATAGTGTCTTTTGAAGAAAATAGATGTGCAACCCAACCCAACCACAAAACAGTTTTTGTATATATTTTGCTTTCAAACATCATGAATGCTTCATACTACGGTTATAACGAATTCAAAGGGACCAACTATTTTAGTTCGTAATAACTTCAGTTCGTTGTAAGCATATATACAGCATATATGCAACAAATGGTTACATTGGTCAGTTCTTTATAAGCGTGTTCGTTATATACATAGTTTACGGTAGTATGCAAACCAGAGCAGGATGATATCATCTATTCCATCTATAACAAAACTTTTCTCAGTCCACAATTAATACTTTCATGAACTATCTTATTTATTAACACATACGTGGGGACACCGGGTTTAAAAAGTGCCCATCAGTCCATGCTGGTCGTAAGAGGAGACTGAATGGATTGAGTGGTCGGGCTCGGTGATTTGGTTAATTACGTTTAATCGTACTCCAAAGGCGTGGATTGTTGTTCACAATATCGATAACTGGTTTGTGGTCCTGGCTCGATTATTTACAGGCCTTCGTCATAGAGCTGGAATGTGTTAGAGAGTGCAGCGTTAAAAACAACAACAAAACATTATGAAAAATATACAATAGGCCTCAACAAAAATATCATTACTCAATCTGCTGTTGTTTATATACCCGCTGGTTTGCCTTATACGCAATCTGTTTCAGAGAATAATGGACACTATTATAATTCTCTGTTGTTGACGCAATATATTTCCAAAACTGTTTTACCTAAAGAATTAGGAACAGTTTAACACGTGCAGTATTTGTCAGTAACTCATACAAAATATAGCTAAGCTTAATTCTACCTAATCTATAAAACCAATCTTCTAGGTGTTTTATTCTTGGTAATTCTTAAAACAACGAGCAGAAGACAAACATATTACCATCTGTTAAACCTTAATTTTCGAAAATGTGCCTAACACCCATTTATTATGTCATGTAATGTATTCTTGATTCAAGGATAGATTAAACCAAATGACATTTACTAAATATCGAGAGATTCCACTGTAATTATATGATCATAAACATCCTTTCTCAATGCAATGGGACAGTCATTCCTCCTTTTTATCTATCAGTGAAAACGTAATTGTCTAATACAACATTAAAACTTTTTTCTGAATTAGGTTTGATTGGTTAATGCAATCCATATAAACGAATTTGCTCACCTTAAGAAAATGGATTGATTTTTCATTGTCACCCCTGCCTATTGGTCCTGAGAGAACTAAAACTCATTCCCACTTTGACGCTGCAGGACATCATTAGCCTTTTTGCCAACACCTGGTTTCATTTCTGGTCTGGGGCGGTCGGGTAGCCTAGTGGTTAAAGCGTTCGATTCCCGACATTGGTACAATGTCTGAAGCCCATTTCTGGTGTCCCCCGCCATGATATTGCTGGAATATTGCTAAAAGTGGCGTAAAACCATACTCACTCACTCACTCATTACTGGTCCATTCAAATCATGTTCACGGCTATTTTGCCTTTTATTGGCGTACATTTACTGATTCACGAAAGAAATGCAAATGTAGAATTATTCAATGAACTGTACTTCAAGTGAATGTTTAGTGTACTTGTATGACGTTACACAGACAAGCCGAATGTTTTATACATATACAGTGTCCGATATTGAAATCATACAATGCATTTAGTTGATCAATGTTCAGAATGGTCAAAGCAACTGCAAAGACAGTTACTCGCGTAGCAAATAATGGCATCAATCATTGCTATATAAGGTGTAAACCAAGATCTTGGTCCGGGCCATAGGAATAAGGTGCGTAGCTTGGTGCCCTGAAGGTATGTGAGTGTTCTGGATACTCCGTGGGAAGCCCTGTTTGATTCTTGCAGTTAGGGGAAGGGCGCTACCTTGCTGAATGATGTAAGGTAGTATTCGCGCAAACGCGCAACGTTGTTTCTCGGACGGGGTCACTGACAAAAGTCCGGCAAGTAATCTGGGGAATAATAGAACCAAATGCTTCAGGCCAATTGCTCCTAATATTAGGCTACCTCTCGCCTCGGGAGCAGCAAACGCGTACACTGCTGTCTGCTGTGGAACATTAGAGACAAAAAATTGACATTGAAGGCTTTGGCAACCATCTGTTTACACGGGCTAGACTGATCTTGTTTGTCTCTCTTTTGCAAGTCTATTTTACCATCAATCTGAATGAAAGAATTCAGTTTTGTTTGTTTACACCAGAAGCCGTTCTTTGCAGGTTGTATTTCACGCGAAACATGTCGACTGTGACCGATGCATGGGTAAAATAGTGTGTTTTGTAAACAAGTACCGAAGACCTGCACCGAACACTGCAACCCAAATAGCATTTTGATAATAATCATCAGTAGGGAACAGAGTGTGTTTGTTTATATTCACATCATTACGTCAGCTTACACATTGTGGAAATGCTCCTTTCGTTGGAGGTTTGGTATCAAACATGTGATAGATATAAGTATCGTAGTGTCAGGTGAGCTTTATATAACAATGGTTATAAAGTTTACTAGACTACAGCAACATTGTTTTGTCTCAACGCAGCTTGGAAAATATGTCTGTCACTAAATATGTTTCACTTGATCAAGTATCATTAGTAATTGTAAATTTGTAAATTTTCCGTATTTTTAAATACATGTAAGCAGTTGAGGATATGCATTTTCAATAGACGCATATAAACGAACCCCTTTCTGTACGAGGGACTTAAAATCTTATTCCCATTTCAATTTCCAATTGATGTAAACAGCAAAGACACTGGGCATGCAATCTCGGAACTTAGTGACAGAAATACATATTCAATAATCTACAGAAATTAAAGATGGCTTGAACATTAAGCAGAATGACATTCTGTTTACTTTTGGTTAAATCACTCTACCATATTTGCAGAATGTTGTGTTTTAAACATTGTGTTGTCAAGATGGGAAACAATTTAACAGCAGGTGATTAGATTAACCATTCATTACGAAATCCAAGTGAACAGAGCATATTGATGACATTTTTGTGACCCAATTGATTTTGCCATGACTATCATACAAAAATAACATACAATAACACTTTCTTGGTAAACCAGTAACCAGCTAATGTACATGTAGTAAACAGAAACATTAGTTTCTATATTATATAATACCAATCATATAAAACAAACATCTACCACACTCACCAAACACATAGTTTTTGCTGTACATTTATTTGATTACATTAAACAGCCGCTTGAAGGCATAGAATGGGCCCTTTAGATTTGCTACATTTTATAAAAAGCCCATATATATCTGCTTCATGTAACAGGTTAGACGGTATGTTGTTGTCAAACAAGGTATTGAGACTATTATTAACTGTAATAAATTATTATTCAGGGTTTGATTCCGTCTGTTGCTGAAATAAACACCCATATATTTACAATCATGTGTCACTTCTACATTTTGGCCATTGATCTTTTTCACAAATCGTGCCTGCCTGCTCGCTACCTTAAACATCACAATGTTAGTTTTGGAAATATTTAAAGACATTTTCAAATCTCCCAGTTCTTCCCCAGAATACACCCGTATATCGAACTCATCATATTAATGTTTGATGGGTTCAAATAGGGTGATCCAGAAGGCCAGGGCAGGATGAGTCATGCTGTGTGGCCAGGCATCATCTGCTGGAATACGGCGTTGGATTTCTGCATAACGAGAGTAGCCTGTCTTTAGCCATTAGGGCAGACGTTTTATTGAAGGAACCTGAAACGTCATATTGAAGGAAAGGTGTCGGCAGTATGGGTTGCTGTGTCATTTCTGATACACTTGCATTTTCAAAACAAGGACCAGTCCTCATCGACAAGTCACACAAAAACAGCGCATTTATCGATTGGGCCTTATATTATGCATCGATAACAGAAGACGGCATAACAATCATCACATACCAAATGTCAAGCTATTCTTTTTCGTTTGATGTATGTAGAGCTTCTCTTGGTGGTCATTTGTAGTAGGTGACGTACTCGGATATACGTGTTCTGTACTATGGTGGTCACGCATGGTCTACTGGATGATGCTTGAGGATACATGAAAGATTTCCCCTAAACCACTTAGGGTAATCATATTTGGTTGAAATTTCACATGTGTAATGATACATGTATGTATGGGTTATGTCTGAGTTTGCAGCACCGAACTATTAATCTTACCACTTTTACAGGTGTTATGATCGAGTAGGGTGTGACAATGGAGCCAGTAGAATACCGAGCAGTGATTAGGTTTTTATATTCGAAAGGTCGCACACCAAAAGAAACTTTCGATGAAATGAAAGCAACTTATGGGAAAGATGCCCCATCATATGACGTTGTTTAACACTGGCATTGCCAGTTCAAGTCTGGTCGGACATCTGTGGAAACAGCCATTGATGAGGACACGATCCATCAAGTAGAGACCGCCATTTTGGCAGACCGACGTATAACTGCCAGTTAACACAAGATGTCAAGATCAGTGTTGGGTCTGTGGAAAAAATCATCCATGACAATTTGAACATGCATAAGGTGTCTGCATGATGGATTCCCAGGTTGCTCACGCCTTTCCAAAAAAACAGGAACGTGTCAATTGCTCAAAGGATCTTTTGGACATGTGCCAGAAAAAAGAGGCAAACTTTTTTGACAGACTTATTACACAGGATGAAACATGGGTCCATCACTATGATCCTGTGTCTAAAGTTCAGTCGATGCAATGAAAGCATGTGGAGTCACCACCCCCAAAGAAGGCACGTGTCCAACCCTCTGCAGGCAAGGTCATGCTCACGGTGTTTTGGGACCAGCACGGAGTAGTGATGATGGATTTCTTGGCCAAGAGTACCACAATTACAGGAGCTTATTATGCTTCACTGCTGCGGAATTTGCGGGACGCTATCAAGCTTAAGAGGCGTGGCAAGCTGACCAAGGGTGTCCGTCTCCTGCAAGACAATGCTCCAGTACACAACTCTCATGTTGCCCAGACAGAAGCACGGTCCTGTGGCTATGAAATCCTTCCACATCCTTCCAACCATGAAGTCATTTTTGAAGGGAAAAAGGTTCACAGATGATGAAACACTGATTTCTGAAGTCAAGTCCTGGTTTGAGACGCAAAGTGAGGGCTTTTCACTCCATAGTTGCATAAAACGATGGGAGAAGTGTTTAACTCTTGGTGGTTCCTATGAGGAGAAAGACTAATACACATGCCAAGTTTCATTCCACTAGCTCCATCGGAAGTGGGTCAAGGGAAATCTTTAATGAACACCCCTCGTATATGCAAAGTTGTCCTATTTAAAAGAGTAATATATAAAACCCAGCCAGTTGTCATTCAAAGTCTACCCTACAAAAAACGTTTGTAGTTGTTCCCACTGAAAAGGCCTCACATTACATAACCAATGCATGTAAGCATCACAACAATTCCTGTATGACCAAAGAACTTGGTATAAATGACATATTAAAAATCCCCATTTAAGGCTAGTATGTTAACGGAGGAAACGATCTGCCCAAAGCATACCCCAGCTCTATCAACTTTGTTCAATCAACGTTTGTACTGGATTCCAAATAAACTGATCCAGTCTGTCAATCAAAATTGGCGCATGCGTCAGTTTGAGCCAATCAGAAGGCCGGGCGTGCTTTTCGGATTTGTCAGACTTACTTCCGTGGTCAAAAGATACCCGAGAAACGACGTGGCTACGTTTGTGCTATTTTCACTCGCGATATTCATTAGGTGTCGCTAGGATTAGATGTATACATTCCTTTACCCAAACCCACAGGATCGGGAGAAAAATATTTGAGGCTGATCAAGATGTGCGGTAGGCGTCACCATCAGTTAAATGTCGCCACCATCTACCAAGGGACCCACGTCTGCTCGAAGGTGAGTGTTTGCACGAATTTCCGCACTTTTGCACAAATGCATACTCAATACGGGTAAATGACAACGCGACGCAAGTTATGATTTTACGCATGTGATAAAGAAGGAAAAATGCTTGTAATTACAAAATCATTTTCGAGTTATGTATTTTGGCAACATCGGGCATTGAGTTAGCAGGTCATGTTGCTGAAATGTGACACGCGAGACGTCCGTGACACACTGTAAACAAATATGATAGTGATCTGATTTCGGTTAGTGCAGAACGAAGTCTACTATCATTTACATTGAAGTACGATTTGGTGGATATTGTATTTCTTAAAGTTAGCTTGTTTACTCTTTCTATAGGACATAATAATTTATTTTTAATAATATATTTTTAAGAAGGTTGAAAGTGATTTCCAATATCAGAATGCATGATACTTATTTCAAGTTACACAGAATTTGTAAAAACAAAGGCACTATCTCTTTGTCACACCTTTATCAGGCATTATCCAGAGTGGCTGATCAATTCTGGTACAGAATAAATTGTATAATTCTTAATACATTGCATATATAACTGTGATGAAATGTATTTAACCAAAAATTTAATTCTTTGCCATGATTGAGGAGATTGTCAATATTTGATAACTGTGCAAGAACTAGTGTTTATTAAGGATGATGATGATTGTCACATGTGATTTGTAAAATAAAATATATATTATTTAGTGTCATGTCCTAATTATTTCTTTTTACTAAGTAACAATCATGATGTCAACAGGTAATTTTGTTGATTAAAGCTTTGAACTTTTGACATATTTAAGTCTTTGGATGGCATTTAGAAGAGATACACAAAGGGAAGAGAATTGAAGGATGGTGGTGTTCCTCATTATTAAGAAGGAAGTTGACATCCATAAATTCTCTTCCTTATGAGATATTTGTTGTACTTGATTTACGTTTAGTTGTTAACAGTAATAATTCTTGGATTCATGACAAGTCTTTAGAATAATAGATCATATATGAATTTTAATTTGTGTTGTATATTTTATCAATGAATGTTCATTGATGGGAAGTACTGCAGACTGTGTCTTCAGATACTTTTGCCATCGCAGGTTTCCCTTTTCTGGAACATGGATCCGATTGATTTGCCATAACCATGGCAGTTACAGGTGCTCATTTTATCTTGGATCCTCTCAATGTTTTCCACTGTTTTCATATATATGTACCTTAATACTGGCAGTTTATTAAGTCCAATATTCTCGAAGAGTGACCAGGGATTTTTATCTAAGTTTAGACTTCCAAACTAAGTGCCCTATGCAAACAGATTGGGGAAAAATTAATAATGTATAATTTCCTTACATTCTGCATTATTTTAGGATGGCATAGACATGTTAAAACTTTTGAAGAGGGACAGTTTAATGACATTTGATACAGATTTGGGGCTGAATATCAGCCTCTGAGCAGGTCTAGATTTATCCTTGGTGACATGCCCAACCCCATAGATGCTTAAATAAAATATATGTTATGATTAATTTATTATATAATAAAACCAAAGTAGCATGCTAGTGAGGGGAAATAATGTACTGCTTTAGTTTTATCAACTATTCTTTATTTTTATTTATTAAAAAGACCCACTGACTCTATGCCTTTCAGGTTATATTGGTTTTACTTAGAGCACCGACAAAAAACGTGTGCAATGTAACTGTTGAAATCTATTTATATATATCCACAGGATTTGTAACTTGTGCTTGTGTTTGCGGTTTCAAGTACTTTCCATAAACTTAAATTATGATGGAAAGTAAAAACAAAATTTAGTTACCCCCTTTGGATGGATAATATATTATTGACATGCTGTAAATTGGCAATATATTATGATCTGTCGGAGATGAGTGCTTCGAAGTAGTGCAAGCTTCTAACTTTCAGCCATGGTGACTTTCTCATTGACCGATACACCATTACATCGGACATATGACCCATTCTCACTCCCCATATGCATATGCAATTTGACAACTAAAATAGAACCCCAAACAGATCATATATAACTCTCTTTCGATATGTTCAAGTTTCGCCGGCTGTGACGCCATAGCAAATAGCCAGTGGTTGTCCCCCCTAACGCCTAAAACGAGGACGGCAGCTTGTGGGCGGGGCTTATCGGTCGGGACTTGATGGGTCTATTGCAATAAAACTTGTACAATAATAAATTTCACTCTTTATGTGTTAAAACAATGTAAAAAGACCTTCTGAACTGAAATGTACAACATGAAACAATAATTAAAAACTAACGAGCCCTGGGAGGGAGGGTGGGAGTCTTTCTTTCTCGCCTTGAGGGAGAAGACTGAGCGTCATGGGTGAGGCACAGTGCCCTCGCGGTACCAGAAGCACGTGCAGATCGTGACCTGAGCAGCGGATCGGATTGCGTTGTACTTATCGAGTTAAACCAAAATAAAACTTAACTCATTATTTACCACAATATTGCTTCGTTCGGCAAAGGTACATGCAAAGGATTTGCTTGACTTTCTATCAGAAATGAATCAGGTTCAGTTCTGTTAAAACATTTGATTTTTCAAATTGTAAACCATCATCCAACATGACAAACTTAAGGGAAAACCTCAATCCTTCATCCATGGGGCTTTTGTAACAAATCGTGGTGACCATAGATACATTGAAATTTCTATCTTCGGAGGTTAAGGTAAATTTGTCAAAAATGAAAACAAATGCCATTCGAAGATAACAGTTACAGAGAAAACAATATGTTAAAACAATATGCTGGACTTCCTCATTGTTAACATTTATGTCAAATGTTGGGGAAGACATTTTCGGTGGAAGTAAGCATACTCATGGGCACCAATTGTGCTCCCGTGTTGCTGATCTGTTTCATTATGCATATGAACTTTTGTCCGGATAAAACTTAAGCTTTCGGTATATTGATTATCTGATATTGTTTGATTGTGATTCACGATCACATGCTCATGATATAATCAAACAATAAACTACGCTTTTGGCGGATATATCTTATGAATAAAGACAGGGTTCTACCACTGTACACGTCGAGAAAACCCTCATTCTCAGATATGCGTTTATGTTGAATCTACTGAGGCGACTGATTATGAAATGTTTACTTTCTTACTCTTACTTTGTTTACTTTCTTAGCAATGAGGTCGACAAGGAGTTTTGAGAAATTCACTGAAGTGCCTGACGCAAGCATTTTGTAAAGGGCACCGCTCTCCTCAACCATAAAACCTCACCACCCTGATACCCTACACCAGGAAGACTATTACTCTATTCATGGCATTCCCTGATGGACGATAATATATACCTCAAGCGGTTCACCATAGAGAATGACTTGAAATGGGGTCCTCCCTTTTGAGTATCGTCGGGTTACATGAAGACGCGTGACATATACACAAAGAAAATAGCTAAGCACACCCCTATTTCTGAACCATGACAAATGACAAAAATCATGGCATATGGGATGACTGACCAAGGTCATCAGATAGAACAAACATTTGACAACAAATAAAGAAGATATTGATGAGTTGTGATTGAAATTTCCTGACAAAAACATCATGGTAACACAGGTACTGTTTTTGACCTCAGACAATACCTAAAAAAAGTATTGCGCTGCAGGATTAAGTAAACAAGTTACGTTTGATGTTTCATGTGAAAATGTTCCTTAAAGTCTCTACTTGACATGATACGTGAAACAGATCAGTGGCGGGTTTAACCACCACGTGCCCGGATGACGCAATCAACCTTACGTCTCATGCCTCCAGTCAGACGTTGAATCTGTTTACGGGTCAACAACACCCACTCCTGATGCAATGCTGCTTCCAATTGGCGTAAATCTTGTACCGGAGGATTTCGAGCCTGTATGCGCCGCCCCAGAATATCCCAAACATGTTCAAAGGGGTTCAAATCCGGGCTCATTGCTGGCCAGGGTAGAGTCGTTATTGCATTGGTCCACATGTAATCAACGACTGCATGCGAACGATGAGGCCTGGCATTGTCATCCATGTTCTGAGGTCGAGTAGAGGGTGGTTGTCAAAATGAGGAACGACGACTGGCCTCAAAACGTTCCGGATGTACTGAGTCCCTATTAAGTTGTCCCTTAAAGTGACAAAATCCAACCTGCAATCATGAGAGGTACACCCACAAACCATTACCGAGCCCCCACCGTATGCAACAGTCGGTTTAACGTTCCTGGGGGTGTAGGCCGTGTTCCGGTGCCAACAAACTCCCGTTCTTCCTTCAGTGAGGTGGAGCAGAAAGCGACTTTAGTCTGACCAATGGATCCATCTCCAAGTTCTCGGATTCCAGTTCGGTCGAGCAATACAGCATGCTAAAGCATTGTGGTGATCTGAGACGAAGAAGGTCCCTGTCTTCGCGATGTGTCGTCACAGTTGTACATCACTGATCTGAGCATGTTTCTCGACTAAACGGATAACGACAGTGTGATGATACCTCAAATTCCGACCAATGGCATTACAAGACATTCCTGCATTATGCATTCCAACTATGTATCTTATCAGTGGGGGCAACTGCATAACAAAACTAAATAGTCAGTTCCGTTGATATCGAATTCGTGAAATGCAAATTTAGGAACAATAGGCATGCAGTTTCGTTTGGACAGCTGGCGAAATGTGAGATTGCAAGATCAAAATTGCCATATTTAAGGGTTCAAATGACCAATTGCTCAGCAAATTATAACCGAAGGAATAATTATTATTATACTCATGCTGTACCCATCCTTTCATATTCTGTTGGTGTTGTAGATTGGACGAAACAAGAACTTCAGGATATCGACACCCTCACACGAAGAATCATGTCAGACAACATATCCCACGACCATCATGTAGTCTTTCAGATTGACATGTGTATTTCGGTTTTCTGCTGGCTAAGAAAGGCTTTTGCGCGTATTTTTTTTGTAGTGCACCGAATGTACCTGATGTTTTCCTGCGAGCTTGCGCAGTGGCCTGTACTGCAATGCTGGAGAACGAAACAGTCGGAACGCTGTGAATTGTGTGTTTTTCTAAAAGTTAAATCTATGCCATCCAGACAGTTCACCTCGTACTTCCCTTAATTGCTTTAATCTACCAATTATAATGGGAGTGCTTGGTTTGATTACTGCGGAGGCTCTTCGTGAAGGGTAAGGCTCTCTGAACGACCACTGCATCGAAGTAATGTTCAGTGTATTGAGAGGGAGGGCAACCCTATACAGTCATTCGCTTGGAAGAAGTCGTCTGGTCTGGAAAGTGAAACAGAAAACTTTCTGTTTGCAAGTTCAGGACCTGTCACGACCCACTTGGAACCTGTGCCTTATTTTTGGTACCTCCCAATCTGTTGACTGACATTGGAAGAGTACCCGGGTTTGCTTCCAGGAATACAGCCCTTCTGACAATCTGGGTAATGCAGAAGGTTGCAGTGTTTGGGAGTCTTCACATTCTCTGAAATGTTCTGGGTGGGTTTGACAAGACAGCACTTCCTGGGAGAAGTCCCATTGGGCTGCGTGTAGAAGGGGCAAGGGCCCTGAGCTGATGATGAGCCTACCAGCCTGACTGTGCCAGGATCACCCAAACCCTCTTTGCAGCATTTCTTATATTTTAATCTGTAAATAATAATATTAATAATAATAATAATAACAACGATATTCTCTTCACAACAGCTCGAAACTTACATCAATTAATCCTTAACCACATGAGCTATCATTCTTAGAATCCGGTTAACTTGTACAATGCAATGATGCATCTTTATCGATGTCAGGTTAGACATTAGGAGACGTTCATCGAACATTTAGAATATACCGTTCATTGTAATCTCATCTGATAGCGTTTATGACCTATGTCAATGTGTATCCCGGTCTTTCCATTCGACCCCAAAGAAAATATATTTTAGGCCTTCGAAGCTAACATTCGAATAACAGTGAGTTTAAAACGCAATTATGTTTGTTATTGTCATCATCTTTGCCGAGTTTTCACAATTATTTCAATTTGAATGACCAGAAAAATACATGTATTTGAATTATTTATTACACCCTACCCTATCCTTATATAACTCACGGCGGGTAGGACTATTCAGTGGGTTAAGAGAATGTGCTGAAGAGAAAACGTCATCACAATAACAATCTGTACGGTGGGCTGGTACATGATACATGTCAGATTTTGAGTGTAGACACTGTTTCCCCTGCTTAAAAAGGTGTCGGGGGTCGCCGATATATACACCACTTGAATAACTTGTATTGTTGGACCTAAAACACCGCCTTTGCTAACCAATGGGTCCTCTGTATAGAGTAGTATACCACAGCTAACTTTCATATATATATGACATCACTAACCTGATCTACTCACCCGAAATCAGCTGTGTCCATCCCACTAACACCACCATAGTAAATATCCTTACACTCTCTATGTTGAACAACAAGGAAGTGTAATACCAAGTAAAACCGTGTTTAACGTTACGCTCACTACACACACATGTATATTGAGAGGTGTTTTTCACTAGCGATAATGTAACACCATGTGCATTTGAATTTATGAGGGGGTGCCTTCAATTCATAACAATACTTGGTTTAGAAAGGGGAGTTTTATAGACGTTTCCAATTCAAACAATAAGATTAATAAAGGACACAATCATATCTTAAATGTCTTCATGTTTCAGGATTGAAATCCCTGTCACACTTCCTCAGATACACTATATCCTTTTCAGATTGGACTCATGTATACAGGTTCTATGCAGGGATGTAACGAGACACACAGCTGCGTTTAGATCACACTATCTTCACTGACCCCCTTCGAACTACAGCTGTACGGTTGACGTCACACTTGTGGTACCAGGGTAGCTTCCATCTAGGGTACGTGCGCTGGCGATGTGAGCAATTCCTTTTAAAAAATAATATACACGGATAGCAGTTCCCTATTACGATCGCTATTTTATACGTTACCTTGACTTCGTGACCTGTTTCTAACCCACTATTGGAGCATAAACGTTCTTGTACCAGACCCAGGTCTTTGATTCGAATATGGTCGCGAATATAGAATCTGTGTCCCACCCAATATCATCATAAAAACTAAACAAGTATCAACAACAAGTATTAACGTGTAACTGAATTTTACATATCTATTGTGACGTTATGTATGGCATGTCTTATTACCACGAGGGACAGAACTATCATGCAATTAATTCTGTAATACTACACAGCACACAATTAATGATTACAAATAAAGATATGCATAACTACGTTACATTTAATAGCCCGAGTGTCGCTATCTTGTCACACAATTTCCCTGCACAAGTGCAGCACTATTATGGTTATAATGTGCCGTGTTTTCTGCACTATTGTTCATGACTTCTTGCTACTTTTTCAGAATATCAGGGGATTGAGGCGCCATCGCAGCAAAATAACAGCACAACATAGTAATCGTGTGTTCAGCTACATTCAATAATATTATATGCTGTACTATTTATATAACTAAAACTAAAAGCTACAAAACCCTTTCCATTATCATAGTAAGCAGAGTTGTCCGACTACATCATAAAGATGTGTTGATGAATCACTATCAAATACTGATGACGGCATGTGTTTGAAAGGTGAGGGCACTTGCAAAAACATACACAACATGGACCACAGGCTTTATTAATGTGAACTGTGTTTTGTACATCCAAAATGCTTCAATACCCCATATGCTATAAAGTTGTATCTCCGTCACAACATGTGTTGTGAGCTTGGGTTATGCCGTCGCTCGAGCATGCATGCGGATGCCACCTATTCCATGTGCATGACGATTCTTTCATTTATGACGTAAATCGCTGTATTCGCTCCAATTGCGTAGATCGGTGCTCATGACGACAGTCACTGGATTGTCTTGTCCAAACTGATTATGTACAGAGGGCCGTGATATAGATGGAATATTTCTGCCTGCACTGTTTTTAACAAATAACAATGTATTCAACGTGTTCTCTCTCGTTGCTAAGTTATAAGACCCCAGCGACTCAATTGCTTTGTGCTCCAACCATGTGAAATCTCTGACTCGGGATATTTTACTTAATGTGCTGTGCTTATAACTAGTGTCTGTTTACTGTTCTTTGTCTACTTTCTGTTACCACGAAACGAGCCCTTACACAACGCATGATACTTCCTTACGTTCAGATTCTCAACGAGTGAGAAAAGAGTGTTTTAGTTCAATACAATATGTCTGCTTTTGGGTGTATTATTGGGTGATGCGTGCGCGCTGGTGAATCCGAATCTGTCTCATGTTCACAAGTCAAACCACTGGAGTGTGCTTTTGATTTTAAGATATTTTAAATCTGCATCCTCGGTGAAATACACCGAGCCTACGCGTTGAACAGACAATGCTTTTAGATAGTGGTCAAATGTTTCTGAGCAACGTATACATTCTCGTACCTTTTTTGGTTGAGTCCGTCCGGGATTCGAACCCACACTGCAAGAGTGAGGCAACTACTCCCAGCACCCACTCAGCCACCCACTCAGCCCCTACGTGTATCCCTATGTTGTGGATGTTAATTCACATAAACAGCTCAAGTGTGTTTTTATCTTTTCATAATCCTAGTAGTGCTACATGTGGGTCCCGTGTAGATCGTTTAGCTATGATGTGTTGTCATTGATAGTACTAAACAACCTCTGCTTCTTTCAACCTACTGTAGATGCCATTAACTGTTAATGAAACGTCAGCGCCAGAGAGGAACCAATCTCGATTATCAGCCGAAACAGATTCACTTGGGTGTAAAAGGCATTGGTGGTGATCAAATGGAGCACTAATAATCAGGGATGACACCAGGTGTTCTGGAATTTCTTTATGCAGATTTTGTTGTGCTAAAATGCATACAAACTACGGGTTATAGGATACCATTGTGATTTGATGGTGTTATGAGGGGTGTTTGCCAAATACTATGTTTGTTTTCGATTTCTTATCCTACGACTGAACCTTCTTTAATATTAACGTTTACGGATCCACCAACCCAAGTCTGAAAAATGCAATTAATCATTTTACTACCTGAACAATCTGTGTGCTTACAATTTCAAAAAATGAACCTGCTAAATAACAAGAAAACAAATCAAACAACGTATATTCCGTTTAACTGAAATACATGTGGCATATGTGATCCTGACACTGACTTGAAAGTAAATACAATAATGGCAAACAATAAGACTTGTGGGCAATCCCATTTGTATAATGGGGTATTATACAGGTTCATTTTGTGTATCAACACTGTTTTCTCTGCACATGCAAATGGTGGACCGAATCGATTATATATCAACCTCTTCCAAAATTGATTCGTTAGACGTAGATTGCCACCCATCTGATTTATGTATAGTAAAATTAACAATAGCTAGCTTACTCGAGGAATACATAAACATGTCCTCGAAATAGACGTATCTGTTCTACTCACCCCGTGTCAGTTGTATCCATCCCACAAGCACCACCACACCGAGTACCCCGACACCCGCCATGTTGACGAACGAGGAAGTGAAATACCCAGTCAAACTGTGTTAAACGTTACGCTCACTGCACATCTACTGAGCGTGTTTATACATTTTCAAGAATGTAACTCAAGAAGCCACACAACTTCGGTTTCGGTCAATCTATCGGTACAATGTAGGCCAGTTGGGTAGCGTGTCAACAGCTCTTCTCCCGACATTACGCAACCAGGCATGCATGTGACCCACGGAGTGAGGTTGACATCACGACAGTGGTAGCAGGGTAGCTGTCATCTCAGTTATGCTCAGGTGCGGTCTGCCATGACAACGTTCAGTGAGGCCTTGGACATTATTACATTAACTCGTTGCGGACTACAACATATCTATTTCGCCCAATATATATAAAGGGTGTCACAGGGTCGCTTAGACATGAATCACTTGCATAACTTGTTTCATTGGGCATATATTCGATATCCTTACGTCACAGACATTGCGTTACAGTGCGTCTCAGTTTAGACAAATGTACAAAAGCTAACCTTCAGTGATACTATGGGGGTATTTCCGGATTACAGACTAAGCTATGCATTACTAATTTACATTTCAGTATTAAGTTGCCGGAGTCTCGCGTACTTGGACTTGTGTATCGCTGTTATGGACGTGTCGTGTTTTCGGCACTGCACACAGTATGTTTCTTTCTCGATATGCAAACGCCACTTGTCCTCTCTCGAGTCTCTGTTTTTTATCAAACTTATAGTCTGTAATGAATTCATGGCTTTGGCCGACCAGGTAAACTATCCGACTCGGGACAGTATACTTCATGGACTTTAGGTTGTATTTATTGTTTTTTGAATGTTTCCCGTCAAAAATACCTTACACAAGGCATTTTTCTTCTTTACAGATTATCAATTAGTGCGAAAAAATCCTTCTTGAAGAAAAGCTCAAGATGTAAGTGGTACTGTTTAATGAATAATGTCTACGTAGCTGCTAGCTCGTTGATGAAAATGATAAAACACAGCCTGATGTTTTTTAACAAGAAAAGAGTTGTTTATTAAATTAAAACATCATTGGTGTTACCATGCATTATTGTTGTAGAAGAGTCGAATATATCCAAGAGGCGATATGTATCTGATGACCCACAAGTTACTGTTCCCATGAGATCAACCCATTTCTGTTCTCCCTCCGCCGTGGTATTGCTGTAATATTGCTAAAAGCGGCGGAACTCACTCGCTCACTCACTCACTCACTCACTCACTCACCGTCTCAGAGTCAGTACGCTGCGTCGGGTATCCATGTTAAACCGTGGCATGAAAACTAAGTGTCTGTCCACTTTAGCCTCCTCTTATGTCAAGCGAAGGTTACTGATGATCAGTGCTACACCAGAATCCCTGCGGATATATTCTTGATGTGATAACATGATATTCAAACTGTCACTTACTCAGTCTTTGTAGAACTTATCTAATCAATTATTATATGACGATCTTGAGTAACCATTGAGTTTCGTATCAAGATTCACCTGTACGTTCCTGAGACCCCAGAATAGAGGAAATACATACAGTATATTTGTCATTTTTTGTTAAGTAAATAGGGTCTCCTCTTCAAGTAACCTGACAACAGGGAATTGCATGTTATCATGAATGGGACACCACAAGTAACCATGCTTGTGTGCTAACCAATGAAGACGTCCCTGTGTACAGACAGGACGAACTTGTGTAAAGGCCAGTGATGACGTCATTTATTATTGCCTAAAGAGAATTTGCTTGCATCGTGACCAGAGAGGACGTCCCGCATAACTGACTACAGAGGATCTGCTTGTTTATTGACGATAGTGGAAGCACTTGTACACTGACCAGTGATGACATGCTTGAGGACTGACTATATAGGACGAATTTTTATATTGACCAGGCAGGGTATGATAGTGAACTGACCAAAGAGGACGTCCTTCATTACTGACTTAATATAATGTCCTTGTGTGTTGACCAGAGAGGACGTCCTCTATCACTTACTAGGTAGGACGTGCTTGTGTACTGATCAGAGCGGAGGTGCTCTTGTACTGACTATATATGACATATAGGTGTACTGACCTCAGAAGACGTGTTTGTGTGTTGATGAGAGAGAACGTCATTATTTCGGACAACAGAGAATGTGATTGTGTCTTTGTTACTGACCAGAGAGGGCACGTGTATGTGTTGACCAAAGAGGACATCCTTTATTACTTACTAGAGAGGACGTCGTTGTTTACTGATCAGAGGGGAGGTGCTCTTATACTGACTGTAGATGACATCTCGGTGTTCTGACCTTAGAAGACGTATTTGTGTGTTGACCAGAGAGGACGTCCTTTATTACTTACTAGAAGGGACGTGATTGTGTAATGGTCAGAGATGAGAAGCTCGTGTATTGACTATAGATGACATCTTGGTGTTCTGACCTTAGAAGACGTGTTTGTGTGTTCATGAGAGAGAACGTCATTATTACGGACAACAGATAAGCTGGGGCAATATTACTTTGTATTTTGTAGATCAAACATAGCTTACCTTTCCTCCTTTGTTCTAATAACGTTTCTCATCCTGTTTCAAAATACAGATGTTTGTGCGAAGTATGCTTTGCTGAGCCCAGTAACTGTTCTGGCAACTTCTAGTTGGAGATTTTCTGAGTTGATAATTCTACATAACACCCACCCCACATTTCATTCGCATGTTCGAAATGGGGTTTCATGAACATTGTATATACTTTATTTAATGTATTTCTGTTCAATATGAATTTAATTTTCTCATTGAAGTTATCATTTTTTATGTTGATTTAATTATGTTATCTACGTGAGAGGACTACTTTCCTTTTGATGCAAACGTTATCCCCAAATGTTTATGACTTTGTACATTTTTAACTTTACATTCATCAAAGTACAAGGTTATAACGTCTGATACATCTTTTAATGAAAATATAACCGCTTCTGTTTTATCTGGGTTGAATTTCATTGACCAGCTTTTTGCCCAGTTACACAGCTTGCTTAGGTTTAAAGTTAGAGTTGATTCAACTAGTTTATTATCTGGTGAAGAAAAGCCGAGTGCTATATCGTCAGCAAAGAGTCTTGTTATGCAATCTAATTTATTGTTTACAAATACAATGAATAAAAAGGGCCTAACACAGACCCCTGTGGAACGCCAGCCTTCAAAATCCTTGGCTTGGACAGAGCCCCGCTTACAAATACTGACTGAGTACGATTGCTAATGTAACTAGACAGCCATTCAAGTAAATTCCCTTTTATACCATACATTGCTAATTTGTACGTAAGCCCTCTATGCCAGACACGATCAAATGCCTTTGACTCATTGCAAAAAACATAAATATGTTTCTCTATTATCTGAAGATATAAATATTTGTGTATACAATACAATTAATTTATGGACAGTGGAATGGACTTTTTGAAAGCCAGACTGGTATTTATATAACAATTTACTGTCATGAAAATAGTTATAAAGATGCTTAAATACAACACTCTCTTTACCAGTGTAACTAATGAGTGTTATTGGTCTGTAATTTGTCACAACTGAATGATCGCCTTATACAATGGCATAACATGCGCTCTTTTCCATTCTGTTGGATATGCATTTAAAGCCAATGAATGATTGAACAATATACATAAAACATAAAACTAATGCTGTTTACTGTTTTCTTTAATAGGTTATGACTTATTCTGTCTTTATCAGATGCCTTATTAATTTGAAGACATTTTATAACGTCAGATATTTCATTTTCTGAGACAGTTAATTTGTCCAAAATACTCTCAGTGCGTTGCTTGAAATATGGGAATTTTTCCCGTTCTTCAGTTAGGGTAGATATGGAGGGTATTCATTTAATCTCTCTGATTTTTCTAAATCTGAAAATACAGTGGGACAGTCACCTGTATCTTGTTTCCTTATCGGGGGAATGCTTGAAGTCGTTCCAGAGCTTTTTGACAATATATCTTAATTTCCAATATGATTGTTTATTTACTATGTATAGTTCCGAAAGAAATTCATCGATGTTAAAATAGAACTTTCCTTTCGCATAACTTTTCATGTTGGTGATTTCATTGCGTTGTTTTTTGTATGCAATAATATCTGTCTTCTTATTACTCCTTTTTTAATTTCTTTCGTAACCTATTACGTTTCCGACACTCCTTTCTGAAATTTGAATCAAACCATGGTTTGTCATTGGTCGAATAGTGACAATTTTAGACGGAATACATTGTGTTACAAAATCATTCAATCTTTCATACAGCACTTCACACATATCATCAACATTTGTACATTCATTAAATAATACAGATCTATTTGTAATGTATATGAGATCATTTATATTAACAAAGTCTCCTTTGTTATAACATAAAACCTTGCGTTTATAAGCTATCTTTGTGCATATGTGTGTGTCCATTTCCATATAGGCACCTCTGTGATCAGATATTGTCGATCACACCACTGACCTTAACATCAACATCTTCACTAACAATGATTGGATCTAAAGTGTGCTAGAGTTAAAAGTGACTCTGGTGGGCTAAAAACAACAACATTTCTTATATTTTTTCTGTGTAAAATTTCGTGCATATGATTTTGTCTGTTAGATAATAAATTTTCATTTATCTCACCGACAATCATGATTGTACTAGATATATCCAATGCAACTTGTATATAATTATCTAAACGACTCCAAAACTGTATAGAATTGTATTCTGGTCTGTAAACAACACAGAGTAATAAAGGCCCTTGAGGAAGAAATATTTTTATCCATATACTTTCATCAGTAATATGTTCTAGTTCTTTTATTCTTTTGTGTGTTAAACACTTAGTGATATATATCATAACCCCTCCCCCAAGGCATTTCTATCTTTCCGAACTGGATCATGAAATGATTGCCACTGTGAAGGTTCATTATATACAGATTCATCTAGATGTGTTTCAGTGAAACCAACTACATCATATTCAGACATATATCCTGTAAGATATCTTTGCTTATTACGGACACTCCTGGTATTTAAATGGAAGATGTATTAACAATATGAATGCGAGAATTACATTTACATTGCCGAGATAAGCCTGCGGAACAGACAGGCACAGTCGAGCGTTACAAGCTTTCTTTTCTAGTGATAAAATATAATGCATTATGTCCAGCTCGTTCAAAAGAATCTTTGTGATAGAAGATTGGCAGATAAACAATTGACACAACATATTAGGAAACTTTACAACAATATACAATCATTGGTCACCAATGAGACCGAGTGATTCACGTCTTATTGGTATATAATGTACAAATGTTCCTTGTACCGGGCCTGCTCGTTCATCATATTACATCCACTTTCTCAATTTGAAGCTATAGACGCGCAATAGACCCCCAGGAAGTAGTTTATATGTTCTATGTTGACAATGTGGACAATTGCTCCATATTATCTTTGTAAAGGATAAAAATACCCCAACTCATTCAGGTATCAACGCATTTCTAACCAAGGGTAGCCCACTGGTGGCCCACTGCCCCAGGTCTCTCTGAGCTCGATGCTCGTGGGTATTAATCCAACATTCTCCAATCTCAAGATGTTTGGTTTGTTAGCATCAGTTCCGAGGTCGTGGGTTTCAAGAAGATGTTACATGTCTACGATCTGCGTCACTTCGGGTGTTTCTGACACATTAAATTTATACGACGTATTATGACTGATGACTACTCAGACAGGTAAAATAATACACTAACTATCTGATAATGTTCAGTTGGCATATATTGTTAAATAATTGTGTACATTGAACATATGAGAGAGAGAGACAGACAGACAGACAGAGAGAGTGAGAGAGGGGAGAGAGATAGTGAAAGAGAGAGAGACAGAGAGAGAAAAAGAGAGAGAGGTAGAGAGAGAAAGAGAGACAGAGACAGACAGAGAGAGAGAGAGAGAGAGAGAGAGAGAGAGAGAGAGAGAGAGAGAGAGAGAGATGTTCTACAGGAGTGGACACAATAACGAAACCTCATGATCACATTTCAGTATGGCCACTGAAATCCATTTTTTATACAATTTATACAAAGGACTTTCCTTCTAAGTCATAAGGTAAACACCTACCTTTCAGTGATGTATACATACTCGAGGAATTCATAAACATGTCCTCTAAATAGAAGGATCTGTTCTACTCACCCCGTGTCAGCTGTATCCATCCCACTATCACCACCACACCGAGTACCCTGACACTCGCCATGTTGACGAACGAGGAAGTGAAATACCCAGCCAAACTGTGATAAACGTTACGCTCACTGCACATCTATTGAGCGTTTTTATACATTTTCAAGAATGCAATTCAAGGAGGAACACACCTTCGGCTGTGATCAATCTATGGTTACAATGTAGGCCAGTTGGGTAGCGTGTCAACAGGTCTTCTCCCTACATTACCCTACTAGGCATGCATGTAGCCACGGAGTGAGGTTGACTTCACGACACCATCTCAGTCATGATCAGGTGCGGTCAGCCATGACGACGTATCAGCGAGGCCTTGGAAATTACTTACATTAACTCGTTACGGACTACAACATATATATATTTAATATATATAAAGGGTGTCACCGGGTGTTATATTATTTATGTCAAAGTATCACCGGGGTCGCTTAGACATGAATCACTTGCATAACTTGTTTTATTGGGCATGTATTCGATGTCCTTACATCACAGACATGGCTAACAAGTGCGTCTTAGTTTAGGTAAATGTACAGTAGCTAACCGCCAGTGATGTACACATACCACGAGGCAATGGGGATATTTTCCGGATTATAGACTAAAATATGCAATTTACATTTCAGTGGTAAGTTGCCGGAGTCTCGCGTACTTGACACACAATTCACCCTTATGGTTAGGACGTGCCCTGTTTTCGGCACTGCACACAGTATGTTTCTTTCTCGATATATAAGCGCCACTTGTCCTCTCTCTTTGCTCTGTTTTTTATCAAACTTATAGTCTGTAATGAATTCATTCCTTTGTCCCACCAGGTAAACTATACGACTCGGGACAGTTTACTTCATGGGCTATAGGTTGTATATATTTTTCTTTGAATGTTTCCCATCAAAGAGACCTTACACAACGCATTTTTTTCTTTATAGATTATCAATTAGTGCGAAAAAAAGCGTCTTCAAGAAAAGTTCAAGTGGTACTGTTTAATGAAATACGTCTAAGTAGCTGCTAGCTCGCTGATGAAAATGATAAAATACAGCCTGATTATTTTTAACCAGAAAAGAGTTGTTTTATTAAATTAAAACAACATCTGTGTTACCATGCACTATTTGTTGTAGAAGAGTCGAATGTATCCAAGATGCGTCATGTATCTGATGACCCACAAGTTACTGTTCCAATGAGATCAACCCATTTCTGTTCTCCCTCCGCCGTGGTATTGCTGTAATATTGCTAAAAGCGGCGTAACTCAATCACTCATTCCCTCACTCCCTCCCTCACTCACTCATAAGATGTCAATGAGTAACAGTGTGGAAGTACTTCTTGGTGGGAGCTGTTGAAAACTGGCCAGACAAATTATGTTCTCTGGTGCAGGCCGCCATATATAATTGTCCACCCATGTTTTGGAATACAAGATTTAACAGAGTTATCTAAAAATGCGAATCGAGACACTGAAAGAGAAATCTGATTCTCTGCGTATTTTGAGTTTCTAACAAACAACCTGTGTTCGCTGAATCATCCATCTTCTGCATGCGGCTCAAGGCTATGTCATATACCAACATATTAGGCATAATGTGATGTTTACACTGCATTTCGTCATGTTCACATAGGTACAAAGTATATCATAGACCATGCGATATCTTTATCACCATTTAGCTGATGTTACATGTTTAAACATTATACATGCAATACAGCACAGCCCTGTGCCCATGATACAAGTAAACGGAGGTAGTCTACTTCTACAAATATACTGAATACAAGAGTGCCACTCGAGCTGCATGTACCTCGAGATTACACAGACACCTGGGTGGTTGGTTCATGGGCCAACAGTCGAAAGTGAAGATTCCACTCTGTTGGCATTACTTGTCTAATGATATCTCTTCCCGTCTAATGATATCACTTCAAGTCTAATGATATCACTACCCGTCTAATGATATCACTTCAAGTCTAATGACATCACTTCGAGTCTAATGATATCACTTCCAGTCCAATGATATTTCTTCGAGTCCAATGATATAACTTCCCGTCTCATGACTCTCACACTCTAATGACATCAGTGTCTGGCCGTCTCAGAGTACACATTCAGTACATATTAAACCGTGGCTCGAAAACTATAAAACCGGAATAGTACTCGCGCGCACGCACACACACACACACACACACACACACACACACACACACACACACACACACACACACACACACACACACACACACACACACACACAAGGTTAAACCTTACCACGTCAATAACACCCAGCAAAACCATGTGTCTCTCATTATCAGAAAATATGTAGTGAACGTGTGATCTAGATAATGAACTTGACCTACAAACTTAAATATGCTATGATGGACACATATAATGACATAATGACCAAGCATCACGTGTCGAATCTTAATATGCTATGATGGACACATATAATGACATAATGACCAAGCATCACGTGTCGAATCTTAACTGTAATTTAAACCCTTTCTCTCAGTTAGCGATGCACTGAAGCCTATACATGTCTGTATGCAAAATATACTTAACATTAATAATATTAAAATGTGACCACTATTCAAATGTGTACTCTTCAACGACATGTGAGAGGGTAATACACGTTAGAAAGGTAACCTGTTGATTCTTCATCGATTTCATTACTCAGTGTCTTTTGTTATGATAAGACATTATAATATTGTGGCACATCACCAAGTACCCGACGGACTAAAGTAACAGATAACAATATGGTATTTTATATTAATATTTAGAGAATCGTGGATAGCAAGCTGTGTATTGTTATTCAAAGATGGATGTTTAACGCTTCAGTCAGCAATATTCGAGCTACATCACGGCAACATGTAAATAATTCAATCTGGACCAGAAAAACTAGTACTAGATATTTTAAGCAACGACCTACGACATCTGAGCACGAAAACACTTTATCAACCAAGTCAGCGATGACTGTGATGACATGACAATCAAACAGAGTAACACAGTTACTAAGAGTAACACAGTAGTACTTATCTACCAATGGAGATCTTTTTGGGAACTTGTGTACTGGCCAGTGATGACGTCATTTATTACGGACTGAAGAAAAATGTGCTTGTATTGTGACCAGAGAGGACTTCCCGCATAACTGACTAAAGATAATGTCCTTGTGTGTTGACCTGAGAGAAGGTGCTCATGCACTGACTATAGATGACTGACATCTTTGTGTGCTGACCTCAGAAGACGTGTTTGTGTGTTGATGAGAGAGAACGTCATTATTACTGCCAAACGAGAATATGATTCTGTCTATGTTACTGACCAGAGACGGCGCGTGTGTGTGTTGACCAAAGAGGACGTCCTTTATTACTTACTAGAGAGGGCGTCGTTGTGTACTGACCAGAGAGGGGGTAATTGTGTAATGTCTAGGTAGGGCGTCATCGTGTACTTACCAGAGATGACGTGCTTGTGTACTGACTAGAAGTGACGAGTTTGTGTATTGACCAGAGCATGATGTGCTTGTGTTCTTGTTTACTGATCAGATAAGATGTTAAATGACCAGAAAGGGTTTGTTTGTGTACGGACAAGGTACGATGCGTACTGACCAGAGATGATGCGTAATAATCAGATGCACGTGCAAAACGGTTGCACTAGCTTGATTACTTTTCTTGTTTTTTACACAGATTAGACATATGCGGGTGGCCTTCTACCATACGTGGACCGGGGGTATGGCAATAATATCGTAAACAACACAGACTTTGATCACCATGTGTTAGAATAATGTAGTCAAGTTATGATCACATATTTATTTGAAAAACATATTAAAATGATATGGCACAGCAAAGAAATGCATTTTCCGGTATCAGGATACCTGCCGGATACCAGATTCGTGGCATGTACACCTCACCTGAAAGTATGCCACCTGGAATCCGGGTATCCGGCACTGGATACCTCAATCTGGGTGTCCAAGGATCCGGCACTGGATACCAAGGATCCGGCACCGGATACCTCATTCTGAGTTTCCCAAAACATGCCACAATATGGGGGGTGCGTTTTGTTCAATTAAGTGTGAAACACCTAAATATATATTGGAAACTAACCAAGAAAATTGAACATTGCTGAAGGTATCCGGCAGGTATCCGGCAGGTATCCGGATGCAATTTTTCGAGATGTCTTATTTCTGGTAAATAATGTTCGCCTGGACATATCAGATAGCTGTAGTAATATTCTGTGTCATTTTAGTTGTAAATATCCCCTTAAAGTTGAGATCTATGGGCATGTACTTTTGGAGAAGACATTTTTTTTCAATTTCATCTATAATTCTTTTTAGATGTTAAGCTGTTTAATGAACAAACATCAGTTCTAATACATGTATGATGATATCCTTAAATTTCATGTTCAGACTTCCAGATTGTTCTGAGTGAAAGTATAAACTCCTCGACTTGTGTGCTCACTTGGGCCTTTGGTCCTAGTGAGATGATAATATGATTTTTTGTAAAGGCACAAGTACTTGTTACGAGCATACCAGCTTCATTTAAGTTTGAAACACAATATGCCTCACTCTGAGGGTGACATGTACCAGATTTCATCACACTACAGAGAGCTGTTCCTCAGTTACTGTGAACATTTTTACTGAAAGACATTGAAAGCTAATTTGACCTTCAATATCAGTTGCGACTATTTCAAAAACAATTGTAAAGTGCTTCATTCGGTGTAATATTGACAAACATATGACAATGATATACAACTATATGTATAAGAGTTATTTATACTTCTGCAGGAAAAGGCACATTAGAGAACAAGAGTCATCAGAAAGATGGCATATCCCCCCGGCAGCTGTCTGTAAAGTAACAACTAGTAAATGTGCAATTCTGTATGTAATGAATCAACATTTTAAAGTTCTTTAAGAAGCATACATTGTTTACCCACAAAAGATCAACCATGGTCGCATCCATATGAATGCCAAGTTTCGATCAAATACATTGAATGGTTTTCGAATTCTGCCCCAGAAACGAACCTCATCCCCAATTGAGTAATGTCCATCTTCATTCAATAACAATTTAAAAAAATAAAAATTAGAAAAATCCCAAAATATCAAAAGGCATCACTACAGTATGTGCCTGATAGCTTTGCCAAGTTTCGATCAAATACGCTGAATGGTTTTCGAATTCTGCACCGGAAACGAACCCTATCCTCAATTGAGTCTATGTCCAACTTCATTCCATAAAAATTGAAAAAAATAAAAATTAGAAAAATCCCAAAATATCAAAAGGAACCACTTCAGTATGTGCCTGATAAATTTGCCAAGTTTCGATCAAATACACTGAATGGTTTTCGAATTCTGCACCGGAAACGAACCCCATCCTCAATTGAGTTTATGTCCAACTTCATTCCCTAGAAATTTAAAAAAATAAAAATTAGAAAAATCCCAAAATATCAAAAGGCACCACTTCAGTATGTGCCTGATAGATTTGCTAAGTTTCCATCAAATACACTGAATGGTTTTCGAATTCTTCCCCGGAAACGAACCCCATCCTCAATTGAGTCTATGTCCAACTTCATTCCATAAAAATTGAAAAAAATAAAAATTAGAAAAATCCCAAAATATCAAAAGGCACCACTTCAGTATGTGCCTGATAGATTTGCCAAGTTTCGATCAAATACACTGAATGGTTTGGGAATCCTGCCCCGGAAAAGGAAATGATTACTGACGGACAGATGGACGGACAGACAGACTGACTGATCGCTATATCCCCCCGCATTATATGCCGGGGGATTAAAAGTAAGTGTATGACCTTTTGCCAACTTCTATCCCTGCCCTATGTTATTCCAAAGATGTCCAAGCAATGCATGGTTTCATACGATAACTGTCGCTATCAAACTGAGGCAAAATATTGGAAAATCCCCATTTACACAGCTGGCTAATGAAACATAAACAACAAACAAATTATCAATTTATTTTATTTATATGCCTATATCACATATTGAACAGTGTTCACATGATGCTTCCTGATGTAGTATGCAATTTTCTCCTATTCTTCAATACTCATAACAGAGCGGGATAACTGTTCGCTTGAAAGCAGCAGCAGACCATGCTCACCAGTTCAGAGTTACTTGCCCTCAAACATCCTTTTCCTTCTATATTGGGGGCGGTCGGGTAGCCTAGTGGTTAAAGCGTTCGCTCGTCACGCCGAAGACCCGGGTTCGATTCCCGACATGGGTACAATGTGTGAAGCCCATTTAAGGTGTCCCCCGCCGTGATATGGCTGGAATATTGCTAAAAGCGGCGTAAAACCATACTCACTCACTCCTTCTATATTGCCATGGAAAAACAGGAACCAGGATGAGTGGAGGCCAGATGGGCTCTATCCCTGTTGCATTGTGTTAGTAGAATTGTGAACATTCTATTTGGTGTTTGGGTCCACATTTATAGACAAGTAGTCGCAAACATCATTCCTTTCAAGTGATTACCACATGGCCAAAGACAATAATTTCTTCAACGTCCTTGAAGGGTCTCACTCCGACTTGGCATCGGATGGTCTTCTCACATTAGCCAGACCAGCCTTTGTGAGTTTGTCCCAGTGTCATTTGGCGTATAACTTCTCGGTAGGCCCCCACTGAAATAACAGGACTCTCCTCATCGCTGTCTGCCAATCACTTCGGAAATCTTGAAGGGTCCTTCCAGCATGTCAACCTGTCATCCGGGTATCTCAAGCTGGACTTCAGTTTCTGCAGAATTATGTATAAAGATTGTAGCAATAGAAAAGAATTGTTGCAACATGTACTTACAGATAAAAGGCAGCAAATTCACTTAATTTATCATCTTTGAGTTTTGTTATATACCAAACATTTGAGATATATATTGTTCCATGCTGATGAGCTGAAACAATCATTAACTGACATATCTTAAAAATGTTCCTAGCAACCTATGCTTGCCATACAAGCCAAAGTAATAGATGAGGTAGCAAGTGGGATCATTGATCGCTCGTAATCGTACCCAATAACGTGGGATGTTGTCCATAACAGTCATCATCGGTGCGTCTGGATCGAGCTCATAACATTAATCACTGGTTGTCTAGTTGAGATTTGAGATTTGATTATTTATAATCCTTGTCATTTAGCCGAACTATTGGTGGATGTGGTGTTAAATGAGTGAATTGGGTTTAACGCCTCTTTGAACAGTATTCCAATTATATCACGGCATGTAAGCTTGATGTGGGAAGAAAGCCCGAAGTGATGCAGGTCTTACATGTTTACCACTTTCATGAAACCCACAAGCAAGTGTATGATGCTACCCTCGATTCAAACTCACGACCATCGGTTTCTGTCAGGCCCAAGAGATGCAACTATGCACAGCAAGTTGTGTTGCCTTTGATAATTAGGCCATCCATGCCAACAGGTGATAAAGAACAAGCAAACTGAAGAAATATTTGCAGAATAGCTACATGAACATGATGAACCAAACAGAATAATTTCAAATATTTACCACTTAATGCTACTCTTCTCTTGTTCCTCATTGCTTCTCTTTTTCCATTGATGCTGTGCAGATGACTGACTCATTCATTCATCCAGACATTCTGCATACATAAGTAGCATTCACATTACAGAAATGTCCAAATTGTACATTGAATTCAATTGAAAAGACCCCAGTTGAGATTCCAACTTAGAACTGTCCTTATTAAAATATCTCATCCCAAACATTCAGAGATAAAACATAACCCCATATTTAACAACTGTCAAACAATTATTTGACAACAAAGCCAGGGTCATTAAACGTACACTTTACATATGGAATCACTTGTTGCAAAAAAGATCCTCTGGATCGTAGGGTATTATGGGTAAAATGGCTTGTTCCGGGTTAACACTTAGCTGGGCCCCGCCTCTAATATCACAATATTGTTTGGCGAAATTGACGACGCGCATAGGGAGCCGGGAACCAGCTTTGGTTAACACGACAGAAGCGGGTTCCCGGCTCTCTATGCGCGTCGTCAACTTGCGCCAAGTTATATTAGAGACGACGCCCAGCTTATAAACTGAACACGATCGGTCATTTTGTCAAAATTGGCCAAATACTGAGAATGCAGCCGAGGCCATTCTGGCAGCTGAAGTGACACATTAAGGTACGGAATATGTGAATATTACAATGATCACGTATTAAAGTAATTTACCCAATGTAAACCTGTCACATGTGACATATCAACCTTTATAGCCAACATGTAAGTAAATGTATAATTATATTTTTTATAGGACAAGTTGCCTGTCTATCATATGTTAGTATTTGCTTATGTATATAATGTATAAATATGTTTACTTTAACTGGATAATTTGTATGCTTATGTGACTCACTGTCTTATTTCATATACTCCCTTTACTCCGTGAGAATGATTAATAGCCTCAACATATTTTTTCCAGACGTGAAGAATCAAGAACAGCTTTAATGACAGGGAAGTTTTGCATCAGAGATCACCGTGAAGTGGAAGATAAGACATTTTAAGGGTATGAACATTTTCACTTGAACTAGTTGAACAATAACCATGATGACAACTTTATCATTGGGGAATTTCTGGCGGTGGGGTAGCCTAGTGGTTGAAGCGTTCACTCTTCGTGCTGAAGACACAGGTTTGATTCCTGCCACATAGCTGCGATATTGCTGAGTGTGGCGTTAAACATCAAACAAAGCTAACAGCCGCATACTTACTCCCGTGGGGATTCCAGGTTGAAGTTGGTCCCCATCAACATGATCAACCTATGCTAGTTGTAAGAGATAACTTAATGGATCGGGTGATCAGGCTCGCTGACTTGGTTGATCCATGTCATTGTATCCCAATTGTGTGGATCGATGCTCATGATGTCAATCACTGGATAGTCTGGTCCAGACTTGATTATTTACAGACCGCCGTCATATAGCTGGAATATGGCTGAGTACAGAGTTAAACAACAAACACCAACATGATTCTACAACCTGCTCTTGTGGATACCATTTTGAGGATCCTACACATAACTTCTTTTCAGGTCTTAACTATTGCACTATGTTCTACTACATGTGTTTTAAACATATTTTTTTTCATGGTGAACTGGATTTGCAAACAAGCCGATGGCTTATCTAAATGATGCACAAATACAAAATAAGTATTAATAAAATACTAATTCTATACTATTGCAAACTATCAGTTGAGCAATAATGTAATCATCTGATCATAAGTAGATAATGAAGGAGAAGTCCATATTGATTAAATCTACCAGATTCTGAGATAAATGCACGTATTGATTGATTTATTTCTATGTTTTCCTGTACATAGTTTTCAACAATTCCATATAAAGCTTTCTTATATCATATCCATGCTGTATAATAATACCTATTATTTCTAATAATAGCATAATTTGGACACACAAATAAGTAATGAATGGTATTTTTATAACAGGTGCCACACATGCGGGATAGGTAATTTGACATGAATCAGTTTTATGTGAATTTAAATCACCACAAGCTGATTTGACTCATGAAAGGATATGACTTCGATTCTGTGAAATAGGAATACACATATATTTACAATTACCCTTGAAAAGTTCCAAATCCAAATAGAACTACTTAAATTATGATTACACTTGAACAATATATTTGGCAGTTTTCCCCGTCATTGTTTATCTTAATCAAAGATAGGAGAAATCATGGGAGGATACAGCTTTTTTGAAAAGGGGGGTGCACAATTAAGATCTATTTATTGTCTTTGGTGGTAATGTATACAGAAATAAAGAGTGTTTTCGAAATAAAAAGGGGGGTGCGCACCCCCGCACCCCCACTCTGTATCCGCCCATACTATTGCCAGTAGCCGAATTAAGGTCCCTTAAATGTAATATACATAGTTTTTAGTCGATTGTTCAGGTGGTTCTTTTCAGTTGATTTTTTGTATCAGTGTCTATTTTGGCCTACCAATTATTGGTAGATATTAAATATCAATAATAAGTGAGATAATTATTTTCAATGTGGCTCCCATTGCAACTAAAGCAAGGAACTATTCAAATTAAGCCTGATTCAGCTGCTACATTGAAATGTATTTGCTCCTCTAATCAGTAATTCAATCAGTTGTATAGTGACTTGATATTTGGCGAAAATATCTGTTGTATGAAACCCTAATGTTACTTACTTTTGTATTTGAGATGATATTTGTACTTGGTAGCCTAGTGGGTTATGCGTTCTCCGAAGCACTGGGTTCTGTTCCCCACATGGGTACTGTGTAAAAAGCCCATTTCTGGTGTCCCCGCAGATATATTGCTGGAATATTGCTAAAAGCTGTGTGAAACTATACCAACTTGCTCACTCATTATATAGTATTTTGAGATCACTTACATGACTTGTGTGATTGAAAGCCACATCAGTGTGATTCTGTAGGTTGTTTTATTACGACATTAATCAAGTCTAAAGGAATTAATACCACAGCAGTGAGACTATGTTTATGTGGTGTACACTGACGCTGACTATACAAATCTGAATGACTTTTGTGGTTTAATGCACAAAGATAATTGACTTTAGATATTCTTCTACCTTGAAAATCTTCTGAGATTTGACTAATTTGTTTATTTAGAAAATGGCATTGAAGCATCTGTATCTGTTTCTGTTTTTGAATGTTCTTGCAAACACCTCTGGTTAGTGAACCAATGAAATGTCATAAAATCAATAAATTAGATTTTTTATCTTAACCAATTTTTTGTTTTGCTTCTTTAAGAAATATGATATTGATCATTCATAACATAGGTGCTAACATATATCAAATATACAAATGCCCTGATTGTTTTCCTAAAATTAATACAGCTCACTGAACTGAAGTTTTTAGTTCCATGTCAGTAGAAAAATTACATTGATATTTTTATGTACCGGTACTTTATTAGGTTTTTTTCTGTGGATGCCATTACCCATTTGGGTTAATGATATTCTGCTTCAAACTTCAATGAAACTCGTCTGTCAAGATGTAACAAGTACTGATACAGTTCCAAAATATATTTTAATCTCACCAGGAACAAAGGCCCAAGTGAGCACACAGACAATGACTTTCATTTTTTTGTCAGAGTGAGTATGGTGTTATGCCACTTTATGAGCAAAATTCCAACAATATCATGATGGGTGACACCAAGCAATGTACCGATGTGGTGAATCGAACGCTTCCACCACTAGGCTAGAACAAACTGGGAATATGAAGATGAAATGTAAGGATACCATCATGGACTGAATGCTTTTCTATTAATACGCTGAAAATCTAAAATGAAATATATATGAACTTGAAAAATGTTTTCACCAAAAGTACATGCCCATAGATCTCAACTTTATATACAACTAAAATAACACAGAATATTACTACAGCTATCTGCTATGTCCAGGCTAACATTATTTACTAGGAGAAAGACATCTCGAAAAATTGCATCCGGATACCTGCCGGATACCTGCTGGATACCTTCAGCAATGTTCAATTTTCATGGTTAGTTTCCAATATATTTTTAGGTGTTTCACACTTAATTGAACAAAATGCACCCCCCAAATTGTGACATGTTGTTGGAAACTCAGAATGAGGTATCCGGTGCCGGATTCCTGGACACCCAGATTGAGGTATCCGGTGAGGTATCTGGTGCCGGATACCTCACCGGATTCCAGGTGGCATACTTTCAGGTGAGGTGTCCATGCCGGATACCACGGATCTGGTATCCGGCAAGGTATCTGCCACCGGATACCTGGACGCGTTTTGGGTAAGTGTCCGGTGTTATCCGGAAGGTATCCGGATACCGGAAACTGCATTTTTTTGCTGTGATGGGTCACCAATGAGACCGAGTGTTTATCGGCTTCATATCTGGTAAGTATACAATGTACAAATGTTCCTTGTACAGGGCCTGCTTGTTCATCATATCACATCTCACGGCTGATCATTTTGAAACTACATTCCCGCGCAATACAGTACAAAGACATTTAGAGTCTATTGCACAGGTATAACTTAAGCTCTTTAAGTCCTGATGTAGCAATGTGTTTTTTTTTCTAAATAATGATCATGTTATTTATTAAACATGGAAGATGAGTTATTTATTAGATGTTCTCAGGAGTGGACGCAATAACGAAACCGCATGATCACATGGCAGTATGGACATTGAAATCCATTTTTGTCATACAATTTATACAAAGGACTTTCCTTCTAAGTTATCACCTACCTGATGTAAAGTGCAGCACATAGACACAGAGCAGGACAACGAGTCTGACCCCCTCCATGGCGACGAGTCAATGCACCAGGAAACTTATTCTGCCTTCACGTGACTAGCAATTGAACGACCCTCCTTGATTGACTATTGTGGCTACCATACAATGGTCTTTGAAGGTTTTTGTTGCATGACAAAGATAATGAATGTTTACAAGTCCGTATACGTTCCTGCATATATGATCGCCTGGTGACAGTGGCGTGGACGGTAAACGTTCATTTTGTGAAAACACCCACATCCAAGTGCACGTATTTACAGACAGTATGACGCAGACACAATCAGTATTTACGAACGACCACACCCCGAACTGTTGCATGGGTTCTATTTAACACAGATTAAGCCACGCAATCCATAGCCTTGACATGAAACAAAATGGACCTACGAGTAATCATAAGTCAAGAGCGTTAACCTATTGACGTTACGTAGGTTAGATGTACATAACACTTCACACTGACACCAGCCATAGCGCTTAAGCTTAACGTAATTCTCCCCTAATGTGAACAAGTCACGCCAATTTCTAAATCAGACAGAATGTTTTACTGTTATTGACATTAGTAGTATGTAGACCATTAACCGTTCATGTACTGTCAGATTAATGTTAACCTAATAATTGAAGCATTCAGACTGTTAACTGAATCATCTTCTACATGACAACATGTTGGTGTACGACGCGCAAAGATTCCTGAAAATGAGAATAGAATAGTCATGATCCAAATAGCGTTCATTTCGTTGATATAACCATGCAAATGTAGCGTTATATTTCTTTGTTATATGGCCTAATTTGAAATGTGACCCTCACTCTATGAAGGTTCATACTCCAATGACAAAGGGAAAGGGAATTCTTTATTATACAGAAAAATATCGTCAATCATCGTCAAGATGGGACAACTAGTTTGGTGTGTAGAACGCTGTGAAGGGTTGCCTTCATCCCCCATGAAGGTCGTATTTTCGAATTCGCCCTGCCAAAAATAATATGACTGTCCAACAAGACACGCTTCAGGAATACTAATGCTTTGAATTTTCTTGAGCTCAAGCAATAACATATGCTATATGCTTGACCAATGAGAGGAAAATACTCTCTTCATTGTTACTGCGGGATAACTGCACTGGTGTTCAGAAGCCAGATATGATTGTTAACATAACATGACAAAGAAAATAAAACGGAAAGGCGGGGCTGCAATACTTCCAAATCAGTTTTATTTCACAAGATACAATGACTTATATAAATACTGACAAAGGTAGTGGACAATCATATTATAATGATCAAGGAGAACGCTTCCTTGTGTGATTTTGGCTTCATGGCCGACCCTATGATAAACATATTACTGTATAGACTATGCCGAAAACCGAATAATGACCTTTGTGTTCATACGTTTTCACCTTTGACGAAATCATGACAGAACACTGATCAATGCATCCCTGCTTGATATCAATTTAGTGTTGTAATCTAATCCCCTGGTAATGGGTGATAATTCAAAGCATACCAAATCGAAGAGGAAAATAAAATGTGATAATTTAAAGGGATACTGATACGATATATGATGGGAGTGGCTAAATAACTTATTAATCAAACGCCTAACTGTGAGCCAGACCAGGATAACTTCAGTTCCCTTTCCATGTGACAGGTTGAAAACGCACAGTTCCATGTCAAATTATCTGTCTCTGTGAAGACTGATGAGCAGACCGAATTCGAAATTTGTTGTTAAACATTTTTACAATATGATCAACATCTTTACGAATTCCCTGATAAACCCCAGTACACTTTCGCTGTTTGACAGGAGCAGTTTTGAGTCATTGGAGTAGTTGGTGGCAGCGGTCTGGAACCGCTCCTGGCTTCTGATTGGTCGGTTTGGTCACGTGACCTCTGATGACGTCATCAGATCACGTTACCTGCGCAGGGCATTGTGGGTCATGTGCGCGCCTCCAAGATGGCGGCATTTCCGTTTCCGGGAGGCGTGCGCACCTCCAAGATGGCGGCACGTCCGTTTCCGAGGGGCAAACTCCCCATCCAAGATGGCGGTATGGCGCCTCCAAGATGGTGGGAGATGGTGGAGGTGGGAGATGGTGGAGGAGGGAAGAGGGAGGAGGGGAAGGAGGGAGGAGGGGAGGGAGGGAGTAGGGAGGTGGCGGCGGCGGAGGGAAGGGCGGTCGCGGCGGCGGCAGAGGGAGGGAGGGAAGGGCGGCGGCGGCGGCGGGTGGAGGGAAGAGAGTCGGGTTCTTTGTTTTGGTTTGAGGGTCGTCAACGCCAAGGATGAAAAGCATTCTTCGGGAGAGATGGGTGGCCCTGAAAAAAGGACCGTTTTAGAGAAGAAGAAGATTACTCCCTCACACACACTGACGCAGCTGATTTTCTCCCCCTCCTTCCAAGGCCGTTTACCCAGTATCAGTCCGTTTGGGGTGTCAAAGTTGAGATGTTGTTAGTTTCTGTAATTCAAGGTGAACCCTCGCACTTTGTAGGTCGTGCGTGTTCCATCGGGTCTGCGGTTCATTAAATCATAGTCATAGTTTTGGGGACCTCCTGACACAAAGGTCCTGATGGTGTTTCCGTCCAGTTCATCTGTAAACTCACCCAATGAATGGCCCTACTCTGGATTCGTGTCGTGGGGTCGATGAATGTAAATGACGCTGTCCGTGTCAAAGTACAAGACCCTGCGACCCACCAGGGAAACGGAAACGGAAGTGACACCATCTCGGATGAGCGCGCATGACCCACAATGCCCTGCGCAGGTCAAGTTGACCTGATGACATCATCAGAGGTCACAGAAGTCACGTGACCAAACCGACCAATCAGAAGCCAGGAGTGGTTCCAGACCGCTGCCATCAACTACTCATGGGCTTCCCACAGATCGATCAGACTATAAAAAATAGATAAATAAAACAAGTTGCTTTTGACTTTCACTGAAGTCTGTTTTTTTATACATGATGAAGAGTATCGCAGGAACGTCTGGCTGATTTGCAATGTCTTGTTCCCCGGGAATAGGGGAGTCCACTTGAATTTGTTCAATGACATGTGTATATGCTTATGTTTTGTTAGGGACGGTCGGGTAGCCTAGTGGTTAAAGCATTCGTTCGTCAAGCCGAAGACCCGGGTTCGATTCCCGACATGGGTACAATGTGTGAAGCCCATTTCTGGTGTCCCCCGCCGTGATATTGCTGGAATATTGCTAAAAGCGGCGTAAAACCAATCACTCAATCACTCACTTATGTTTTGTTAATACATTTTTGTTATTATATATATAGTGCATGTAACTATATATTCTATAAACTGACATGGTTAAAAGGAACATTATTTGGTAATTAATGTATATAAGTTATTTGATTAGGATATGCACTTTGATTGGATATATTCTTATTATGCAGTTTCATTATTATCAAATTTGTAGCCCACATACCTGTTGTCCTGCAATGTTCCGTAGCAGCCATATGTACAATTATAACATACAGCAATAACACATATTCAAAACTAATGAACTGCAATATGGTACGCAAGTAGTTTGTAGTCAGCTTCTAAATGTATTTGAATGATTTTGATTTATTGTGATATTTGTCCCTGATTTTGACCTGACATGAGATCATGCCACTATAGCCATATATATATATGCTGCTGCACCAAAGCAATTACGTGTTGCCTGCTAACTCTGACTATTCTGAGCCAGGGCACAACTCCTTTGATACACATTTATTTATATGACATTGGTTTTGCTGAAGAAACTGTATTTATCGTAATGTACATAATACATAGATATAATTTAGGAGTGAGATCTGTTTTGTTATATTTCAATTGTTTTAATACGTACACTTGTTATAGTGATACATTTACTCAAGCCAACTAACGGAAAGAAAGTATTGTGTATTTAGGAGATTTCATTATGTTATGCTGCCTTGGACCTGAGAATTGTCTGCAGTCACCAGCTAAGAGGCAGAGGGCCACATGACCCCTTATCCATAATTGTATGTGGCAGAGGAATGTAATGTTTAGAACATAAAGTGGGAAACCGATTTGGGTGCTGAAAGGCTGTAACTGGCGGTTTAACGCCCCTTTTAACATGATTCCAGTTATATCACGGCGATCAGCTTAATGTGCGAGGAAAGCCCGAAGTCATGCAGGTCTCAGACGTGTACCACTTTGGTGAAACCCAGGAGCACGGGAATGGTGCTGAGAAACCTAGAAACATAATTGGGGCGAACCGGGATTCGAACCCACAATCATAGGTTTCTGGTGTGCCTAAGGGACGCAACTCTACACAGCGAATTGCGGCGCCTTAGACGACTGGGCCATCCGTTCCCCCGCGACTTTGAGAATACATGAGAACAAATGCAAATGCAAAATACAATAATATCTATGCTCTCTGTACCATATGTGAGTTATAGTATCAAAGTACAATCCTTTGTTGTATTTGTTTACTGTTACATAGGGTTCATCAAAGGAAAGAGTAATCCAATCATTAAAATCTCTATCTCTGCTTTGGATTAGCTTTGTTTAGCTGTGATTGGTACGTTTGTGTGGCACAAGGACAAAATCGACTTAGTTCCTCATTAAATTCAATACACTGACAGGCCCTCAAGTGCGCATAGCATGACTGACAGTATGGTTGTTGTGGAAATATCAATGTATTCTGAATCGAGAATATATTGAATCACCATGTTAAAAGGCACAGACACAGATTTGCAGTATGAATCACTGATGCGCATAAAATACACTTGCCTAGTTCCCTGCGCGTGTGTTCACATTTCTTGTCTCAACTTTGACGTGTGTGAGATTAGTTTAAGCCTAAATATCCACGCCTTCGTTGTTGTATTGTACTGTTGGTCTGATGGTCTCGTACAGTTCTGTCTGCGTGATGTACAGTTCTATGCAGTGATGTATAGTTGTTTTCAGAGTCATTCGATGTCACAGACGTGGTCACGATAGGTCCTGCAGAATTCATTGACTTCTCCCTGTCAAGATGATGAGAAATTGTGACCAGTTATACCTCGCTCCTCACTCTTTTGCCAATTAAAAGTTATGGTCAACACTGACCGTGAATGTATTAACAAAACAAAAAAAAAAAAAAAAAAAATATGTAGGAGTCTGATATGTAGCTGCTGGATATGCGTATCATACTATCATATTATAAGCTATCGCTGGGGGAAGTATATGTTGGCCCAAGGACCTCAAGTTGGTGATAATCAGATGGTCAGCCTCTAAGGCATGTTGCTCATTCTCAGCCACTGGTTAACCTGACCCAGGCCAGCGTGTTAGAACTGCAATAGTGCTGACTGCGGCGTTATGCAACACTTACGCAAATATACATCGTGTCCATTGTACTTTATAATACCTCTTCTCCACAAAAACCACATGCCACGTTCCCAGCAGCAACAGCGACAAGCATCGTCACAGCACCAAGAATGCCAGATACCACTGGGGATAAACCACCACTATCTGATTCTGCATACATAAAACAATCCAAGTAATGTATTTGTTCAAGGTCTTTCTCCTATTCATACAACATACATTTGTGAACTTTAAACGCATATGCACCACACATGTAACCAACAAAAACACTGACTGAATGTAATTACACCATGGACCAAGAATTTTTCAATTGTCTTCTCTGATCTTTAATGTTTAACTCATAATGTCTTCATATTGGACATATGTCTAATATGGTCCTGTTTTCAATATCAAGTGTGTTACCAAAAGTCGGAAATGCATTCCCTTCGTTTCTTAGTATAAACGCTGTGATATAACTGGAATAATGTTAAAATCAGTGCTAAACCGAAAAGAGTTACCCGCCTCTTATGGAGGCAGACAACAAACGGTCACCAGAGAAATTTTATGTTAATTTCTGAATTTATCGTCGATTTTCAGACAAAATTGTTCAACGCCTGATTTACGCTTAACAATGCGGACCGATTTGATGACTTTCCGGTGGAGAATCGGGTGTTACACTATGCCACGAGGCTGCTGACAGATCGACAAGGTGGAACGGTACACATGTGAGACAAAATGGACGACAGGCATGGGATTTTGCTCCAGGCTTTACATGATATCCCTGAGTTTCCTGGTGTTACTCTTAGGAACCCTTCTTCTAATAAAACTCTGGAAGTGTGACAGCACAAGTTTTTTCATAGATGCAATCTTCAAACCACCACCAACAGATTGTTTGTTTTGCTCATCTGGAAAAGTTTTCACACGCACATGCGACACGGGATGCTCGGACATTTCTACACTGTTTACATTTGATCCAACATGGCGGCTTGTAATGTCGGGCGACGTCGAAGTTAACCCTGGACAGGGAATGCGAGCTAATACTGTACAGGAAGGAAATGTAAGAACAAAGTGTAAGTGAATCCATGAAATTACTTACATGCCAATTAGACATTTTGAATCGAACGATAAACACGATGAACAAAACTCAATCAACCCTCAAAACAACAGTGGACCAAATCAACACTAATGTTAATTCAAAATTAGAAGCTATCCAAAAAGAAAACAACGAGCTAACGACGACAATCTTGGTGAGGTTCATGTCTAAAGATGACAGGGATCACGTTCTTAAGACAGCCAGAAAAGAGCTGCATGGAAATGAGAATCTTCGTGTTGCAGAGGACTTTTCACCTAGAACAAGATCAAGAGGAAAACTACTTATTCCGTTTTTGAAGCGCGATTGGGAGATCAAATATCGTTTCTTAAAGAAGATTATCTATTCATTGATAATGTAAAGTACTTTATCGAAGAGTCAACAGATACATTAACTCAAGTTACAAGCACAAGTGACTATCAAAACCGTCTGAAGAAAAGGGATGGACAACAATCCAAACCTCCATTGACAGTAATGATTTGTAGCAACACGGCCGTGACCCAGTTTTTGATATTGACATCATTCTTCACAGCACGTGCATCACGCCGAATAGACTTATTTCAAGACTGTTGTGCTGGAATATGAACTGTTTACATAATAAGCTTTCTAATACAGACTTTATTGTTTTTCTTAGTGATTTTGATATTATCTGTTTAACAGAAACATGGGCTATGTCAGTTGATGAATTTAAACATATAATTAATAACTTTTCTTCTTTTCAGTCTATCAGTCCATAGCTGTTGGTCGATTCAGCGGAGGTGTTGCCTTTTTTTTTAAATATAATATTTTGTCACTATTTCAGGAAATCCATCATGAACGGACTGATGTCGTTTTTGTAATTTCTAAAATTCCATTAACTGTTTGTAAAAGAATAGTCATAGGGTGTGTTTATGTCAAACCAGAAAATAAGTACAAGAATGGTCGCATAGAAATTATTGAAAATTGTGTAGCTATTTTAAAAGATGAATATCCCAAACAGTGAATTTATCCTTTGTGGAGACTTTATTGGTTGGACATGCGTTGAAGCTGATTTTATATATTTTGACAACTCTGACTATCTCCCACTTGATGATTCGGCATATGACAGGGTTGATGCACCCCCATTATATCCAGACCGTAAAAACAAAGAATCGGTTATCAACAATTATGGAAAAGAACTTTTGGTTTTTACCTGTTAAACGGAAGGTTTTCTGATAAAGGAGACTTTACATATGTAGGACCATCAAGTTTTAGTACCCCAGACTATATTGCAGTATCAGCTTCCCTCTTTGGAAACGTGCAAGACTTTATTGTAATTTCTCGCACAAAGTCTGATCTCTTGCCGTTATGTGCATCCTTCATTAACATTTTTGAAACCCAACAAAGATATTCTAAGGAGGGTGACAGAGGTGTTGATAGAAATAGATTCAAATGGAATAGTAGCAAGAGCGACTGTTTTATAAATCATCTAAAGACTTCGGCCACACAAGAACTTTTCGACCTTTTTTTGAGCGAGTTAGATATTGACATTGACAAATCTGTGGAAACATTACAATTTATATTACAATCGTGTGGTGACTGTATGCGGCAAAGATGTTATAACAAAACTAAATGCAAACAACCTGAGTGGTTCGACGACGAATGTGAAAACCTTAAGAGAAGAAAATATAAACTTCTCAACATATTCCGAAGTATTTCATCCACTCATAATAATGAAAGATATAACGAAGTTAGAAAGGACTTTAGGAGAATCTGTAAATTTAAACAGAAGCAGTATAAACATGGTGTCATCGTGGATCTTCATGAAGCAGCCAGTGGTAGTAACTGTACTTGATTCTGGAGATTAGTTAAGTAATATCTGAGGAAGCGATCACAAGAACCGAATATCGATTCATCAACATGGGCTGATTATTTCAAGAAACTTCTTAATCCATCTGTATCTGCAGATAAGGACTTCTCCAAATACATTCAAGACTATTTAAGCAATCATGATGATTCTCTTTGTGATAAGTGTCTTTCTCAGGACGACTTACTGTCAGATGATTTCACTGAACAAGATGTAGTGAATGCCATTAGACATTTAAAAAATAATATATCACCTGGCGATGACGGCATACCTTTTGAATTCTTTAAATTTGCAGAAGAACTTATGACGCCTTACCTAGTAAAACTGTTTAACAAAATTCTCCAATCCGGATACTATCCAGAATCATGGAGCAGTGCTATTATATTACCTTTGTATAAGAAATGCCCAAGAAATGATCTGAATAATTATCGGGGGATTTCTCTGTTGAATGTTGTTTAGTAAAATCTTTGCATATATCCTGAACAAAAGACTTGAAATCTATCTTGACATGCATGAACTCATTGTTGAATATCAGGGAGGTTCACAGCAAAAAAAGTGTAGGTTTCCGTCTTCCGGAAACCTTCCGAATACCTTCCGGAAACCTTCCTAAAAAATGTCAAAATTTGGGGGGTGTATTTTGTTCACTTAAGTGTGAAACACATAAAAAAATTAACTTGAAAATACCAAGCAATTTGAAGGTTGTTGAAGGCATCTGGAAGGTTTCTGGAAGCAAATTTTCTTCATGACTTGCTTCTGGTAAATAATGTTAGCCTGTGCATTAGAGGTACCTGTTGTAATATTCTGTGTTATTTTAATGGTAAATATCCTCCTAAAAAATTTTTGGAGAAGAAAATTGTTCAATTTCATATTTTGTCCTTTTCGGATGTTAATGGTATTTAATGAACAAACATCAGTTCTTGTATAATGATATCCTTAAATTTCATGTCCAGACTTCCAGTTTGTACTGAGAAAAAGAAAAAGTTACAGGTACCTGTTGTAATATTCTGTGTTATTTTAATGGTAAATATCCTCCTCAAACTGAGATATGTGGGCATGCATTGTTCACAAGTTGTTTTGCGACATGGGTCCAATGTGTGAAGCTTATTGCTGGTGTCCGCCACCATGATATTGTTGCAATATTGCTAAAAGTGGCAAAACAGCATTCTCACTCAGAAAAAAATGGAAAGTCATTGGCTATGTGCTTTGGCATTTGGCCCTGGTGAGATTAACAGATTAGTTTGGAACGGTATCAGTACTTGTTATATCGGGACAGTGTAGTTTCATGGGAATATAAAACAGAATACAATTGTCCCAAATTGGTGCATAAGACTAATGGCATCCATAGAAAACACCTAAATAAAGTACAGAAAAAAATATCAATGTCATTTGTCTACTAAGGTCGAACTACAACTTTTGTTAAGTATTTATAGTAGGAAAACATTCAGGGCATTAGTACATTTCATATTTGTTCAGCACCTATGTTATGGCTGATCAGTATTATATATCTTTATGCTAATGAAGCAAAACAAATCATGTTTTTGGAAAAAAATCTTATTTATTGATTATATGGCATTTCATTGGTACATATCACAAATTGAAATTTGATCAAGCAAGAAGAGGAAGTAGCATAAAGTAACCAGTGGTGTTTGCAAGGCCTTACAGAACAGACGCTTCAATGCCATTTTCTAAATAAACAAATTAGTCAAATCTCAGAAGAACTTTATTGAAGAAGAATATCTAAAGTCAATTATGTTTCTGCAGTAAACCACAAAAGTCATTCAGATTTGTATGGTCAGCATCGGTGTACACAACCTGGACATAGTCACAGTGCTTTGGCATAGTTCATTCAGACTTCATAAGTGTCATAATAAAACCACCTACAGTCACACTGATGTGGCATTATTCATTCAGAATCATCACTTTCTGAGGTGAATCTGTTGGTTGTTATCAGGAGTACTGTTCATCTTCCGGCGAGTCCCTTGTCTGAATTGTGTGAGCAAGATCTTCTTAAATGTAGCTGGTGTCAGATTGTGAAATCCAGGTACCTGAAACATTTCATAACATCTTTAGAAACTTGTAAGTCAAAAGTTATGAAACACACACATATTTACAAATGTTTAAAGTTGTTTTCTCAAACAGTGAGGTATTGATAATTTATCTTGCAACTGATATTTAACCAATCTTTGAGCATGTAAATAAGCCATTGCAAACAGAAAAGTGTTCAGAAAATACAATATCTACCGTTAAATGGTAGTCCATCATAGACAGTGATAAGAAATTCAACTGAAAAGTACAACCTGAACCATCAACTAAAAACTATGTATATTATATTAAAGGGGCCGGTCATGTATTACCGGTATGTTCTCATTCATTTTTGACACAACCCTCCCTGAAAGAAAATGCAAAGCACTTTATATTTTATTGTCCAATTTTGTCAAAAGTCTCCCCTAGAGACTCTCACATTTTTGGGTGACCCTCCCTGTTTGTTCTGATCGGAATTCAAATATTCATGACTCATTATCATATTTTATCATTCATCCTATCTTTTTGAAAATTAACTAAATGAAGATTAACAATGACATGCAAATCTGCCAAAATATTGGCCTGGCAAAGTTTAAATTAATCATAATTACTATTATAAAGTTTTGGATCCATCGTCTGTTTCTAAATACAGTGAAACCCAACTTTGACTTGTGTGGCATTGTTGAATCATCTACCCAATGTTCTTTATGCATTGATATGCATCTGCACAGAGTGGTCAAAGTCTGTGTCTGACACATAGTGTGCCACAAGGGAGACATCAGTTTGTGTCTAGCCAAACTGTCTGATAATCTCAAGGGCTGCCTTGGTAGCATCAAGGGATGTAGCTAATCCTAAATAAACATAAAACAAGTGACATCATCTCTTCTACAGAACACATGATCAAAGCCTGCCCCACCTTTGATGTTTATTACCTTGCTACTCTAAAAACAGCTAATTAGCAAAGTGAACTCAATGTCAACTCATTGTGGACTATGGATTAACAGGGCAATTAGTGTCGGGTGGGTATTAGTACTTGCAATTGTCTGTTAATTACTTCATTGAGAAGTGACGGCTTAGTCAGTCAGTTCTACACCAGAGGTGTAAATTAGGGTTAACCCTAGAGAAACAGAAGGTGACTTAATAATGTACGCTAACGAAGCAAACGATAACACAGACACCTCCCCTCAACCCAAAATCACTAGCACTAGGAGGATAACTTCAAATAGGAATGGAAAGACCTCAAACACCCCTATCGTTATCGTCAACTTTAAAAAAAACTGCTCAATATCCTGAAGCCCCAAAATTCATCTCTTTCGGCGCATCAACAAAACTAAAAGTAAAACCTTATATTAAACAGGTAAAACAATGCTCTAACTGCCTTCAATACAACCATACAGCAAACGGATGTAATTTTAAAAAAAACAAATGCAGGAAATGCGCCCAAACAGAATGCCCAGGGATTTGCGCACCATGGTGCATACACTGTAAAACAACAAACCACTCCTCACTCTCTAACAAATGCCCACACAGGCACACTCTCACACAACAGGCCAACAGACACATTAATATAGATACGGCCAAACACCAAACAAGAAAACTAACACAGCACACGAAACAACCACTCATACCCACACCGCAACCAAACATTCCCCGACATCTAAACTCCGCATGGGATGGTATCCTCCAGGAAGTACACCCAGCAATCACCACCCACACCCACTACCCACACCACCCCCAAACCTTCACCACCCCCAACCCTCTCACAACATCCACACCTGCACGCAAAACAAACGGCATTATACCTGCCATCACCCAACCTTCCACCACTCAGCCTACAGCCACCAGGGCAACACAACCACACCCGAGCAGGCAAAACCCGAAAATCCAACCAGCAGCCAAGACACAAGCTACCAACCCCCATGGAGAGTGAGGAACTAAACAACGATAACTCAGACTATTACGAAGTAGAAATCGATGATGACGTAAACGAAATAACACGCTCAGCACCTAAAAGAACCAAAAAACTACAACGTAAACCCCAAACTCTCCCCAAAAACACGCTAAATAGTGTTACTCTCCTTCTAGCTTACATGCTAAAACAAATAAATCCAGATGCTAGCACTAAAGCCCTGCATAAAGTAGCATTCAAACTCAAACTCACCACCCAAAACTATAAAGACTTCAATACAGGTTACCAACTAATTATCTCAGATATATAAAATAATCCCAACCAATCTCCAAACACAAAAAACCCAAATAATGGCAGGACTAAATATTTTTCAGTGGAATGCTGGCGGGCTTAACTCGCACAGCCACGAACTAAAAGCAAAATTTAAACTAAACAAAGGACCGCATGTAGCATGCATCCAAGAAACTAAATTCTCAAATAAATCAAAATTTAACTTAGCCAACTATAACATAGTCAGAACAGATCGTCCTAATCCTAAAACCAAAACAACCAGAGCATCAGGAGGCTTAGCCATACTAATTAGAGAAGACTTAAACTATGAAGAGATCAAAATAAACACCCCAAACCTAGAAACCAACGGTATTCAAATCACCCTAAACAACAAAAAAATAAACATCATAAATATCTACCACTGGCATCAACAAAAAATCCAAGCAGAGGATCTAAACATACTTCAACAAATAGGCAAAAAGTCAACAATTTTCCTAGGAGACTTTAATGCCCACCACCCCTCCTGGGGCACGGGAGAAAAAATAGATAATCACGGTAAAATAATCTCTGAATGGATAGAGGCCAACGATTTCGTATTACTTAACAATAACCAACCAACCAGATATGATAAAAGCAATAGAGACATGTCGGCTATCGACCTAAGTATATGCACCTCAGACTTAGCCCAAAGCACTCAATGGGAAGTTCACGACGCCCCACTAGGAAGTGACCACTTCCCAATAAACATAACCATAGGAAATACCAACGTCCCCGACAAACCCGAAAACTCAGAACCCAAATTTAACTATAACCAGGCTAACTGGGATAAATTCCAAAATATCTGCAAACAAGCCAATCTACCAATAAACGAGATAGAACATAATGACCCAGAAACCTTCTGCAAAAACCTAACAGAATACATAATCACCTCAGCTAAAAATTCAATACCCTTCAGAAAAGCAAACAAATCAGGCAAACCCTCAGTACCCTGGTGGAACGAGGAAATAGAACAAACCAGACAAAAACGTAAAAAAGCCTTCAATAAAGCCAAACACGACCATAACTACATACCTATAGCCCACAAACTAAACCATGAGGTCCAAAACCTAGTCAAAATAGCCAAAACCAGGGACTGGAAATTTTTTTGCGAGGGATTAAATAACCGCACAGATGCCAGGACGGTCTGGCGCAAAATTCATGCCATTAGAGGCCTAAAAAGACACAAAAAAACTCCTAATATAAATAACTCAACCAACCCCAGCGAAAAAGCAAATAACCTAGCTAAACACTTTTCGACCATCAGCAGTAACAAAAACTTCAGTGATAAATTCCAAACAAAACTCAAAACAGAATCCAAACCTACCAAAGAATTAAACGATAACCTAGAAATAAACCAACCCTTCACAATAGAAGAACTAAACTATGTACTCCAAAACAGGAAAAAGGGAACAGCCCCAGGACTAGACCTAACATCCTACCAAATAATCAAAAAACTCCCTCCCAAGCTACTCCAGTCACTACTCAAACTCTATAATCTAATCTACCTAAACGGCCAGGTACCAACCTCTTGGAAACAGGCTCTAGTTATCCCTATCCCTAAACCCGACAAACCTACAAACCAAGCTAACTCTTACAGGCCAATATCTCTGACCTCAAACTTATGTAAAGTAATGGAATCTATGACCAAAAATAGATTACAACACTACCTAACTCTAAACAACACCATAAATACAGACCAAAGCGGGTTCACTCCTGGCCGCTCAACTCTAGACAATCTCGCCCGGTTAGAACAGGAGATCAAAACAGGACAACTCAACAAACAATATACTACAGGCATCTTCTTGGACTTCTCAAAAGCATTCGACATGGTTTGGCACAACGGGCTAATTCAAAAACTTAAAAAAATAGGACTAAAAGGACAAATCGTTAACTACATCCAGGACTTCCTAAATAACCGAAAAATCACAGTGGGTATAGACCAGGTTCTATCGGACCAGTGTCCCCTAGAAAACGGCACTCCCCAGGGCAGCATTCTTAGCCCAACACTCTTTAACATAATGATCAATGACCTCTTCGAGGGCCTATCCCCTAAAATTAAAACATCCAAATTCGCAGATGATGGAGCCCTCTGGATCCGCACAAAAAGTATGTCAACTTCCCAAAATCTACTCCAAAAATCCCTAAATAAAATACAGCAATGGGCAGACAAGTGGGGCTTCTCCCTAAACTCCGAAAAAACTACAGGAATAGTCTTCAAACACCGAAAAATGAAACACACCACCCCAAATCTTAAATTAAACAATAAACCAATTAAGTTCCAAAAACAAACCAAATTCCTAGGGCTAATCTTCGATCAACACCTAACATGGGAGGCCCACGTTAAAAACTTAACAACTAAATGCAGCCAAGATCTAAACGCACTAAGATGCCTCACCGGCTCCAACTGGGGGGCCTCCAAAGATACTCTACTCTCTCTTTACACATCACTAATTAGGTCTAAATTAGATTACGGATGTGCGATCTATGATACGCTTAGCAATAACCTAACCAAAAAACTAGACTCAATCCAATACCAAGCTCTTAAAATAGTCACACGTTCCCAACATGGCACCTCTCTCACTTCACTTCAGGCCTTAACAGGAGAAATGCCACTAAACCTACGTAGGCAACACTTAACCCTTAATTTCTGGGCCTCGTCCCAATCAAACCCTCTCATCCAAAACCTCATAACCGAAAATATCCGCCGTCGTAACCAGGCTCTAACTAGGAAGCACCCTTTACTTACTCCAATATCTCAACGAATTTTCAACTACCTAAACGAAAACCAAATAGATAACCTCCAACAAAACTGCAAACCATCAAATATATTTACCCCAAAACTAAAAATCCCCAAAATAGACACATCTCTGGCAAACTCAATAAACAAACAAACCGATCCAAACATAGCTAAATCCACCACACTAGCTTACATACACGAAAACTGGCCAAATTGGTGCCACATCTACACAGACGGATCTTCCGATCCGATCACAAATCGCACTGGTTTCGGAGTCCACATAGCACAACCAAATAGGAACACTCAATCTTATCGACTCCCAAACAACCAATCCATCTTCACTGCAGAGTTAATGGGCATAGCATCCGCCCTCCATAACCAACATGCTAAAAAACATAAAAAAATCCTAATACTCACTAAGTGGACTACAGGCCCTCCAAAATAAAAACACCAAAAAACGCCCTAAACTCATTAACCAAATACTCAAAAGCGCAAATAACTTAACAGAGGCAGGCAAACAAATAGCATTTATCTGGATCCCAGCCCACGTAGGAATATATGGAAACGAAAACGCCGATCAAGCCGCCAAAAAATCCCTCAAAATTCCTGAAATAAGCCTTAATCTACCAATATCTAAAGCAGAGATCAAAAGCATTAACAAACGTAAAATCACCCAAAAATGGCATAAGACATACCTAAAAACAAACACACAGATAATCAAAATCCTCAAAAAACCTCTAACCAAACCTAAAATCCTCCATCCATCCAAGAAAATTGATAGAATAATCACCAAACTCCAAACAGGTCACTAAACAGTCAACTCCTAAAAATAAAAAAACACGCAACCGGAAAATGCCCACACTGTCCACACCTGGAAACAATAGAACATGCACTCTTACACTGCACGCACTACCAAACCCACCGAGCAACACTCCAAACAAATTTAAAACTAGATAAAGCCATAACCCTAGAATCAATCCTAAATCCACATAACAATATAGAAAAATTTAAAGCACTAGGCGTATACTTAACTAAAACCAATCTAATGATCCGCATCTAAAAACACTCAACCACACCACATAAACAAACAAACACACACCAACACACTCCCTTAGTACACTACCACACCCCTAGGCATGCATTCCAAATTTCAAAATCTCCAAAACTTATATAAGCAACCACTAAAACCCCCCTCTGGTTGCAACACCTTTATTTTCCCTTCAAAACCACGCTAAATGGCCCGACCGGGCCCGTGTGCGAAATACGCTCCAGTTGGAAAGCGCACGTTAAATCTCCAAACGTAAGTAAGTAAGTAAGCTTAGTCAGTTGTGCCTTTACAACCACGCTATTCAACTTATCGAGTCAGTTTACTATGTAACATGCTTCTTGGTACCAAGGAAATGTATCTTGCTGGATAACAGTTTTTTTCTAATTTATCAGAGATCAGAAATAATAATAATGACGTTTTTGATGTGCATTTCTTTGTTGTGTTCACTAGGATGATGGTGATGGTGTTTGAATTATTAGACACTATTTATTCCAAAAGAGGAATAGGGTTGGTGAAGAGGCAAAGCTTATTTGAACAACATATATATTGATATACAGAAACTGTACAACAAACAGATTAACTGTATCTACAGTTGAAACTATCATGAGGCAAATTTTCACTGAATCAAAGTCATATCTTTTCAAGACTCAGATCAGGTTGTAGTGATTGAAGGTCACATTAAACTTGCTAATTTCAAATCATTCATCCCACACTTATGATTTGGTTTGCTGTTTTATGCCGCACTCAAGCAATATTCCGGCTATATGTAAATAATCGAGTCTGGACCAGACAGTCCAGTGATTGACATCATGAGCATCGACCCACACAATTGGGATCAATGACATGCATCAACCAAGTCACCGAGCCTGATCGCCACCTGATGGCGTTAGTCAACTCTTTAGACGAGCATTGTCACCCGTTACGGAAAGTATTGGGTTACAAATATCCCTTGTCAAACCTTTCAACATGTTCAAATGACACATCGAAAGGCCATTGTGAAAAATTGCACCATGTTAGGATTCTTAAATTCAGTTTCAGCTTGACATTGAGTACTTTAAACTTTAAAGTGAAAAATACATTCACAACAAGTGAGCTGTGTCTGCCAATCAGAGTCGGTGAGTAAATTGGAGTATGGGACTAATTTCGAAGGTAAACTTGTTTCAACGTTTAACAACTACATGCATTTGTGTTTGTATGAGACGATGTGTGTTTAATTCCATATATTTTACTTCAAAGCATGTTATCACAATAAATTGAGTCGGGTATAGGATAAGTTGGAGTAGAGGCTAATTTCTATTGTAAACTTGTTTTAACATTTCACAATTATTGGTATTTGCAAGTTATCAATCCTAGTTTAATTTCATTTATTTTACCAATGTAAAAAAAAAAATAAGGTGTCATTTTCGTCAAGTAATAATCGCCGTTTTCGCTTTCGGCGAGTATTTCGCCAGTCAGTGCTGTTTTGCTAAGGTGTCGTTTCAGCTATAACCCGCTTATTGCACATTATTAGTTTCAATTTATATTTATAATCATTTTAACCACTGTAATACGTAAAAAATGAAATAAAAGTATATAGAAAATAAACAAGCACTTGTTATTTATAAGATAATCCTGCATGTAGCTGTGGCCATCACACTGAAGATGCACTTCACTTCTTTCTCATATGTCCAAATTACAATGATTTAAGACAGAATATGTACTATTATGTTAAGGGATATGATCTAAATTCAATTCTATTAGGTAATCCTGAAAGGACGTAAAAAATAAACTTAGAAATTCTTAAATCAGTAGAAGACTACATTCAGCTATCCAATAGGTTTTGTGATTGTACATAGCATCTTAAATTTATAATACTATTCCTTGCCGTATATTGCAGTACACTATTACTACTAAAAATGCGACCTGACAGCGCCGACAACGTAGTTTCTATAATAAGAACATGTATATAATTGTATCCCTTGACTGTACTTTTGTCATATCATATTGTATTCTAATTCTGGAGCGGTATTCAAATAAGTTTTTGCTTGTTTACCCATCCAGTTCACATATAAATGTTTAAAACAATATTTAGTAAACAAATAATTTAAACTCATGCAACAACATGGCGTGTGGAGACGATAGACCACTGAAAAGAGCATATATATGCACATCCAATGACCCCTGACATCACAAGGAATTGTTTTGCCAGTGTCAGACAACAGAATACTATGAATTACATCACAGGGTACTGTGACCTGTTTGAAAAGTTAGGTACTGTATTGTCATAGCGACTGATTTACGACACCCATTGTCTAAAGAGCATTTAATTGCAAAGGGTCATTACCCTGGAGCCATGACATCTTTATGCCTGAAACACTTAATTGCTGTTATTTATAAGATGCTAATCCTATTTGTTAATCCCCATTTTTGTGTACATCGACCGTCTGCCATCCTGAACAAGATGTGCAAGTATGTCACCGATGACTTACTGTTTACATTTATATTTATTAATTACTAAATGTCAGGTGACCTTGGCTATATAAGCCTTGGTCCAGAAAGGAGAAAATAAAAAGAAAGGTCTTACCTTTAGCCTAGCTAGGGTTAGGCTGGGTGCTCCGGGGCACCAAGACAACAACCACAACCACTATGTGCTGACCTGGCACAAAGTGTCTTTTGTATATATATATCTACATGTATAAAGTAAAACTGTATGTGCCGCAAGCCATCGTCTCCAAGTTGTCACTTCCTACTGAGAACCATACGTCGGTCCCTTGCATATACGAGTATGCAAATTGTTCATTAATCAACGTCAGGCCGACACGCGTTGTTAATTTGGTGGAGCTATCGGGTATGACAGACTTCTTAGTCTGTCCTTTCCTGTACCTCTTTGCAGCATGGCATATGGTTCACAAAACTGTAGGAAGTGACAGTCTTTTATTAAAAGGATATACTACCTTCCTAAAGGCCAATCACCAAGAACGAAGAAACGGCCTGAAACAAGATTGAAGAAGAACAAGAACCTCTCTGATCAAGAACAAGTTCTCCGATCCGAAACCTTCCCTGCTAGAATATCTTAGCAACACTGCTAAGTCTTCCCCTTCAAGATGTCGTTCCTGCACATGACCTAAGAAAAGAAGTATACACGCGTACTCCACAGAGATCCGACCACAGCCATCTTCATGCAGACCCTGCTCAATACAGAAACCGCCTTACAGGCACCTACAAGATGGACACTGTGTACAAGATATCTCATTGGGACTTACTAATTTGTGTTTACTTATATGGACTCAATCAAGGATATATTTTGTGTGACTGTTGAATAGTCCAAGCAGGTATGTTTAATCAAAGCCAGTATATTAATGCCAAAATGTGTCTTTCCAAAATTCAGTTTTGTATGTGTGCAATATACTCCAAATTACATCTTTAGTCAAGCTAGATCTTTGAAGTTATTGTGTAGGGAATCTTTGAAATGTCTCCAGGCCATGCCAGACATATAGATACAGCTAGGGCCCAGACAAACCTAAGCTGTAGGGTTATCGAGTCACACCTTAAAGCTCGACTCGTAATTTCAAAAATCTAAACGACAAAATGTGTCCTTTGTTACAAGTTATTAATGTGCACAGTTTGGTACAAAATTGAATGTATTGTCTAGGACTTTGCATTCAGATTAGGGTTATTCTTGAGTGAGCCACCCCCACACATATGTGTATTATATGTCAGTATTAAGTATTTAACAGCACAGAAGTATTCAGCATTTCAGAGTTTTGATGTCGGAATTAAGGATTTTTTTCTTGGGCATAGCACCCACAATATCTGGGCAAGCTCCGTCAAAGACACGGGAAGAGCACCCATTGTACTTAAAAGGGCAATAGTACCCACAAGTACCGTTTGAGTCACGCGGTAAAGCTAGACTCCTGGTTTCAAATTTCTTTATGCGAAATATTTGCTGAGATGTTTAATTTGTACTTTTTATGACATTACTCATTATCATTATTCGGTACTGAGTCGCACTGCCAAACTAGACTCCTGAATTCAAAGCTACTTCAGTGATATATTTATTGAATCTGTGCAAAGCAGTAATTACCTTGTAGTGAAATTGCACATTACAAAGATCACCTCGTTAGTTTTCAAACTGGCACAAAATAAAAATGGCTAGATGATCACTTTCATACTGTCATTGCATAGATATATTTGTTGCATAAGGATTTCATGTAACTGATTTTGTTCACATTTGCAAGGTTGTTTTCGTTGGTGAAAAAGTTCACACATATCAATTTGGACTCATGTAAGCTTGGGGTCCTAGCTTCACGTAACGGAGGGAAGTTGTCATAGCGACTGATTTACGACACCCATTGTCTAAAGAGCATTTAATTGCAAAGGGTCATTACCCTGGAGCCATGACATCTTTATGCCTGAAACACTTAATTGCTGTTATTTATAAGATGCTAATCCTATTTGTTAATCCCCATTTTTGTGTACATCGACCGTCTGCCATCCTGAACAAGATGTGCAAGTATGTCACTGATGACTTACTGTTTACATTTATATTTATTAATTACTAAATGTCAGGTGACCTTGGCTATATAAGCCTTGGTCCAGAAAGGAGGAGAAAAGAAAGGTCTTACCTTTAGCCTAGCTAGGGTTAGGCTGGGTGCTCCGGGGCACCAAGACAACAACCACAACCACTATGTGCTGACCTGGCACAAAGTGTCTTTTGTATATATATATCTACATGTATAAAGTAAAACTGTATGTGCCGCAAGCCATCGTCTCCAAGTTGTCACTTCCTACTGAGAACCATACGTCGGTCCCTTGCATATACGAGTATGCAAATTGTTCATTAATCAACGTCAGGCCGACACGCGTTGTTAGTATTCTAAAGGAAGGCCCAAAATTCTAGACAATCCAGTGATTGATATTGTGAACATCAATCCACACTGTTAGATGGTCACTGTCAGATGCCATGAACCAGGTCACCGAGCCTATTACCTGATCTATTAGGTTATCTCTTATGGGTGAGGCTAAAACGGCACCTCAGCAAAATGTCACTGATTTCTCCAACGAAAACAGCACCTTGATTTGGCAAAAAGGGCTACTAATTGTTGTCTGTTATCTGGAGAGACATGTTGATTCCTGGCCGAAATATATATAAATGAAATTTCTATAAATATATATAAATGAAATTTCTATAAAATTACTATTCATTTCCTACTTACTAAAATAAATATGACATATATAGTATACCTGTTGTCCAGTTTCTTGACATTTTCGCCAGACTCAGGTTCAGCTTGACATTGAGCTAATCTGAGTAAAGCTACTTAAAACTTCAAAGCATGTGATCTTTCAATGTTAAGTTTTGTTGCACCTCCCAATCAGAATCATGAGTAAATTTGAGCAGAGGCTAATTTCTAATGTAAACTATTTTTAGGTGACTAACATTTAACAATTATTTGTGTTTGCAAGTTTAATTGCATTTATTTTACTTCAAAGAAATCAAAGCATATTATATTTTCACAATAAGTTTAGTTGCATCTCCAAATCAGAGTCGGCAAGTAGATGCTAGTTTTTAATGTAAACCTTTTTGAACATTTCTCAGTTATTTGTGTTTACAAGTGACCATGCAAGTTTAATTTCATGTATTCGGGCATATTCAGACCCAAGGTAAAAAAAAATAACAAGGTGCTGTTTTCACCAGGCAATAGTAGGCGAGGTACTATTTCCCTTTATAGTATAACCCTCTCTTACAACTAGCATAGGTTGATGGGGACCAATTCCAACCCGGAATCCCCAAATGAGTGGGTATGGTTTTACGCTGTTTTTAGCAATACCACAGCAAGGGACACCTGACATAGACTTCACACATTGTACCCATGACAAGAATCGAACCTTGGTCTTCAGCACTTCAACCACTAGGCTACCCCACCGCCAAAATTCCCAACATGATAAAGTTGTCATCACGGTATTCTTCAACAAGTTCAAGTGAAAATATCCATACCTTTCAAATGTCTTATCTTCCACTTCACAATGTTCACTGTTGCAAAACTCCTGTCATTTAATTTGTTCTTGATTATTCACACCTGCAAAAGTAAGTTTAGTCGGTACGGTATGAACTAAAAAAATGAGTCACTATAGAGTATCTAGATAAAGGAATATAAATAAGCAAACATATTTCTACATGGTAGATTGCTTATCCTACAAAAATTAAATCACACATTTACTAACATATATAAAACAGAATAAGTGGCTTACAGAAGATAAATAACTTTAATACGTGATCAATATTATTAACATATTCCTTACCTGAATCAGAGACCATATAACAGTCTATGTATTATGGTCTCTGTCTGAATATGTCACATCTTCAGCTCCCTGCAATCGAGGTTGTGAAACATTTCTGCTGTAGGAATATTACATCCGCTGGGATATCCCTTGTCACACTGCCTGGCATGGTAGGCAAACGCATATTCCATACACCACATAGGTATACTTCCTAATACACACTGTCGAAATCCCCGCGGCTCCCAATATGGCCTGTATGAACTGTAATCGGCCAACCTTGTCTCTTTCCGTAACTGCTGCAGAAATGACCGCTCGTCGACCAACTCGTGTTATTCCGGGACAAGCAAGTCTACCCATAATTCCCTGTATGGCCGAGGGCGCCATTTTGGAACACAAATGTAAACAAACACTCCAACCTCGTGTAATCGATGTACACCGTGATGCTTGATTGCGATATGCTTACCTCGTGTATCGATACATTGTTCTCAATCACCTCTAACTCGGAAATCCCGGTCTAAATCCACCTGAGCCATCCACAACGAGGACGTCAAGTATTTCGAAAACTCGATTGACAGCCGAAGGAAGGAAGAGCAGCTTGCAGATGCCAGGTACGTAGCAGGGCTTCGAGACATAATGTTCCATGATTTCTATACAGAGATCTTATGGAATGGATTGATTTAGATATTTTCCTGATCTCCATGTTACTATTGTAAACGTCAAGGGCCTTTTAGTTTTGTTGTTTTCGGAAACCCTTTGTTATTATTATGATCAAGTGTTTGTTGTGACATGGTATTTCTATTTGGGATTGCATAAGAGCTACAGGTGCAGGACTTTTAAGGGTCGTGTCCTTATTCTCAACATAACGCTGGGATTTGATGATGAGGGTTAGTTACCAAGGGTATAAATCTGGCAAAGTGCATGTCAAACAAAACGTGGCATTCAATTCCAATCATGTGTTGCCACCTGAACCACCTGAAAGTGAGATATGGATTATAATGAATAATGGGAGCACCTTTAGAATACAGTACCACAACTTCTCGTGAGGACGATCTCTGCCATAGGTGACATGTCACAAGACAAGCAACCAGTTTTAGTGAGAATCCGTCGGACGCGAACCCGCGATCTTCGGATTGTTAACCTGACAGCTAACCGACTGAGCTACGTCCACACTGTTAAACTTAGTGCAAATTTACCTAGTCATGCCTATGACGTTACGGAACTGAACGAAAAGGGTCGAATAGGTGACGGACACTTACGAAAATTACGGGTAGGCATGGTGTCTCGTGACTTTAGTCTACGGACACTTACGAATGATCCCGATGCCATTTGGCACACTCGTCCCATTCGGTAATCTACAAGATACCGGGTGGTGAGGAATAAGCCGATATGCCGCGAACTGAAAACGGCTTCAGACGTCAGACGCCGAACTCGCGAGTGCGCATGAATGATATGGTATTTAATAATTCGTCGGGTGATTTTTGTGACAGAAAAGTGTGGTAGGGAACACTGTAAGGATGATGTGGATAATAATAAGGAACGATGGAGGAATAAGCATGACTAGTGACGACACAACGGTGAGTTCGCTTTTGAATCCGTACTGAAAAATGTAGCCAGTGAAAGTGGCTTGTGTGAATGTTCCAGGACACTTTCCAGTAGCCAAAATATTCGACACAAAACCATTTAATCCTTTTTACTCGACGTTTTTGTGGGAAGAATATAAGGAGCCGCTATATATTCTATAATAGCCACTAAACCCTAATGATCGTAAAGGGGATCCAAGGTTTAAGGATAGACTTAGGGTAATCGAATAGCCACTAAATGGGTTCCTAACCCTAATGATCGTAAAGGGGTGATTTATCGTATAGGGGATCCAAGGGCTAAGGATAGAGTTCGGGGTAACCTACCCTAACACTGGCGACATTTGGATGTGTTCAGCACCAATTAAATATCCCTAACAAACTACATTCTTGTGCATAATAATGAAAATTAATGCACCGAAAAAATAATATATGTATATTAGTTCCCATTTATAACCCTTTTAGGCACTTGAATTACGAGAAAAACGAAATAAAAAATAAAAGTGCTTTCGTAAACTAGCGCTTGCTATAAAATGCGCCGCCGCAGGCTATATTCAGTAAACAAATATTCAAAACACTCCACAGCGCTTGGCATATTCAATGACATTTCGTGTAGAGAAGATAGATCACTGGGAGGAGCTTATGCACACTCGATGACCCCTGACGTATGATCACGTGTTTGAAAAGTTTGTGGTACTGTATTCTAAAGGTATCAATCTTTAACAAATTCACACTGAAACATTGAAAGGATAAAGACAAGTTAGTTGTTTTCTGTTTCAGCATGTTCAGGGTTTGTGGGCAGGTTCACAGACATCCTCAGGGAGGATACCAAGTATTGAGTGAGTATTTTTGTTTGTGATAAATACAAACTACATGTATTCATCATGGTATATTTCAATGTAATGTGAAACATCACACTCACAATAGTCCAGCTCTGTGATGGCAGCCTGTAAATAATTGAACATGGACCAGGCAATCTAGTGATTGTTATTTTCAGCAAAGATCCATGCCCTCAGAGTATGATGACAACCTAGTCTGACCACTCAATTCATTAGTTGATTAGTGTTTGCAGCAGTAGAAACTAACACTTTCAGTCCACTAGTCCTAAAATGATAGCATATAGCAAAACCTTTAAAATGTCAAAATGACTAGTGCCAATTTCTAACCCTGGTGTTTGGATGTTGTGTTTGTGTGTGTATGTATGAGTGTATTTAGGTTGGTTTGTTGTTTAACGCCGCACTCAGCTATATGACGGCGGTCTGTAAATAATCGAGTCTGGACCAGACAACCCAGTGATTCATATCATGAGCATCGAGCCACGGAATTTAGATCAATGACATGCATCAACCAAGTCAGAGAGTCTGACCACCCGATCCCGTTAGTCGCCTTTTACGACAAGCATAATGGCCTTTTACGGCAAGCATGGGTTGCTGAAGACCTAGTCTACCCCGGAATCTTCACGGGTCGAGTGTATTTAACTTAAATCATGAATCTTATACTTGTTTCTCTGTGCTTTTACAATGTAACCCAAATTTTCTCTGGAATAATAAAGTATTCTCCTATTTATATCATTTCTGAACAAAGTGTCATATCAAGGTTAGATCTCTGTGAAAACAGTGCCATGGAAAAGCCAAACAAATAGCCTAGAAATAAAAGTAAATACTGCATTGCATTAATCTGCATTTCAAGAAAATGTGGCAATAATTCATGGAATGATATTCACCTCGGTGAGGATCTCTCTGCATTGTCGAACAAGTTATTTCCTATGTAATGTATTTGTTGAACGACCCTGACTTTGTTGTCAAATTATTGTTTTAACATTTGTTAAATATGGGGATAAATGTCATCTCTGAATGTTTGACATGAATTATTATGATTAGGGTAGTTCTAAGTCGGAATCACATCCGGGGTCTTTTCATTTGAATCAAATGTACAACATGTACAGTTTGGACATTTCTGTGAAATGAATGCTACTTATGTTTGTAGAATGTCTGGATGAATAAAAGAGACAGTCATCCGTGCAGCATCAATGCAAAGAAAGACCATAGAAGAGCAACAGTGAGTGGTAAATATTTTGAAATTATTCTGTTTGGTTCATATGGTTATTTTGCAAATATGTCTTCAGTTTGTTCCTTATCGCTGTAGGCACGGATGTCCTATTATCTAAGGCACTACAATTTTCTGTGCAGAGTTGCATCTCTTGGGCTTAGCAGAAACCTATAGTCATGGGTTCTAATCCTGGTTCTCCCCGATTATGTTGCTAGGTTTGTCAGCATTATACACATACTCGTTGGATTCATCAAAGACCTGCATCACTTAGGACTTTCTTCCCACATCAAACTAACATGCGGTGATATATCTGGAATACTGTTCAAAGCAGTGTTAAAGCCAAATCATTTATTTAACACTGCATCCAGCAATAGTTTGGCTATATGACAAGGATTGTGAATATATATTTTTCCATGTTGATGAGTTGAAACAATCACTAAATGACATCTCTTAAAAAGATTCCCAGCATTCCAAGCCTAATTAATAGATAAGGTTGTGATTGAGTAGGCTCATTGATCACATGTAATCATACCACAGTGATGTGGGATATTGTCCATAATAGTTATCATCGGTTTGTCTGGACCGAGTTCATAACATTAGTCACTGGTTTGTCTGGTTGAGATTTGAGATGTGATTATCTTAAATGTTTAGCATATAACAAGACTCACATATGACAACTTAAGTGATATTGCTGCCTTCTATCTGTAAGTACATGTGGCAACAATTCTTTTTGATTGCTAAAATCTTTTTACATAATGCTGCAGAAACTGAAGTCCTGCTTGAGATCCCTGGATGAGTACTCCAGGTTGACAGTCTGGAAGGACCAGACAAGGGAGTCCTAAACAGAGGCTGCACCCCTTCAGATATCAGAGGTGATTTGCAGACAGCGATGATGAGGGTCCTGTTATTTCAATGGAGGCCGACCGAGAAATCGTATGCCAAATGGTACTGGGACACACAAAGGCTGGTCTGGCTAATGTGAGAAGACCAACCAATGCCAAGCTGGAGTGGAATTCTTCCTGGACATTCAAGGAAATTCTTGTAAACACTTGAAAGGAATGATAAATTGGACTTATTGTCTTAAAATGTGGACCCAAACACCAAATGGAAAGTTCACAATTCTACTAACACAATGCAGCAGAGATAGAGTCTAACTGGTATCCCCTCATCCTGGTTCCTGTTCATCCATGACAATATAGAAAGAAAAGGAGGATTGAGGGAAAGTAAGTTATCTGAACTGGTGAACATAATCCGTAGGTACTGTCAAGCGAACAGTTATCACACTCTGTTATGAGTATTGAAGAATAGGATGAAATTGCATACTGCATCAGGAACCATCATGTGAACACTGTTCAATGTGCGATATACTATAGGCATATGAATAAAAGAAATTGATAATTTGATTGTTGCTTATGTTTCATTTGCCAGCTGTGTAAATGGTGATGTTTCATGATTTTGCCTCAGTTTAATAGCCACACTTATCTTATGAAACCATGCATTGCTTGGGCATCTCAAGATAAATAACACATGTTTCCTTTGCTCTGAAAATGTCTGATGACACATTGATCTGTTATGTCAAAGGTTAAAGTCACAACCAGACAAAAAGTTTGTTTGTGGTCTAACTCTTCCTTTGGGCAGGGGTCGAAGTTGGAAAAAGGTCGTGTGTGATCTATATATACTACATTTTCCCTTAAATTGCCTTTTCTACAGAAGTCTTAGTAACTCTTATACATATACTGGTTACATTACTTCCATATTTTGGTCAATGATATGTTGAATTCTACCAAAGGACTGCATATTTGGTTTATGTGCTGGATAGCTCTTTGAAATGTTTTTGAAATATTCATCACTGATATTGAAGGTCAAATTCACACTCAAAAGTGATAACTCATGAGGGGTTGAAGTGTAAGATCAAGGCAACAGTGAAGGGGTCATTCATAAAGTATTTCTGCAATTATAACTAAAATGCCTATTTCTGGAGATATTTGTGAAGTATTAAGCACATTGTTGTTATATTATTTGAATACACATATATGTGCAGTGGTTACAACTCCAGTGTCAAATTAACTGTCAATCCCTTTTAATAAAATAATTCACAGTAACTGAGGAAGAGCTTACTGTAGTACCATAAAACTAGGGTGAGGCAAATGTCAATGAAGTTAGTATTTTGGATATAACAAGTACATGTACCGTTACAAATAGTCTTATTATCATCTCACTAGGACCAAAGGCCCAAGTGAGCACATTGTCAATGACTTTTTCTTTTTCTCAGTACAAACTGGAAGTCTGGACATGAAATTTAAGGATATCATTATACAAGAACTGATGTTTGTTCCTTAAATACCATTAACACCGAAAAGGACAAAACATGAAATTGAACAATTTTCTTCTCCAAAAATGTTTTAGGAGGATATTTTCCATTAAAATAACACAGAATATTACAACAGGTACCTGTAATGCACAGGCTAACATTATTTACCAGAAGCAAGTCATGAAGAAAATTTGCATCCGGATACCTTCCGGAAACCTTCCGGAAACCTTCCAGATGCCTTCAACAACCTTCAAATTGCTTGGTATTTTCAAGTTAATTTTTTTATGTGTTTCACACTTAAGTGAACAAAATACACCCCCCAAATTTTGACATTTTTTTTGGAAGGTTTCCGGAAGGTATCCGGGCCGGATCCAAAATGGGAAGGTATCCGGAAGGTTTCCGGAAGACGGAAACCTACACTTTTTTTGCTGTGGTTTCAAGAAAGACCACTCAACAATCGATAGTATTTTCATTCTCCAATCTATAATTCAAAAATATATTTCTAGAAAAAATGGTAAAGTGTATTGTGCTTTCATTGATTTTTCGAAAAGCGTTCGATATGGTAAATAGACAGAAATTGTTGTATACTCTCCTCAAAAATGGTATACATGGCAAACTTTTCAATGTTTTGAAAAGAATGTACGAAAACGTTAACGCAACTGTAACATTTAATTATTGTACTAAATTAAGTCCATATTTTGAAAGAACATATGGTTTTAGACAAGGCTGCACACTTATCAATGAATTAGTTGTTAGTTTGGAAAATAAGTTTACGGATGGTATTTTTGCGTCAGAATGTATGTGAAACTGTACTGTTTGCAGATGATCTTGTATCAATTGCCGATAGTGTTATAAAATTGCAGTGGCGCCTGGATGCTCTACAATCCTACTCCCAGAAATGGGGTATGGAAATAAATGTTGAAAAAGTAAAAATAATTGTATTTAAGATGGTCGGAAGATTATCTAAATCTGAAAAATGGTATTATAATGGTATGCAAATGGAAACTGAATATGTATAGATATTTAGGTCTAATGATAACCCCTAAACTTGTATGGACAAGAGCATGTAAAATTTTGTCTGAACAAGCTAATAAGGCCTTGTGGCCTTTAAAATATTTCATTCGGCGTTTTGAATTGTCTCTGAATGAATCTTTTTATTTGTTTGATAAAAATATTGTACCAATTCTGTCTTATGCTGCAGACATTTGGGGATATCGTTGAGTTGAAAATATAGAGATTGTTCATAGAAATTTTTGTAAATTTATGCTACGTATTAGTTATAAATCACCTAATGCTGTTGCATATGGAGAGTGTGGGTGAGTTCCTCTTTATAATGTTTATAGTGTTAAATGTATCAAATACTGGATAAGATTATTGCAAATGAATGTAGATAGGTATCCATATCAATGTTGTTTATCACTATTATCTATTATTGATAGAAAACGTCCAAATTGGGCAACACATGTACGCTATCATTTTTTTAGATATGGCTATGGTATGGTATGGATCTCTCAAAATGTTGGAGATACCGAATTATTTTTAAAAAGAGATTGTATACTTGTTCGTCCCAAGAATGGCACACGTCTTTAGATTCCTCTGCATTGTCATTTTACAAAACGCAAAAATCTTTGTTAGATTGTGAACTATATTTATCTATGCAGCTATCATATTTACAGGGAAGATTGTTAACTAAATTCAGATCTGGATGTAATAATTTGGGTATACAATATTACCGAAAAAGAAATTTGCGTTCAGGTGATCCTAAGACTCTTTGTTAACATTGTGGATCAGTTGAAGATGAAGCACATGATGTATATGTATGCATGTTCCATGAAGATAAGCGTGAGGAATTACTAGCAAGATTAAGCAATAACCAGTACTGCTCACTTAAAAGTTTGGGTACCTCAATATTTTAGTTCCATTTACTAAGTGTCTCGAATGTATTTTCTTTTGATAAACCTCATTAATATTTATTTGCTTATTATAAGTCGATATGAGAGTAGTGGTAACTCTAAAAGTATTTGTAATACTATTTGTACTTTGGTCATGGGCCTGAAATGCAATAAATCATGTCTGTCTGTCTGTCTGTCTGATATGGATTCGAAATATTCATTTAATCTCTCTGATTTTTCTAAATCTGAAAATATAGTGAGACAGTCATCTGTATTTTGTTTCCTTAACGGGGGAATGCTTGAAGTCGTTCCAGAGTTTTTGACAACATATCTTAATAATTTCCAATATGATTGTTTATTTACTATGTGTAGTTGCGAAAGAAATTCATCGATGTTAAAATAGAACTTTTCTTTCGCATAACTATTCATGTTGTTGACTTTATTGCGTTGTTTTTTGTATGCAACATCTGTCTGTGTAGGCTACCACTTGTCAGGATAAGTCACTTTAGTTCTTTTATGAGAGCTTCATTTAATTCTCTTACTCTGTGTTAAAGGATGAAGTGAACATGAAGTAATTAAGACTTATGCTTTGTTAGACCCAGGAAGCACAAATACCTTTGGTTCCAAAGACTTGGCAAATACTTTGAAGTTGGATGGCAGTGGTGCTGTGCTTTCTTTAAATACTCTTACTGACAAAAGCTATGAGTCTCAGACAAAGGTTGTCTCCCTTAGCTTAACAGACATCAATGGAAGACATGTTACAAACATGTCAAATGTATTTGTGCTCTCTCAGATGCCTGTGTTAGAAGGCAGCGCTGTATCACAGTGTGATGTTGACAAATGGAAACACTTTCAAGGGATTGATCTACCCATGGTTGAAGGCAAATTTGCCAAAGTGACAGTGCTGATAGGTCAAGACAATCCGTTAATTTTAACCCCACTTGAGGTGCGATCAGGGAAAGCTGATGAGCCCTATGCCACAAAAACAATATTCGGATGGGCCATCAATGGACCTTTACACAGAGGCATTCAGCAAGACATGACGTCCAACTTTGTGCAAGTTGAAGCTAACTTAGAATCACAAGTCGAGAAGTTCTGGCATCTGGACAATGTGAGTGATGGAAGATCACAACTTTCTTTCCATGACAAGCAGGTCATTCGATTATGGGACAATACTGTTGAGAGGGAGAAGAGGCATTACAGGTTACCTATACTTTCAAGGTAAATCCCCCTAATTTGCCTAACAATTTCTGCATGGCTGAAACCCGCCTAGTATCATTAACCAAGAAGCTGTCTAGGAATGATGATATGTTTGAGCATTACGTGAGAAAAGGATTGCCATCGCCGGTGATATTGAATCAATGTATCACAGAGTAAAGGTCGCTGATCAAGATCGCAATGCATTGAGGTTCCTTTGGTGGAAGAATGGTGAACTAGGTGGAGATATAGAGGTCTATAGGATGACATCACATCTATTTGGTGGCATATGGAGCTCCAGTTGTGCCAATTATGCACTGAGGAAAACTGCAGCAGACAATGCGGATGATTTTGATAAAGATACAATTCAGACTGTTACTGACAATTTTTATGTAGATGATTGTCTGAAATCTGTTGATTCCAAGGAGAAAGGTATCAAGTTGGTTCAGAATGTGTGTGATCTCCTACAGAGAGGAGGTTTTAGGCTCACAAAATGGACCAGTAATAGTAGAACAGTACTCCAGAGTATCCCAGTTGAGGAAAGAGCCAAAGAGTTGAAAGACATCAATCTGTGCGATGATGAGCTCCCTCAAGAGAAGGCTCTTGGCGTGAAATGGGACACTGAAACTGATCAGCTTGGTTTCAAATTCCAACCAAAGAATAGGCCTGCAACCGACTCCTTAGCCGATATTCCTCTTGGTACCACCTCAAGAAAATGGTTGCTTGGATACTGAGACTAAAGCACTGCTTATTAAAAGGTGTCCGAGAGGGAAATTCTGAAGAAAGGATTTCCATGGAACCTCTTCTTGTTTCCGAGATGAAACAAGCTGAAACTGAAATTGTTAGGTACACTCAGAATCTTGCATTTCGGCTTGAAGTGGAATATCTTCTAAATGACCGCTCCATCACAAAATATATAACCCAATTTACTTACTTGAACCGTTCTTGAATCAAAATAGAATACTATGTGTAGGAGGGCGTTTGAATAATGCTCCAAAATCTGAAGAATCTAAACATCAGATGATCCTACCAAAAGGACATGATATTGTCACGTTGATTGTTCGTTGTTATCATGAACAATTTGGTCATTCAGAGACTGAGCATGTTCTGTCACATGTAAGACAAAGGTTCTGGGTCATCAGTGCTCGCAGAACAATCAGAAAAGTACTGAAAGACTGTGTCAAATGCAAACGATTACAAGGAAAACGCTCCCATCAGAAAATGGCAAATGTACCAGAAGATCGAGTCACACCTGGAAAACCACCATTTGCTCACACAGGTGTGGATTGTTTTGGACCGTTTCTGATCAAACGTGGGAGAAGCGAAGTTAAGCGATATGGTTGTATTTTTACCTGTTTAACAACAAGAGCTATTCACCTTGAGAAGCTAAACAGCATGGACATGGATTCCTTCATAAATGCTTTGAGACGGTTTGAAGCACGAAGAGGCGTCCCAGATATAGTACGTTCTGATAATGGAACCAACTTTCGAGGAGCTCAGAAGGAATTAAGAGAAGCAATTCGTGCATGGAATCACCATGAAATCCAGGAACACATGCTAATTCTGTGGATGTTTAATCCCCCATCTGCCTCTCACATGGGAGGAGTTTGGGAGAGACAGATTAGGACCGTGAGGAAAGTACTGAATGCATTATTGTATCAACAATATGGCCTGCATGATGAAGGATTGTGAACATTGTTCTGTGAAGTGGAGGCAATTGTCAACAGTAGGCCAATAACCATCATATCTGACAGTCCCAGTGATATGGAGCTACTTACACTAAATCATATCTTGTTGGTGAGATCAGGAAATTCCTCACCTCCAGGAAGGTTTTCAGTACATGACACTTACCGCAGGCGCTGGAAGCATGTTCAGTTCCTTGCGGACCAGTTCTGGAAACGATGGCTCATTCAAAATCCGGAAAATAATGTTGGTAATAACATGTACTTATTACCTTAGTTACAAGTTGTAATATTTCACATTTGTTTTTATTATAGCTTGTACCTGCCAACAATAGGCCTTACAATATTTCAAAACTGAACCAAGAATATATTCATCAATCTATCCTGAAGTTATAAAATGAACCATTCAAGACAGTGTACTGGATTATGTGTCAATGACCAAAGCGTATCACCTACAGTCTCGTTATTACTCCTTTTATATATCTTTCGTAACCTATTAGGTTTCTTACACTCCTTTCTTAAATGTGAATCAAACCATGGTCTGTCATGAGGTTGAATATTGACAATTTTAGATGGAATACATTGTGTTACAAAATCATTAATCTTTCATACAACACTTCACGCATATCATCAACATTTGGACATTCATTAAATTATACAGACCAATTAGTAATGTGTATGAGATCATTCAATTTAAGAAAGAACAAAGAACTTGCCTAAAACGTATTACCATGCTAAGTATAGGGACATGGAATGTTTGGGGTGTACTGTATTGTCGCCAGTACTTAGATAAACTAGCGAGTGACTGTGATGTCCTTGCAGTGTGTGAACACTGCTTCAACGATAGAACGCAGAGCTGGTTTGATTGTCTAAATGATAAGTTTGACGTTGCGGCTAAGGTTAAGGCTAACCAGCGAGGATGTAGAGGGGAAGGCGGTGTGGCAATTTTAGTTAAGAAAAATATGTACAGGTGCACTCATATATTTGAATGTGAGTATGACAGTGTTGCAGCTGTGAGACTCTCACGTCCCCAGTGTGCCAATATGTATGTCGTGTGTGCTCTGCTCCCCTCAACTAAACACAACACAGCAGTGTAGTCAAGGAAGTGTTCGACGTGGTTGATGAGCTATCAGAAAGCAGTTATGTTGTTCTTTTTGGAACCTTTAATGCAGATCTTGTAAATTACCCAGCATACCCTCGCTCCACTGTACTGCAGTCATACATGGATACAAGAAACATTATACCATCATACAACTGTGGTGTCTTTCAAGGTCATCTCAAGACATGGTGCAACAAGGCTGGAACACAGTCATCTCTGATTGATTATATATTCTTGCCAGATGCTCTTCAATCATCTGTGCTGACGACCTCTGTCAATAACAACATTGATTTCGAGATATCGGATCATTCACCAGTGGTGGTATCATTCCTTAGTGATGCGTTCTTAACAGAGCAAAAGCTATGGACTCCCGCAACTTGAATGGCAGAAGGCGAATGGCATTGAACTGAAGATGTACTCATCTGAAGTTAACAAAATACTTCGTGACACCCTTCCAGACACATGCTGACAGCGATATGGTTGAATATTATTTTGATGCTATAGAGAGCTCTCACCTCTCAAGTCACGTCATATACCTTCGACCGTATTGGGTCTAGACTACTACCACTACCAGATGCGTCATGCTAGACGACAATGGATAGCTCAAGGTAAACCTGGAGGAGATGCACATGGCTCTTATAAACAGTATAAAGCAGCTAAATGCAACTTCCGTCGACAGAAAAGAAAAGCCGAACGGCAATGGGACAAATACAAGTATACAGAGCTGAACTGTGAAGTGGACACTGATGAATTTTATAGAAGTTCCAGGAAACAGAGGAAGACTAATGTAACATTTACATATCTACAGTATAAAGACAAGTCGGCCAGCACACCCGAGTACATCTGCAACATGTGGACTATATACTATGGGTATCTGCTGTCTCCTCTCGGTAGGCCTGAGTTTGAAACGGACATTTATGAGGAAAAAAATCAAAGGTTTGTGATATAGCAAACAGTAACATATCTGAGAACGATCCAATCCTGATGACAAGTATTGCATTTAATGAAGTGAAATCAACCATTAAGAGGTTGAAAAAGAATAAGTCTCCTGGGCCGGACTGTATTACTGTAGAACACCTCACCTCCATAATGCTGACGATCTCCTGTTTAAACATCTGACACACCTCTAGAATTTGATGATCAGTACTTGTTACACATTTGTCATGATGAGAACTGGAACTATTATTCCCATCTGCGAAGGGAATGATAAAGATAAATGCAACCCAGCTAATTATCGCGGTATCACTCTAACATCCGTGATTGGGAAGGTATTTGAGAGGCTGTTGCTAGACTGACTGGAGTCCTACATCAAAACTATTAACACTGATTTCCTAAATCGTCTCTGGACAGTGCGGCTTCCGGAAAGAGTATGGCGCCAGTTTTGCTACATATGTGTTAAAGGAGGCTATTTCCTATTATCAAGATAGACACTCAAGTATATATTTTGCCTTTCTTGACAAGGAAAAGGCCTTCGACAGGATATGACATGAGGGGCTGCTACTGAAACTATACAATCTTGGTTGGTTGGTTGGTTTGTTGTTTAACACCGCACTCGGCAATATTCCAGCTATATGATGTCGGTCTGTCATAAATCGTGTCTGGACCAGACAATCCAGTGATTAATATCATGAGCATCGATCCACTCTTGATAATATCCACTAGTATGCTCGGCGCTGGAGACTGACGTATAAGAGCTGTGTCTTGTCTTTTAGCAATAACAGAAGACATTGTAGTAGACATGCGTTCAGAAATGGAGATGTGACAATGAAGATCCAAAGTAGTACGATTTATGCCGGCTCTCTGATACATACGGAAGAAGCAGGTGAACGAACTGCAAGAGCTTGTGCTTAGGCGCGACAGATAAACAACTCCGTAAGAGATGTTTGTCTAAAAGCTGGAGGATTGAGCCCAGTATCTTCATCGAATATCTGGCAACAAGTGATCTTCCTCTCTGCCTTCTATGCATGTGAGCTCTGGCCTAAATCAACAATCGTGAGATCAGTGAGATGGAAACCCTACAGCGCTACTTTGCACGACGAGTCAAAAACCTTCACAGGAGATCTTCTACAGCTGCTACATCTCAGGTTCTAGGTTTATTGTCAATGCTGGGCAAGGTGGAGAAAATGAAGCTTCTCTTTCTGGGACGACTCTGTAGAGCAGCAGGTACAACCATTGTGAAACCGATATTCTATCTCAGATTATTCCAGTATGTCACCTCTCTCTCACACAGTGCCGGATCAATAACACATGATCTACTGAATTAGGCTAAAAAATATGGATTCCCAGGCGTCTTAGATAAACTTATCAACTCTGGGGAATTTCCATCTAAGAGTGCATGAAAAAGCACGGTACAAGGAGCTATTAGTGAGTCTGAAAATATAAATTTGAAAAATACTTTCCAACAACGTCCAGATATGCAAGTTTAGTGCTATCCACAACCCGCCTTGTCCCACATCGCCTCTTGTCTCTGTGTGTATGGTATGATATTGCTTCCCCCCTGTATATGCTCTCGTAAAACTCGGCATATTACCTGTAACATCAGGACTGTGTCTTACCTGTAACTGTGAATGTGACGACATAGTTACGCACCCATTGCTTTACTGTTTTGGCCTAATGAAACAGAGACATGTGCTTAGTGAGTCTCTTTTTGACAATGTTAGCCTTGACAACTATCTCAGACTTGAGGACACGTCTAGTGATGACGTCAATATTCTGACATACCTCGGTGCCATTACAGATGTGGTCCAGGACATGACACTTGACAGCTGGGCTACATTCATGAGTATCATGGCTAAACATGTTAGCTCATGGAACTTAACATCAATATTGTATTTGTGAAGCTATGTCACACATCATGTAAATACAGTTTTACCCATTACTTCATTACTGCTTATCCAGTTCAATATGTTGTATTTATATGTATTTTGTCATTGCCATCGTCAAATATTGTTATGTAATTGTATGTACAACCCTCCAAATCATTGGGGGAAAGAAAGAGTATTCATTCAGTGAGTCAGCCAGCCAGCCAGCCAAGATGTCAGAATATTACACGTTCAAGTATAATGGTAAACTCACAATATACATTGTACTATTTAAACTTTGATTTTATAGATCACTATATCACACACTCGAGTGTAATGGTAAACTCACAATATACATTGTGATACATAAACGTTGATTTTATAACAACCTAATGTTTTTCATGCCTTGGCACTAAAACGAACTATTCTACTTTCTCACATCTGAATTGTTTGAAGAACATTTTTTAGACTCTGACGGATGACAAAGTAGACACACTGCATAGCTAACAACTTGTTTAATTGTATTTTATTCTAGCGACGTTTTGGTCATGTGCCCCTCTGAACTGCACATCACAGGAGGAACGGTTAGTTCCACCTTGCTTAACATTTCAGATATTCAAATAACAGTAAATAGCATTGACTAATGTTAAGGATAAAGGCATGCCAGCTTTGTAAATTGTTTTATATACTTCTAGAGTTAAACATAATTTATCTTGTATTACATTTGTAGGCATGTTAAGTGCTTTGTGTTAAACGTAAAACCAGAGCTTTCTGTTGAAATCTCGTGTATTGGTAACACTGTGCACGTTGAAGTTATTGAATGTGAACATATTAATCTTATGTGTATTATGAAATACTTTTTAACTATAATGCATCGTGATACAAATCTTTACCATAATGTTTACAGAGTCAAACGAATGAAAATCAAGCAAACTAATGTGATTTTTGGCCGCATTGCTCTTATGCGAAACAGTCCGAATAAACGCCTCACACCCAACAGCGAGTCATGTTTTCCTGGCGAGCTTAGCTGTTACACTTTCATTTCACTGTTCGTCCCGATGTCCTACAGTCTTATGCAATGCATAGACACAGTATAGTAGTATATAAGATAGCTACGTGATAAATCTCAAAGAACAATGAAGCATGGATTATTTCACGATAAAACATTGTTTGATCATGACGTCATTACTGGAGATTCGAACATGCGGTCGCTACTTGATGACGTCGTATATTGAACAACGTTATTTTTGAGAGGGAAGTGTCTAGTCAGTTGTTCCCCATAAAATTTGCTGAGAAACGCAGGTAAACGCAATAGTTGAGTGATCGCATCCAAACGTGGGAGAGATATGACAATCGGTATTGGGAGAAAAGGTACACATAATCGTGATGATTGTGAGAATATGAGGGAAATACCAATACAAAACCCATCTGTTGATTAAAAGGATTTGTCAGACATTGCCTAGGTCAGATTGTATTCAGGGAGTCATCATTATTAAAATACGGGTAAATATGTTTAATACTTGTATATCTTAAGCATTCAGCAATACATTCTTAGATGCTCTTATTGAAATACACGTATCTTTGCATGTGAATAACGTAAAACTCTTGACATGCTCATGATAGAGACGGTTCATGATACATTCGACTCTGCTTTTAGAAGAAATTCCTTAATATTCCATAATTTGTAATCTAAGACAACCAAGTACATTTTAAAATATATTTGAGCAATAAATAATCTGAAGCTGTGAGTGAACGCAATGTTCTTTGGTATGGGATCCGACGTATAATCCTCCATAGCATGCCAGTGTGATCTAGTTGCTAGTACTGAGCATTTGCCAAACCAGGGCATAAACAAAAGGGTGAAGCCAGATATATAAACAAAAGGATTATGTCTGATTTGGGTCTTTGATGGGTTGATGGTACGCTGGAGGTATGTAATAGCTTTGGTCACGGTTGATTGACGGTTGGAGTCTTTTGATGTTGATTGTGTCTTGTAGTTTTCTGATTTTGAAGTCCTTATGTTATTGACATCGCCGACCAATAGCTTTTTGTGTACATAGCATGCTTCTCCACTCCAGTATAACTACATCTGATATCTACTCTACTGTATAAACATTGCCTCCTACCTGTATATACACTTGTCAACCATACTCTGTACATCACTTGTTTGATAACGGTGTTAGAACCTACACCGAAACGTCGCTCCTGATTGTAATACGAAATGTCGCTCCTAATTGTAATAAAGAAGTTGTTCATCCATAAATCTTATCCTTACTTAGCACTCCAACTTCTAAATGACTATCAAAGAAGCTGGTTAAAGAATATACATGGAGTCAACAACAGAGCACAATTCCGACTATACCGTGAGCATATGTTTCTGAATCACTATCAAATAGTGATTGTACCAGGTGTTCGCGAAAAAGGTGCACGTGTCCTCCCCCATCGCTGGCATCCGTCACAAACACATGCAAAGGCAAGTCAGTTCACCTGGACGCAAGGGCAACATCATTGTCCACCTGAACACCTACATGAATCAAGCTCCTCACAGCGGTATCCCGTTCGTGGGGGCTATCTATGCTATCGCTGCCACCACTGAAAGCTCCCCAATCTGATAGGTGGCTACCGGGGCCCCGAATACCCCTACTAAATTATTTTGTTTGTTTGTCAATTCGAATTTCTGTTTCATTACAACTGTCATGTAATTGGTAAAGTAAGACTTGTAAGGTGGAAATTGGTTGCTTTTCCGTTCGTCTGCAATGTAGAAATATGGTGAGGCGTAAACGTGTTCAAAACTCACTATGATGGCATTTTCAAAGACATAAACAAAGTAAAACATTACTTCATTTGGGTCAGAGGTAAAATTTTAAGATTCTTGTAATGGTCGCACCTGCACCTGAGGTTACCGGATGTGTCACACGCTGGGAAGGAGCTTTATACATGAATGACAGAACACGCCGCCATTACAACACATTACTGGCAACTTTGAGTTAAATGCCTTTACATAGACAATTTTTACTCTCGGAGGAAAGTATAAGCATTATGTTTTTCATAGATTTCAAACTCACATTTATTACTCGCCCGTGAAGAGATCCCCCGTTTATTTTCTGCGGGAACAAGCTTCACTAATAAATATTGAAAACTCTTAACATCTCTTGGCTAATGTAACGACATTGCGTGTAGAGATGATGGATCAGTGGAAAGAGCTTTTGCATATTCGATGACGGTAGAAACCCTGTTGCTGGGCTGACGTTACACAAATTATGTTATAGGGTATTGTGACGTGGTTGTAAACTACGTGGTGCACGGCCCCATTCCGCAAGGCGATCGTAGCGACGACAGTCTATGTTAAAAAGTATGTGAGTTTCAATAACCTTAGCAATATGATAACTGTTACCCCTGAATGATAAAGGTAGGCCGTTGAATGGTATGAATTAATACTTGTCAAGTAATGATGTGTTTGAAGTATTATTGTGTTGAACTCAATTGGATTATGCTGTGGATCGCGTATATGTCTGCCAATTCACAGACAAAAGTGAAATTTAAGACAAGTTCAAGCAACGGCAAGTTATAAAAAATACTAAACTCGCTCCAGTATAACACAAGTTTATATCGTTATATCGTTGCCTAGATGATCCTATTGTGGTCATATGTTGTACAGGATATTCCGGTTCCAAAGTTCGACATTATTACTCGCACATTAGATGCACATTTTGAAACTAAGTGACCATAAAATGAAAGTAGTACAATACTCTTGATGGAAAAGCACTCTGTTAAATAAGTATTAACAAATTAAACCCACTAGTGAAATATTGTCTCTTATTGGTAGAGTAGAGCTTGTCCCTCATCAGTGAATATATTTTAGTTTCGAACGTTTGTTTTCAGGGCAGAGTGAAAACAGAAAGCTTCACAATAGAGCCTGAAGTTTACTTTTGAGTGTGTTCTTAAGAACTGAATCGGACAAAAGCGCTCGTGAGAACCGATCCAACTTCATGTCCAAGTGTGACGGATGAAATACTTGGGTGTAATTCATTGGTGATTATACATTGGTCATGAAATAACAATAGAGAAGTGTTTGGCAGTAAAATAAATTACAAATGTCATTGTGTGCATCAATTACTTTAATTATTGCAAAAAAGGGAAGAATGACAAATAGAGAAAATTGATACTAAATAATATCGGTGATACAGAAAAATATATTAAATGAACTTTACTTCACATTTACAAATAAAAAGTCTTTCCTTGTCAAGCAAACACAAAAAACAAAACAGAATGTATTAGATACAACGATTTGATAGTGACTATATTTAAATTACTATTGGACGTACATTCATGATGTACACCCATCGCGCACAAACATGATGTATATATGTTCTATACATTATTATGCATATCTACATATACAGAGCATTTGATGTTACCTAAACCTGTTACAAATGTCGATAAGCAAGTAAAACAGGAGATTGGTGTCGGCGTCAATATGTGCACTTCAACATAGAACAGTTACTTCATAACATATCAAAGGCCGACAAGATATTGAGTTTGAATTTTGATGACGATCTTGTTTGCTCCCCTTAAAAGCATATATTGACGAAGTTTGCAGCTACAAAGAGCGCTGAAGCATAGACGCTGACTGAGAAATTACATGAAGCTTTTACGAATCCATGTGCAATTACGTGAAATTATGGGAGCAATCGATGTGCAATGTAGTGGAACGAGTACGCATCTATGTGAAATTATTGATTCCTATACCTATATGGGTACTTGAAATTCCTTCATTAAATACTGTGGTTTAGAGTTGTATGAAGTATAAGACAAGAGTTCGCCGTAAACTAAGATTTAGAAAGCTGCATCACAAGTATGTGTTTATGAATCACTATCAAATAGTGAAGACACTAGGTGCATCAGCTGGTGAGCCTGTCAAACCAGTAGCACCCGTCACAAAACAGGCAAAATGTTTACTGGATAAATCATGGAAACAACGTGAATAAAGGGTACTGCAAGATACACATTGTTTGCCACCGATGCGTCAAATTTGGGAATGTCCTCCACATGTGTACCACGATAAAACAATTTCCAGCTTTCCCTTTGACCCGTAGTCTCTGAACGCCGTGTCAGAAGAACTTGATGTTCATCCATGAGACTCCTCGTCTCCCATTCTGTCTGTTGGACTTGATTAAGTCATTATTGGTAATAGCTTCATTTGACAAGAGGTGGTGTATTTTTCAGTGAAACAACACAAATAAGAAATCTAACATTTGGTGCATATTAACATTGCAGGAATGCAGCATGATTATGACAATAATACACAACTGCAAATGACATTAACATTAGTTCTTTAGAAACAATGTAGACAATTAGCTATTATACATATATGTTACTGGTTCTGCATAGGGAGATGAGTTTTCTGTTTCAATAAGAAGTTCATCATGTGTCAACTCATTGCTCATATAATGAATATGCTGCTGGTCAATAACAAGACTGATCATTGAATCGATTTCTTGTCGAGTCGGTATATTTCCGTGACAACACAGGCAATCCATTCCTTCGATTCTTTTAAGGCACTGTCACTGCATGAAAAATGCAAGTGTTAACTTGAAAGAAATGCATTGTATAATAAAAAGAGTTATGTATAACATTAGCCTACTGTCTGTGAGGATCGGAAGCTATGAATACATATGGAGACTAATTTATGTATAGGTGCTGGTGTAATGTGGTCCATTAGGACTGTTTGGTGTTAAGTTCAGATGTTGGCATAGGTATTTGCTGGGTCTGTTCTCAGAATACACTGCTGGGCGAAGTCATGAAACATCTGCACATCACTCTGAAAAACCAAAACCAAATTCTAGATATTTGAAGTGGAGCATCTATCAAATTGCTTTATATTGGATTATTGTTTGGCTAGATGGCTGTAGATAACATCCCATTCTACCATAGTTTGAAGAGACACCAAAGGCTCCGACCACCATGTACCACACAGCAGATAGTCCCGTACATACAACAAGCATGAGTTATCACAAGGATGCAAAAGTCACTGTGTTCAGCACTGTAACATTAGGAATAATATTCGTCAGTGGCAATCAAATTCCTAGAAGTTTACAAGTACAGCGACTCTTAAATAACTTGAGTGACATACACAGCTCTAGTCAACAGCGATCATCTGTCTGCAAGCTACGAGCCAATCATCTGTGGCACAACTGATGTTAATTTAATGTTCCTGGCACCTTCCAAGGTGTTCTACTCCCAGTTTCCTACATGATGATCAGAGTCCTGGAATTCCCATAAACTTTTACTTCACCTCAATGTCAACAAAGAGAAAGGACAATTTGTTCAGTGGACGTGACTGTACTTCTAAAGCCGATGTCAAGGGCAAGGACACCCCGTCACAAATGTAAACATTACCCCAATATTGCTTGTGTGCATTTCGGTATGTGTTGGAAGGTATTTTATGTGTTTGTATCATATGGATTTATATATAAATAACGGTAACATGAGAATTCCAGCGTCCCTACCTGGGTGAACTGGAAGTCAGGGCAACATCTGAGGAATGTCCTCACGTGACCGAGGACGTCGACGCGAGCGTCCTCACGAATACCGGACAGAATATTACCCATAATGCAGAGTGAGACAGCAAGCTTTCGGTCAGTGTCACTGAAGTTGAACATAGATACAGTTTAAGTATGATTTCCTGTCATAGTTATTGTGTTTCACGATTAAAAAACTGTGTGTATAAAGAAAAAAAATTATGTTTTGGGTCGTTTTTAGGCAGTCTCACCTGTGGACAATTACAACAGGGTGGGGTTGAGTTGATGTTTCTTGCAGATGGGCGTGGTTCAACAAATGTGATGTCATAACTTCCATAGTTAAGCTTGCATTGACGTCGACCATCTTGATTTGCCGTGGCCTGCCTGCCTGTGAAACAGATTTGACAAATGGTTAGTGACCTTTCATGAGGGCATTTATGGACCAAGAAAATTTCGGTCAAAGTCAATATCATTTTCTTGGGTCCATAAAAAAATAAATTGTCCGATATGTGGTCAATAATTGTTATATTACATAATTTTTAAATATGTTTATTTCAAATTGAACAATAGTTAAAAAGGGGTTGTCACCGAATGGCATAGGAGATAATGCGCAGCAATTGTAAATACAGTCAACTACGGTTATAACGAACACGCTTATAACGAACTGACGGATATAACGAACTTACTTTTTGGTCCCGACTATTTGCTGTAGTTATGCTGTATATATGCTTATAACGAACTACGGTTATAACGAACTAAAATTAGTAGTCCCTTTGAGTTCGTTATAACCGTACTTTACTGTAATAACAACCCACATGTCCTTTGACAGAACGGAGTGAACTTCCTTGCATATACATTTCCCTGATGTTTATCCCGCTGTCAGGAGAAAACAATTCATACAAACATATCGGTGATTAGCTATCGACAGGTAACATTTGTTAAGTTGAATTTCAAGGACGTTTTGTACCGCATTCAACTTGGATGATACCTTTCATCTTATCACAAAAATGAACGATACACACACAAGACACACAGACGGTCTAAAGCTGATGTATTCGACATGAGTTATTGAGAAAGTTCTTCTATAATAATTCATGTGTTCTTACGTTCAGTGAGCAGCAGCCCACCACGACTATCATTCATGATTGATATTTCCTTAATAATAAAGCCATAAAGATGTCCATGTAAAGTGATTCATTGATCTCAGTCAATATCTGTAGTGACTGAAATCGTTTGTCGCTTGTGGTCTAATGAGGATGGATTAAAGTAATACTCGACAGTGACCAAACAAAGTATTCAGAAAACCAAAGTCTATACTTTATATTACATCTCATTTACTTATTTGATGCTTTTGGTTAGTCAAGAAAATCTGTCAGTAGACATGTGTACTAATACTGTAAGCTGGTGGACTATTACTTTTGTAGCTAGCTGCAAGTTGTTCATGGTGACGTCTGTCGACAGGCTGGTTTGACTCGTTGTTGTCAGAGTAATCTCCCCATGCGTCTTTGACCTGCCCTCTGCTTCAACAAGCCCCATCTTAAACAGAACATCTCCCAAATTTCAGTAATCTCCCAACAGCAATAGGAACGCCTACCGGTGCATGTATACTAATGGAGTGAATGTTCAAAATATTATGTCTTCATTCCCACATGGTGCAGGGAACAGATGCACGATAACTTTAGGCAGTTCTCAACACCTACTTCAAGTGCAATACAATGAGAATAAATTACATGTTCTTGCTGTAGAGTTCTAGAAATTGATGCACAAATATATTCAAATTCTTTTATTTACATACGTCTGGAGTGACGACGATGATGTTGTGGACATCATTCTCTTCTACCAGTTTCCACAACAACTTTACCAATTCCGGCGGTGGAGCAGAGGCCTGCAGGTACCCCCTTAGACATGTCAGTGACTAGAAAGATGGATATACTGGTGTCATGGATGGAGATACATGCTGCAAATATTAGCGTTCTACCCTAACAACTTTAAATGTGAATTCAGATGCAAATGAGGTGCAGTTGTGTGTGTTATCTCCATGCCTTGGGTCTACAGCACAGATGAGAAGGTTCATGTGTTCAGAATGTCTTTCTTTGAAGTGAATTGTGCTCTCAGGTTTTGAATCATGTTAAATGAAACTTTGTTTTGGGGAATAAGAGTTGAAACATTTTCAAATATCCCTTTTTTGCATCATGTCCACCTACCGGCCCCACACGGACAATGAAGTTAGCATTACCATCCACCCACATTCTGTGTCGTGTCGGAGCATCTGCAAAATATAATAACAAGAATACCTGAATTATATAGTGTCTTTATAGAGATCCAAGTTAAGGGGATGGCTCAGACAGTCTTGTTGCTATTAAATACAATGATTCTCTGTACCTGTTTTCCTGCGTATTATTGGATGGTGGGGTAGCCTAGTGGGTAAAGCTTTCGCTCGTCAAGCCGAAGACCCGGGTACGATTCCCTCTATGGGCAAAATGAGTGAAGCCCATTTCTGGTGTCACCTCCGTGATATTGCTGCTGTATTGCAAAAAGCCGTGTAAAACCATTTTGACTCACACACTCATCGCATTATATTTTCGTTAAGGGGCACCCGCAGGTACTGTCAACTAATTTGTGAATCGGATGGTCAGTTCCATTAAAGTAATTATTTTCTTCTTGTGATGAAATTGTACTGCAATACGATGTACCGATTTCAATGAGGTCTAATCCCAGTTGAGCAATGTAGGCAAAGTAGGAAACGTTTAAGAAATGCATCACTTCAGCTCACCCACATTAAGCTCACTCGCCGTGATATATTTCAAATTATGTTCAAATTGCGTTATATTTACACTTCCGTAGGGAGAGGCACCTTAACATAAATAAGCTTTGCAATCTTGAGAAATCTAAGGCTGGATTGCAATGAGGACAAGATAGTCGCTTGTTAGGGTTGTCTTGCGTCAATAACACATCAAAAACTTTTGAATGTGTTGCTAGATTAGCCTTAGTAACGTTTACAAGACCTCAGAGATGCTTTCATAGCATGCTGTTCGTAGAAGATTGAATGGAGACTGACATCATGTGTGTACTTACCTTTACGTGCCTCTAACACTAGCATCTGTGAACATAGATGTGTGTACACTACACGTGCTGTCGGTAAAAATATAGCTTCGATATGAGGACAATAATGTTTCATTATATGAAGCATATACTGACTACAGGGCTTTGAATCAGACCTTTTTGTCTTGATTTTGTAAACAGTTCTATTTCTATATGGGGTCTTTGCATGAGCTTAAAAGAGTTAAACAATATCCACTCATTTCTGAAGCTTCTCTCCATTTGCATTTTTAAAGAGGGTATTTACGATTAAATGATATTGATTTTGTTACAAACATAACGCTTGATGTTTCAACAGTGACTACCTCTGACAACTGTTTGAAAGTCTTGCCGTCCATGGTGGTTTCCATGCCGCTGCAGCTGTAGCTGTTGGTGTAGTTAGAGACGTCCATGCTAGTGCAGCCATATGTCGTCATTTCCACAAGACAGAGGAAGACACACTCGTACTGTGCCTGTGATTGTGAAAGACCACAACTTAAGAATTGTTATTCCCTTGGTAAAATAGCATTGTAATAACTACGTCAAATCATGACTCCAGAATATTAACGGAAAAAGAGAACGGATATCAACCTTTCAAAGAATGTAATTTGTTTAAAGTGTTGTGTTGTTCTCCGATGCCTCACCATCAGTATATGAAGCAAAAGGTAATGGAGAAATAAGGGGTTTATTGTAAGCACGATTTATTTTTCTGTCATGACAATTTTTACTGATAAATACACCTACTGGAGTCTGTATCATGTTCTTCCTCTGTCCCCTCATGGCTGACACGTACCCAAAGACATCCACCACCCCCTCCCCTCGGGCCTGGTCTATCAGGGAGTCCACAGCGATGTATGTGCCTGTACGCCCAATACCCGCACTGAAATAGTCCATGATATACATATATGTGCCCGTACGTCCAATACCCGAGCTGAAAGAGTTTATAGGAAAACAAGTGTGTTGTTGTAATCCTTTTCCAGCAAAGTTATTTTATCAATACAAATATATATATTTGACCAATCTCACCGAGTCCTTGAACATGTTTGCATGTACATGTAGCATCACGTCATTTACACGTGATATGTGAGGAATGATTACTGTGAATTTGTTTTATAATCTTGCAAATATGTTGCCATAGAAATGTCTACTTATGAACCTTCTTACAAACTACCTGCAGTGGACAAGTAGAGGCCCATCTGTCTCTGCAACTGTCTGTCTGACCAGCCAGATGTAGTTGACAAGAGCGAGGGTGTCAGGAACACCATGGTCAGGCCAGGATGTAAAGTGGAACTGGACAACTGTCCGACTCTCTCCTGTCTGTGAAAATAGATGTTTATATAACAAACATGAAACAAATGCCAATCCTATGTTCTAATTGCCAAACATCTTTATGATTTAAGTGAGTGAGTGAGTGAGTATGGTTTTACGCCGCTTTTAGCAATATTCCAGCAATATCACGGCGGGTTTATGATTTAAAATCAATGTAATTAAGAACTGCAAAGCCCGTTCTAGAAGCCTTGGGAATCCTTGTGAAGCAGAGTTGATTGTACAATTCCGACGATATATAAGCAGGTGTTTATGAATTACTATCATTTTTGGTGACAAAAGGTGTTCTCAAAGAAGCCATTACCCATCAAAACATTTGAAGCGAAGTAAAGTGGCCAATTAAAAAAATATGTGAAGATCAAATCCAAAGGGAATTGAATGGGACATCATTTTTGTTCCTCCCTATGTCTACCAAAAAATAGGTTTGGTCGTATGCTCTTTGAAATCTTCGTAGAAAGAGCATTCTCTGTTGTACGCATGCAGTCACCGAAGGCGGGAGGTGCTGGAATACTGCTTGACATAAACTGGAAAGTTGAAGGCATGCAGTGTAATTGGCTTTGTCAGCACTCACAGTGTGGGACGTGACTTTCATGTGTCTCGTTGTGAAGTTCGCGCGGCTTTGTGTTACCTCCACCTTTATCTTGAAGAGACCAATGCTCATGGCGCCATCTGTCGGCCAGTATCGTTCACATTTGACCTAAAATTTAGAAATAATTGAAATCATCATTGGTGTTTCCTTACCTAATATAATTTGCTAGTTTTGTTTGGTCAAAACTAAAATGCAATTTACGTAACATTTAATCTTACCCTAGACTCCTCCGTGAGACCAGTCAACATGACCACAGCACTGCAGGAATGTTCCCAGATCATCCTCCAGAAGTCTCCCACTGTCTTCTTGTTGGGAGCTTGACACATTAAATGGTGGGTGTTTATAAAGAGGAACACTTTTAATTGGTTGGTGTACAATAATACATTATTTCAGCCGTTCCTCAATCTCTAGCTATATGATATAAATCCAAACACTTGTCAAATCTCCCCTAAATGCTTATTTTCAGTGATGAACATGAAAATTAAACAGACCATTAGATGACAGTTTACTTGATATCTAGTTACGTATTCTATTCCGTGTATAGCTTATACTATAAACGAATTAAGAATCTGTCAAATACATATACTACACCATGTATCCATGCAGAAAAAGATCACCTTGAGATGCAATATATGTCTTTCTCTGGTTGTAGCTCTGAAACAAAGGAACAGGGAAGTCAGATTATTAAACCTTGCAGACATCCCCATTAATCATCTTAACATATATTATATTCCGAAAAATCTCTTGAGAGGGGAAATCTCTTAGATTGCAAAATCCTGCCTTGATTAAGATTTTGCTTTAGGACATCTTTATACAACAGTTTTAGTTGACCCAGAAATTTGTTGGATTGGATGGATTTACTCGTGTCAGGATTAACGAGATTTCAAACATAACAGTGAAGTTATTAGTATGACCATTAAATGAAATGATAAGAACATATAAGCAAAAATACAGACGTGCATGAGACTCGCGTTGATGTAGTCAGACCCGAGAGTGTCTGCGAGGGGTGTCAGGCGGACTCGGTTATGGTCGTCTGAAATGTTGAATTAAGCTGCTTGAACTGTTGGTTTCTACACTGTTTGTTGGAGTGTAACTTTACTCCCACATCTTCCATGTAAATTCACCAATGTCAGTTTACTCACAAGGGTAGTAGCCTCTGAACTTGTTCTTGCCGCTGTTCTCGGGTTTCTGGGAGTCTTGATACGGCGCCGTGAACCCAGCTGGTAGTCGCTGTGGGGACAATATGACAAACAGAAAATTCAGATCTGAAAAGTCAGAAAATAATAACCCTGACAAATATTAATTTGCTTTGTGGGTATAAGTTTGTCTTAACAACACTCGCACAAACTAGGAATGCAATGCCAGGAAATGTGCAAGGTAACTCACGTAATATTCTTTTTCAAATCCATCTTTTCTCTCCCTAAGTGTTGCCACCGTCGCAGCTAGTTCTGACACCGCAACGTCTCTTATGGCGGCATCGGCGCCGGTGTTATAGTAACAGTTGTCAGGAGATTGAGCATCTTCATTGAAGTCTTCTTCCGCCAGATCCTTGTCTCTAGCATCACGCGGCGTACCTGACGAGGCCGGTGTGGCAGGCTTGGGCTTTATTGGTGGTTCCTGACTATCTGTCGTTCTCTCATCTAGAGCTACGTTCTCATAAATGCTGTTCTCTACAGGGATAGAAAGTATACAGTCATCGTCACATGCAGGAATAACGTCATGTGGAGTAAGGTAACTGTCCAGTTCATTCAAACAATTTGTGTGATATTTTGAAAACTTTAACGCGATTCGTTTCATCATTGTCAACACTCAAACTGCAGACATATTCATCTTAATGGAAAAAAATATTTCTTTCACCACTTACAATTAAGAGTGAGTTGGATTAACGCCACTTTGAGAAGTAATACAGTTACATTATGGCGTGTGAGTATAATATCGGATCACAGCACGAAATGCTGCAGGTTTCAGGCGTTTACAACATAAAAAATAACCATGAGCACTGGAATGGTGCTGAAATATCTGGAAACATAATAGGGCGAACCAGGATTCGAACCTACAATCTTAGGTTTCTAGGTTTTTGAAGGCTGGGTCCTCTTACAATTAAATTCAAATGGAAATATTAATTTAAACACGAAAGACATCTTCATATGAGCTCATGATCATGTACGTCTTATGATACAAACAATTATAGAACTATGCATGGGTAAAGACAAATTAAATGCAATGTACTGTCATGATTTAAGACTTTATTTTCACTGTTCGTTTTTCTTCATTAACATTCATCTGATAGATATACAGCATGTCTCAAAGAGTTACTCGCGTTCAAATATTTACAAATATATTCACTGAAAACGACAGTCACACTCCTTACCCCTATCGTACATTTAGTGAAAAACCCAAATCATAAATGAACATGTTTGGACCCTTATTCAATAAAAGATGTAGACATATTGGATCCCAATGGGTTGTCACAATCGGCCCTGTTCTAACCTTGTAGTTTAGGGTGAAACTCTGCAACTTGTTTATTGATGTCGTCATCGTGAAACCTCTGTCTCCTCCTGCATCAATAGAATCAGAAAATGTTACACGGTAGTGACATGTAAGAAACAACATGAAATCATAAGTGATTATAATTCCTGAGGCTGTGGTGATATATACTGAACAGCATTGAAAACGCACCAGCAATAAATCTTGAAATATTACAAAAACAACTTGAGCAATGACCGATTTTGATTAGAACAGACATAGACGGATTATTAAGAAAGACGACACAGGAAACGAGAATACCACACAGTAATTACAATTACGTCATCAGTGTAAGGAAGACACCTAGGGTTAAAATGAAAAGTCAATATCTGGTATGTCCGCCACTGACAGCAACACAGGCCACGCCACGTCTTCTCATTGATCGAATAAGTCTGCGAATAGTGTTCTGGGGCATTCCACTCTAGACGTATAGTAGTGTATTCTTCTTCTTCTCTCAGGTTCTGTACTTGCGGACGACGTGAGAGGCGTTGACCCAGGTAATCCCATAGATGTACACTTGGCGACAGATCGGGTGACAGGGCTGGCCATGGAAGCAGAGGCACATTATGGTTCGCTATGTACTGTGTTGAAACACGTGCTGTGTGCGCTCTTGCATTATCTTGCTGGAAGGTGTGCATATCCTGGTGCTGATGAAAGAATTGGATGACGTGATTTGCCAATATGTTATTCCTGTAGTAAAGGGCATTAACTCTTCCACGACAAACATGGAGGTCTGTTCGATGGTTATGACTGATGCCGCCCAACACCATGACACTCCCTCCCCCCCCATCGATCTGTCTGTACAACGCAGTCATTGTGGTAACGTTCTCAACGTCGACGCCACACTTGCAGTCGACCGTCAACATTCCATAAATGGAAACGGGACCTATCAGAGATCAGCACACCATGCCACTGCCGCAATCTCCAATGATGATGCCTTTTGGCCCAACGCAAACGTTCATTTCGATGTCGATCAGTGAGTATGGGTCCAACATATAGACGTCGAGCACGTAGTACTACTGAGCGGAGACGTCGACGTACGGTGTCAGCACTGATGAATTCCGTCGGCCTTGTACGGTTGCTGCAGTCTTGGTAGCCGCAAGTGTATGATCACGAAGATGCCGACGAACAACATTGCGATCCTGACGTTGTGAAGTTACACGACGTTGACCCGGACGTGGTGTTCACGTTCCTCTGCTGTTAATCTTGGCATTTCTTGTGTCATTACCCTTTACGTCTGCAGCAACAAGTGATGTGGCTTTTAAAAGTCTGTCTGTTATAGCCCTATTCTGCATGCTTCCCGTGAAACTGTTCAATGCTGTTCAGTATATTTAGCAGTAACGTTTTCACAGCACTCACCATAACTGTTTTGTCCATTATGAATTATGTGTAGAAATACTGACTGTATTGACGAGTGGTCATACAACACATGCCTGCGCATCTAAGGCATAAACAAATAACAAAAGCCTTCCGGCGTTGGTTAGTACATATAGCAGCTCAAATCATTGACCAAAGAAATATTGAAAGCCATGCAACATGAATTTGTACATATGTAAATTCAAATCCATGGACCGATCAGTCGTGAGGCCAACACATCATTGCGACCAAAAATAACTCAAGTCTATAACCAGTACACACTCGGTGTATTGATCTTTGATCATTTTAAAAATTAGAAAGGCTTTGGCCTATATACATATTCGAGTGAGTGGCTGTACATGATGTTTTGTTTTACAATCATTACCATTCTACTTGGAGAATTAATTGTAAAATGTTGTTTTTTCTAACTATCTCCTGCGTAGGACTTACTATCTTCTACGTAGGACTTAGTATCTCCTACGTAGGACTTACTATCTTCTACGTAGGACTTAGTATCTCCTACGCAGGACTTACTATCTCCTTCAAAGGACTTATTATCTCCTACGTAGGAGATAGTTATTCTAGTCCATACTAAGTCATTCGTAGGAGATAGTAATTCTAGGCCATAGTAGGTCCTACATAGGAGATACTTAGACCAAAAAAAACTCACCGTGGCCCTACTACGTTTCCAAAGTTGCCAGATTTGACAGCATACACGTGTAATGTTGCTTGTAATGTAAGCACAAGGCCTTTGTTTCAAATCTGTCTCTCGTTAAAAAAGATATCCGTTTGTTGTAATCACGTCCATAGTTTTACCAACTAATACATCAAAACAAATCTACAGTGTATTCACGTTTTGTCTCGGGAAAATTGTACATGTTGAAGTTTGAAGATTTCGCAATTGCAAATGATTGTAATTCACATTTACAAATAATTTCTTTGAAATGTTAAACCTCAAGACCTCTTGTTGCCATCATAGAATTGTGTGAACCAGCAAAGATGAAACGAGTGAACAAACTGGATATGAATACATAGAGGAAGCCAAATGTAGTTTTTTGTTGATGATTTTATAGGCAATTACCTTCTGACAAGGACAACAATAACAACGATGACTACGATGGCAACAAGTAAACCTGCGACTGCTCCCACCACAGCTGATACCGGGAACTCGGACTGGTTTGGCTTCTTAAGTAGAGCTGAAATATGAGTTATGGTTATATGGTTGATATATAGTATATATAGTATAACATGATATAGTTAGAGTTAATTACAACGTGCAATTATCACTACTGTCAATATTACCAGTACAAAGCAAGACAAGAGTAGGAGTTACAGTGTTCTTACATTAAACAGATAACGGGAGAAAGTTGTGCAACAAGGTTCATAAATGTGATGAACACAATTAGAAGCGTTGGTACATTAAATTTGATATCGCTGCTCAGATGCACCTGCGAAATACCCTGGAATCATCTTGTATTGACTTTAATCTCACTGCAGTGCAACCGGTGCAACACTTGCATATGGGGATAAACTGGAACCTATCCATTTTTGGGCTTTCATTTGAGTTTCATAAAACTGGCAGCAGAAGCCGATCCTTTGGAGTTTTGTGTGTGTGAGTGTGTGTTCTGGAACATCCTAAATGCATTATCAAACTGCTAGTACATAGCAACAGCAGTGAGTTCTACCATTTTGTCGCCAGGACACGAGTTGTGAAGTGGCAAGTTCAGGAAGTTCTTAAAAAGTGAAGGGTGTGGCTTCGTGTGGATAAGTGGCACGCCGCAATTATGACCTCAAAGTAATTTAGCATTACGTGACGTCTGACATATCACATCTACATAACGTGCACAATGGCGATTAGAGCGGATGACGACCATAGACATCACTTATGATCCAAATTTCAAGCATTGAAATCATGTCCATAAACTGCATAAACCAAACACTCATATGTACAATGGTGTTATGTAGTACAGTAGAGGTACTATTGCTTTGTACGATGAAGGGTAATAAAAGCGTAGGCTGTATTTCATGTTCGGTTGTAATTCATGTATGTAAACATATATCCGGCAACATTCTGTCATCGGGATATTCCAGAAATATCAATTATTCCTAATGCCTTATAACCAGCAGCTGATCCCTGATGTTCAAGCTTTATGAGGTAACTTACAAACAGTTGTATATTTGCAGATACACTATACCTTGTATGTTGATCTCACATTTTAAAGTTTTGTTTGAGGTAATGTGCGGTACATACAAAAGGACAATTCCGTTGTAAGAATAAGACCATCTATTTCTTCTGAATGGTTCCTTTCACCTTTCTGGCACAGGTCAAGTTTCCACCCCGCTTGACATCCATCTGGACAACCTCCATTAACATGATGACAAGTGTTGTTGTTAGCACAATGGCCACAGGTTTTCTTACAGTTGATGCCATACGTTCCACTGGGGCACTCTGTATTGAAAAACACATCAGTTACATCTCAAAACCCACAGGATTTCTGTGGCAATTCAGCAGCAAAGTACCGGTGGCCATCATCTAAGATTCATTTCATGATGTCAAACAATATATGCACTACATTCCTCATTTAATTTGAGAACTTAAAGTAATAGAGGTATTCCTCTTTAAAGATGCAATAAATGAAGATGGGTTATTATTTTTGTACTATCAATTTACTTCACATTCGTTACAACATCAAGCAACATCAAAGTGCAAGCTTGGGACTCCAAAACATGATTTCCTACCTTGCAAAACATGATGGCACAATAACGGAATATTTATCAAAAATTGTACAAGCACTGTGAGCATAACAAGAGGACAGCTGCATTAAAATACATGATCGCATGTAGCTGTATCCTACATAAGTTTCCAAATAGTGAGGTTTCTTCATGGACTCAGCTTTTAACCAATATTTCTTTTGATTATGGAAATGTTTTTGTTGCTTTTATGTCCCCTCCATGTCATAGTTCAACAACCTGTAGGGGAGTAGACCTATTTATATCTTGAATTTTAACGCGTTGCTATCATAATGACACACTACTTCTAACTAGTGTATGCAATGTTAACACTCAGTTGAATCAACTTATCATATTGTGCATTTTGATTTACATGTATAAATTCAAATTCAATTGCTGTTCTATCAGGTTGAACCAATTGTCATATTATCAACAGAAAAAACAAAGCAATGAATATTGTTCATTATATTATTATGGTGCAGGGTGACTTACTTCTGGAGCAGTCTATTTCTGTCCACCCATCTCCACACCCACCAGGACACTGTCCTGTCGCTCTGTCACATGTAGAGGAGGGTGTCTTACAGTGTCGGGAACTGCAGTTGCTGGCACAGTTAGGACCGTACATCATACTGGTACACGCTGAATAAGGCATAAGTGAAACTGGTGTAAGTTTGAAAGTAATGCATAAAGGTTCTCACAGCTGCAGATATGATTGAAATTATAACATCTGTAAAGTAAATTACATCGTTAAACAAACTGTCATTTTGGAACATAAACATTACCAAGCTTTCGATTAGTTGATGTCACAAACTAACGATTAATACAAAGTATACTGAAACATCTTTTTAGTCCTAAACACAATTTACGTTCATCGATTGATTTACAGGTTCCAGTATTGTTTGACGTTACGTAGCTAATTACATGTGTACGTCTCGTCGCAAATTGCTGTTTTTTTTGCGATGCTGCACTGTAAATGATTTCTTGGATCAAACGTTCACTGCACAGGAAGCTTGATACCTGTTCACATAGGGATACACAAAGGCGCCCATGACACAATAAGGTCATGAGTCAACGTATGGTGTGGGAAAATATCACACCTGACTCGCACGTAGGTGTGAATAATTCCACGATCTGTAGGGAAGTGGGCCTATTTTTATCTCGAATTTTAATGCCGATGCCTTCATAATGACACCCTTCTTCTCACAAGTGTATGCAATGTTAACACTGAGTTGAATCGACTAATCGTGATGTGTTTTAATTCAAATTCAATTGCTGTTGAATCAGTTCTTATGTTGAACCAATTGTCAATACGCATATGTAATATTATCAATAGAAAAAACAAAACAATGAATATTGTTCATTATATTATTATGGTGCAGTGTGACTTACTTCTGGAGCAGTCTGTCTCTTTCCATCCATCTCCACACCCACCAGGACACTGTCCTGTCACTCTGTCACATGTAGAGGAGGGTGTCTTACAATGTCGGGAACTGCAGTTGCTGGCACAGTTAGGGCCGTACATCATACTGGTACACACTGAATAAGGCATAAGTGAAACTGGTGTAAGTTTGAAAGTAATTCATAAAGAGTGCTCATAGCTGCAGATTTGAGCGGTGGGGTAGCCTAGTGGTTTGCTCGTTACGTAAAGGGTTCTATCCCTACAATTATGGATTCATAATACGAAGCCCATTTCTTGTGTCCGCCGTCGTAAAACTGCTGGGATATTGCTAAAGGTAGCCTCAAATGAAGTTCACTCACAATCAGTTATCTTATATTTGATCAGTCTACTTATCACGACACTATAGCTAAAATTCTTATTTTTAATATGCATGTTTCAAGTTCAACTATACTTTGTCTGAGTTTGTATATAAGCCGAGGTAGGCACATCTTAAAATTGAATTATGTTGACATATGACAGAGATATGAATCAGGTGGGTTGTGGAAACTGCGTGTCTTTTCCCTCAGTGAAGGTTTCATGAGATGCAGTGATGAAACATGACAATGGGGTGACATTCCCCATAAGACCTTATCATGAGTGGAACTAGAGTTTAAATGCATTTTAGCATTTACTGCATTTATCAAGTGTATAGAACACTCCACATGCATATAAAGAAACGATTGGACTGATCCATTTGGGGCTACAGGTACCCCGTTTTGCGAACACCTGGTGTCATCGCTGATTTTTAGTGATCCATTCATATATTTTTCACAGTAAGTTTGCGTTTTGCACCTTATGTTTCATCGAATAATCGAAACTTATTATTTTCTGGCAAGTGTCACCTAAACACCAGACCACTCATGGAAAATAGTTTAACCTTTCACAAACGTTATCAATACCGGATATCAAATGTACGGCTGTGCACGATATGTTCAGGCGACCTTTCTGGTCAGAAGAGGTGCCTTACGGGATCGGGTCGCTGATGATGCATCCCAATTGCGTAGTTCAGCGCTCATGATGTCAATCACTTGATTGTCTGGTACAGTCAGGTTTTTTTGTTACTGACCGCTGTAATATACCTGGAATATTGCTGAGTGCGATGTTAAACAAGAAAATATACATTCTTTATTCCACATATCTGAGTACGAAGTGACAAAATGTAGACTATATCTTGACGATAATTTTAGTTTGTTTTATACGCATTCAGACATAAACACGGTGATGAATGAACTGTAAACACAAAGCATTTACTAAATCAATTAAATCTAATTTGAATAGACATTACCTTGAGTGCAGTCTGTTCCCTGATATCCAGCCGCACATCCACCATCACACAGTCCTCCAATGACGTCACACCTGGAGTCCGACTTGCAGTGACGTGCAGCACAGGATTGGTCACAGTTTGATCCATAATACCCAGTAGAGCATGCTAGTAAATAGGAACGTCATATTGTTATGTACACAGTCACCTGGTTCTCTTCCCGCAGTGACGGTAATTGCATTATTGGCTGTAGTTTTCTTCATAATATCCAGAATGGCATGCTAGACCATTTATCAGTCATCTATTAATGTCACGTTTAAGTAAAGTGTACGTTTGTTACATGTTATGCAACAAGATCACATGTGTAAAGTGTGGCACATGCTCCAAAAACAAACTATTGAGTTACCACAACTAGGCCTGGATCAATCTACCACTATGCCGGTGCACATCAGTTCTTGATGCCATTACAATATATTAGTATCGAATTAATAAACATAACTTTACAAACACCATTAGAAAATAAATACCAATTATTCAAGTGTAATGTGCTGAAAAAACTACATGTATCCCTTTAGCGAATTCAGGTAAACGAACAGGTAAGAACAAACTTGGTCAATGAAAGTCTGAAATAGCAATACCTGATGATTTAGCATTTATATTGTCTTTCCTCATCTGCTACATATTCTTTTACATGAAAAGATTAATATAAGTTCACCTTGTCTATTTTCTCGTCAACCAAGCCTTTTATGTATTAAGAATTTGACAAGTCAACGTAGAGGATCAAGCGCTGTGAAGAACGGTGAGTTGGGAAGAATTTGCATGAAGTATTAAAAATCATTAAAAAATATGTCAAACCTAAGTCCGGATATACACTCAATACTCAGCTTCATATAATATGACCCGAAAAAAAGAAATAAGTGCCACTCGATACGTATCATGGGTTCTTTGGAACATAAGGTAATTGAAAAAAGTTCTCCAAATGATGTGTGTGATGTTGTTGGTGTATTCGTCCCAACTACTTCACACTTCCGAAGAACAAAAATAAATACATTGACGAAAACAGAACTGAAAAGTAGGCTACGTAATATTAGTTTGCAATACATAAAAATAAATATCTAACTTTAAAATGACACAATATTGTTATTTGGTATTTTTGTTAAAAAACCGTCTTGATTAGATATACTAATTCACCCCCAACAGGATACTTACTCCACACCTGTACTTCAACAAAGTCTAAAAAAGCACTATATTCATCATTATAAGTTTCTGTGTAGACAGTCAGGTAGCGCCAGGCCCCAGGACAGGTGACATTCAGCACATCAGGGATGTCTGTACCGTTAGCACGTCCTGTTACACTGTGACATAGATTTCCTTGTTTTGGATCAGAGGAATTTGTCATAGATGTGTAGAGCTGCACGCCATTACGTCTTAACTTGGCTGAAACAAGTATGAATGTTTACTTTACTTAATGTAGGACATTGAAGGTCATGTCACATTTCATATAGCCGATATTTTAGTGCCGCAAGTATTTCCAACAATTGATTGTCACAATCTTTCTTGATTAAAGCGGTACTGTTTTGCAACGAAGTGTTGAATTGTGTGCCGTTGCGTTGTTTTTTCTACTGCAACAACATTTGAATTTGTTTTATAAACATTTACGGATAATTGTTAAATGTAATCCAGTTAGATTAGATAATCCATAGATTGCAAATCCCTGAGTCTCTTTTGTTGGTATTTGATTTCCTGATTATGTCCCATTTGATTTTGTAATTAGTTTTGTTTCTTTTTAACTTCCAGATGTGTTTGGAGAGTTCTGTCTCTTTTTCATATTTCTCAATTCTGAATGATTTTGTGTGGTTGTTATACCTTGTCTTGAAGGGACCGCTTGCTAACCCAATGTAGGTTACATCATTGGTATCTGTTGTAACTGTGGCCTTTTAGACTACGTCACGAGTGAGGCATTTACCGTTCATTGGGCAATTGGCAAAATCAAATGGGACATAATCAAGAAATCAAACACCAACAAAAGAGACTCGGGGATTTGAAATCTATGCATGGAAGAGAAGCTCCAGATTCTCATGCTAACATATAAGAAGCTAAACAAAAGAAGCGAGCTCATTTCCACCTGTCGCCATGGTAAACCCCCAAGCCGAGCAAAAAAGAAAGGGTCAAAATAAAACCATGTTTCATTATGCCTGATGATCGTACGCAATACCATGGGTGCGTGAAACTCAGAGTTGCAAAATGATATAAGGAAAGTGTATTCAAATATGTATTTATGCTCTACTTTGTATTGAGCACTTTCTTCTGCAATTGGATCATACTTTGATATATATATATATATACCAAGGAGCAAATGAAAGAGCAGGTATTTTCTTGGAGAATGTTTTAAAACGTAAACAGCAATACCTTAATTGATTATATTGCATATGTTAAGTCCACTGCCAATTAGCAAATATTTAGCGTACAAAGCCAAGCCTCATGCACTACTCATGCACTACCATGGTTTCTATCAACAAATAACATCAACATATTGTATACGAGAATATAATTCGACAGTGTGGTATCGTTAAAAATGTATTTTAGATTAATAAAGAGTGGCGACGATTTATTAAATTGATATCTAAAATTGTTATTAACTATTATGTCACAACTGTCGACCTCTGTCCACAATCTCGTGACTCAAAATTATTTCATTGTCATGACGCATTCTATTAGGAAGATCATGAATCGATTAAACGTATCAAGGATCTTTCGGGAATATTCAAAACGTCAATACCATCGAATTATCAGTAGCGATTATGTGCAGAAACAGATTCCATGGGGTGTTTAACCCAAGTTAAACCATGACTCCTTTGTCTTTAACCGCGGTCTAACCAACTGAATTGTTAGTTAAACACCACTTGGCAATGACGGAACTTCTGTTTCCCCTTGTCATTTATCTTGATGATAGAAGACGAAGAAGTATATTCATGAATGAAGGCCACATGGCCCCGGAATGCACAAACCTTTCCTACAATAAACGTTCATATTTTTTTACATTTGTATTTACATAGGTGAATGTCTTTTTAAATATACCGACAGGTTTTTAATAACACAATCATTTCTGGTTGATTGAAGACTGATAAATATTGGGACAGATGGTTGTACATTGTAACATTTTTTAATATATTTTTTTCCTACTACTTTTATAGAAAGGACAAATTACCAACAAATGGTATTCATTTTCTATTACATTACTGTAGCGATTATATTTCCTACATATACTAAACGATGACACTGTGGTTGTATTAAATCGAGTTTTCTATACATTTAGAGTAGTAGAGATTTATAACATGAATAAACAAGGAAAGAAGAATTTGTGATTTTGTAATGCCAGTTTAGGAATTCTATATCTTTACATCGTGTTTTGAATATAACCATGAAGCATTTCATATCGCTGCAATCCTGAGACAACCATGCATATGATAACCCAGTTTGAAACAATAATTGGCTTATGAAAGAAACCCAGTTAGTTTGACCATTTTCGTCAAATGCTTTTTACAGGCATGCAGATATTTGTTTCATGACTTCTAAGTATTCGACACCAGTACTTAATACGACGAGTGAACTAGTGTACACACAGTGATTTTCTTCCCGGCTCTCCTAGTATTGCATTTGTTGATATTCTTTTACCAACGGAAAGAAAGTACACTTTTAAAGAAATTATTCTGAACCTTTTCAATGCTTTTTCTATAGGCACATCCCCGTCTTTTCAATGCTTTTTTCTATAGGCACATCCCCCTCTTTTCAATGCTTTTTCTATAGGTACAGCCCCAAATGTTTGAGCCAAATAAAAGAACAGGAGCAATCTGTAAATCATATATTTTAGCAGCAGTAGAAAATGGGAGAGATGGGAATTTCATATTTAACACAGGAAAAGTCGCTTTCCTTGCTTGAATAGCTAGTTATCACATACTTTGGTCCAAACAAGCCTTGAAGAGAATAGTAGACCAAAGTATTTGAAATATGATACAACTTCAATTTGCGAACCTTTAAAAAAACATTTCTCAGTTTCCCTCAGATAACCAACCTTTCTAAAAACTATGACTTTTATGATTCGCCAAATACAGAATAAAAAAGTTTAATTAAAAATGACACAATTGAAAGAACATTTTTATAAAGTTTAGAAGGAACACCGTCAATACCAGGTGCTTTACCAGACTTTAGACTTCTAATAGCAGCACTTATTTCATCGTCAGTAATGGCTTCGGACAGTATATATGTAGTATTACAATAGTCATAGTTATCATAATCATGTTTATCACATTTATATCAAAATCACCACGTGATTCTGTAATTTTGATATTTAGCAATTTTTAAGTAGTTGTACCAATCAGAATTTGATACACTGTTGTGAACACTGTTAGAGCGCAGCAAAGATTTGATCTTTCTCCAGAACATTTAACAGTCGTTTGACTGTACAGCAGACTCAATCTCGTTCACGACAGACGTTTATAAAGCTTTTTTTTCTTGTCATGACACAATTTACGGTATATCTTCTTTGCTGTCAGGTAATTTTCTAAATTTGCTCCAGATCTGTAGTTCCTTAGAAAATCTAAGCATATACATTTCTTTCTCTTGGAACATAAACATTCAGAGTCAAACCATGGAGGTTATCTTACTCTAACATATGATCTATTTCTATTTATTACTTTAAAGTGATCACCAGCATATTGGAGTAATTCGACAATTTTAACAGTCGCTGCATTTACATTCGTATGTACAACACCAAGAAAACCATTAACTATATGATTGTGCATATCAGAGTTTAATTATCATCATCATCATCATCATTTATTGTATTTAGGCCATAGGCCCATATACATACAATAACATTATATATATACAATTTTGTACAAGTATAAACATGCAGACTTATATGCACAGAGATGTGCACGTGTACAATTTTGTGAAAAATAAATCGAATCACAATACAACAAGAGGAGATCACAGCATTTGATTAATAAAGGCAAATAACCTCAAGAATTATTAAACATCATTTGTACAAAGACGGTTGCGAAGTCGTAAACCATAATTAATGTATAGGATAGTATTCTTTTGTTGCTCGTTAGATATTTAATCAAAATGGAGGAATTTGAATAGTGTATTGATGTTTTGGGGTAAACTTTGGAAATATTTTGTTCTGAGCGATTCATAACATGGACAGATAAGCATAAAATGGTATTCGTTTTGAATAAATGTGGGACATAAAGGACAAAAACGCATATTTTTTTAAACTGAGGAAAAACGACCCGTATTACATACTAAATTGTTCAAACCTAATCTAAAACGTGTAAAACACACTCTTAGTTTTCTGTCTGTTATTTCTGTTAAGTACTGTTCTAGAGATAAGCAGGATTTAAGTGTTTTATAAAGGTCGTATCTTGAACTATTTTCCAATGTAGCTCTCCATTCTTGGATAAACATATCAGATGCAACTTGTTTAAATACACTAAGAAATGCTGTCTTATCTCCAACACCTTGGTAAATCCAAACATATCCAAATCCATGAAGAAATAAAAGTTGTCTGATTTTAGTGACCCATGTTATATAACCAACATTGTTGTGGTATTTCATCATTTCATAACATTTACGTGGAATATGATCAGGTGACATTTCTGTAATCTTTAACCAATATTTTAGACCGCGTACATAAGAACGGATATATAAGGGATGTCTTTCACATTCACCATACACCATACAATTTGGGGTAGATTTGCCAACATTGAAGAATCGTTTACATGCAGTTAAGTGATTTTTTTCCAAGATGTGATATTTTTCGAGACCCCAAATCTCTGAACCATATAACAGAATCGGTTTAACTTGAGAATCAAAAAGTTTGAAGAAAACAGACGGGGAAGACACACCGAGTTTATCAACTAATAAAGTAATGAGGGCTCTCTTAGCTCGAGGTAATTTGTTGCCCATTTATATACCATTTTTCCCTGGATGCAAGAGGACCCCCCTTTCTAAAAACAACAATTTTCGTTTTATCTGTATTAACAGTCAGTTTCCAGGAGATGGTATACTGAAACAATATGTCTATTTGTGTTTGAAGCCCATTAACTGTATCAGAAATTAGTATAACATCGTCTGCGAAAAGTAATATTTGCAATTCATATATATCTGGATAAAGTTGGACACCGTGTTTTCCGTTTTGTTGGATTTTAAGGGACAATTCGTTGATAAAGTAAGAGAAAAGGAGAGGGCTTAAAATGCAGCCTTTTTTCACACCGGTAGGGCAATCAAAGTAATCAGTGACACCATTTTTGTGACGAACACATGATTTGACATTTGCATATATAGATTTTAACCTGTTATACATTTTACCCCCAACTCCCGTTTTTCTCAAACAATCCCAAAGTTTACAACGATTAACACTATCAAAAGCTTTTTTGAAGTCCACAAATGCATCATACAGTTTTCGTTTCCGGCATCCAAGATATTTTTTTACAATAGAATAAAGTGTAAAAATATAGTCGATACGTGAATATGATAGTCTGAAGCCTGCCTGATTTTCTGGAATTTTATCATAAACATTAGACCTGAGCGTTTAACGCTTGTTTAAAACTATAGCAAAAACCTTACCTAACATATTTGTTAATGAAATTGTTCAGGATCGCTTGTATCACCCTTCTTAAATAGAGGAACAATGATAGATTTTGATCAAGTTGACGGAAATATACTTTTGTTGAATATGTCGTTAAAGAGAGAATGCAAAAATGGAACAGTTATGTGTTTGGAACTCTTCAGCATATCCGCTAAGATATTGTCAGGGCCTGGAGATTTTCCAGGTTTAAGTAAGTCAATATCATCGAGAATTTCCTTTCTTGTTATTTCGGACTCAAGAATTTCAAACTCAACATCTGATGGGTTATAAACAGCAATATCGTCATGCTCATTTTCAATAACATCATGGAATATAAAGTCATTGCCAAACACATGCTTAAAATGAGTCAGCCACTGTGTGCCTGTGATATTATTCTGAACAGATGATGGACTGCGTAGAACCATTTTTGGTTTGATAATGAGGCATTTAGACGATTTAATTTGGTAAGTTTAAGGGATTTTAAATAGCTTTTACATTCTGTTTTATATTTGTTGCGTAACTGACAATAAGTTTTCCTATTAGATTCAGATCTATTTTTACGGAACTTTCTTAGCGCTCGTCTTGCCGATCTCCTGTGTTCTCTACACTCGCTGTTTAAATTGAAAATATATTTATGTGGTTTATTTCCAAGAACTGTTTTTTTCATACACTGCCCTGACTCAAGTAGTAGATTTACAAAAAGATCAACTGCATCGTTTATGTTAGTGTTTAGCGTAGTCAGAAGAGTCTGTGAAGTTTCAGCCCAATGATCACTAAGACAGTGTACAAATTCATCTCTATGCAATTCATTCCATACAAATCTATCTGCCGAGTTAGTGCTATTACATTGTGCAAATCTATTTGTGTTTTCTCGTGGAAATGAACAACTCAGTTCCATAGGGCGGTGGTCCGAGTCAAGACTCTCGCCAACTGTAAGATTATTAACAAACTTGTAGAAATCAGATGAGGCAATAAAATAATCAATAGTACTACTACCATTACCACTAATGAATGTATATTCACCATTCATGTCGCCATTAACTCTGCCATTTAGTATGAACAAGTTGAAAACATAACAGAAGTTAATTAGAAATCGTCCAAACTTATTAATAAAATTGTCAAGCGAAGACAGCAGCAGCATCACCATCATCATCAGCATCATCGGGCAGATCTGTGTGACTGGACGATGGTTGTAGGCCACTTTCACTTTCGCATTGATTCGCATTGATTCGTATGTTCTATGTATCTAGGTTGAGGTTGTTATTGTTCATCATTAAACAGGAATGGATTGAACTGACTCTTTGTGTAGTGATGATCACAACTCCAATAGGGTGCGAAACCGAGGGTAGAGGCTGAGTTGAGACGTTGTCTACGTTGTCTGTCATGTCTGTGAGTGTGTTGTTGAAAAAAAAAGATAAAAGAGTAAGGCCATGCTTGCAAGGATGTGTCAGTCACCCAGAACACAGGATGGCGTCACGTGAGAAGGATGAAGAGGTTATGACCAGCCCTTTGACCCTACCCCAACCTTTTACTATGTTCATTGTGGGGCCCACAGGGTCAGGAAAAAGTTCCTTTGTGAAATTATGTATGGAGCAGATGTATTGTCCAGAGGTGTTAGATACACCACCCCATCGCATTGTGTGGGTGTATAGTGAATGACAACCGCTCCACAATGAGTTGGAAAAGATGTCAGACCACTTACGGGTCACTCTTGAGTTTGTACACAGCATGAAAGAAGCGGATTGTGCCTTGCCAGAAAAAGGGGTGGCCCCACATTGGCTGGTCATCGATGATTTGCTGGTCAACAATACAAAAGAAGAAGAAACGGAAGTGCTGCGATGGTTTACCATGAAAAGTCGTCACTGAAACATATCTGTGCTGTATCTCACTCAGAACGTGTTTGCCCAATCACTGCACATCACACCAGTAGTCCGAATGCCCACTACATGATCATCTTTAAAAATTGGAGAGATGCATCACAGATTGACAGTCTGGCTCACCAGGTCTTTCCAGTCAAAGTTCCTCTTCTGCGTGAAGACTATGAAGATACATCCAAGAGCCTTACACTTATGTGTTCTTGGACTTGAAGCCCACAACGTGGCAAGACCATCGAGCAGTTTTTGAGTTCCAAAGTACCGATCGTGTATGCAGGCTCATCCTACGAAGGGAATGAATAAAGACCAAGAGATGGTCATGAATAATCTCTTTGAAGTGGTCTACTCCCCCACATCGCTATGGGCACTTGTGTCCTCTGCACTTCAGAAGAAGAACCCTTCATCACCAGGACCGTCTCACTCTTCGATGGTACCCATGAACATGCATCGTCAGCAACACCAACCACATCCTTCAAAATCATCAGCACCCTCATCACCCCCACTCTATCTCAACCCCTGCAGCAGCAGCAGCAGAAGAAGAAGTCCCCGCAAAAGAAGAAAAAAGACAAGAGACCATCTATTTTTCCGATAAGGGATGTGACGACCCTTGCTGTCAAATGAAGAAATTGGCTATTGGAGTGGTTTTGCGGAACCTGAGAGCAGGACGCATCCCAACAAAAGGCCTGGTTGCAGAGACATGAAGATACCCTGACTAAAATTGTCAATCCACGTTTGGCTATGGATGAACCTCTTGGCTACCTGATACAGCGCAGTGGTATTGGAATACTTGCAGGGGTCTTGACACGCATTCTGTTGCAATGGCAACATTACCTTTAAGCATCACTCCTAAAATAACAGGGTCACCGGCCTGCTCTCCAGTTGTTTGGGATAAATACTTCCACCACCCACCCTGACCCCCTCACCAGACATCCCCATGACACCCACCAGAAGACTTCAACCTGATACCTCATCCACCCAGAGTTTTCTACACTAGCCCATGACGTCATGGCTGCCACCTTTTTTTCGAAACAAGACTTTTACATGACCCTGCCCAGGGATGCCTCCATGGATATCTATCAAAACAACACAGTCAATGCATATGAAATCAAGTTGCCTGATCCTCTGCATCTGAACCGCCAACAGTGGGAGGTGGGAGTCAGCAAAATGCGCTTTCCAATGACATGATACACTCTCTGACTGGTTTGGGCTGAACCTCATACTGAATAAAAGACACCTTTGAGTATGAAAACGCGTCTAGCACTATACCACGGCCACGGTATGGTGTCGTCCATTATGAAAGCAAGAAGATTGCTATAGATAAAGGAGTCTATTCATCTTAAGATTTGGATAAAACCCTCAACCATTTGATCCAAGAGCATATTACGGGTGTCCTGAAACAACAGCCCTCAGACAGAGTCCAAAGCGATGGCAGACAATGGCTCATCATCTGTCGTGATTTGATACCGTGTCCATTTACACCAACCCAGTCGAAGATCAAATTGTGGGCAATATGATGGGCCTCTGGCTGATACACGTGCCTGTGTCAAAGAAGATGATGCAAGACAGTGTGGTGATTAAAAATCCTCAGCATCATGGTTCCTGTGACGGTATTAAACTCTACATCATGGACGGCACGGGACGACCAGTGCCATTTCATATGGGGAAAGCCATCGTGACACTTCACTTCAGACGTCGTCACTAACGCAGAAGCCTCATGTTGGGACACTCGTTGGCATACGACTTTTATCGAGGATAGTTTGGTCAGCGTGGGAGTGGCATCAAAGTATGCAAAGGACAGTATCTTCCACATGGCAGTGGTCTCGGGGGTATCTTGAAGATGGTGTTGCCTTTCCTTAAATCTGTTGGAACATCGGTGCTCAAGATGGGTAAAAAGATCCTACCTGGGTTGGTGAGTGATGTGTTTGCAGGCAAACGCAAATGGTCAGAGAGCCTGAAACATCATGGAATAGCTGCCCTATTGGATGCCTTAGAAGAACGTGAGCAGCCGAGACCATCTAAGAGGCGTGAAGCCGTCCCAACCACCACCAACACCCACCAGAAACAGTGTAAAAGGAAAAGAAAAAATGGTTTAAAGGCCAGTCCTCATCAGACTTTCAACCTGACCAGACGTCCTTCAAGGCAGAGAAAGGGAGGAACATGCATCCATCATCATGTTGCTTCGAGATGCTTGAGAATGCTCAAAGGCCCAGTTGGATCTCTTTACTGTACCCCCTGTTTCCACCTTGGTGCAAGAGGGTCAGTGGATTCGCTATAGTCCCTTGGCGCCACCCTCTGTTGCAGGACCATTCCAGTTTAACATTTCCAATACCGTGAACTCTTACATTGATTTGAGACAGTGTTACCTGAGAGTATGTCTTCGAGTGACTCAGGAAGATGGGACAGATACCACTGTGGGGGATAACCCTATACTGACAGTCAATGCATTGGCAGTTGATGTATTCCCTGTTAGAAGAAGTGCGGCAGCAAGTGGGACACAATTAGTTGGAGATCACATCTTCCATGGGCACTTAACCTTACAGAGCCTCCTTTGAAACCCTTCTGAGTTATGGTAGAGGAGCCAAAACATCTCACTTTCGATGAACTGGATGGTTTGCTGATGATGCTGGTAAAATGCTGGTAAAATGGACGCCTACAATCAATACAAATGCAAGAAACACGGGCATCTTATCATGCCCACCAAGGAAGTGCAACTGACAGGGCGTCTACCTGTTTCTTCAAGACCGCTATCTGCTGGATGGTGTCCCTGTGAAACTGGAATTGCTACAAAGTTCCGGATGAGTTCTTCTTCATGTGTGCTGCTGATGGTGTCTACAAAATAGCCCTGACCAAATCCCAATTTTATGGACGTCAACTCAACATCGATCCTGCTGTCCAAGAAACTCATGTGCCCAGTCTGAATGCTGGGGTGACTGCCAAGTATCCCCTTTCCCATGTGCAAGTGAGAGCGGTTGGAGAGGCTTTCACAAGGATCAGCTCATCGGTGGTCAATTACCAAAACGTGTGGTCCTGAGACTGGTGGACAAAGGTGCCTACGTACGAAGCAAAGAAAAGAATCCATACAACTTCAAACACAACAATATCACCATGATGTAGCTGAAACTCAATGGTCAGGAAGTCCATGAAAAGCGACAACAGCGCCCATTTGAAACAAATATATATCAATCTGTTCTGAAACACAGGGCAGCTGTGGCGGCCTGAGACCTTTGATGTGACTCCCAAGGCCTTTGCTCAAGGTTACACCTTATGGGTGGTGGATCTCACACCAGACCTTGGTGCTGATGAAGGCATCAACTATCCTCAACATGCTGGCAAGTTGGGTTTGGAAATCCAGTTTGGACAAGCTCCCGAGACCCCGGTCACCCTCATCTGCTATAAGGAATATGAAAATGTGTAAATATGTAAATAGATCATTTCCAGAATGCATTGATGGTATAAAAAAAGCACAGACAGACGGTCCTGTCACACCTTTTTCCCCTCCTACGAAGGATGAACCACTCAGTTGAGCACCTTGAATTAAGAAGCCATCGTAGCTGATGACGACCCACTTCATGCCATCTACCGGGGCACCCTGGCCAGAGATGACTTTGCCAGACTGGGATGGGTACAGGATTACCCCTTTAACCCCAAAGCATACATGGTCAACACAGATCCAAGCGATCAACTTCGCACACACTTGGCGAGCATCTACCATCCAGCTCCTGGATCCGTGTAAATGATGGATAGCTATGGACTGTATTCATTACCTCTGTTTAAAGAGACTTTAATGGGTCAGATGAAACAACGATGGAATACACACCATGGACTTGAAGGACGTCAAGAATGATGCCACTGTATTAGAAAGGTTTCATACCAAAGTGTCTACCTCTGTTCCTGTGGATGAGATGCCTACCTTTCGACTGAGTGCCCAGACGCATACCCTACATCAAAAGAACCAACCTTTCTGCCCTTATTGACCTGACACATGTTCACTGATCCTAATCCTATGGCTTTTGTTTTTTGTGTGTAGGTTCATGTGAGCAGGGGACGATCAGAGACGATCTTATCGCAGGGCGCAACACTGGTTTAAGAACAAGTGTGAGGCTATTACAGCATTACAACGAGCTATACAATGCGGAATTGACATCCTCAACTGTTGGAGTTGACCGTATTAGTAGTATCTATAGAGATCAAGGAAAGGTCGTATTATTATCTAGTATCGAGATCAAGGAAATTAATGTAAAACAGAGACGAGCCTCGTCCAGTTTCCAGTTTCGAGTTTGTTTCCAATGGTCCCTTTTCAGGGCCACCCCCCTCTCCCGAAAGAACGCTTTCATCATTGCTTTGCCTACCCACTACCACCACAAAAAAAACAAAGGAACCCTCTTCCTCCTTCTCCCTCCTCCTCTGCCGCCTTCGCCTCACTCCTCCCTCCTCCCGCCGACCTCTTGGAGGCAGGCGCACACCCTCCCGGAACCAGTTGTGATGTCCTCTTGGAGGCGCACGCCCTCCCGGAACCGGATGTGAAGCCCTCTTGGAGGCGCACGCCTCCCGGAAACGGACGTGCCGCCATCTTGGATGCGCAAGCCTATCGAACCGGAAGTGTCGCCATCTTGGATGCGAATGCATGACCCAGCATGCCCCTCTTCGCGCATGCACAGAACTACTTCCGGATACCAAAGCGCTGCTATGAACTAGTGTAGTTCTATTCACTGATGAGTCTCGTTTTCACCCCAATCACAGCGATGGATAGATACGAGTGAACCAACGTTGAGGTGAATGTAACGTCAATCATTGTATCATGGAAGAAGATCGGTTTTGGGGCGGCAGTGTTATGGTATGGGATGGGATTACAGCGAGACAGAGGACCCGTTTGATATTGGTAGAGGGATCATCAGCCTTGTTGCATCGCCATGGCCCAGGCATTACCTTTCAACATGACAATGCCCGGGCTCATATTGCTCGACTGGTTCAGAATTCTCTTCAATAAAACAATGTGAACGTCATCCCTTGGCACATATGAGATGAGATGGATCAGCGCCTTTGACGTCAACCACGTGTTCCACAGACACTCCAGGAACTTCAAAACACGCTCCAGCAGATATGGACAGATATCCCACAGGACTTTGTGCGGCGCTTGGTCCATTCCATGAGACGAAGATGTGTTGCTTGCATCGCAACCAGAGGTGGACACACACGCTATTGATTTGTAAATTGACATTTTGGCATGTTCATGTTTTTTTATGAATCCCGCATTTTCTGATGTCACTTACAGGAGTCTTTTATCTGTTGCAACCCAAAATAGTTTCAGATTTGGTAAAAAAACATAACTTTGCATTTAATCTTATTCAATGTCACAAGAACGTTTGTTGTTCAGTATACATGGAAATTTTAGCTGACATGAAACTGGTAGATGATCAGAATCCGGTCTAGAGTGAAGAACTAGATCTTTGATAAATTGGAACATGTTTGATGATGCGATAAAGTAGTCTGCCAAGCTAGTACACCTATTACTGACACATGTAAAACTTCCCTCTTTGTCACTAACTTATCTCCCATTGACAATATGTATATAGTAGATTTTAAATAATTCAAGAAGAAACAACACATAGCTGTTAAAAATCATCGTTATTTCCCACTCTGGGATTAATGTCTCCACACATTATTTTCGTCATATTCTGATTTCAAGATAGCTGACTTTGAGTCCAAGTCATCAATACCATTATTATCACTGTCTGCATAAAGTGGGGATTTATCTGGAAGGACATATACAGAGCCTAAGTTTAACCTTTTACAGGGTGTGTTTATCCATATAGATTATATATATTTCAACATAATTTAACAGTGGGTTCCTCATGTACACAGCCACTCCGCCTGAAAATCTTCCAGAGTTTTTCGATCTCCTGGCAGGTGATGCAAAACAAATAAAGTCTGGGATCTGCATTGTCTCTATCAGGCAAAATATTTCATATTTCTGGCACAAGTTCCAAAAGTCTGTGTCGTGAATGTGTGAATGAATGCCTTGCACGTTCCAAGCACATATATTTATGTTAAATGTCGAACTAAGAGGCGTTGTCTATTGATAGGGCAGATGGCCTGACTCAGGCTGGTGCTTCAGTTGGCCTTCGGCGCGTCTCTCTTCACCCCTTCCCTGGAGGCCGGGTGTGCTCTCCGTCGTGTCCGCAGGAGAATGGTGATGGGGCCTGCTACAGGTCGATGAGGTTTTTCCTCGTTTACTGCCCACCCGTTGTAATCCCCATTACTGTCTTATACAAAAATATCATCACCTATGATGAGCTTGTCATAAGATAAGTAGGCTATCTTGTCTTCACTCCTGACTTCCAGCATTTGGTTGATGAGTCCGGCTCTAGTCTGTGGTGTTTCTTCCTACTCATAGGGTCTCATTCTTCTACAACTTATCTCTAGCACTTGAAAACACTCTGGATTTGTCTTTGTAAGAGACGAATTTGCATAAAATAGGTTTTGATTTATGTTTGCTTTCTAACTGGTGTGTGCGTTCAAAAGAAAATGAACCTGCATCCTCGATGTCTAAATCATCCTTAAAAAAAGTCTTATCCCAAATTTCACCTGGAGACCCCTCAATGCCATGAATTATGTAATTGTCTGCTCTGTGCTTCAGCCTTATCAACACTATCCTCTAACTCTGTCACACGTTTCCACAGTTCAGTATTTTCTGATTTCAGTTTATCAAATTCCTTATTGAATTCTGATTTCTTATTACCAAACTTTTTGTTCAAGCCTGAAATTTCCAACCTTTTACTTTTCAAAATATCCGCTACATTTTCCTCGGTATGATCAGTATCGTCATTCAATGGGTGATCTTAATGTTCCAAAGGGCAGTAGCTCTCCTTTTGAAATGATATAAGCGACGGTCCGATCTGTCGCTTCCGGTCTGGTTCCCAGATCAATGTGTGCTGTGACAACTAGTGACATGTAGAGACGGAGCCAAGCTAAAGAGTTACCCTGTTGCACCTTCGTTCAAAAACGGTCGTTTTTTAACTAGCACATACTTTGTAATGATTATTAGTTTATGATATCAACATTTGTTGAGTCTTCAACTACAAGATGAATTATCACTATGGAAGAAGAGGGAAAAACGTCATGAAAAACAGTATATTGTACAGTATCTACACAGAATATGCATGAACACAATCAAATGACAACAGACACAGTGGTGACAAAAGCATTGTCGTCAGTGTCAGCATTAATTCAGTTCAGTCATTGCAGATGTGGAGCCACAAGGGGGCGTGATGGTCAGTACCTGGTCACACCTCTTGCAGCCGTCACTGTTCGACAAAGCCTTGGCAATCGGGTTGAGATCAACCGATTTGGACGACCATGGAAGGACACTAATGTTCTCATTAACAAGAAAACTGTTGCTGTTGCACGTGCTGTGTGCTGTCGAGCGTTGTCATGTTGGAACGTATCGGTTTGCTGTAAGATTGCCCTGTACAACCACTAACTGTGATCTACCCGTTGAGGATATGGCTCACCCCCACCAAATTGGTCAACCTGTCGAAACGGCGCAAAACGTTCATGTCGACGTTGGTATACACGCTGTCTTCCATTCGATAGTTGAAGGAGAAAACGTGACTAAGCGCTGAACCAAACGAGTCGCCAGTTCCTGAAATCCTATGCCTGTACTCTGTTGCACCACCGGATACGTCTTTGATAGTGTAGACGTCGCAAGATAGGTCCAACTTTTCGTCGTCTCACTCGAATTCCCACTTCCCTCAGACGATTTCTGATGGTTTGGTCGGAAATTCTTCGCATACCAGGCACTTGTCCTGCAGTGTCCGTTGCTGTAACAAATCGATTCCAAAGGTGATGCAACCAGATGTACCGATCATGTTGAGGGGTGGTCACTCTTTCTCTTCCACTTCTGGGATGATCTTGAGTTAAATAAGTGGGGGCATATTGATCCCATAGTCGAGATATGGTGCTTTGGTGAACGTGCTTTGGTGAACGACTGGGCCTCCCCTGCTTCCAAACGTCCAATGGCGATATCTCGGTCAGCAGTTAATCTTGGCATTTTTCGATCTCCGTTCACTTCAGAAAATTCGTTATGAACTGATGAATTTTTTACGTTTTTTTTTTTTTACAGTCAGTGTCTCTACTCTTGTTTCCAACATTTTGCAGGTGCATCGTGCTGAGAACTTTTTCTGAAAGCAATTTCCGTGCATCCTTTGCATTTTTGCTGATAAACGTTTACAAAAAAAAACGTTTTGAGATGTGTTTTGCGCGCAATGCACAACAAACATGACATGATTAACGGGAATCAAATATAAGAATTTATTTAGGACGATTGCTGGGAAAAAAATCTAATTGGAATTCTCCAAACACCCTTGCATTTCTTTTTTTGAAGAGTGTATGTATCATGATTTTCATTCAACAGTACTTCAAGACACCTGTAGTTTAAAGTATATTTTGTAGATATTATTATCAAATAGCAAATGTAAATTTAGAAAGTTTATCATCAAATCTTCTGATGGTTAAATATATGCACATTGAACCATAAAATCATTCCATGTAGATAAATGGATTTATTTGTGTTATTTATTTTTGCATATAACAGATTATACTTCCATATGTTACAGTCAGTGTCTATAATCAGGCCCAATATGTGTATTGACTGAGAATTCCAATCAATATGTATACTGACTGATTCACTCAGGCAAGGTATATTTTTTCTTACATTTTCATTCATTTCTTATTGCCTGAAAAATAGGACTGGATTTTAGACAGACTGACTGAAATGAATTATTTAATTTAATCTGCTCAATTTAAGTTGGATCTATTTTGATCTTATGCAGATCAAAGTAACTTATGTGAGACATTAAACATGTTTTCACAATGAAATTGATTGATTCTCTAAACATGAAAGAATACCAGAGTCCTTTTTATGTTACTTATCTTCATTGGCATAATATTCAGTTCAGAAACAGTTGACTGCTAATAAGTCATGCACCCGTAATCAAATACTAGTACACATGCACAAGTATGACAAGATATTAAATACAATAATAAGTCATTGTGCAAAGCAGACATCTGTTGGTGTGTAGAGAAAAAAAAAAGAATAACATTAGTAATTTGTTTATTTTGGAATTTGAAATATCAGTTTTTTAAGATTGAGCTTTATCTGTGTTTCAATGATATGATTATGTTCAATGTAAACTAGATGTAGACACTGCAATAAGAATACAATCAACATTATAGAGATCGAAAATTAGTATGAATATATTGTTTTATTTTATATAAAATTGTAGTTGGTACAAATACTCTTGTATATTATAACTAATATATAGGGTCCTCTGTGTTTGAAAATTATTTTTGTTATACTTTGTAAAATTTAAATAAAAGGCCAAAATAATATATATCTTTCATTGATCATATTGAAATATAATCATTGTAGTATTTGGCAACAAACAGCCAGCAGTCATGCATAAAATCCTTTTATACGACATACACCTTTAAATATCAAAAAAGATTTCAGTGATTTCCATTTCTTTTATTTTGAACATTGTATTTTGATATCTAGTTGATAACATAATTTTACAGTGTCTGTTTCTCTTACAATTTCTTGAAAACATTTCTCATTACTCTCCGTTATAAATCTGCCGAATACTCAATATTCACAACATTTAGGCTACAGGCAAGTTTACGTTGCATAAGACCTTCACAATTCGCGTACAGCAACGCCTTACCGTTGTACATACTGAAATGCATGCATATGATGTAGCCTGCTCGGCGATACCAGAACATGGATATAGGAACGTATACAAAATCTACTTAATTTTTGAAAGTGTGATATTCATACACCAAGGGCCACACTTTCAGTACCGATTGCAAAACGTCAACAAAGCGACCTGGAATGAACGATCAGCTGATCTCACTATCTAGTGGTTACAATACAATATAACTAGCCGTGGTCATCCCTGATGTATCATTAAATCAAGGAACATTTATTTCCGGACATGGCAATAGATATATCATTGTCACAACAAAAAAAGTGTAGGTTTCCGTCCTCCGGAAACCTTCCGGATACCTACCAATTTTGGATCCGGCCCGGATACCTTCCGGAAACCTTCCAAAAAAAATGTCAAAATTTGGGGGTGCATTTTGTTCACTTAAGAGTGAAACACATAAAAAAATTAACTTGAAAATACCATGGAATTAGTAGGTTGCTAAAGGCATCTGGAAGGTTTCTGGAAGGTATCCGGATGCACATTTTCTTCATGACTTGCTTCTGGTAAAAAATGTTAGTCTGTGCATTATAGGTAGCTGTTGTGATATTCTGGGTTACTTTAATGTTAAATATTCTCCTAAAACATTTTTGGAGAAGACAATTGTTTAATTTCATATATTGTCCTTTTCAGATGTTAATAGTATTTAATGAACAAACATTAGCTCTCGTATACTGATATCCTTAAATTTCATGTCCAGACTTCCAATTTGTACTGAGAAAAAGAAAAAGTCATTGACAGTGTGCTCACTTGGGCCTTTGGTCCTAGTGAGATGATAATAAGACTATTTGTAACTGTACATGTACTTGTTATATCCAAAATACTAACTTCATTGAAATTTGCCTCACCCTAGTTTTATGGTACTACAGTAAGCTCTTCCTCAGTTACTGTGAATTCTTTTATTAAAAGGGATTGAGAGTTATTTTGACACTGGAGTTGTAACCACTGCTCATATATGTGTATTCAAATAATATAACAACTATGTACTTAATACTTCACAAATATCTCCAGAAATAGGCATTTTAGTTATAATTGCAGAAATACTTTATGAATGACCCCTTCACTATTGCCTTGATCTTACACTTCAACCCTTCATGAGTTATCACTTTTGAGTGTGAATTTGACCTTCAATATCAGTGATAAACATTTCAAAAACATTTCAAAGAGCTATCCAGCACATAAACCAAATATGCAGTCCTTTGGTAGAATTCAACATATCATTGACCAAAATATGGAAGTAATGTAACCAGTATATGTATAAGAATTACTAAGACTTCTGCAGAAAAAGCAATTTAGGGGAAAATGTAGTATATGTAGATCACACACGACCTTTTTCCAACTTCAACCCTTGCCCAAAGGAAGAGTTAGACCACAAACAAACTATTTGTCTAGTTGTGACTTTGACCTTTTGACATAACAGATCAATGTGTCATCAGACCTTTTTTAGAGCAAAGGAAACATGTGTTATTTATCTTGAGATGCCCAAGCAACGCATGGTTTCGTAAGATAGGTGTGGCTATTAAACTGAGGCAAAATCATGAAACATCCCCATTTACACAGCTAGCAAATGAAACATAAACAACAATCAAATTATCAATTTCTTTTATTCATATGCCTATAGAATAACGCACATTGAACAGTGTTCCCATGATGGTTCCTGATGCAGTATGCAATTTCATCCTATTCTTCAATACTCATAACAGAGTGTGATAACAGTTCGCTTGACAGTACCTACGGATTATGTTCACCAGTTCAGAGAACTTACTTTCCCTCAATCCTCCTTTTCTTTCTATATTGCCATGGATGAACGGGAACCAGGGTGAGGGGATACCAGTTGGACTCTATCTCTGCTGCATTGTGTTAGTAGAATTGTGAACTTTCCATTTGGTGTTTGGGTCCACATTTAAAGACAATAAGTCCCATTTATCATTCCTTTCAAGCGTTTACCATATGGCTCAAGACAAGAATTTCCTGAACATCCTGGAAGAATTCCACTCCAGCTTGGCATTGGTTGGTCTTCTCACATTAGCCAGACCAGCCTTTGTGTGTCCTAGTACCATTTGGCATACAACTTCTCGGTCGGCCTCCATTGCAATAACAGGACCCTCGTCATCGCTGTCTGCAAATCACCTCTGATATCTGAAGGGGTGCAGCCTCTGTTTTGGACTCCCTTTCCTGGTCCTTCCAGACTGTCAACCTGGAGTACTCATCCAGGGATCTCAAGCAGGACTTCAGTTTCTGCAGCATTATGTACAAAGATTTTAGCAATCAAAAAGAATTGTTGCCGCATGTACTTACAGATAGAAGGCAGCAAAATCACTTAAGTTGTCATTTGTGAGTCTTGTTATATGCTAAACATTTAAGATAATCACATCTCAAATCTCAACCAGACAAACCAGTGATTAATGTTATGAACTCGGTCCAGACAAACCGATAACTATTATGGACAATATCCCACATCACTGTGGTATGATTACATGCGATCAATCAGCCTACTCAATCACTACCTTATCTACTAATTAGGCTTGGATAGCTGGGAATCTTTTTAAGAGATGTCATTTAGTGATTGTTTCAACTCATCAACATGGAAAAATATATATTTACAATCCTTGTCATATAGCCAAACTATTGCTGGATGCAGTGTTAAATAAATGAGTTGGCTTTAACACTGCTTTGAACAGTATTCCAGATACATTCACAGCATGTTAGTTTGATGTGTGAAGAAAGCCCTAAGTGATGCAGGTCTTTTTATGAATCCCACGAGCATGTGTGTAATGCTGACAAACCTAGCAACATAACCGGGGAGAACCAGGATTTGAACCCATGACTATAGGTTTCTGCTAAGCCCAAGAGATGCAACTCTGCATAGAAAATTGTAGTGCCTTAGATAATAGGACATTCGTGCCCACAGCGATAAGGAACAAACTGAAGACATATTTGCAAAATATCCACTCATATTAACTTTTATTTCTAGGCTATTTGTTTGGCTTTTTCATGGCACTGTTTTGACAGAGATCTAACCTTGATATGACACTTTGTTCAGAAATGATATAAATAAGAGAATACTTTATTATTCCCGAGACAATTTGGGTTACATTGTATAAGCACAGAGAAACAAGTATAAGATTCATCACTGCAAAAAAAATCCATATATACAAGCTTGTATATCCTTTGGAAAGATGATATTTCCAAAGGATATACAAGATTGGAAAGATGATATATACAAAATATACAAGTTTGTATATATGACATATGCAAAATATACAAATTTGTATATATGGTGTATCCAAATTTGTTTTGTTTGTATATATTGGTAAAGGGAGATAATTATTATGTATTTGTGTATAATTATTATATATGTGCAAATTGAAGTGTTTTAAGTTGAGCACTGTGTTTCTTTGTATATGTTGGTAAAGGAGGATAATTGCTATGTATTGCTCTATAAATGTTTTGTATGTGCAAAATAGTATCAGCAAGTTACAAAAAACTGATTTAGTGGCGGGTAACATTACTGGAAGGTTTAATTAGTACTCCACACTGTTAGCGGGAGTACATACTGTCCTTACAATGATATTGACGGGTGGGCGGTTGAGGCGTCTGGTACTTTTCCTGGCGCGGTGCTTGGTATGTGAGTAGACTTTATGGTCAAATGCACAGAGAGGATTAGCTGTCGGGGGCGATTGCTTTGGCGGTAACTTCTGTATTGAAAGTGTTTGAGCTTGGATTTGTTTTACGGGGAGGCCGCGATGTGTTTTGTAACATGCTCTCGTGCACATATGCCAACAGAGTGGATTGCACAGAGGATGAAAACTATTTTATAACTACTTAAAAATGTTGAATTTGGTTTGTTCTGAGCTGTCGGTTTCATTGTAGATATACATTGTTATAATGTGAAATCTCGGCGGAAACGCGGAAAATCGCGTTTTGTAAAACGGTAGTCCTTGGGGAAAATTGTATTATGAGCAACCGGATGCGTAAATAACGTGTGTAATATATTCCCGTATTATATTTTATAATACTTGTTCTTTTAATATTGTTATCAATGCGAGAACGAAGATTACCTTGAAAAAACACAACAGCATGCATATGTTCTAGCAAAAGGAAACTTGATATATATTCATTTGGCTTAATTTCTACTTTGGAAAACTTAGTTGGCGCTCTAAAAGCTTGACGCTGTATAATTTGGCACGCGCATGGTTGGGTGCAAACCATATGTACATCAATAATAATAATAATAATAATAATAATAATAATAATAATAATACATCATGATGGCAGTTTCAATGTAAAGATTAAGTATTTTTAAAGATATTGAAAATAAATCTTGATAACTGCTTTAATCTTTGATCTTTGGGAAAATAATAATGGAATTGGTTGAGTGACTAACGTATTCTACATTAAAAGTGACAGGAACGTGATTTACATAATTAAAATATGGAATAATATACAAATTATAAGAGAGGGTTTGTGATTTATTTTGGGATGAAGTCAGTATTTAACTTACGCTTTCCGACATTATGCGTATTTCGCACACGGTTAAGAAAAAAAATGCAATTCATTTATTTAAAAAAAGTACGAATGCATGAATCCTACATCACAGGACCATGTACATAATTTGTTGAATGTTATTTCGTGAATACACAAATTGCATAACACATTCCCTGAGGACAAACCCAAATTGCCCGTCCCTTTGTGACAGGTGTTAATTAGAGAATGTATTGCCACCATATTATGTCCCGGCACTTTTATGACATGTAATGAACCTAGTCAATCCTTGGGTCTGTAACAACAACATGGGTCTAATAAAATCAAAGTAACATAAATGTTACGTAATTCGAATTAAAAAAAGAGACTGAAAAAATGTAACATGAATATAATTGCCCTTTTGAGGGTAATATAATTTTGGGAAAATATACGTTTTCTTGTATTTATGGACGACTTCACACAAGCTGAAAAATTAAACATATGTTTATATAGCTATATTTACATACATGGCATTAACATGTAATAATAATATTGATCATGTTTGTTAATTTGTACATTTCGTTGTTATTGGTATCCTGAGTATGTTGTAATAATGCATGTGTTCTGATCTTATTTGAGGTAGATTACATGAACTAGTAGAGTGACTTTCTTTCATCAGCGTGGAAGGATTACCCACACATATACCCTTAATCCTTTGTCAAACAGAAAGAAGTCATATAGATATCATATCTAACTGGTACTAAAAGTTCACTATCAATCTCCCCTGATAACAAACTTACATTTAATATCCCCAAGCTACAATACCAAGCATGCTCATGGAGTAATTATGAGAAACCCGAATGTTATCCTGTCTACGTGGTCACACCCGGTGATTGTTAAGTCATTCAGACAATATGGCAGTCTGTATTCATTTCTTATATCCCAAAAGTCCCCACCAAGCTTCCTTTTATTTACATTGGGATGAGGGGAGATATACATATTGTATTAAATAATACATCAATACATCAAAACAGAACAAAAAAGATAGGTCAACAGTGCGGTTGATGGAAAGGGGTTTCCTAAGAAAAGCTATTTAACTGTTTAATACTTAATACGTGTCTCAAAGTATGTATTAAGTCTTACTACTAGTTATTATATATGTGCAAATCCACCCGAACGTCGGATGTACATGGCCGATTTCAAAATAGCTAAATTAGGCACTGTTCAAATTGTTTCCAATAAACCACTGATTAGGATCTCACTGAACCTTTAGAAAAGAATCGTTTCTAAATATATTGTAGTTGGGACATGTGTAAAAATTAATGCAGTGTACCATTGTGACAGCCACAAGAGCATGCATGATGTGTTATCTGAGATGTGTTTTTTAAGCAGATGGAAGTTTAAAGTGACAAAATCTGGTATCATGGCTTAACTGAATATAACATTGTCTAAGTTTAATAATCCTCTTTTTCCGGTGACTATTCCAATTATTAATGGTATCAGGTAGGAATGACTTGGCATAGCATTCAGTTCTACAACGTATAGCCTGTGAATTGGTAAGATTTCATTATATGTAATCACTAACAGCAAAGATGTTTTCCATCTTGTAAAAAGGTGTTATGGCTACGTTGGTCTCACTCTACATTTTCTCGTGGCTTGTACCTCTTATTGCCCGACAAATAGTCCGTAATCAGTGAGTGGGCGAGGTAAAAATTAACGTCTCATCGGCATTATTTCAGCGTCCGTAATGAATTTATGTGTAGACATTCTAGGATTAATTCTTGTTCTTTGGTACAATTATCGAAAACATGGGAGCAAAATATTGGCAATATATATATGCTTGTTCATGACTTATGTAAAAGGGGTTATTTATCTGAGTGAGTGAGTATGGTTCACGGCGGTGGACACCAGAAAGGTATTTAAGACAATTAATCATAGGGCTTACCTCGTTAACTCGCCAATATCAGAATCTGACTGAAATATTAATACCAAAGTCCTTTCATTTTAAGATTAGGTTTTGCACTTGGGCACACTTTGACGTGATATTGAACAGTTTTCTTTTTCCCTGGATTAAGTTTTACTTGCATTCATTCATTTGGTAATTTTCTCCAAATTGGCATTAATGTTTTACGCAGTAGTATTTGGAACTGTCCATTTTGGGAATAGGGTGGACCCCACCGCAAGCACAGTAAACAGACATTCCAAGGTGAATAATATGTACTATAGTTTGTTGGCTCGACATGCAAGACTCCATAATTTTAGTTATAAATTCATAGTAAAATTAAATTAATTTTGTTTATAAATAATTCATTGATGTATTTGACATGAGACGTAGCGACACTCATGTATTTTATAATAATGTACAATTTCAATGCCTTAAATCTGTTGCATTAAACAAATTCTTTGATTTGATGTTGTCATATTGTGACTCAATTTGGGTCTAGTCTTCCAAATGTTCTATTGCGAATACATATGGTGTCAGCGCCCATGATCGCCATATCTATGAATGAATGAAAATATCATCATTAATAAACTTACCTGAGCTCAATATGTGTTCTGAAGACCAATCGCTGTAAAGCATCTTGCACGGCTTCGTTCACGTTCACCCTCAAATATACGAAAGGAAAATCTGCGACTGTGCGTGTTCAATGTTCGTTTGCACTTTTGCGACAGGCGGTCGTTTATTTATTAAGATTCCACAAATTCATAAATCACAACTGATGTAGCTGCCTTGGTTAACTGGAGTCAGGATATAACTAATTACAAACTCTGTTCTAATTATGCTAATCGAGGAAGTGCATTATACTGGATGACAAACTTAGTAATCCTTTCACACTAATCTTTGTTAACAATGAACGCATGTCAAATGACTAAATAAACATCCTTTTTTATTTTCTTAAGTAGAAGTATCACAATGGGCGGTGAACACAACTGTTTGTAGAATGAAAGTTTCAGAAAGGAATACAAATACAAATATACAGAAAGGGGTTTAAAATGGTTTCTTTCTTTGCATCCACGCATTGTTGTTGTGGATGCGGTTATTTGCTGTCGGAATTGTTTTTGCAATTCAATTAGTTAATTACATGTCACATGACAACTGCATGTCACGGGGGCCTGGACATAAATCACGTGGCGCACTATTAGGCCTATAATAACCCCCAACCTTGATTCTGCATCAATTCAAAAACTCCTGAATCCTCATCGACTCCTGAATACTTAGATTTTGACGTTGTTATCTTGATCATCAGAACCATCAAAGGCGGCAAAATACAGTAAGCAACTTTTCTCCCACTTTTCAATTAAGATGTATACAAGTACAACACGTTTAGTAATTATTTAAAAAATTGTACGAGTTTCTTAGGATCAATAATTAGTAGAACAGACGTAAAACAGGCATACGAATGGACACGTTATCGACAACAATCCTATATATTTTAGTAACAATGATTAGTTGGAGTGACTAGTATATATTTGCAAAAAATAGATTTATAAAAGTTCAGCTTAATAAGTACAATACACCCATCAAATAGAGCTGCATGTGTCAGGGACCCAATCTAGATAGCGCCAACATCTAGAACCGCTGTGCCGGAAGTAGGTAACGTTTCTAGCTCTTACGTCGAGTAAAATCAGAAATGATTCGCGTGATACATATATGATGTACATATATGTGAACAGCCTCTCGTTATTAATGCCCTTTAATTGTAGTCATCTTACTATTTGATCGTTTATGCCACACAAAGCTATAAGTTCCGTAATAAAAATACGGAAAAATGAACAGAATAATCTCATGGACATATATTCAAAAATGGTAGCATAACGAATGAAGTAATGTTTTAATTTCCGTTCCCATAATACTGTTTAGATGAAACACCGTTAGCAACTTGAATGGGAATAAACAGTGGTAGCTGTCACTAGCCAAAGGATACTAGACTATACAAGAACAGTTTTAGCATCTCACACCGTCCCGACAGGCGCCAACCTCTCAAATATTGCACAACATATATTGATGGCGTAATATGATATTAATATTACATTGTTTCTTGAATACTGTGCGAAGAATATTTTGTACGATGGCAAGATTCAAAACAAGTATCATTATCTTCTTTGCGAGGAATTTAGAAGTTGGAGTATTGAGAGAGGATAAGATCTGTGGATGAACAACATCACTTGCTTGATAATGGTGTTACAACATACACCTAAGCGTCTCTTCTAACTGTAATAAAGACGTTGTTCATCAATATATCTTATCTCTACTCAGTTTTCATTATCGCTAAAATTAGACAAAACTGTAAAAATGGTTTAACAATCAATGTTATCAATATTAATTAACACAAGTATTGTGGTAGCACAGCTAGTCCCTGTAAAATTTTCATTTAAAAAAAATAAATAAAAAATCACAGCGCACAGGGAAATTGAGCGAGGCTCAATTCGAACGGTATTCCCATGTTATGTTCTGTTTTTCTGAAAATGTACATGAAGCGGATTGGTCAAGAAGTTTATATGAAGACCACTCCGGAATACAATGATTCAAAAATGCATACATGATATTGTAAATATATCTAGATTTTTAGACAGGATAATGCATAGATAATATTCCAACAGTCATTACTAGATATCAATAAAATCGACCTGATGTCAAGCACATGTTATTTGACAAGATTGCAGTAGTCGTGAATTATAGGTGGATATGTTTGAATTTCCCCTTAGGACTGTGGTGAATGAATTATGGCTCAATTCGGAGTAGCTAGTTCAAGAAATGGGTGTGATAAATGATAAACATGTAAGGTTCACTCCCAGACATCACATTAGTCTTTAGTCTTTAGACTTAAGAATGGAAAGGCTACAGGTGTGGATGATATTCCTGCAGAAGTGTTAAAAAAATGTAAGTTCAGTTGATTTGTCGCACAGAATTATTAACTATTGCTTTGTAAATGGAACTGTACCAGCTATGTGGAACAGCGATATATCCATCTTATTCCTAAGAGCGGTATGAAGGATTTTAGAAACCCTTTGGTATCATTGTAACATCTATTCCTAACAAGTATATGCTTATGTACTCAATTAAAGACTAAGTAGCTTGAAAAGGACAATATCATAGCTGATAAGCAAAATGATTTTAGATCCAAATGAGACTGTATTGATCATTTATAGGTTTAAACGTCTTTAGTTCGCATAGAAAAAAACAAAACAATCAACCTTTGTTACATTTGTTGATGTAAAAAAAACCTTCGACACCGTTTATAGCGAAGCTGAGGAATATTGGAGTTCGAGGAAAGAACATTGAATGCTATCCAGTCGATTGTATGTCGATGTCAATTCTACTGCACGTGTAGGAGAATTTCTTACAGTACGTTTTACTGTTTAACATTGTGTAGGGCAGCTATATTTTCTGTGTATGTTAACGACCTGGCTATTAACAATCTCAATTGTGGCGTACTTGTTGATGAGACTATGCTCTCCATTTTAATGTATGCTGACGATATTGCATTAACTGCCCCCAATGAATGTTGATTACAATCCATGCTTAATGTACTGCATGAATGATCAACACGTTGGCAACTGTCAGTGAATATGAATAAGACAAACGTAATTCATTTTAGAAATCACAACCGAGATCATCGGTTTCATTCCTCTACGCTGGGCAAACACTGGTCTATGTAGAATCATATCGTTTTCTGGGACTACGGGTTGATATGTGAAACTGTGAAAGAGTTGTACAATTCTGTCAGCCATGCTTTGTCTTTGTTTTATTCTGTTGGTTGTATGTCTTATGATGTTTTTATGAAACTGTATGAAAGTCTTGTTGAGCCGGTAATGTTCTATGGCTCTGGTATATGAGGATAAAACGTTAATCTAATCCAAAATAGAGCCTGTAAATTATTTCTTGGTGTTAGTAACGGTACCTCCAGTATAGCCAACGGTACCTCCGGTATAGCCAATAATGGAGACATGGGTCTCTCCTCCCCGTTTGTTACATTACATGCTAATGTTTTAAGACTACCCCAAGATTTAATAACAGTACTTGTAACGCTTTGATGAAGAAAATGGTTACTATGTAAAAGTTCATGGAGTACTAAAGTTGTTGTTAAAATTGCCTGTAATCTTAATATTTATGATGTTATGAATATTATGACTGCTCCAATGTCCCGAAAGAAGAAAATTGCCCATATTAAAAATGTTCTCGTAAACAAAGATGAACTGAGCTGGAGAACAGCTTTGGAACGATAAACATAACGTTAAGGGCAATACATTAAGAACTTTCACGATCGTAACGTTGTTGCTCCTTATGTTTTAAATACAGGGATACGTCGCATTTTAGCTAGTTTTAGATCTGGATCGAAACAGGACGATTTACAACCCCCCAAACCTTTTAGAAAATAGAATCTGCCCGCACTGTTTTAAATTTGTTCAAAAAAGTTTGTCGAAAATGAATTTCACTTTATTAAATGTTATGTCCTTTATGATCTTAGAAGTATTTTACTTAGATAATGGTCATCTTTTGAAACACGTGACGCATTCATAAAATAACTTCCTCTGTAAGGTTCACACCCAATTGTCAGACACCCCATTTGGCAGGTGACCGAATCATCAGACAGACCAGTCAAGTGTGACCAGTGTATTCGCCTGGTCTAAACTACTAATTACTGTGCTGCTCTCGAATGTGGGCAGAGTAAGCTATTCAAACTCGTTAAGTGATACAGATCAAAGCGGTTTCACTCCTGGCCGCTCAACCCTAGATAACCTCGCCCGACTAGAACAAGATATTAAGACAGGACAACTGAATAAACAATATACCACAGGCATCTTCTTAGACTTCTCTAAAGCTTTCGACATGGTATGGCACGATGGGCTAATACAAAAACTTAAAAAAATAGGACTCAAAGGTCAGATAATAAACTACATCCAGGACTTCCTAAACAATCGTAAAATAACCGTGTGTATAGACCAAACTCTATCGGACCAATGTCCCCTAGAAAATGGCACTCCACAGGGCAGTATCCTCAGCCTCACCCTCTTCAATATAATGATAAACGATCTATTCGAGGGTCTATCCCCTAAAGTAAACACATCAAAATTCGCGGATGATGGAGCCATCTGGATCCGCACTAAAAGCATGAAAATGGCCACAAATCTACTCCAAAAATCTCTTAATAAAATACAACAATGGGCTGACAAATGGGGCTTCTCCCTTAACTCAGAAAAAACAACAGGAATAGTATTCAAACATAAAAACATGAAACCCGCCTCCCCAATCCTCCAGCTAAACAACCAAACAATCAAATTTCAAAAACAATCCAAATTCTTAGGACTTATTTTCGATGAACATCTCACCTGGGATGCTCACATCCAAAACCTAACAACTAAATGCAGTAAAGACCTAAACACCCTAAGATGCCTAACTGGCTCTAACTGGGGAGCCTCCAAAGATACTCTCCTCTCTCTCTCTACATATCCCCAATTAGATCAAAACTAGACTACGGCTGCGCCATATACAACACCCTAAACAACTCTCTATCCAAAAAACTTGACTCAATACAATATCAGGCTCTCAAACTCATTACACGCACCCAACATGGCACCTCCTACACCTCACTTCAGGCCTTAACAGGAGAAATGCCACTAAGTCTACGCAGGGAACAGCTAAGCTTAAATTTCTGGGCCGCGTCCCAATCAAACCCTCTCATCCAAAACTTAATAAACCAAAACATCAGCCCTAAAAACCAAGCTCTAGCTCGTAAACACCCCTTACTTACCCCAATATCCCAAAGAATAACAAACTACCTAAATGAACACCAAATTAAAAATCTTAAACAAAACTGCAAACAATCAAATATCTTCACCCCTAAACTTAAAATACCCAAAATAGACACAACACTAGCTAGCCAAATAAATAAACAAACCGACCCAAACATAGCTAAAACTACCACACTAGCATACATACACAAAAATTGGCCAAATTGGTGTCACATTTACACGGACGGATCCTCAGATCCGACCTCCAAACACACAGGTTTCGGAGTCCATACCACACAACCAACTAAAACCACACAATCCTTCCGACTCCCAAACAACCAATCAATATTCACGGCCGAACTAATGGGCATGGCCTCAGCCCTCCACAATCAAGAATCCAAAAACAACAAAAAAATCCTAATACTTACTGACTCCCTAAGTGGACTACAAGCCCTCCAAAACAAAAATACCAAAAACCGACCTAAATTAATAAATCAAATACTTAAAAGCTCCAACGACCTAACAAAAGCAGGCAAACAAATAACCTTCTTGTGGATACCCGCCCACGTAGGAATATACGGTAATGAAAACGCCGATAAAGCAGCTAAACTATCCCTTAAAATCCCAGAAATAAGCTTAAACTTACCCATCTCAAAAACAGAAATTAAAAGTGTAAACAAACAAAAAATCACAAAAAATGGCATAACCTATATCTAAACTCAAATAGCAAAATCAAAAGAGTGCTCAGCAAACCACTAACCAAACCAAAAATTCTCCATCCATCAAAAAAAATCGACAGAGTAATCACTAAACTCCAAACAGGACACACCAACCTAAATAACCACCTAAAAAATTTAAAAAAACACACTACAGGTAACTGCCCACACTGCAAACAACCAGAAACCCCAGAACACGCACTCATCCACTGCACACACTACCTAACACATCGAACCGCATTACAAACCACCCTCAATCTAAACAAGGCTCTCACTCTAGAAGCAATACTAAACCCACAAAATTAACTAGAAAACTTCAAGGCCTTAGGCGTATTCTTAATAAAAACGGAACTAATAAAACGCATCTAAAACCATAATAACCTACCAAATCAAAATCACATAAACAAACAATCATCCACCATACCCAGCTCCCTTAGTTCTCCTCCCCAACCCCATCAGCATCTATTCCAAATCTCAAAATTCCCCAATTCTATATAAGCAACCCCTAAAGCCCCCTCTTGGGTTGCACAGACCACCCTCGCCCCTTTCGGAAACACATTAAATGGCCTGGCCGGGCCCGTGTGCGAAATACGCATCAGTCGGAAAGCGCACGTTAACTCTCCAAAGTAAGTAAGTAAGTACAGATTAAACTGATTCCTCTACGCTGGGCAAACACTGGTCTATGTAGAATCATATCGTTATCTGGGACTACGGGTTGACGAGCATCTGTTTAATGTTTAAAACTACTTTCAACTACTTGTTGCTGGCGTACGCATTTTATATTGATCAAACTGTTATTAAGATCTGTACAAATGTTCTATTTCTTATGTAAAACATAACGAAATACAAATTATGTCATAACATCATATAGTTGTCATAATGAAAATAGTATTAAAGCATTATTGTCACATGCAATAATAATACTGTTCGGTATCATTAGTAAACTTTGCAACCACATATTATGTGAAACCTTCTATAAGGGGGGGGTGATGAAATTGAATGAAGCAGTGGTAAAATCTAACCATATATACAAAATTGTATATTTTGGAAATATCAAATATACAAAATTGTATATTTTGTATATATTCTTGTATATTTTGTTTTTTTTGTATTTTTTCTTGTGCATGATTTAAGTTAAATACACTCGACCCGTGAAGATTGTGGGGTAGAATATGTCTTCAGCAACCCATGCTTGCCGTAAAAGGCCATTATGCTTTTCGTAAAAGGTGACTAACGGGAACGGGTGGTCAGGCTCGCTGACTTGGTTGATGCATGTCATTGATCTCAATTCCTAGGCTCGATGCTCATGATATCAATCACTGGGTTGTCTGGTCCAGACTCGATTATTTACAGACCGCCGTCATATAGCTGGAATACTGCTGAGTGCGACGTTAAACAACAAACCAACCTAAATACACATACATACACACACAAACACAACATCCAAACACCAGGGTTAGAAATTGGCACTAGTCATTTTGACATTTTAAAGGTTTTGCTATATGCTATCATTTTAGGACTAGTGGACTGAAAGTGTTAGTTTCTACCGCTGCAAACACTAATCAACTAATGAATTGGGTGGTCATACTAGGTAGTCATCATACTCTGAGGGCATGGATCTTTGCTGATAATAACAATCACTAGATTGCCTGGTCCAAGTTCAATTATTTACAGACTGCCATCACAGAGCTGGACTATTGTGAGTGTGATGTTTCACATTGCATTGAAATATACCATGATGAATACATGTAGTTTGTATTTATCACAAACAAAAATACTCACTAAATACTTTGTATCCTCCCTGAGGATGTCTGTGAACCTCCCCACAAACCCTGAGCATGCTGAAACAACTAACTTGTCTTTATCCTGTGTTTCAGTGTGAATTTGTTAATTTGATTGATAAGCTGTCATTATTCATTGTAATCCATATCTCACTTTCAGGTGGTTCAGGTGGCAACACATGATTGGAATTGAATGCCACGTATTGTTTGACATGCACTTTGCCAGATTTATACCCTTGGTAACTAACCCTCATCATCAAATCCCAGCGTTGTGTTGAGAATAAGGACACGACCCTTAAAAGTCCTGCATCTGTAGCTCTTATGCAAGCCCAAATAGAAATACCATGTCACAACAAACACTTGATCATAATAATAACAAAGGGTTTCCGAAAACAACAAAACTAAAAGGCCCTTGACGTTTACAGTAGTAACATGGAGATCAGGAAAATATCTAAATCAATCAATTCCATAAGAAATAGAAATCATGGAACATTACGTCTCGAAGCCCTGCTACGTACCTGGCACCCGCAAGCTGCTCTTCCTTCCGTCGGCTGTCAATCGAGTTTTCGAAATACTTGACGTCCTCGTAGTGGATGGCTCAGGTGGATTTCGACCGGGATTTCCGTGTTAGAGGTGATTGAGAACAATGTATCGATACATGACGTAAGCATATCGCAATCAAGCATCACGATGTACATCGATTACACGAGGTTTGAGTGTGTGTTTACATTTGTGTTCCTAAATGGCGCCCTCGGTCATACAGGGAATTATGGGTAGACTTGCTTGTCCCGGAATAACACGAGTTGGTCACGCATGACGAGCGGTCATTTCTGCAGCAGTTACGGAAAGAGACGAGGTTGGCCGATTACAGTTCATACATGCCATATTGGGGATTTCGACAGTGTGTATTAAGAAGTATATCTACGTGGTGTAAGTAATATGCGTTTGTTGCAGTTTGCAGTTGCAGTTTGTACTCCAAGCGAGCAGCACCTCCCAAGTCAGCACAGAGCATTGCCTGATAGCCAGCCAAGGAGAACCTCAACATCGGTAATTATCACGTTATCCTCTCAGCCTTATTCACATACATGTACTCTTAAAATCACTCTCGCCGTTTGTTTGTTTGTTGTTTAACGCCGAACATAGCAATATTCTAGCTATAGGACAGCGGTCTGTAAATAATCGAGTCTTGGCCAGACAATCAGTTGTTAGTTTGTACCCCAAGCAAGCAACACTTCCCAAGCCAGCACAGAGCATTGCCTGATAGCCAGCCAAGGAAACTCCATCATCAGTAATTATCACGTACTTACTTACTTACTTTGGAGATTTAACGTGCGCTTTCCGACTGATGCGTATTTCGCACACGGGCCCGGCCAGGCCATTTCATGTGTTTCCGAAAGGGGCGAGGGTGGTCTGTGCAACCCAAGAGGGGGCTTTAGGGGTTGTTTATATAGAATTGGGGAATTTTGAGATTTGGAATAGATGCCGATGGGGTTCGGCAGGAGAACTAAGGGAGCTTGGTATGGTGGATGATTGTTTGTTTATGTGATTTTGATTTGGTAGGTTATTATGGTTTTAGATGCGTTTTATTAGTTCCGTTTTGATTAAGAATACGCCTAAGGCCTTGAAGTTTTCTAGTTTATTTTGTGGGTTTAGTATTGCTTCTAGAGTGAGAGCCTTGTTTAGATTGAGGGTGGTTTGTAATGCGGTTCGATGTGTTAGGTAGTGTGTGCAGTGGATGAGTGCGTGTTCTGAGGTTTCTGGTTGTTTGCAGTGTGGGCAGTTACCTGTAGTGTGTTTTTTTAATTTTTTTAGATGGTTATTTAGGTTGGTGTGTCCTGTTTGGAGTTTAGTGATTACTCTGTCGATATTTTTTGATGGATGGAGAATTTTTGGTTTGGTTAGTGGTTTGCTGAGCACTCTTTTGATTTGGCTATTTGAGTTTAGATATAGGTTATGCCATTTTCTTGTGATTTTTTGTTTGTTTACACTTTAAATTTCTGATTTTGAAGTTTAAACTTATTTCTGGGATTTTGAGGGATAGTTTAGCTGCTTTATCGGCGTTTTCATTACCGTATATTCCTACGTGGGCGGGTATCCACAAGAAGGTTATTTGTTTGCCTGCCTTAGTTAGGTCGTTGGAGCTTTTAAGTATTTGATTTATTAATTTAGGTCGATTTTTGGTATTTTTGTTTTTGAGGGCTTGTAGTCCACTTAGGGAGTCGGTAAGTATTAGGATGTTTTGGTGTTTTTTGGATTCTTGATTGTTATCCTTTCATCCTTTAATATTCACATACTCTTATTAAAATCACTCTCACCGAATTAATCACAAAACCCCTAAATCCTTAAAAATAACAACACTCAACTCTTATAAATAACACCTTATCCTCCCCCATCTCCCTAACACAGCTTGCACTCATTTCTACTCACTACCCACGCCCACCACTCAAACACACCCTTTGACCCAACTCCTAAAAACAAAAAACACCTAATCCCCCCTTCTCCTTAACACAACGCACGCTCTTTCCTACTCACCACCCACGCCCACCACTCACATACCTCCACTCTTTCGACTAAATATCTCCTAATCCCCGCTTTCCACTTGTCTCACCTAATCCCAGCCTTCCAGCAACAAAATAAATCTTTAATAATAATTAATCCATTTCCCAAACCCCCCCTACTAAAACCAACAACAAATAACCACTGCAACCTCCTCCGTCTCCTAAACACAACTCACCCAGTAAAAACAACAAACCAGCTCACCTCCCCAAAACACCACTCCCACTTCACCACCACTCACCACAACACACGCTCTCCAACTCTCCAACACAACACCCAAACAACATGACTGACACCCGCAACGCCACACTCGCAGACATTCCAGCTCCTTACTCACCCACGCCTGCGGAAGCGCACAACACTTCCGGGAGGTCACTCGAAAACATCTTCCCGACCGAGTATTGCGAAAGCACGACACACACCAACCCCACCAAACCAGCTAACTCACCACCTCAAAACACCAAAAAACGCAAACTCGACAAATCCACACCACCTCCATCGCCCACACCCTCCCCGGCCGCCTTCCTCACCACCTTCGCCCTCTACTTCTTCTCAGCAGGCTCAGGCACCACTTTCTCACTAGAACTTTCGGCAGATAAAATAGGACTTTTGTTTAAAAGAGAAAAAATCAATTACAACAAAATTAAAGAGCCAACAAAGGATACCAGATAATCTTTCCTAACCGAGAATCTTACAACGCAGCAAATAAAATAACTCAAATATTCCACGTCACGGTAATCAAACAAACACCTAATTGGCAACAATATACACGAGGCGTAATTAGGGTTAACCCAAGGGAAACAAGTGAGGACTTACAATTATACTCTCTAGAAGCTAACATAAACCAAGACCAAAACCCTCAACCCCTAATCACCAGCACGCGTAGAATAACCTCAACAAGAAACGGAAAAACGGTCCCAACCTCCATTGTCATAATCAACTTCAAAGAGACCGCTAGATTCACTGAAGCCCCCAAACACATATCCTTCGGAGCCTATACCAACTTAGAAGTCAAACCCTACATAAAGCAGGTTAAGCAATGTTCAAAGTGCCTCAAATACAACCACACTGCCTCCCAATGCACATACCGTAAAACTAAATGTAAAAAATGCGCAAAAACAGACTGCACAGGCACATGCACACCCTGGTGCATCCACTGCAAATCCACCCAACACACTTCACTTTCAAACCAATGCCGACACAGACACACACTCACCCAGCAGGCCAACAAACACATAAACATAGACACGGCTAAACTCCAAACACGAAAATTTGCAACACCTGCATCTAAACCACTCCTCCCTACACCACACCCAAACACCATCCCACAAACAAACACCCCACCCATAACTGACAGCTCTGTCTGGGGCCCCTACCAAGAAACCGCACCCACCTCACACACACAAGCAGCCACTCAACCAACCACGAACCCTCCCACATCTCACATAGCCAAAACATCAACCCCCGCATGCAAAACAAACCACAAAACAACACGACCCTCATCCAAGCACCCTACGGCCCACATGGCAACAACACTCCCCCTCAAGCAAGCACAACCACAAAACAACACAAACACTAAGAAATCATCAGCTACACCCATCCCGCAAACACCTACACAACCCTCCACATCACATGCCTCCCCCATGGAAACTCAAACAGCTAACCCTAATCTAACCGATGACGAAGATTTCTCCACTACTGAGGAAACAATAGAAACTACTCCAACTAAAACAAACCAAACTTCCCAACAAGACAACACCCAAAACCTAAATAACCCCACCTTACTCCTAGCATACATGCATAGTCAAAACTCCCCCAAAGTTAGCAAGAAATCATTCCACAAAGTAGCTTTCAATCTAAACTTAACCAATCTACCCTTCTTCCTCTTTAACCTCTGTCTAAAAGAAGTCACCGAATAAACTAAAAACTAAATCACCAATCACCCGAACCCAATAATGGAAGACTAAATATTTTTCAGTGGAACGCCAACGGACTCACCTCCCACGTCCATGAACTAAAAACTAAATTTAAACTAAATAAATTGCTTGTATCCAGGAAACCAAATTCTCAAAAAAATCCAAATTTACACTACCTAACTACAACTCAGTTAGAACTGACAGAGCAAAACCCAAAACAAGAAGAGCCGCAGGAGGACTAATCATATTTATCAGGGAAGATATAAATTACGAAGAAATAAAAATTGACACGCCAAACCTAGAAGCCAACGGCATTAAAAATCACATTAAATAACCGAAACATAAACATAATAAATATTTAACACTGGGCGGAACAAAAAGTCCAACCTGAGGATCTAAACAAACTACTCCGAATAAGCGATAAATGTACTATATTCCTAGGAGACTTTAACGCTCACCATCCTACATGGAGCATAGATGATAAAATAGATAATCATGGCAAATTAATCTCCGAATGGATAGAAACAAACGATCTAGTACTCCTAAATAGCAACCAACCCACGAGGTACGATAAGATAAACCAAAAAATGTCGGCTATCGACTAAACCATATGCACCGCAGATCTAGCTCAAAGTACTCAATGGGAAGTGCACGACGTCCCGCTAGGTAGTGACCACTTCCCTATAAACATAACTATAGGAAATACAAACGTACCAATCCAAACAGAAAACCAAGAACCAAAATTCCATTACAATAAAGCTAACTGGGACCAATTCCAAGATATTTGCAACGAAGCTAACTTAAACGAAATAGAAAATAATGGTCCAGAAACCTATTGTAAAAACCTAACAGACTATATAATAAACGCAGCCAAAACCTCCATCCCCTTCAAAACATCTAAAACAGGCAAACCGACCGTACCATGGTGGAATGAGGAAATAGAACAGACTAGACGAAAACGTAAATCAGCCTTCAATAAAGCAAAACGCGACTACAAACATCTAAAGTTAGCCCACGAACTAAACCACCAGGTTAAAAAACTAGTCCAAATAGCCAAAAGTAGAGACTGGAAAAAATTCTGCGAAGGTATAAATAACCGTACAGATGCCAAAACGGTCTGGCGCAAAATCCACGCCATTAGAGGTTTAAAACGACATAAAAAAACACCTAGCATTAACAACTCAACCAACCCCGCCCAAAAAGCAAATAATCTCGCCAACCACTTTTCGGCCGTTGGCAGTAACTCCAACTTCAGCCAAAAATTCCAAGAAAAACTTAAAACAGAAAACAAACCCACAAAAGAACCCTAGATAACCTCGCCCGACTAGAGCAAGATATTAAGACAGGACAACTAAATAAACAATATACCACAGGCATCTTCTTAGACTTCTCGAAAGCTTTCGACATGGTATGGCACGACGGGCTAATACAAAAACTTAAAAAAATAGGACTCAGAGGTCAGATAATAAACTACATCCAGGACTTCCTGAACAATCGTAAAATAACCGAGGGTATAGACTAAACACTATCGGACCAATGTCCCCTAGAAAATGGCACTCCCCAGGGCAGTATCCTCAGCCCCACCCTCTTCAATATAATGATAAACGATCTATTCGAGGGCCTATCCTCTAAAGTAAACACATCGAAATTCGCGGATGACGGAGCACTCTGGATCCGCACTAAAAGCATTAAAATGGCCCAAAATTTACTCCAAAAATCTCTTAATAAAATACAACAATGGGCTGACAAATGGGGCTTCTCCCTTAACTCAGAAAAAAAAACAGAAATAGTATTCAAACATAAAAACATGAAACCCGCCTCCCCAATCCTCCAGCTAAACAACCAAACAATCAAATTTCAAAAACAAACCAAATTCTTAGGACTTTTTTTCGATGAACATCCCACCTGGGATGCTCACATCCAAAACCTAACAACCCAATGCAGTAAAGACCTAAACACCCTAAGATGCCTAACTGGCTCTAACTGGGGAGCCTCCAAAGATACCCTCCTCTCTCTCTACATATCACTAATTAGATCAAAACAAGACTACGGCGGCGCCATATACAACACCCTAAACAACTCTCTATCTAAAAAACTTGACTCAATACAATATCAGGCCCTAAAACTAATTACATGCATCCAACATGGCACCTCCTACACTTAACTTCAGGCCTTAACAGGAGAAATGCCACTAAGTCTACGCAGGGAACAGCTAAGCTTAAATTTCTAGGCCGCGTCCCAATCAAACCCTCTCATCCAAAACTTAATAGACTAAAATTCTAGCCCCCAAAACCAAGCTCTAGCTCGTAAACACCCCTTACTTACCCAAATATCCCAAAGAATAACAAACTACCTCAATGAACACCAAATTAAAAATCTTAAACAAAACTGCAAACAATCAAATATCTTCACCCCTAAACTTAAAATACCCAAAATAGACACAACACTAGCTAGCCAAATAAATAAACAAACCGACCCAAACATAGCTAAAACCACCACACTAGCATACATACACGAAAATTGGCCAAATTGGTGTCACATTTACACGGACGGATCCTCAGATCCGACCTCCAAACACACAGGTTTCGGAGTCCATACCACACAACCAACTAAAACCACACAATCCTTCCGACTCCCAAACAACCAATCAATATTCACGGCAGAATTAATGGGCATGGCCTCAGCCCTCCATAATCAAGAATCCAAAAAACACCCAAAAAATCCTAATACTTACCGACTCCCTAAGTGGACTGCAAGCCCTCCAAAACAAAAATACCAAAAACCAACCTAAATTAATAAATCATATACTTAAAAGCTCCAACGACCTAACTAAGGCAGGCAAACAAATAACCCTCTTGTGGATACCCGCCAACGTAGGAATATACGGTAATGAAAACGCCGATAAAGCAGCTAAACTATCCCTCAAAATCCCAGAAATAAGCTTAAACTTACCAATCTCAAAATCAGAAATATAAAGCGTAAACAAGCAAAAAATCACCAAAAAATGGCATAACCTTTATCTAAACTCAAATAGCCAAATCAAAAATGTACTCAGCAAACCACTAACCAAACCAAAAATTCTCCATCCATCAAACAAAATCGACAGAGTAATCACTAAACTCCAAACAGGACACACCAACCTAAATAACCATCTAAAAAAAATTAAAAAACATACTTCAGGTAACTGCCCACACTGCAAACAACTAGAAACGCCAGAACACGCACTCATCCACTGCACACACTACCTAACACATCGAACTGCATTACAAAATAAACCCACAAAATAAACTAGAAAACTTCAAGGCCTTAGGCTTATTCTTAATCAAAACGGAACTAATAAAACGCATCTAAAAACACAATAACCTACCAAATCAAAATCACATAAACAAACAAACATCCACCATACCCAGCTCCCTTAGTTCTCCTCCCCAACCCCATCGGCATCTATTCCAATTCTCAACATTCCAAAATTCTATATAAGCAACCCCTAAAGCCCCCTCTTGGGTTGCACACACCACTTTCGCCCCTTTCGGAAACACATAAAAATGGCCTGGCCGGGCCCGTGTGCGAAATACGCATCAGTCGGAAAGCGCACGTTAAATCTCCAAAGTAAGTAAGTAAGTAAATAATATGCGTTTGCCTGCCATGCCAGGCAGCGTGACAAGGGATATCCCAGCGGATGTAATATTCCTACAGCAGAAATGTTTCACAACATCGATTGCAGGGAGCTGAAGACGTGACATATTCAGACAGAGACCATAATACATAGACTGTTATATGGTCTCTGATTCAGGTAGGTAATATGTTAATAATATTGATCACGTATTAAAGTTATTTATCTTCTGTAAGCCACTTATTCTGTTTTAAATATGTTAGAAAATGTGTGATTTAATATTTGTAATATCTACCTAACTTATGTTAATCCTTGCTAATGTATATGATGTAGAAATATGTTTGCTTACTTATAGATACTAGATACTTTAATGTGACTCATTTTTTTAGTTCATACCGTACCGACTAAACTTACTTTTGCAGGGGTGAAGAATCAAGAACAAATTAAATGACAGGAGTTTGCAACAGTGAACATTGTGAATTGGAAGATAAGACATTTGAAAGGTATGGGTATTTTCAATTGAACTTGTTGAAGAATACCATGATGACAACTTTATCATGTTGGGGGAATTTTGGCGGTTGGGTAGCCTAGTGGTTGAAGTGCTGAAGACCAAGGTTCCATTCTTGTCATGGATACAATGTGTGAAGTCTATATCAGGTGTCCCTTGCTGTGGTTTTGCTAAAAACAGCGTAAAACCATACCCACTCATGTGGAGATTCCGGGTTGGAATTGATCCCCATCAACCTATGCTAGTTGTAAGAGAGGGTTATACTATGAAGCGAAATAGCACCTCGCCTACTATTGCCTGGTGAAAACAGCACCTTGTTATTTATTTTACCTTGGGTCTGAATATGCCCGAATACATGAAATTAAACTTGCATGGTCACTTGTAAACACAAATAACTGAGAAATGTTCAGAAAGGTTTACATTAGAAACTTGCATCTTCTCGCCGACTCTGATTTGGAGATGCAACTAAACGTATTGTGAACATATAATATGCTTTGATTTCTTTGAAGTAAAATAAACGCAATTAAACTTGCAAACACAAATAATTGTTAAATGTTAATCACCTAAAAATAGTTTACGTTAGAAATTAGCCTCTGCTCAAATTTACTCATGATTCTGATTGGGAGGTGCAACTAAACGTACCATTGAAAGATGACATGCTTTGAAGTGTTAAGTAGCTTTACTCAGATTAGCTCAATGTCAAGCTGAAACTGAGTCTGGCGAAAATGTCAAGAAACTGGACAACAGGTATACTATATATTTCATATTTATTTTAGTAAGTAGGAAATAAATAGTCATTTTATAGAAATTTCATTTATATATCTTTCGGCCAGGAATCAACATGTCTCTCCAGATAACAGACAACAATTAGTAGCCCTTTTTGCCAAAACAAGGTGCTGTTTTCGTCCGAGAAATCAGTGACATGTTGCTGAGGTGCCGTTTTAGCCTCACCCATAAGAGATAACCTAATAGATCAGGTGATCAGGCTCGGTGACCTGGTTCATGGCATCTGACAGTGACCATCTAACAGTGTGGATTGATGTTCACAATATCAATCACTGGATTGTCTAGAATCTTTGGTCTACTTTTAGAATACAGTACCTAACCTTTCAAACAGGTCACAGTACCCTGTGATGTAATTCGTAGTATTCTGTTGCCTGACACACTGGCAAAACAATGCCTTGTGATGTCAGGGGTCATTGGATGTGCATATATATGCTCTTTTCAGTGGTCTATCGTCTCCACACGCTATGTTGTTGCATAAGTTTTAATTATTTGTTTACTAAATATTGTTTTAAACATATTTATTTCACAACTTGTGAACTGGATGGGTAAACAAGCAAAAACTTATTTGAATACCGCTCCAGAATTAGAATACAATATGATATGACAAAAGGACAGTCAAGGAATACAATTATATACATGTTCTTATTATAGAAACTACGTTGTCGGCGCTGTCAGGTCGCATTTTTAGTAGTAATAGTGTACTGCAATATACGGCAAGGAATAGTATACTACTCAAAATTTGATAAGGATCGTAGATATTTTTCTTAATAAAAAAACAAAATAACTGCATAACTGGCAATATTGTGTTCAAGTGAAATCAAAAACGTCTCCAACACACGTGCACGTGCATTTCATGCCATGGGAAATGCGTTTCACATCACAGTTCATGCTTTTGCTACCATTGCACGATTTCCAATCAGGCAACGTTGTCTGATTCATTGTGAAACTGTAAACTCAATTGAGTGTTTACACTACGTTTATCTACGCAATGCCCCCTCAACGTGTAAGGCGTCGCCTGACGACAGAACAACTGGGCAGATGCTGGCTATTCACAACGTGACGTTGCCAATGCGCTAAACGTCAGCCAGAGCGTTGTAAGCAGGGCCTGGTCCCGACAGCAAAATTTTGGTACAGCAGCACACCGACATGGGGGTGGTCGTCAGAGGTCGACAACCCAACGCCAAGATCATTTTGAGGCTCTTCAGGCACGACGTCATCCCTTCTGGACAGCAACCAGCCTACGTAACGACCTCCTGAACGCCTCGGGGGTGAATGTGTCCACTCAGACGATACGGAATCGTCTTCACAATGCAGGTCTCTACTCGAGAAGGGCATGTGTCCGAATCCCCCTGACTGTTCGACACCGGCGGGAGCGATTGGAATGGGCTGAAGATCATGTCACTTGGACACGGAACGATTGGGTTCCAGTTCTGTTCACCGATGAGTCCAGGTATTGTTTGGACTTTACAGACAGGAGGCAGTGGGTGTGGCGACGACAACGTGAACGTTTCCATGATGCCAACATCAGTGAACATGACCGTTATGGTGGTGGTTCCATCATGGTCTGGGGTGGAATCAACAGAGATGGAAGGACAGATCTTCATGTCCTTGAGAGAGGAACAATGACGGGGGTGAGGTACCGGGATGAGATCCTCGATGTGTACGTCAGACCCTACGCTGGTGCTGTTGGCCCTGAGTTCATCCTGATGGATGATAACGCCCGTCCTCATCGCGCCAGGGTGGTTGAGCAGTACCTTGAGCAGGAGACAATTGTCCGCATGGATTGGCCAGCGCGCTCGCCGGACTTGAACCCGATTGAGCATGTCTGGAACATGCTGCAGGTTGCCCTTTCACGCCGTAGAGCACAACCCACGACTTTGGCAGAGCTCGGACATGCCCTCGTGGAAGAGTGGAACAACCTTCCCATTGGGAACATCCGGGTGCTTATTGACAGCATATCTCGACGTTGTCAGGCCGTCATTGATGCAAGGGGAGGTCATACTCGATATTGACACTTCATCGACTAAGTGTAATGATGGACTATCCCTCATAACTGTGTAATTCTTTCTCTTGTTTGCTGTTAACATTTTTTAATGAAATGCCTTTTGGTGTTTGCAGATTTCAAACATTCCATATTGATACAAGTTCATGCCGTTCATGCATTTTCATTCATAACATGATTAAACACGTTTCTGAGTCAGAGTCATGTCTTTTGTTATGTTTGTGGTAACTTACACACATATCACCTAGTGATCCTTATCAAATTTTGAGTAGTATATTATAAATTTAAGATGCTATGTAAAATCACAAAACCTATTGGATAGCTGAATGTAGTCTTGTACTGATTTAAGAATTTCTAAGTTTATTTTTGACGTCCTTTCAGGATTACCTAATAGAATTGAATTTAGATCATATCCCTTAACATAGTAGTACACATTCTGTCTTAAATCATTGTAATTTAGGCATATGAGAAAGAAGTGAAGTGCATCTTCAGTGTGATGGCCACAGCTACATGCGGGATTGATTATCTTATAAATATTGCCTGCGGATGCGTATTTTATAACAAGTGCTTGTTTATGAAAGCACCTTTATTTTCTACATGCTTTTATTTCATTTTTTACTTATCACAGTGGTTAAAATGATTATAAATATAAATTGAAACTTATAATGTGCAATAAGCGGGTTATAGCTGAAACGACACATTAGCAAAACGGCACTGACTGTCGAAATACTCGCTGGAAGCGAAAACGTCGATTATTACTTGACGAAAATGACACCTTATTTTTTTTTACCTTGGTAAAATAAATGAAATTTAACTTGGATTGATAACTTGCAAAGACCAATAATTGTGAAATGTTAAATCAAGTTTACATTAGAAATTAGCCTCTACTCCAACTTATCCTATACCCGACTCAATTTATTGTGATAACATGCTTTGAAGTAAAATATATGGAATTAAACACACATCGTCTCATACAAACACAAATACATGTAGTTGTTAAACGTTGAAACAAGTTTACCTTCGAAATTAGTCCCCTACTCCAATTTACTCACCGACTCTGATTGGCAGACACAGCTCACTTGTTGCGAATGTATTTTTCACTTTAAAGTTTAAAGTACTCAATGTCAGGCTGAAACTGTATTTAAGAATCCTAACATGGTGCTTTCAGATCACAATTTTTCACAATGGCCTGTCGATGTGTCATTTGAACATGTTGAAAGGTTTTACAAGAGATATTTGTCAGTAATAACTGATGCTATTTCTGCTCTTACATTACAACAAATAAATCAGCCAATATGGAACTATTTTATTGATATGTGGCAACAAACATACTTCAGGCTGTACAGTTTACAAATCTATGTCATCTTGTTCCTCCTTATGTCTGGGCAGTTGCTCGCTACAATTTCGGTACTTCTTTACAGTTACAGACAGACAATACCAGAACCGTTAACTACTACAAATCAAATACTGTATGGGTTTCACTGAAAGTGTCGCCACAACTGAAAATCTTCAAATACCTGTATTTGGCTATAACTTTGACTATTTTTTTCTGTTACTGCCTATTATCTATTCCTGCCTCAGGTAAGGATGCAGTGATTTATTTAAGTGCACACATATATCACAGATAAACTCCTGAAGTCTATGAAAGTTATTTACAAGTTATACACATAAGGACTTAAAGGTGGAGAATGTATTGATGTCAACTTCTTTATTATGATGATCACAACATTTCGGGGTATGTACTTACTCCTTCATTAGGTGAATATTCACAATTCTGCTCCAAATGCTTAGATCAATGCTCATATTGTCAACCATATTTGCAAATGTTTAGATCATATTCATGTGTATAATACATTTTATTTCTAATAATGGTGTAATTGGGACACACAAATATAAAGTAACCCAATACTTTCCGTAACGGGCGACAATGCTTGTCTAAAGAGTTGACTAACGCCATCAGGTGGCGATCAGGCTCGGTGACTTGGTTGATGCATGTCATTGATCCCAATTGTGTGGGTCGATGCTCATGATGTCAATCACTGGACTGTCTGGTCAAGACTCGATTATTTACATATGGCCGGAATATTGCTTGAGTGCGGCATAAAACAACAAACAAAATCATAAGTGTGGGATGAGTGATTTTAAATTAGCAAGTTTTATGTGACCTTCAACATTACAACCTGATCTGAGTCTTGAAAAGATATGACTTTGATTCAGTGAAAATTTGCATCATGATAGTTTCAACTGTAGATACAGTTAATGTGTTTTTTGTACAGTTTCTGTTTATTCAATGTATATGTTGTTCAAATAAGCTTTGCCTCTTCACCAACCCTCTTCCTCTTTTGGAATAAATAGTGCTTAATAATTCAAACACCATCACTACTAATCATCCTAGTGAACACAACAAAGAAATGCACATTAAAAACGTCATTATTATTATTATTTCTGATCTCTGATAAATTAGAAAAAAACCTGTTATCCAGCAAGATACATTTCCTTGGTCCCAAGAAGCATGTTACATAGTAAACTGACTCGATAAGTTGAATAGCGTGGTTGTAAAGGCACAACTGACTAAGCTTACTTACTTACTTTGGAGATTTAACGTGCGCTTTCCGACTGATGCGTATTTCGCACACGGGCCCGGCCAGGCCATTTAATGTGTTTCCGAAAGGGGCGAAAGTGGTGTGTGCAACCCAAGAGGGGGCTTTAGGGGTTGCTTATATAGAATTTTGGAATGTTGAGAATTGGAATAGATGCCAATGGGGTCGGGGAGGAGAACTAAGGGAGCTGGGTATGGTGGATGTTTGTTATTTGAGTTTAGGTAAAGGTTATGCCATTTTTTGGCGATTTTTTGATAGTTTAGCTGCTTTATCGGCGTTTTCATTACCGTATATTCCTACGTGGGCGGGTATCCACAAGAAGGTTATTTGTTTGCCTGCCTTAGTTAGGTCGTTGGAGCTTTTAAGTATTTGATTTATTAATTTAGGTTGGTTTTTGGTATTTTTGTTTTGGAGGGCTTGCAGTCCACTTAGGGAGTCGGTAAGTATTAGGATTTTTTGTGTTTTTTTTATTCTTGATTATGGAGGACTGAGGCCATGCCCATTAATTCTGCCGTGAATATTGATTGGTTGTTTGGGAGTCGGAAGGATTGTGTGGTTTTAGTTGGTTGTGTTGTATGGATTCCGAAACCTGTGTGTTTAAGTTTTGGATGAGAGGGTTTGATTGGGACGCGGCCCAGAAATTTAAGCTTAGCCGTTCCCTGCGTAGACTTAGTGGCATTTCTCCTGTCACGGCCTGAAGTGAAGTGTAGGAGGTGCCATGTTGGATGCATGTAATTAGTTTTAGGGCCTGATATTGTATTGAGTCAAGTTTTTTAGATAGAGAGTTGTTTAGGGTGTTGTATATGGCGCAGCCGTAGTCTAGTTTTGATCTAATTAGTGATATGTAGAGAGAGAGGAGAGTATCTTTGGAGGCTCCCCAGTTAGGCATCTTAGGGTGTTTAGGTCTTTACTGCATTGGGTTGTTAGGTTTTGGATGTGAGCATCCCAGGTGGGATGTTCATCGAAAATAAGTCCTAAGAATTTGGTTTGTTTTTGAAATTTGATTGTTTGGTTGTTTAGCTGGAGGATTGGGGAGGCGGCTTTCATGTTTTTATGTTTGAATACTGTTCCTGTTCTTTCTGAGTTAAGGGAGAAGCCCCATTTGTCAGCCCATAGTTGTATTTTATTAAGAGATTTTTGGAGTAAATTTTGGGCCATTTTCATGCTTTCAGTGCGGATCCAGATTGGGGAGGCGGGTTTCATGTTTTTATGTTTGAATACTATTCCTGTTGTTTGTTTTTGTTTTGTTTGTTTTTTGTTTGGTTTTTTTGTGTGAGTTACTGACTAAGCTGTCACTACGCAATTAAGTAATTAACAGACAATTGCAAGTACTAATACCCACCCGGCACTAATTGCCCTGTTAATCCCTAGTCCACAATGAGTTGATATTGAGTTCATTTTGCTAATTAGCTGTTTTTAAAGTAGCAAGGTAATAAACATCAAAGGTGGGGCAGGCTTTGATCATGTGTTATGTAGAAGAGATGATGTCACTTGTTTAATGTTTATTTAGGATTAGCTACATCCCTTGATGCTACCAAGGCAGCCCTTGAGATTATCAGACAGTTTGGCTAGACACAAACTGATGTCTCCCTTGTAGCACACTATGTGTCAGACTTTGACCACTCTGTGCAGATGCATATCAATGCATAAAGAACATTGGGTAGATGATTCAACAATGCCACACAAGTCAAAGTTGGGTTTCACTATATTTAGAAACAGACGATGGATCCAAAACTTTATAACAGTAAGTATGATTAATTTAAACTTTGCCAGGCCAATATTTTGGCAGATTTGCATGTTATTGTTAATCTTCATTAAGTTAATTTTCAAAAAAGATAGGATAAATGATAAAATATGATAATGAGTCATGAATATTTGAATTCAGATGATAACAAACAAGGGAGGGTCACCCCAAAATGTGAGAGTCTCTAGCGGAGGCTTTTGACAAAATGGACAATAAATTATAAAGTGCTTTGCATTTTCTTTCAGGGAGGGTTGTGTCAAAAATGAATGAGAACATACCGGTAATACATGACCGGCCCCTTTAATGTTATATACATAGTTTTTAGTTGATGATTCAGGTTGTACTTTTCAGTTGAATTTCTTTTCACTGTCTATGATGGACTACCAATTAACGGTAGATATTAAATATCCATAACAACTTAGATAAATGCTTCTACAGTCATCCTAATTTGTCAAAATTTGAATTTCAATATAGCTTCCATTAATGAATTAATGAATTTGGTGAGAATATCTATTGTCTGAATTCCTAATATACTTTCTTTTGTATCTGGTGTGTAAGGGTAGCCTAGTGGGTGAAACAGTCTCTGAAACCCGGGTTCAATTCAATACATGGGTACAATGTGTGAAGCCCATTGCTGGAATATTGCTAACAAGCTGCATGAAACTATACCAACTCACTTGCTCATTATGTTGTATTTTGAGATCACTTACATGACACGTGTTTTGATAATTATGAATAGTTGCATTTATGTATTTATGTATAAGAACCTATGTAACTTAGTTTTGCATTGTTTTGTTTACCCTTCCTTACATTTTGATGTAATGCAAACATTCAAGCAAAATTCAGGTGAACCTTGTGGTATTGTTTTAGAAGACCGGATACATTTTTGTATTTTCTGGACACTTTTCTGTTTGCAATGGCTTATTTACATGTATAAAGATTGGTTAAATATCAGTTGCAAGATAAATTGTCAATACCTCACTTTTCGAGAAAACAACTTTAAACATTTGTAAATATGTGTGTGTTTCATATTTTTTTACTAATAAGTTTCTAAAGATGTAATGAAATGTTTCAGGTACCTGAATTTCACAATCTGACACCAGCTACATTTAAGAAGATCTTGCTCACACAATTCAGACAAGGGACTTGCCGGATGATGAACAGTACTCCTGATAACAACCAACAGATTCACCTCACAAAGTGATGATTCTGAATGAATAATGCCACATCAGTGTTACTGTTGGTGGTTTTATTATGACACTAATGAAGTCTGAATGAATTTATGCCAAAGCACTGTGACTATGGTTTAAACATATTTTTATTGATTGAAATGAGTTGGGATTGGTGAACAAGCTTTACAGCTTATGTTAACACCGCTCCCATACAACATATTGAAATGAAGGATGTGACGTCATTAATATAGACATTATTTGAATAATATGTCTGTACATATTACATCAAATACAAAAACATAAATAGAAAGTTACAGCTTGTGTGTGTCTAACAAGTCGTTTGTAACAAAAGTAATAGTCAAACATGAGGTTATTGTCCGGTTTATTTAATTATTAATTTGTGAGAGGCTGAAACGTTTTGTCTTGATGATGAAATTGTGGACGGATTCAACTAATTTCTGGTTTTCAGAGTGAGCAAGTTCATTGTTTCCATTCATAATAGTATCCAGGTTATAACCGATAGTATAAAAGTGCATATTAAGTCTTATCTTATAGTTACAGCAAGTAAAAAAATAATGTAGGGCGTTTTCACTCTGATATCCACAGGAGCAACACGGACTGTTAATTAATATCTGTTATAATACTTATCGGCGTTTAGGTCGCTACAACCGAGTCTGAGGCGACAGTGAACGATTTGACAGAATCGAGTGCCTTTGACTATGTCCAGGTTGTGTACACCGATGCTGACTATACAAATCTGAATGACTTTTGTGGTTTACTGCAGAAACATAATTGACTTTAGATATTCTTCTTCAATAAAATTCTTCTGAGATTTGACTAATTTGTTTATTTAGAAAATGGCATTGAAGCGTCTGTTCTGTAAGGCCTTGCAAACACCACTGGTTACTTTATGCTAGTTCCTCTTCTTGCTTGATCAAATGTCAATTTGTGATATGTACCAATGAAATGCCATATAATCAATAAATAAGATTTTTTTCCAAAAACATGATTTGTTTTGCTTCATTAGCATAAAGAAATATAATACTGATCAGCCATAACATAGGTGCTGAACAAATATAAAATGTACTAATGCCCTGAATGTTTTCCTACTATAAATACAGCTCACTTAACAAAAGTTGTAGTTCCACATTAGTAGACAAATAACATTGATATTTTTTCTGTACTTTATTTAGGTGTTTTCTATGGATGCCATTAGTCTTATGCACCAATTGGGGACAATTGTATTCTGTTTTATATTCCCATGAAACTACACTGTCCCGATATAACAAGTACTGATACCGTTCCAAACTAATCTTTTAATCTCACCAGGGCCAAATGCCAAAGCACATAGCCAATGACATAGAGAATGCTGATTTGCCACTTTTAGCAATATTGCAACAATATCATGGTGGGGGACACCAGCAATAAGCTAACTAAAATAACACAGAATATTACAACAGGTACCTGTAATGCACAGGCTAACATTATTTACCAGAAGCAAGTCATGAAGAAAACTTGCATCCGGATACCTTCCGGAAACCTTCCAGATGCCTTCAGCCACCTTCAAATTGCTTGGTACTTTCATGTTAATTTTTTTATGTGTTTCACACTTAAGTGAACAAAATTTTGACATTTTTTTGAGAAGGTTTCCGGAAGGTATCTGGGCCGGATCCAAAATTGGAAGGTATCTGGAAGGTTTCCGGAAGACGGAAACCTACACTTTTTTTGCTGTGTGTTTGAGCGAAAAGATATGCTGTCCACTCACTGTCCACAACTGTCCATAGGCGTCATAGTTACATATGGTGCTCGTTTTCGCGCATACCACATGCGCAGTCAGTTTAAGGTTGGACCATCCGGGTCAGCGCACCTAGCGGGTTAGTGAAGGGAAGATGAATTGAAAAAGGTCGCCCATTTGCAGCCTCCCTCGTAAGTCAGGGTTGGTTTCCTCGCCGACCTTGTTCGACTATTAGATACCCTATCCCTTGGCCCAGGGTTCATTTCAATGTCACAACAAACTTCTAACAGTCTTGCAATAAATGGTTGAAAGCTACCACAATTTGTAATTAAATTGTCACATGTGAATTTGTAAACTTTCTCAGGCAGCCGCTCATGTATACTAGCCCCATAAAGAAACTGTGCACGGAGAAAATATATTCTGGATTGAAATACAACACAGCAAGAACAAAATGATGCAGACGCTGTAGCAGCTGAATGATCGGACCATAAGAAAATGTCAACGGGACCTGAACAACATCTGTTTCGATGACGTCAGAAGATCAAAATGGAGTAGGGGGTCAAACGACAAAGTCACAAAGTCAATAACGGGTATGACCACCCTGTGCGTGAATCACAGCAGTACATCGGCGACACATGGAGTCCACCAAATGGGCATGGAAGGCCTTGGGAATGGGCTGCCATATCCTCCTCAAATTCTGGGCCAAGTCACTGACGTTATCTGCAGGATGTGGAAGACGACGCAGGCGGCGATCCATTTCATCCCACACATGCTCTATTGGGGAGAGATCTGGAGAATTTGCAGGCCATGGCAGTAACATGACATTGTTATTGTGAAGGAAACCCATTGCGACCCTAGCCGTGTGAGGACGAGCGTTGTCCTGTTGAAATGTCAATCCCGGGTCATGACATTGCAGGAAAGGAATGAACACAGGCCTCAGAATCTGATCTCTTTAGCCAACACCGGTGAGATTGCCCTGAACAACCACCAAAGGGGTTCGGTGCCGTGCTGTTATCCCATCCCAAATCATCACCGAGCCACCTCCAAAACGATTCCTCTCCACAATACAGTTGCGTGCATAACGTTCTCCCAAACGCCGGTAGACACGTTGGCGCCCGTCACCGTGGGCAATGTTGAACCTCGATTCATCTGTAAAGACAACATTTCTCCATCATATTCGAGGTTGGCGAACATGATTTCGACATCATCTTAGATGGTTGACTCGATGACGGTGTGTGGATGGGACGTATGGCATGACGTATGGCAGGTCGAATCCCGTACTGACATAAACGATTCCTGACAGTGTTGGGATGGATACGGCGCAGTCCAGGAATTGTCTGGGACGTCGTTACTGCCGTTTGGAACCTGTGTCGGAGATGTGTAACTCGAATCAATCTGTCCTGTCTTGGCGTCGTTACTCGGGGACGTCCTGAACGTGGGTGGTCGGCAACGTCATTTGTGTTCTGATAACGCCTCACCAATGCCGATATCGTGTTACGATGGCATCGGAAATGTTGCCACCTGTTGTTGCCTCATTCCCGCTCGGATCATTCCAATGGCTTCATGACGCTGTGCAGCTGTCAATCTTGGCATGATTTGCTTGTGATATGCTTGTGTTTGCGCCTGAGAAGTTTTGAATTTTTGACTGACCACAGATCATGCTTTCCAAAGTGACAGCGAATTTTGAGTTGCACATGCTGTGTACAGCTGCACAGGATGCACGTGCAGTAACACATTGCACGTCCATAGGCCCCCATCAATGAAATCATATCGCATGGCACGTGCATGAGCGTTTGAATGTCTTCAATAATTGCTGTGTTCAAACCTATATTTCATATATGGACGGTGTGCCCTTATATCTATATTTTCTCCGTGCACAGTTTCTTTATGTGGCTAGTATACACAAGTAAAATAAGAGTGAGTGCAAAACAAAATTGTCTTTGTAAAAATGATCCTGATAAAGTTTACTCGCTTTGAACTTTGATGAGTTTCGGGTAAAAATGTTCCATTGCGAGCACGCCAACACTGTAGTGTGACTCCCATGAGCGCACGTGAAGGGCCGCTGCATGGCTGACGAATTCAACAGTCGATATCTTCCTGCCCTCAGGTGAACTTGACAACAGGTACGCTCACAAGCTCAATCTCGAGTTGTAGTAAAAAGATATATAGCGACCAATATCAACTCACAAAGTCATATCACACCATAATATGAAGTGTGATAAGTATTACTTGACTTTTATCCACTTTTAGGGTTCAATTTTCTCCCACGACATAAACACGTCTAAACACCTTGACGAGTTCTCACTCTCCATTGATTATAGAACAATTTCATTAAACACGTGTGTCGCCAGCGGGATTCGAACCTGCGACGTCCGCACTAAAGGCCAACGAATCTAGTCTTCTGACACGGTAACATGGGAGAAATGGTATGACATTAACAAGTAAATATTTACTTACATCAGTTCTAACTGCGTTTTCGTTTATGAACTGCGAAATGTGTTTTATTCAACTTTTATACAGTATGTTTCTCTATGCATACTAGTATTTGTACAGTATTTGTGATTTTGTAGCTTTTTGTTCAACGAAATGAACATATAGAACAGAAATCACTATTATCTTGATCAGGGCTATATGTGCTCATAATAGACCCATCAACATGGTCAAGTGATATTTAGTTGATTGATAAATGTTCTTGAGTTGAAATGAAATGAATGGTGTTCTTGCCCCGGGACATGCATTTCATAACCCAAATCGACAAAGTGCGAAGTGCACGTGCGAAACATATTTCACGTGCTTCAGGCAGGGCCCACTAACACAGCGTTCTCACAGTTGAGCATAGAGTTTCTGAATATCTTTCAAAATACCTTGAACAAAACAATGTATTTGAAGCAATTTAGGTGCCATAAATGTTGGACATTGCTTAAGTATGTTAGACCAGTCGGGTCCCTGTGTCTAATTGTTGAAATGGTTAATTAAGCAATGTCTACGATTAGACACTTGGTCCTCGTGGTCTAACCTTTTCATAGTTATGACAATTGTTTGAATCAAAATCAGTGATGACACCAGGTGTTTACGAACAGTGCAAGCATGTCTTCTTGATTTACCGGTAGAAACCGCCACTCACAGAATAATCCTTGAAACAATATTTGACAGTGAGTCAGGTGGGGTGAAACTCAATGTAAAGGTTACATTAGGGGATAGCATAGCGCGTTATGTTGACAAGCGAGTGTCATTTTAGTACATTTGTACAGAAAGTGTGCCGTGGAATATCTGGAATTATTTAATCAGGCCTCAGACGGTCAAACCGTCATTGAAAAGATTAGCAGTAACATGATGTGTCTTTCCGCGAAATATGAAAGAAATATACATAGCGCATCATGTTGACAAGCGAGTGTCATTTTAGTCCGTTGTGGTCAGGTTTCTAATATAATAAGAGTTACATGTATGAATGTGTTTTCTAATTGTGATTAACATCAAATACGAAAATGAATTTATACATACCGACTGTACTAAAGTACAGGGTAACCAGTGCTGACTGTACTTGTGATTGTAGATCCACCTTCCACCAGGCGGTTGTTTCTTTTGGCTTGGTGATGGCTGAGTTTCCGTAAATTGTTGCAAGTGTTACTCCATCGACAGCTTTGCTGGCGTGATTATTCAAGTTCCAGATTGAGCTCATCCATGCGGGTTTGTCTTCAGCAACGTTTGTACCAGTACCTGACCAATAAGAAAAAATGTTAACATTGCATTAAAGAAGCTAACAACATGTGATGGCAACGATAACATCACGCACAGCTGGTGTTCTTTTGTATGCATTTTAAAGATATGGAAGTATGCATATATATGTGTATGTATGTAATATGTGTAATAGGAACGGCTGTCACAAACAATGTCTCATGCTTTGCGTTGTGTTCGTCATTCTTAACCTACAGCTGACCTATTTCCCAGTTCTTTTGGGATGTAGAGGAGTGATTAGAAAAATATATACACAAACAACATATATAGTTTATTCATAAAATCAAGGAAACTCAAATTATAAACCTTACCCCAGTAGTATAGGTAATATGGGTTCTGGACCACTTCCACTGGAGCCAGATTTATATACCTGTACCACCACTACAGGGGGGATTTTGTATGTGTAAATGATTATGCAATTCAACGATCGTCATTAGACTAATTAAAAGAATCATCAATATTAATTAATAATGAATAAAATTTACTATAGCCCACAAGCATATTGGAAAGGTATAGGAGCAATAAAGAAATTAGCCATCGCGGCTAAGGGATCTAAAGATGTGGCCAAGGATTGGTTAAAGAAACAAGCGCTGTGGCAAATATATTTACTGACACCGCGTTATATACCGAGGAAGAAGTTCGATATTTTTACAACAAATGAATTTCATCATGCTGACCTGTTCACTAAGACGTATATATAAACGCGGACGACTAAAATGGCCTAAGCTATTTCAAGCAGATCCTGGTCGTGAGTTTATGGGATCAATAACTAAACTGTTAACAAAGCACGATGTCGAAATCAGGCGTGGTGAAAAAGAGGCCCACCGTAGTCAAGCTATCATTGAAACATTTAACCGGACATTTGGCTATCAGTATGGGAACGAAATGAAATCTGAACGATAAAGATCAACCGAATGGGTGACACAATTATCAGCTGTTGTATCAGCGCTGAATAATGAAGTAACGAGATTAATCGGGAAGGAACCATCCGATTAAAATGAAATCCTTGACTTCTGAATCTTCAGCACCGAGGAGAGACAAAGAACAAAAACCTCCGGAAAGAGTAAGCGTAGGATTTTTATACCAGCCCGATGAACTCGAAGGAGGCCTACATCACGCAACTGATCCGATTTGGTCTCTTAAGATATATAACATTAGTCGATTGGTATTGAAAGAAGGAGAGCCTATTCTTTATTATCTCAAAGATGGACCGGGCAGGGCATTTGTACGAGAAGAGTTGCTCATAGTTCCCAACGATACTGTGTTACCACCCTAAATAACCATAAGCGCAGGGACTTACACCATCCTGATCAATCCACCTGTTTGTATCTAAGGGGGATAATGATGTCTTGTTCATTCTTAATCCATATATTCTATGATTGTAACTTTTTAAAGAGTTCATCTCATGTTTGAATGTTCTACCGTTGAATAATGCTTCTATATTCTGTTCGAGTTTGATGTGCTTTTTTACCACATACTTCTTAACGCCCTAAGCTTTTCTTATCTCTCCATTATCAGACTTCTTTATAGAATACATATTAGGTCTTAATCCCACATACTCCGATATGGGGGCCCCAGCACATTCATCCTTCATCTTACCTAACACCTTTTTATTTACCACACTGTCTTTTGGGTAATCGCTCGTGTCGTACATATCTATCTTTTCTGCCATATCTTTATACACATCCTCGGTTTGTATTTCCATCAACAACGAATCTGTGTAGGTATATAACACCTCGCATATATCGCCGAATTGCTTCTTAAGTTTGTTGTAATAAAAGTCATACATTAAGTGTTTTGGCAAGTCGAGAATACTCATACCAACGTACACCTGTCTGTTGAATTTTATATTACTCTTCTGCATATGCAAAGCGGATAAGTTGTTATCAAATATCTTGCTTCTGTTAAAAGCAGGACTGGCCAATTTAACATCAACACGCTTCCTTAGATTCTCCATAGTTTTACTAAATACTGAGTTATTCATGAGCTTACATATATTCTTTTCGAAATTACTGATCTGTGTTCAACCTTAAATAGGGCTCCATCCAAGGGCTTTCATCAAACTTTAGAACTCTGTGTATTTTCTTTAGTTTCATACCTAACTATAGATATAACTGGAGATTTCTGAAGTGAACTATATATTTTGTCTTATCCATCAAATTTGGTACGAGTTTTTTTACGTTAGCTAACCTAGTATTACCCATCAAGGAGTGTTGATATTCTGACATCCAATCTATATTAACCATTAATCTTTCGGGAGTTAGTGGATAACTGTTATTGTCTTTATGTCACGAATTTGGATATTCCAAGTCAACTTCTAGTATGTACCCTTTATCGGAATCTGAGGGGATATCATCCACTTTGATATCATTCACTTCGACCCACTCAAAACCACCCGTGGGTAAAGGTTGACTCATAGCCCATCCGTACAAATTGTTGGCGTCGAGATATAATAGATGCATGTCAGGTTTACTCAGATCATATCCTTCCACTAATTTATTATTAGCCTTAGAATACCTTTTCGCTACCATCGATATACCACCTCTTAATCCTTTCTCAATAAACAAATGCATATTGTAATCGGTGAGTGATTTTAGTTTACAGCGGTCTTCTTCAACAATGCATCCCACGATAGTCGATGCTGGGTCCAAGCCGTATTGTTTTAAACATGTCTTTCTAAATATCTCGAATATATCGGTGAGTAACAGTACATCGGTTTTTAAGTACAGATCGTGATAATCGCCTAAATTCTTACAACCAAATTTATCCCAAACCGTCAGAGCGTGTTCATAATTGGCATCAGTTATTTTAGATTCTGTTAAGTAACTATAGAATGATTCAAGGGGTGGTAATTTAGTTTTGTCAAATCTAGACCAATCATCCATATATTCCTAAAGATATACACCTTTTCTCAGCAACAAATGACGCATTAACCTATCGGTATATTGATTTGTTATCACAAAGTCATTGGGATTGTTCGAATTAGCTAAATTGTCCAGGGAAGATAACAGAAACTGTACGGAGTCTATGAATCTGAGTCCATTAGTTTGCTTTATTCTGCCTTTCCGATCCTTGTCCGTATAATGTGTAGTTTTAGTCAACGAGAACCATATATATTTTTCCATATTATTAGGAATACACATTAAGCAACCGTTGGTCTTTGAGATAGCTTGCATAATGAGATGTGAATCGTATCCTCTAAGGTTATGAAACACAATGGGGATAGGTATTGTTTGAGAATTCATTTTTAGTTTCAAGTTACACTTATAATGTGTGGCTTCGCGATAATTACCCGTGATGTGGCAATGATCTCTTACGGAATCCCCATTCAGGGGTTTATTATAAACATGACCACTAGTTGACTTCTTATAGGCCCTCCAATCATCCCTCGTCATACACATTGGTTTCTTACGCGATAAATTTTCCCTGATTATTCTCTCTTAGTTTTGTAGATATCCTAGGTACTTTCCTGCTGCATCGGGACCTCTGTAAATCATGGGCGGGTTTGTTTTCCCATCATACCTTTCAGCTATATATTCAAACCCACAAACCCATATGTTCTTCAGTTTTGTATGTAAAACTATCTTGATTATTACGTTCAGGATTTTCTATAGGTTTGATAAGCGCTTCAAAGTCGGCGTAAATTACGTACAGTACTGGTATTTGATTACAATAATAAATACATTTTAATATGTTTTTCCCCTCTTCAGGCATATCAATCCTGATGGCAGTCTGTCCAACACCTCTACAGTCTTCTTTACGCGCTTCGAATAAATCTTGTCTGCTGTACCCATGTAGGCATCTTTCGCAGAAATATTTCTTTCCCTTATATTTTGTTTGATCGTATAATAATATAAATAATGTTTAAACTCTTTATCCATGTATAATGATATTTTCCATAATGATCATTTTCGATCAGAAATGAATTGATTCTGGGACTATGTTGTGGAGCGGAGCTTATCCTGTGTACAACGATTCCTTTAGAAGAATGTCAGAAACCATTTACAGCTAAATTATTTTGCTTTTCCACCTTATCAATTTGTGATATTGGTGTATGTTCGTCTATACCATCGAGGTTTAGTCCATCGTTTTGGGGATAGCTAGAAGGCCTATCTGGATGTTTGTCTATGAGGAATTTATTTTTTACATTAATTATGGCTTTTATCTTTTTATAATACGGGGGTAAATCTATATAAGATCCACCTTTCAATGGCATATAATTTGCTATATCTAAATATAAACTATCAATTTTATCCACACCCCAACCCGAACCTCTATTAGTCCAGTGTTCTAAAGTTTCCTGTATCATCTGATTTGATGTATCTAATGATGTGTTTATAGTATCAGATTCAGTTATAACTTCTAGATTGCTCTGGAAATATGGTTCGGTATATTCGGTGCTATCGTCTGTGCAACTTTTATTCAATGACATTTTAACCATCAGCTGGTATTTTATATTATGTAAATCATCTAACTCAATGCTAGATACGATGTGCTTAACATCATTAACATCCATGTTGGAATTAATATCCATCTTCCAACCTCTTTGATATTTACCAATGCTGGTGGACGTGGTTACAAATTTAAATTCAATATCATCTTGTTGATTTTTATCAACATCATCTTGTTGTTTTTTATCAACATCATTATTATCTAGTAAAGCGATCAATTCAGCTTTTCTCATTTGAGAATAACCTCTCAGTCCACTGTTTTTCGCTTGAGCTTTGAGTTCTCTAACAGTCTGGGGTTTGTTGTATTCCAAACTGAGTAAATCGATCAATTCAGCTTTTCTCATACAATATCAATGTAGACCACGTCGCTTTGCTAAAGCTTTCAGCTCTCTGACAACATAAGTCATCGTGATATATAAATACATGTGAACTAATGTCTAATTGGTTTGAATTCTACCCAATCTATTTATCTCATTTCAGTAAGCCTTTTTTCCTCTCATAAATAATTTGAAACCGTTTCTTGTCAGCACTGTGACTCTTACATAAGTAGCTACCTTTGACACCAATCCCACATACAGAACATGAATAAATAATGTGCCCTTTTCTAATTGCAATGGAGTGGATTCCACAAAAAATCCGACATACAGCTCTTTCCACAAATTTGCGATCGACCCAAGCGTATGAATTTACATCTTGATGGACTCTCGCCATTGTGATAAATATACACTTCCAGTATCATTGGCTAAATGTATGCTCAGTCTAACATTAGTGACGTAGCTGACATAGTGTGTTTACAGGTCATAGTGGCTGATAAGACTCGCCTGCCCTAACTAGGTCATGGTTTATGTGTAGTTATTGTGTAACCTAAAATAGCCACACCAGTCAACCCTAACGTTATGAATGCTATCTCTCTGGTTTTTTTTCCTCTGATGGTGTATTAAACTGACTTATTGTTGGTCTCTGTATTGGGTCAAGTAATTTTCCATGGCAGATTCAACATCCTTAAACCACTGAATTGAATGTCCTTGCTTATGCAGTTCTTCATAAATAAAATCTAATCTTAATATCCTCTGTCTGGTCCATTGTGACTGGGCTGCTTATGTCTTTTCTGCTCAGAACCTCTCATACTAGAAAATAAAAAAAATACTCCCCGAAAAAGCTAGAGCATTAACAACAGCTCCACGGACCATCATTGCAATTGTTGCTATGTTTGTATGAATATAAAATATTCAAATGTTGAATTACTTCATTATGTCTTCCGGGATAAGCCCTTGTTTGATGAGCATATCTTTTGTTGCCATAGCCATTCCAATATCAAGAATCATCATACCAATATCATAACCATAAAATCTAGCTTGGGTGGTGTTGCTTTAGTAATAATTTCAGCTATACGGGCATAGCCAATGGCCAAGCGGCTGACCACATAGTCAACGGCCAAGCGGCTGAATGATACGTTGCGTTTACCAACATTTTACCATCTGTAACTGGAGTAGTCATGCTTCTTATAGCATTATATGGGGGCTAACCTCTAATTGAACTTGTTGTGACATTGGGGGTGACGTTTTCTCTTCTCCGGTCTTATGAAACAACCATACCACCGCTATAGCAACAACTCCTAGTGCCCAAGTTTTAATCTGACGACTATTTCAATTTCAGTTCAATATTTGAATAATACATTATTTTCGCTTTCCTCGCCAGCCAGCCCTTTCTACCGGTGGCGATTTTTTTGGGGTTCTTGGTCACTCTGGCTTGTGGTATTTCCTGATTCACTCGTTGTGCATCCTCATTCACTTGTTCCACAATCTGTGGTGGTGTCACTTGTTGTGATTGTGTTTCCACAATCTGTTGTACAATCTGTGGTGGTGTCACTTGAGTCTCCATTTATATTATTAAGTGGGTATGTATGTTTAAATAGACAATACCTAGCCGTTATTAAAGCTGTGGTGAGTTATCGGTCAAGTTATCAATTTTTTCAATGGTATAATTTTCACCCAAATATTCGGAACATTTTCCACCAGCTACCAAAGTGGCGAGTCTTTCTCTTTGTTTTTCTACATGTTGATCTGGCTCATCTTTGAGCATTTGTTCTCTGAGTTCGTCACATTCCATAATGTAATACCTAAGGAGATATTTAAGTCTAACATAATAAAATATCCACTCGGCCCGTAAAAATAAACTGTTGTGAAAGAATGAGGATTTCAAGCCACATTATGTCATAATAACCGCTAATGTTGAATTTATCGTATTTTTGCTACTTGTGCTATCTTTTTGCTTTATTTACTATAATTTTGCTATATTTGCTATAATTTTGCTGTATTTTTGCTACAAATTTGCTATATTTACTATAATTTTGCTGTATTTTTGCTAAAATTTTGCTCCATTTTGCTAAGCAATTGCATAAGCAGCTGGTTGATCGGTTTTTAATACGAGTTTACAATGCTTCGTTGAAGCTAACAGTTTTCTGACTTTATCTCATTCGAGCTTGGTATAAATAACATCATTTTCGCGTAAACATTCCTCGAATAAATCTTGGTCTTTGCAATGAAACAGGGCCACCCATCTGGTCTGCTCTCTAAGATCTTTCAGGACAGAGTTGTATTTTTTAGTAAGTACCCAAACGCTATGCTGAGTATGCCGAACGGAGAATGCTAAATAAAAAAGCACATCTCGTCGTATCTTTTTTGTTCCGTGTGATCTTTCAGTGTCGAAGCACGCGATCATGCATGGCTAAACTTCCTGTATATTGGTTACAAATTTGGCTGGCTAATTCAGGATCTGTTATCATATCATACTCCAGTGAGATATTTTCAATGGAATAGCTAGCATCTTCAGTAGCTCTGATTACTCTACCGTAGACATTAAAAGTGCGTTCGTATTCTAACCTATCGCCTAGGGATGCTGGATAACAGGGCATGTGGGAATCTAGTAATTCAAAGTCTAGCGGAATATTGAATCGGTTACCTAATGCGCCGGCAACAGCAAGATCTTTTACGATGGTATTATCACCATTATCAGCACCCACACACAGTCTCAATGTGTTCCGATTACAAATACCTCGGTACTGTAAGTTTTCCTGCTCTTTATCCATTCTCCAGAGATCCATGTAACAAAAGTATAGATCGCTATCATCGATACTCAAAACCTCATTACCACTAATTTTAATCGTGATTTTCTTAACGATAGCATGAACCATGTTCTGAACAGCCTCCCTGTTAACGTCGGCAGAAGTCAAACTAATCATAAATGATAGTCGGACAGTTCTTGGAACTAACACAACGTGTGCGCCGAGATTAGGAAAGCAAGAAGCTTTTGATTCTGATCAATGGTACTCTGGTTATTAGTTATAGTTTCAGACTGACGAATTGCTTTGAACCCTAATGGATCTCGAAGTCTATGTTGTGGATTTAACTTGCGTCCGTATTGCGAAGACATTGTTATATCAAAATTATGTAATCTTATGTTTAATATAAATGGATGATTTTAATCTAAATGATTTTGATAACCCTAGTACAATGGAAGAGGGTACTGATGAAACCAACTTTACGAATCTTAGCGATGAACTTTTACAATCAACCGTTACTGGTTATTACAATACCTTTAAAGATGTTAGCCCAATTGGTTGGGACTATTCAAAGTTTACGATAGATAGTAAAGGAATATTGCGACTGCGTGGCTCTCTCGGATATTGATCTTATGAATTCTCGTACTTGTAAGCCTCTAGCCTTGTCTACGATAGCTAATAAACACGGCATCAACACTGTTTGTAATGAATTAGGATTTGCAGACTATTCATGCGAAAAACTTTCTGCGAAGAATACTAAGGTTCTTCGGACTGTGCGTCACGAACTCTGTAGCATAGATAATTTGGAAGAAAGCTCGAAGGTGGCCTCGGACAGACTCGGAGAAATCTTGGATACCTACTATGATCATTCCATGGTCAGTGTACCATCCTCGGAGTTCAGTATCAGGGAATTATGAGGTCTTGACAAGGCAATGCAAACAATGTGGGGAGAACTCATCAATAATATAGCCAAGCTATCAGAACTCGACAAGCATATAGCTTATGAGAAAACAAAACTTGCACAGGCGGGTGATGAATTCAGTAGAGTCGCGTTGCAGAAAGATTGCGTAACTTAGAAGACGAAAGATCGGCTTGCCTCGAAGCTGCTTCCAGTAATAGAAAGACACTTCTTTCACAAATCTGTTAAATTCGAGAAACTATCGATCATGTCCTCAAGGATGACACTACACTGGCCGATAAAATTTAAACATTGTTCAGAGAACAGGGAATAACCATTGCCAGTATTTTAACCGTATTGGGATTTATTATATCGACTTTGACTCTCGCCTTAACTGGTGGTACAGGTGGTACAGGAGGTGGCACACTGCCTAGTGATAGGGGTGGTGTAAAAGAGCTGATAATAAAGCATTTAAAAGCATTAGGTTCAGCACTGGGAAAGCTCGCTGGGAAAGCCGCGTCTGCACTTCCCAGTATAATAGGGAGTATAGTTTCCTGGCTCTTGAATTTATTAGCTAAGACCACCATTTGGCTTAGTCAAAACTTGTGAGCACTGATCGTAGCAATTGCAGGGCTGTTGTACGTATCTGCTAAGTACTATTTTTCCAAATCTCCACCTATTATAAGTGCTGTTTTTTAATCAATATGTTATTGATTTTTAGCTGCAATATGTGGTGGCACTTGTGGTTGTGTGTCAGTATATGTGTTAGTAGGAGCGTCAAGTAGATATCTGTGGTTTGACTATTCCCATTTCGCCTGTGTTTGTTTGTGTTATTAATTTAGTGTTAATATCTGAATTTATACCTGGCTTTTGTTGGTCGGTAGCAATAACATTTTTTTTTTATTATAACCAATCACTTGACCGATCTTAAGTTCCATATTATTCGGAGTGAGTGAGTGAGTTTGGTTTTACGCTGCTTTTAGCAATATTCCAGCAATATCACGGCGGGGGACACCAGAAATGGGCTTCACACATGGTACCCATGTCGGGAATCGAACCCGGGTCTTCGGCCATATTATTCAGAGACATGTATAGTCACGGCGCATAAACATAGTCTACTTTGGATTGAGCATACTGCTATACATCTTGATAACGTTTTATAGAAGATGGTATGTCAACTGGTGAATTAATAGCATCCTCTACGTTTGCGACAAACTGTTTTTGTGCATCGAGCGCCATCCCAGAACCAATAATGGACGTTCGTGTTTGCGATTGTGCACCAAGAATTTCCCATAGATAAGTTCTTATTGATTCATTAACTCTTACAACTCCTGGGTTAGTAAAATTATTTTCTGTTTTATCATATAGAAATTCATTCCAAGCGTTTGCGGTATCGTTCAGTTGTACAAATTTTATAACAATATAAGCCAAACCACCCTTAAAAGTCATAAGATCTCCTCTCTAATCGTTACTGGAAAGTTCCCAGCAATGATTAAGACTATGCAATCTTATGTTTTTCTGTAACAACTTATTTGGATTGAATGGTTGATGAGTTTTTTAAAACTAAATCATCGCTTTCTTCTTTAACATTTTTTTGTCTGCTGTACGGAACACCTAGACCTGACATTCCTGACAAATATGTTCAAACGAGAACCTATTGTACGGATTATTTGATGCATTCCATGCTCGATCCTGTGGTAATTGGGCACTAATTTCTTTAAGTATACGTCTAATCTGAGGGTACACGTGAAATGATAAAACAGATTTATTTAGTTCAAATTCTGGAGCATAAAGAGATACAACACATCCTGTTTTGGCACACCATATGGCAAAATTTAACTGGTTGTGCCAAAATTGCATCGGATTGTGAAATCAATCGTGCACCATTTTATCACTGGTTGCTGTGAACCTGTATTTTTCAAAGATATCAGGGAATTCTAGAAAAACATTAGCACCAGAGACACTTACTAAAATCGACTGATTAGTAATATAAGTTGATTTCATATTTAAGTTATGATATAGTATCATTGTATATTTAATATGTATGTCACACTCCAGGTAATAACTAATGGTCAGTCTATTGAACTGCTTCATACTATCGATAACTCGGATGGTCAACTTGAAGTGTCCTATGCGATGTAACATATTATCGCGGTGGACCAATATAAGTAATAATGAGAGATATATATATTAGGTGAAAATGATGTTATTGACAAATACATTATTATACCTGATGGGTATTACAGTGTATGCTCACTCAATGATGACATTTCTAAGCCTAATTGAATTAGTGTCACACAAAATGAGTCGAATGGGATGCTGATTTTGAACGCTGGAGAAAAAAGTGTAAAGCTTTTCATGAACTTTGGAATTACACTTGGATTTAGAGGGGAACTAACATTAATCGAGACAGCATTTGGGGGAGTTATATATATATATATATATATATGTGAAGGCATGTTTTTATATGTATATGGGCGATATATATATATGGTGTATAGATACACACAGAAGCGAAACAATACAGGCAAATATAACTATTTTACTACCCGATAATAGGTAATCGTAGTGTAAAAAGTTGTTTTTCCGGTCATCCAAAATTAATACTTCTAACTATTACACCCTTGAAAAAATTGTAGTAGTGTGTAACTATGTTCATATCATTAAGTGTATTTTAAGGTCACCTCTTATTTTAATACCTAAGTTTTAGTCTACCCTCCAATCTATCCTGCTTCACTAAACAACAGCACAGTCACCCTTGCGCTTGCCTAGTAGTATAGGTAATGATGGTTCTGGCTCACTTCCACTGGAGCTGGATTCATATACCTATACCACCACTACAGGAGGAATTTTTTATGCCAAAATGACTATGCGATTTAACGATAGTCATGAGTTGTATTAAACGAAACATCAATATTAATTAATAATGAATAAAATTTACTATAGCCCACGAGGATATTGGAAAGGTGTAGGAGCAATAAAAAAATTAGCCACCGCGGCTAAGGTATCTAAAGATGTAGCCAAGGATTGGTTAAAGAAACAAGCGTTGTGGCAAATATATTTACCGGCACCGCGTTATATACCGAGGAAGAAGTTTGATATTTTTACAATGAATGAAGTTCATCAGGCTGACCTCTTGTTTCTTCCCCACGATAAGGTAAAACGCAAAACGTATAAATACGCTTTCACATTAGTGGATGTAGCTAGTCGATGCAAAGAGGCTGAGCCATTAACCTCGAAAGATTCAACAGAAGTAGCTAATGCACTGAGCCGCATATATAAATGTGGACCGCTAAAATGGCCTAAGCTATTTCAAGTAGATCCCGGTCGCGAGTTTATGGGATCGGTAACTAAACTGTTAACAAAGCACAACGTCAAAATCGTCCGTGGTGAAAGAGAGGCCCACCGTAGTCAAGCCATTGTTGAAAGATTTAACCGGACTCGAGCGGAACGTTTGTTTGGCTATCAGTATGGGATCGAAATGAAATCCGAGCGATTGAGATCAACCGAATGGGTGACACGATTATCAGCCGTTGTATCAGGGCTGAATAATGAAGTAACGAGATTAATAGGGAAGAAACCATCCGATGCGATTAAAATGAAATCCGTGACTTCCGAATCTTCAGCACCGAGGAGAGGCAAAGAACAAAAACTTCCGGATAGAGTAAGGGTAAGATATTTATACATGCCCTGTGAACTCGAAGGAGGCCTACGTCGCGCAACCGATCCCATATGGTCCCTTAAGACGTATAACATTAGTCGATTGGTTACAAAAGAAGGAGAGCCTATTCTTTATTATCTTCAAGATGGACCAGGTAGGGCATTTGTACGAGAAGAGTTGTTCATAGTTCCCGACGGTACGGTATTACCACCATAACCATAAGCATAGGTAGTTACACCATCATTATCAATCCATCTCTTTGTATCTAAGGGGGATAATGATGTCTTGTTCATTCTTAATCCATATATCCTATGATCGTAACTTCTTAAAGAGTTCATCTCATGTTTGAACGTTCTACCGTTGAATAATGATTCTTTATACTGTTCGTGTTTGATATGCTTTTTTACCACATACTTCTTAACACCCTTAGCTTTTCTTATCTCTCCATTATCGGACTTCTTTATAGAATACATCTTAGGTCTTAATCCTACATACTCCGCTATAGGGGTCCCAGCACATTCATCCTTCATCTTACCTAATACCTTTTTATTTACAAGGCTGTGCAGTGGATTATCTTTAGGGTAATCGCTCGTGTCGTACATATCTATTTTTTCTGCCATATCTTTATACACATTCCCGGTTTGTATTTCCATCAACAAAGAATCTGTGTCGGTATATAACACCTCGCATCTATCGCCGTATTGCTTCTTAAGTTCGTTGTAATAAAAGTCATACATTAAGTGTTTTGACAAGTCGAGAATACTCATACGGACGTACACCGGTCTGTTGAATTTTATATTACTTTTCTGCATATGCAACGCGGCTAAGTCGTTATCGAATATCTTGCTTCTGTTAAAAGCTGGACTGGCTATAAGTTTCCTGAGTCTTTCTTCCTCATTAGATCTGACTAATTTAACATCAACACGCTTCCTTAGATTCTCCATAGTTTTACCGAATACCGAGTTATTCATGAGCTTATACAGATTCTTTTCGAAATCGCTGGTGGCTATCTTTCTTAAATCTGTGTTCAGCCTTATATAGGGTTCCATCCAAGGGCTTTGATCAAACTTTAGAACTCTGTGTATTTTCTTAAGTTTCATACCTAACGATAGATATAACTGGAGATTTCTGTAGTGAACTATATATTTTGTCTTATCCATCAAATTTGGTACGAGTTTTTCTACGTTAGCTAACCTACTATTACCCATCAATGAACGTTGATATTCCGACATCCAGTATTTATTAACCATTAATCTTTCGGGAGCTAGCGGGTAACTGTTATGGTCTTTATGTAAGGAACTCGGATATTCCAAGTCAACTTCTAGTATGTACCCTTTATTCTCATCATTATTATTGATATCATTCACATTGACCCATTCAAAACCACCCGTGGGTAAAGGTTGACTCATAGCCCATCCGTACAAATTGTTAGCGTCGAGATATAATATGTGCGTGTCGGGTTTACTCGGATCGTATCCTTCCACTAATTTATTATTAGCCTTGGAATACCTTTTCGCTGCCATCGATATACCACCTCTTAATCCTTTCTCAATAAACAAGTGCATATCATAATCTGGGAGTAGTTTTAGTTCTACGCCGGTCTTCTTCAACAATGCATCCCACGATAGTCCGGGACTGGAATAGTACCATGCCGGGTCCAAGCCGTATTGTTTTAAACACGTCTTTCTAAATATCTCGAATATATCGGCGAGTAACAGTACATCGTTTTTTTAGTACAGATCGTGATAATCGCCTAAATTCTTACAACCTAATTTATCCCAGACCGTCAGAGCGTGTTCATAATCGGCATCAGTTATTCTAGATTCTGTTAAGTTACTATAGAATGATTCGAGGGGTGGTAATTCAGTTTCTTCGAATCTAGACCAATCATCCATATATTCGTATGGATATACACCTTTTCTCAGCAGCAAATGACGAGTTATCTTATCGGTATATTGATTTGTTATAGCGAAGTCATCGGGATTGTTCGCTTTAGCTAAATTGTCCAGGGAAGATAACAGAAACTGTACGGAGTCTATGAATCTAAGCCCATTACTTTGTTTTATTCTAGATTTCCCATCCTTGTCCCTATAATGTATAGGTTTAGTCAACGAGAACGATATGTATTTTTCCATATTGTTAGGAATGGACGTTAAACCGCTGTCGGTCTTTGAGATAGCTTGCATAATGAGATGTGAATCATATCCTCTAAGGTTATGAAACACAACGGGGATGGGTATTGTTTGAGCATTCATTTTTAGTTTCAAGTTACACTCGTTATGCGCGGCTCCCCGATAATTACCCGTGACGTGACAATGATCTCTTACGGAATCCCCATCCAGAGGTTTATTACAAACGTGACAACTCGTTGACTTCTTGTGGGCCCTCCAATCATCTATCGTCATACGCATGGGTTTCTTACACGATAAATTTTCCCTGATTATTCTCTCTTCGTTTTGTAGATATTCTAGGAACTTTCCCGCTGCATCGGGACCTCTGTAAATCACGGGAGTGTTTGTTTTCCCATCATACCTTACAACTATATATCCAAACCCACAAGGAATATGTTCTTGAGTTTTGTACGTAAAACTATCTTGAGTTTCTTGATTATTGCGTTCAGTATTTTCTATGGGTTTGATAAGCGCTTCGAAGTCAGCGTAAATTACGTACGGTACTGGCATTTGATTACAATAATGTTCAAATTTTAATATATTTTTTCCCTCTTTAGGCATATCAATCCTGATAGCATTCTGTCCAACACCTCTACAGTCTTCTTTATGCGCTTCTAATAGATCTTGTCTGCTGTACCCATGCAGGCATCTTTCGCAGAAATATTTCTTTCTAGCATGTTTTGTTTGATCGTATAATAGCCTGTTTAAACTCTTTATCCACGTATAATGATATTTTCCATCTTTTTCGATCAGAAATGAATTGATTCTGGGAATATGTTCCGGAGCGGAGCTTATCCTGTGTACAACAATTCCTTTAGAATGTCCGAAAACATTTATAGCTAAATTATTTTGCTTTTCCACCTTATCAATTTGCGATATTGGTGTAGGTTCGTCTATACCATCGAAGTTGAGTCCATCGTTTTGGGGATAGCTAGAAGGTCTATCCGGATTCTTGTCTACGGGGAACAATGCAGATCTTATCATCATTCTTAAACAGTCATCGGATTTATTTTTTACGTTAATTATGGCTTTTTTCTTCTTATAATACGGGGGTAAATCTATATAAGATCCACCTTTGAAGGGCATATAATTCGCTATATCTAAATATAAACTATCGATTCTATCCACACCCCAACCCGAACCTCTATTAGTCCAGCGTTCTAAAGTTTCCTGTATCCTCTGAATTGATGTATCTAATGATGCGTCTATAGTATCGGATTCGGGTATAACTTCTTGATTGCTACAGAAATATGGTTTGGTATATTTGACGCTATCGTCTGCGTTACTTTTACTCAATGACATTTTAATCGTCAGCTGGTATTTTATACTTTGTAAATCATCTAATTCCTCGTTAATTTTACTCGATATGATGGGCTTAATATCGTTAACATCCATGTTGGAATTAATATCCATCTTCCAACCTCTTAGATATTTACCAACACCGGCGGATGTGGGTACAAATATTAATTCTTGTTGTTGTTGATTAACATTATCATTATCATCATTATCATCATTATTATTATCTAGTAAAGCGATCAATTCAGCTCTTCTCATTCGAGAATAACCTCTCAGCCCACTGTTTCTCGCTCGAGCTTTGAGTTCTCTAACAGTCTGGGGTGGTTCCAAACCGAGTAAGGTAATCAATTCAGCTTTTCTCATACGAGAATATCCACGTAGACCACGTTGCTTTGCCATAGCTTTTAACTCTCTGACAAAAACCATAGTGGTTGAATGGTATATGCAAAATGAAACAAATGTCTAATTGGTTGTTTTCATATATCTAAATACGTATTCTCCCCAACCTATTCCTCTCATTGATGTAATCTCTCTTCCTAGCATAAATAATCTGATTCCTGACCCTATCAGCACCGTGTTTCTTACATAAACAATAACGACCTTTGACCCCTATCCCGCATTCGGAACACGTATAGTTTATGTGTCCACGCTTGATGTAATAATTGTGTATACTGCAGTAAATTTCAACACAGCGTCTATTACATGGAGTCGTCTTCCCCATGAGTGTAAACTTGCAGTTATTCATGGTATATACATCTATCATATCATTTGTCTAAATGCAAATCACATCTACACTAGTGAATCGCTGAAAATCAATACTGCGGATAACCCAATAATCACAAATGCGACCTCTCAGTCTTTCTGAGCCTCTGACGGTGTATAAAACTGACTCATTGTTGGTCTAGGTATTGGGTCGAGTTTTTTCCCATAAACGAGGTAGTATTCGTGCATGGCGGATTCAACATCCTTAAACGTTTGAATTGAATGTCCTTCCTTAATCAGTTTTTCATGAATAAAGTCTAATCTCTTCATTCTCTGCTGCGTATAATGTAACTGAGCTGCTTGGTATTGTTCTAAAGCTACGTTATGTCGTTTACGCTCCTCTTCAACTTCTTTAGCATTTGATTCCCTCATACTGGAAAATGAATAATTACTCCCCGAAAAAGCTAGAGCATTAACAACAGCTCCACCGACCATCATCGCAATTGATGCCATATGAATATAAATATTCAAATGTTTAATTACTTCATTATGTCTTCCGGGATAAGTCCTTGTTTGATGAGCATATCCTTCGTTGCCATTGCTAATCCAATATCCAGAACCATCATACCTATATCAAATCCATTAAAATCTAGCTTGGGAGGTGTGGCTTTAGTAATCATTTTAACCATACGGGCATAGCCAATGGCCAAGCCGGTGACCACCGCTGAATCATACATCGCGTTTACCAACATTTTACCGTCTGTAACTGGAGTAGTCATGCTTCTTATAGCATTATATGAGGACTAACCTCTAATTGAACTTGTTGTTGCGGCGGGGGTGACGTTTTCTCTTCTCCGGTCTTATAAAAGAACCATACAGCCGCTATACCAGCAACTCCTACTAGTGCCCATGTTTTAATCGGATTTGAATTATTTATTAATTTCGCTTTGCGCGCCAGTCCTCCCTTCCTTCCTGCAGCTATTTTTTGGGGGTTCTTAGTAACTCTGGGTTGTTTTTTTGTTTTCTCATTCACTTGTGGTGCATCCTCATTCTGTTCCGTTTCCGCAATCTGTTGTGGTTGCGCAATCTGTTGTGGTGTCACCTGTTGTGATTGTGTTTCCGCAATCTGTTGTGTCTCCATTTATATTATTAAGTGGGCACGTATGTTTAAATTGACAATACCTAGCCGTTATTAAAGCTGTGGTGAGTGGAGCTAAGAACATTCCGTATCTATGATAAAACTCACAGCTCACTGAGCTTATAGCGTGTTCGATGAATGGGTCTTTCTCTAGAGATTCGCATAAATACATGCGATGTTCTGCCGGGATGGGGAGAAACGTACTAGCTACGACTGTGTATAGTTGTAATATAGACGACCCTATAGTTTTAGTCATGGTAGCTCCCAGTCTAGACTCGTAACGCGCGTACAGTTTTTTAATCTCTTCGTCGGTCATGTTATCATGTTCGATGGTATAATTTTCTCCCAAATATTGGGAACATTTTCCACCGGCTACCAAAGCCGCGAGTCTTTCTCTATGTTTATCTGTAACTACTTCAGCATGTTGATCAGATTCTTTGAGCATTTGTTCGATGAGTTCGTCGCATTCCATAATGTAATACCTAAGGAGATATTTAAGTCTAACATAATATAATATGATGTATCCAATACATCCCGTAATAATGAACTGTTGCGAAAGAATGATGATTTCGAACCACATTTTATGTAATATTAACCGCTAATGTTCAATTTGCTATATTTTGCTATAATTTTGCCATAATTTTGCCATATTTGCTACAATTTTGCTATAATTTGCTATAATTTTGCTCCATTTTGCTAAGCAATTGCATAAGCAGCTGGTTGATCGGTGTTTAATACGAGTTTACAGTGCTTAGTTGCTGCTAACACTTTTCTGACTTTATCTCGTTCACCCTTGGTATAAATGACGTCATTTTCGCGTAAACATTCCTCGAATGAATCTCGATCTTTGCAATGAAACAGCGCTACCCATTTGGTCTGCTCTCTGAGATCTTTCAGGACAGAGTTGTATTTTTGAGTAAGTACCCAAACGCTATGTTGAGTATGCTGTCCGGAGAATGCTAAATACGAAAGCATATCTTTCTTTTTTGTTAATTCTTTACTCGCGCTGCAGTCGTCTATTACGAAAAGGGTGGATTCTCCTTTGTATTTTTCGTGACATACTCGGAGACAGTCTTGTAAACGATCGCCCGGATCGACTCTGTGTACCCCGTCGTCATTCATTACCCAATCTCTCGATAAGTATGTTTTATTAACGCTTATAGTCGTGCACAGAATAATAATATGATCGAAAACGTCCCGATAATGACTTTCTAAAATATCTAGAATAAAGGCTGTTTTTCTGCAGCCCGTTTGCCCACATATGATAGCGCAGTGCGGATCTTTAGGTAAAAGATTATTAATAGATTGCTTGCACGAATCTCCCAACTGATTTTGTATATTAAGTTGGGCATCCATAATCACGTACAATTATATGTTTAATTTACCAGCCGATTCCCCGAGCTTCGTTATCTGTATGGTGACACCCTCGCTAGCATTTTCTATTCTCCTCCCACTGCCGTATAATTGGTCATCGTCCGTTGTTCGCATGTCGAGCCATAGCGCGTACTTCGAAGTGAGGTATTCACCCATCGATACACTCCCGAGAGACAGATCTTTCACGACCGCGTTAACTTCCGGAGAGCGTTTTATAGAAGGAAGTTTTTTAATCTCATCCCACTGGTGATACGCTAGCATTCCTTGGCTATATAGTTGATTAGGAACGCCCTCGATAGTCAATTCTACTTTTGTAATCTTGGGATTGTAGAACTTCTCGGTATTTCTTTTAAACGCATCGGAGGGGTCCTCGAACAACATTAAAATACCCTTCAACGACCTCGTGGGGACGTTTTGATTGATATTCCACATCGTATCTTTTTTGTCCCTCGTGATCTTTCGATGTCGCAGCACGCGATCGTACAAAATGTCTAAACTTCCCGAATACTGGTTACGAATTTGTCTGGCTAATTCGGTATCCATTATCATATCGTACTCGAGCGAGATATTGTCAATGGAATAGCTAGCATCTACATTAGCGGATCTGATTACTCTACCGTAGTCGTTAAAAGTGAGTTCGTATTCTAACCTATCGCCTAGGGATGCTTGATAAAAGGGCATGTGGGAATCTAGTAATTCAAAGTCTAGGGGAATATAGAATCGGTCACCTAATGCGTCGGCAACGGCCTGATCTTTTAAGATGGTACCATCACCATTTTCAGCACCTACGCGCAGTCTCAATGTGTTCTTATTACAAATACCTTGGTACTGTAAGTTTTCCCGCTCTTTATCCGTTCTCCAGAGATCCATGTAACAATAGTATACATCGCCATCGTCGATACTCAAAACCTCATTACCGCTAATTTTAATAGCGATTTTCTTAACGATAGCATGACCTAAGTTCTGAAGCGGCACCCTGTTAACGTCGGTAGAATTCAAAACAATCGTAAATGCTAGTCGGACAGTTCCCGGAACTAACACATCGTGTGCGCCGAGATTAGGAAAGCGAACCAGAAGCGTTTGATTCTGATCGATGGTACTAGGGTTATTAGTTATAGTTACAGACTGACGAATTGCCTTGACCCCTAATGGATCTCGAAGTCTACGTTGTGGGTTTAACTTGCGTCCGTATTGCGAAGACATTGTTATATTGAAAACATGTACCCTATGTTTAATATAAAAATGACTAATTTTGAACATAATGACTTTGATCTAAGTACCTTTGGTGACTTTGATAACCCAATCGAAGATACTGATGAAACCATGTTAAGTAGTCTTAACGATGAACTTTTACAATCAACCGTCAATGATTATTACGATGCATTAAAAGATGATAAAAATTATGTTATCCCAATAGGTCGGGACTATTCAAAGTTTTTGCTAGATAGTAAAGGAACATTGCGAGTGCGTGACTCTCCGCATATTGAGCTTATGCATTATAGTACTCGTAAGCCCCTAGCCTTGTCTACTATAGCCGGCAGACATAGCCGCGAGTTTGTTCGTGATAAATTAGGTTTTGTAGAATACGGACGACTTCCCGCGAAGACTACTAAGGCTCTTCAGACTATGAGGAAAGAACTCGTTAATACAGATGATTTGGAAGCAGCCTCGATGGTGGCCTCGAACGGACTCGGAGAAATCTTAGATACCTATTACGATAATTCCACGTTACAGGTACCACATTCAGAGTTCAGTATTCGGGAATTACGAGGTCTTGACAAGGCAATGCAAACTATGCGGGGAGAACTCATCAATAATACAGCCAAGCTATCCGAAATCGACAAACATATAGCTCAAGAGAAAACAAAACTCGAACAGGCGGGCGATGAATTCAGTAGACGCCGCGTTGCTGAAAGATTGCGTAACCTAGAAGAGGAAAGATTGGCCCGCCTCGAAGCAGCTTCCAGTAATAGAAAGGCACTTCGTTCGCAAATCAGTCGAATTCGAGAAACTATCGATCAAGTCCTCAACGATGATACTACACTGGCCGATAAAATTAAAACATTGTTCAGAGAACAGGGAATAACAATTGCTAGTATTTTAACCGCGTTGGGATTTATTATATCATCTTTGACTCTCTCATTAACAGGTGGCACAGGTGGAGGCGGATCACCGCCTAACGATAAAAACGGTATAAGAGAGTGGATAAAAAAGCATTTAAAAGCATTAGGTTCAGCACTGGGAAAGCTAGCTGAGAAAGCCGCGGCCGCACTTCCCGGTATAATAGGGAGTGTTGTTTCCTGGCTATTGAATTTATTAGCTAAGACCACCACTTGGCTTAGTCAAAACTTGTGGGGGTTGATCGTAGCAATTGCAGGGTTGTTGTACGTATTCGCTAAGAACTATTTAACCACCAAATCAGTTCGCTAAAGACTATTTAACCAAATCATGAGTAAACCAACCGAGACTCCACCCACTACAAGCGCTGTTTTTTCATCGATATGTTGTTGATTTTTAGCCGCAATATGCGGTGACACTTGTGCATCAGTAGATGTTTGTGAAACATGTGGTGTTTGTGGCTTTACTATTCCCTTTTCGCCCGTGATCGTTTGCGTTATTAATTCGACATTCATATCTGAATTTATACCTGTTTTTTGTTGATCGGTAGCGATACCAATTTTATTATTATAACCGATCACTTGACCAATCTTAAGTTCCATATTACTTGGAGACATGTATGGTCCCGGCGCATAAACAAAGTCCACTTTGGATTGAGCGTACTGTAATGCATCTTGAAAACGCTTTATAGACGATGGTATGTCAACTGGTGAATTAATGGCGTCCTCCACGTTTGCGACAAACTGTTTTTGCGCATCGAACGCCGTCCCAGTACCGATAATGGACGTTCGTGTTTGTGATTGTGCACCGAGAATTGCCCATACATAAGTTCTTATTGATTCATTAACTCTTTCAAATCCTGGGTTAGTAAAATTATTTTCCGTTTTATCATTAAGAAATTCATTCCAAGCGTCTGTTGTATCGTTTGGATGCACAAACTTTGTTATGATATAAGGAATGCCACTCTCAAAGTTCATACGATCTGCTCTAAACTGTTTATCCGAGAGAGCAAAGCTTGAAGGGATCACACCCTCTTTAATTAAATAATCGCTTTTATCTTTAATAGTTCTTTGTCCAGAGTACGGAATACCTAGACCATGGCTAGGTCCTTTAATGCACCAATCTTTACTCGTAGAAACATTAAATTCATTACAAATACGTTCTAAGGCCCTCTTATCATAAATATTATTTGTGTGATTCCATGCTGGATCCAGCGGTAATGGAGCATTAATTTCTTTAAGTATACGTCTAATCTGATAGTACACGTGAAATAATATTACAGACATATATAGTTTAAATCCTGGGGCATTAACAGATACGCCACATCCCGTTGTGGCACACCATACGGCAAGGTTTAACTGATTCTGCCAAAATTGCATCGGATTGTGAAACCAATCGTTCACCATTTTATTGTTAGTTACCGTGAAACTGTATTTTTCAAAGATATCGTGGAATTTAACTAAAAATTCAGCACCAGAGGCAGTTACTATAATCGATTGATTAGTAATGTATCTCGATTTCATATTTAAGTTATGATATAGTATCATTGTATATTTGATATGTATGTTACACTCCCGGGAATAACAAATGGCCAGTCTATTGAACTGCTTCAAACTATCGATAACTTGGATGGACAACTCGAAGTAGCTCTATGCGATGTAACGTATTACCCACTGTGGACCAATATAAATGCTACGAGAGGAAATAATGAGATAATAATAACACATGACCAAAATAGAATTAATAGAATTATTACTATACCTGATGGGTATTACAGCGTAAGCTCACTCAATGATGAATTTTTTAAGCCTTATGGAGCTAGTCTCACACAAAATGAGGCGTCTGGGAGACTGAAATTATCCCCTGGAATAATGGGTGTAATTCCTTACAGGAACTTAAGAATTACAATTGGATTTGCAACCAATTATACTATAATAGTCGATTCATCAAATGAGGGAAATACATTACCCGATTTAGTTCCCTATAAAGAGCTGTGCATCCATCTTGATCAAATAAGCACGACGGATAATATTCAACTAGAAAGTCCTTCAACTCTACTCAGAAGTGTTCCGGTCAAAGATGGAAAATACAATAGCGGTAGAACGGAATCTTTCTCGTCATTACAATATAAAAAATTGAAGCGTGGTATTATTTCAGACCTCAAAATTTCTGTATTAGATGTAAAACACCAACCTGTACATATAGGATACTTAAGTGTAACACTCCATATTATAAATAATGGCTGATTCCATATTTAAGTTATGATATAGTATCATTGTATATTTGATATGTATGTTACACTCCCGGGAATAACAAATGGTCAGTCTATTGAACTGCTTCGTACTATCGATAACTCAGATGGACAACTCGAAGTCGCTCTATGCGATGTAACGTATTACCCACGGTGGACCAATATAAATGCTACGAGAGGAAATAATGAGATGTTTATATTAGATGAAAACGACTACAATGTTGTTGACAAATACATTATTATACCTGATGGGTATTACAGTGTATGCTCACTCAGTGATGAATTTTTTAAGCCTAATGGAGCTAGTCTCACACAAAATGAGGCGAATGGGAAAATAAAATTAAGCGCTGGAAAAAAGGTTATAATGATTTCAAAGTACTTAGGATCTACACTTGGATGGAGAGGACAATTAGCAGTAATCAATGCATCAGAACAGGGACTCTATTTACCCGATTTAGCTCCCTATAAAGAGTTGTACATCCATCTTGATCAAATAAGCACAACGGATAATATTCAAATCCAAAGTCCTTCAACTCTGCTGAGATCTGTTCCAGTGAAAAATGAAAAATACAATAGCGGTAGAACGGAATCTTTCTCAACATTACAATATAAAAAATTAAAGCGGGGTATTATTTCAGGCCTTAAAATTTCTGTATTAAATGTAAAACACCAACCTGTACATATAGGATACTTAAGTGTAACACTCCATATTATAAATAATGGTTGATGCATCAGGCCCTGGAACGATAAGACAATGTAATACAATTGCACTTTCCGATCTAGGAGACACGGAAGGATTCGGTAAACTCGGTACCAATGGTAAGTTATACGCTTTACACTTACACGATAATGTATACAAGCGGAAAGAAGTTACATTCCCGGAAAATCTAGAAGATTTAAGCGATGTTGACGTTAGTAGACTCCTTAAAACCACTCCGTACAATATTATTTACAACAGTGAGAATAAATGGACTATGGTCGAGGCAAACATCAAGTGGCTACTGAATATCGTCATTACCCCACCTTATGCGATGATGGGTAAGGGACATAATTTAACTAAGATAATAAATAGTGGCATCTTACTCGCGGCCTATATCCTGTCAAAACGAAAACGTGTGTTAGTCACTCCCCTGCCAGAAAAACCAGGTCATATGTTATATAGTCGTCCGGCAATCCAAAATGTTAGTTTAAATTTGGTTACAGAATTCGATGACATTAAACAGAACTTGAGTGCAATACCTAATATTTCTACGCTTATTATTGAAGTCTTGTTCGGAGATGCACCGGTAGATGCCTTCGAAATATTACCAGGTTTATCGATTAAATGGCTCAAGAAACACGAGCGTCAACGTTGCAGTATTATTCATGTCGGTGCATCACCCGTTACAACCCTCGAGGGGGTTCAAATTATTAAAAGTGACAGAATTTCTCTTTCTAAGATATTCTTGCCGTATAATATACATTTGATAAGGTTGATGTATACTCTCAAAACATTTAAGCAAGACCAATTAAAGACTATTATATATTCGTAATATACACTATGAGTTTATATCCAGCGCTTGATGAAAAGATGGAAACTGTTGATGGATTTCGATTACATCAAATAAGCGACATAAAACATCGAATAGAAAAGGATAGGGAGTTGAGACTTGGATTGTATAAAAAGTATCGCAGAGCCGTGAATGCTCTGGACGGAGTTGACACCGCTCTTGTAGTAGCTGGCATGGGACTCGGTGTAGCCGGTGTCGGTTTACTATCAACTATAATCGCCGCGCCTATCGTGCTCGGCATGGAAATAACCGCCGGAGTCTCAGGACTGGCAGGAATAGCGATAAAATTCATTTCTCGTAGGTTGCAAAAGAAACCATTAAAACACGATAGTATTCGGATACTCGCCGAAGCAAAGTTGAACAGCATCGAGGATCATATTTCGACAGCAATGGCCGATTGCAAGATATCCGAGGATGAGTTTCGTTTAGTGCTGTCGGAACTCTCAAAATACAATGAAATGAAGCAGGAGACTCGATCAAAATCTCGTAAGACCAGTGGTATTAGCGAAGACGAGAAAAAAAAGTTCATAGAACAAGGGAGGCAACAAGCGCGTCAATTATTCCGTGCCAAAACCAAAGAACTGGTTGGAGATTAAAAATAAATTGCTTACTATCGTGTGATTACATTTAGACAAATGCTTACATAAATATATAATAATGGAAAAAACTATTAAATGGAGAGAATTACCACAAGGTTTTTATTATATCAGTGATGTCAAACCAACCAAATACGGTAATCAATTATTTCTTATCAATTTACAAAAAGAGTGTAGTTATATAGTCTGGTCTACTAGTAAAATGAACGAAGAACTTAATAAAAATGTTGAATATCGCTTTATCGATAAAAATAATGAAGAATATTTTTATTACCATTTAGACTCATCTAAAGCAATGATTGACCCCAGGTATTGGTGAGCTGGAGCTGAATCTTATGACTATCGTTGAATCGCATAGTCATTTACACATAAAAAATGCCATCTGTAGTAGCAGTATAGGTATATGAATCCCGCTCCAGTGGAAGTGAGCCAGAACCATCATTACCTATACTACTTGCCTTCTCTATTGTTTCTCTGGTCTCTATTGTCTAGCTCCAGCTCCTTACTTTCAGTGACAGGGTGCCTTATGGGACTGGTCAGTTTAAATTTACACTTGTATTTGACAATGTTTGGAGACAAGTTCTCAGTTCATTGCTGAAATAATTCAATCAACGGTCACAGGTTAGTTTGTTTGAATTGTATATGTATGTGTTCTTATTTAGTGCTTTGAAGGGTTTGTTAAGGTGCATATGTATGGTTTCTTATCTTCTTTTGATAGTATTTATGTTGTTAGGTGTGATAGATACATATCATATCAGCCATCGTATTCAGGTAAATGTAGTTCGGCTAAATTTGCTTAAATACTTTAAGCATGTAAGTATGTTTATAATAGATAATCTTAACTCGCATTTGCATGTTGATATATATTACTTCACTTGTTGTGTAACTAAGCATAATGAGTACATTCATTGATGAATGAATGTATGTCTGTATGATGAGGTGAGTGATGAGCATATATATTTTAGGGTTATTCTCTATACCTAAGGACGTAAGCATATTGATGTAATATGTAACACTGTAATAATGTTATATATATGTTCAGGTGTGTCCCGGTAAAGCAAATGATGTGTGATGTGACATCATAGGGCACAGTGCTATACACCTGATGAGGACATTTATATTTTGTATGTATTTATGGTGATGTGTACTGAAATTGTGTGTTATTTATCAATGCATTTATCATCATTCTCCCATTATTGATAAGCTAAGTTTGTCAATTTATTATATGATAAATCCCCTGTCATACTTAGAGTAAAGTAAGATAAAACTTATTACGATGGATCATAACAATGTATATGATCATATATAAGATTCTAATATTTGGTAATAAGTCAGTATGTAATGATTTATTTGTTTGTGTAGGTATTGTGCATATTTTTAACTCTGTGTATTTATTTTCACAGGGCCTCTGTTCATTTATGCTACTGTATTAAACTTAACAACAGTCATCAACAAATCAACCTGCGTTTAGTAGTTCATTCACCTAAACCACTCCGGTTACATAATCAAAATAAAAATTTACTTTCGACAAATTTTCGCCAAAAAATAAGCCCTCAAATAATACTTACAGTCAAAACATAAACAAATAATCACAAACACTTTATTGAACAATGTCAAATCAAACTGGTATTGAATAAATACAGTAATCCTCACTCACTGTGCACACTGTCACAACAATTTAGTATTTGACAAAACTGCCTTGACAAAGGAAAGCTGACCTAGATCTGAGACCGCCCCGTGCGACGGGCGACCTGGGCGAGAATATACCGCGTACACAACATACTCTTATCTATCGAGTCCACATGCAAAATTATGACATTGCAAGATCAGATAACGGTTGACAATATACAAATAATCAGCACTATTTGCCAAGGCCTGAACAACAACAAACATCGTATAGATGTTTTTTCAAACTTTGAAAAAGCAAAAAGTAAATATATATTGCCTGCAGGACACTCATTTCACTAAGAACATAGAAAATAAAATTAAACAAGAATGGGGATCAAAACGTTGCATATTTAGTTGTTATAAAAGTAACGCCCGAGGGGTAGCAATCGTGTTTCAAGAAAAAAATGAATTTAAAATATTAAAAGAAGTCCATGATAATGAATTTGGTAACTTTTTTGCTCTTTTACTTTCATCAACCTGTACGGCCCAAATACCAAATACCAGCATTTTTCGAAAAAAATAATATACTCTTAAAAAAAAGAAACTTGACACTGACTTTCAAAATGTAATATGCGATTGTTTCAAAATAGGACACAGAAACCACAACTGAAACACTGTTTGAAGATCAATGTACACAATGTTCAAAACATGAAACGTGTCACCTAGACAGACACACGTACACGATACAGTTAATGTCACAGGGGTACAGAAAATGTCAGTATCGTTGGGCCCACCACGTGCATCAATCACCGCTTGACACCCGACGACCCATAGATGCAATCAAGTTGTCAATAACACGCTGTTGGATGTGCTGCCATTCATGCTGAAGTGCATCAAGAAGCGCCGGGAGCGCTGGGTATTCCTTCTGCGAACGCGTCGATGCAACTCGTCCCACAGATGCTCAATCGGGGACAAATCTGGTGACCGGGCTGGCCAAGGTAATGTCTGTGATGTTGTTGTGCTGTAAGAAGTCCTGACAAACACGTGCAATATGCGGTCGAGGGTTGTCCTGCTGGAACTGTCCGCCATGAACGTTGACGTGGGAAAGAACGTAAGGCTGTAGGATCAAGTCTCTGTAACGCACACCTGTCAATTACTTGCCACATGCACGAGAGGCGTCCTACCACCGTGATGAATTCCGGCCCATACCATGACACCCCCGCCGCCAAATGGGACAACCTGCTGCACACAGTTGGGGGCGTAACGTTCACCCCGACGTCTGTAGACACATGCGCGCCCATCAGCACTTGTGAGTAGGAAGACGGGACTCGTCAGTAAACAGTACATTTCTCCACTTTGCACGTGCCAATCTAACCCTCTGTTGGCACCAAAGCAGACGATCCGCCAGATGACGTTGGGTCAATACATGACGTCGAACAGGTCTGCGTGCAAAGAGTCCAGCCTCCCTCAGTCTGTGTTGCGTACCGTTTGATCTGATAATCTGCGTACCCCAGAGATCTGTGTAGTTGTAGACGTGGCTCTGGTAGTGCGGTCTCGAGGTGTCGCAGCCGGATGTATCGATCTTGTGTTTGGGTTGTCACCATTAGTCTTCCTGACCTTGGTCTGTCGTCAACTCTGTTGGTGTTGTTGTTTCAGGTCCACAGTGCGGAGATTGTCTGCCTGGCCATTTCTTGCTGAGTTGCTCCAGCTTGTAATCTCCAAATGGCGTTGTTCCGTTGAGCTGCATACAGTCTTGGAATTCTGTCACCGCCTCTACTGCCGTTATAAGGACTGTATGACCAGCCGTTGATGTGGATTTTTATACCCATTCAGCAGGCGGGCCTGCATGCCTAAATGCAGGACACATCATCTTTCTGTTTGACTTATTTGGTTCTCATTTAATGTAATTATTTTCGATATTTGGCAAAAAATGGTTTTACATCTATGTCAAGTTTCTTTTTTTGAAGAGTATATATCAAGATAAGAGGAAGGCTAACGGAAACAAAAAAAACTTCGCTTTTTAGGCCTTGTCTTAATGCCTCCTTTACGATGTACCTGTTTAATTTATGCTATATACGTTTATGATCATATTCATCACATCATTTAACCTCGTGTTGTAGGACATATGGGCAAAGTTGTCCTATTCAAAAGAATAATATTCCTCATATACGTGTTTTCAGGAAGAGGAAAGAAACCCATTCTTACCCAGCCAGTTGTCTTTCAAAGTCTGGTTACCTGACATATGTTTTTGTAGATTTTCCCACTGATATGGCCTGACATTACATGACCAATATATGTAAGCACCGCTACAATTCCTGTAAGACCAAAGAACTTGGTATAAATGACATATAAAAAAAACACATATAAGGCTAGTAGGAGGAAACATCTGCCCAAACCATACCCCAGTTTTATAAACTTAATTTATTTTAAGTTTGTACTTGATTCCAAAGCTCCATAAAATCCGTACAAAGATAAATAATGTTGCAAGGTCCAGCAAACGTACCACCGAATCCCAGTAGTGAAAGACTAATCATAACCCTTAATACATTCAAAGAAGGAAGTTATTTTAAGCCACACAAAGTGGAAAACATCAAAGGATTTGCTTGACTATTTACAATCTCAGAATATATCAAGTTCAATTCTGCCAAACTATTCGATTTTTCAAATTTTACCCCACCATCCAACATAACAAACTTTGGGGACAATTTCAATTCTTCATCCATTGGCTTTTGAAGCAAATCGCGTTGACAATAGATGCATTGAAATATCTATCTTCAGAGGTTCAGGTCAATTCGTCAAAAATGAAAGCAAAGGCAATCTGAAGATTACTGAGAAAACAATACGTGAAATGGTGGACAATATGTGAAATGCTGGATATCATCTATGCAAAATGAAGTGGGTGACATTTTCGGAAGTAGGCATCGTCATGGGCACCAATGGTGCTCCCCGTGTTGCTGATCTGTATGCATATGAATCTGAATTTCTGCTCGGATTAAACCTAAGCTTCAGTTATATCAATGATCTGATATTGTTCAATGACGATCAAATAGGTCAATTCCCTTCGACATATCACCTGATATCATCACTGTTTGATTGTGATTCATGATCACAGGCTCATGATATAATCGAATCGTACAATAAACTTTGCGTTTGGCGGATATGTCTTATGCATCAGGGAAGGGTTCTACCACTGTATCCATCAAATAACGTCTCACCCTCAATTGTCGTATGCGTTTATGTTGAATCTAATGAAACGACTGATTATGAAATGTTTAGTTAACTTTCTTTGCAATCAGGTTGACAATGATTTATGAGAAACTCACCGAAGTGCCCAACACAAGCATTTTGTATAGGGTACCGCTCCTCTCAACCATTAAACCTCACCAATCAGATACCATAGACCACGTACACTATTACTCTGTTCATGGGGGATTGCCTAAAAGTCGGGCCCAGAAAAGTCGGGCCGGGCCGGGCCAGCGGGTAATACTAAAAATGGATTGCAGAATAATAAAACGAAACACGCATATCTAGGCAGATCTCAAATGTCCACAAACGTATAGTTTTGCTCATTTAATTAAGTTTGAATAAAAAATGCACCTTCAACAATGTAATAAACTGATGATTATGACTACATACATTCTGAGAGTCTCGTAGAAAAGTCAGTGTCTTGACTGTGTGTATTCTTTGATTAGAATGCTTCTCACCGACCTTAGCGTGTAGGGGTGTGATGTCCTGGGCAGGAAACGACAGTGTTTTGACTACTCTTCTTTCATTAATTAACGTGTTAAGGTAATTAACCTTTACTAATTCGTGTAAAACCAACACAGGGTGTTTCCTGGAAGTGGATATTCGCGAATGTCAAAGGACTGACACGACACGTGTTAATAACTGTCGAAGCACTTCTAAAGTTCCTAACATTTTTTATATCTAAAGACTAGTATTATATCTAATTATATACCACTTTATTGTCTCATATTTCAGTAGTTTAAGAAAACAAGGGGCTCAAAGTGAAGCCCTCTTCCTTCTACATTCTCAACATAGTCTCTATCAGAAGTGTTTGGCTTGTGTTGGGTCCGACTTGGCCCGGGCTGTCAAAATCAACTTTAAACACACAGATGTATCTTCAAATGTGTTTACATCTATAGATTAGTGTTATTTCTACCTATATACCACTTTATAATGTCACGGTACATCGTATTGATAGAAAACAAGGGGCTCAAAGTGAAGCATTTTTACTTTATTTTCTTAAGAAAATCTCTGTCAGAAGTGTTCGGTCCGACTTGGCCCGGGCTGTCAAAATCAACTTAAACCTAACAGATGTATCATCAATTGGATCCACATCTTTCGATTAGTATTATATCTACCTATATACCACTTTATAATGTCTCAGATCGCTGTACTTAAAGAAAACAAGGGGCTCAAAGACAAGCATTTTTACTGTATTTTCTTAAGAAAATCCAAGTCAGAAGTGTTCGGTCCGACATGGCCCGGGCTGTCAAAATCAACTTAGACCTCACAGATGTATCTTCAAATGTGTTTACATCTATAGATTAGTGTTATATCTACCTAAATACCACTTTATAGTGTCTCAGATCGCTGTACTTAAAGAAAACAAGGGGCTCAAAGTGAAGCCCTCTTCCTTCTACATTCTCAACATAGTCTCTATCAGAAGTGTTCGGCTTGTGTTGGGTATGACTTGGCCCGGGCTGTCAAAATCAACTTTAAACACACAGATGTATCTTCAAATGTGTTTACATCTATCGATTAGTGTTATATCTACCTATATACCACTTTATAATGTCACGGTACATCGTATTTATAGAAAACAAGGGGCTCAAAGTGAAGCATTTTTACTTTATTTTCTTAAGAAAATCTCTGTCAGAAGTGTTCGGTCCGACTTGGCCCGGGCTGTCAAAATCAACTTAAACCTAACAGATGTATCATCAATTGGATCCACATCTTTCGATTAGTATTATATCTACCTATATACCACTTTATAATGTCTCAGATCGCTGTACTTAAAGAAAACAAGGGGCTCAAAGTCAAGCATTTTTGCTTTATTTTCTTAAGAAAATCCAAGTCAGAAGTGTTCGGTCCGACATGGCCCGGGCGGTCAAAATCAACTTAAACCTCACAGATGTATCACCAAATGGATCCACATCTTTCGATTAGTATTATATGTACCTAAATACCACTTTATAATGTCTCAGATCGCTGTACTTAAAGAAAACAAGGGGCTCACAGTGAAGCCCTTTTCCTTCTACATTCTCAACATAGTCTCTATCAGAAGTGTTTTGCTTGTGTTGGGTCCGACTTGGCCCGGGCGGTCAAAATCAACTTTAAACACACAGATGTATCTTCAAATGTGTTTACATCTATAGATTAGTGTTATGTCTACCTATATACCACTTTATAATGTCACAGTATTTCGCATTCAAAGAAAACTGGGCCATTAAAGTCAAGCACATTTATTGTATTTTCTTGAGAAAAACCGCGTTAGAAGTGTTTGGTCCGACATGGCCCGGGCTGTCAAAATCAACTTAACCTGCACAGATGTATCATCAAATGGATTCACATCTATAGATTAGTATTATGTCTACCTAAATACCACTTTATAGTGTCACGGTACATCGTATTTAAAGAAAACAAGGGGCTCAAAGTGAAGCATTTTTACTGTATTTTCTTAAGACAATCCAAGTCAGAAGTGTTCGGCCCGACATGGCCCGGGCTGTCAAAATCAACTTAAACCTCACAGATGTATCATCAAATGGATCCACATCTTTCGATTAGTATTATATCCACCTAAATACCACTTTATAGTGTCTCAGATCGCTGTACTTAAAGAAAACAAGGGGCTCAAAGTGAAGCATTTTTACTGTATTTTCTTAAGACAATCCAAGTCAGAAGTGTTCGGCCCGACATGGCCCGGGCTGTCAAAATCAACTTAAACCTCACAGATGTATCATCAAATGGATCCACATCTTTCGATTAGTATTATATCCACCTAAATACCACTTTATAGTGTCTCAGATCGCTGTACTTAAAGAAAACAAGGGGCTCAAAGTGAAGCCCTTTTCCTTCTACATTCTCAACATAGTCTCTATCAGAAGTGTTTGGCTTGTGTTGGGTCCGACTTGGCCCGGGCTGTCAAAATCAACTTTAAACACACAGATGTATCTTCAAATGTGTTTACATCTATCGATTAGTGTTATATCTAGCTATATACCACTTTATAATGTCACGGTACATCGTATTTAAAGAAAACAAGGGGCTCAAAGTGAAGCCCTCTTCCTTCTACATTCTCAACATAGTCTCTATCAGAAGTGTTCGGCTTGTGTTGGGTATGACTTGGCCGGGCTGTCAAAATCAACTTTAAACACACAGATGTATCTTCAAATGTGTTTACATCTATAGACTAGTGTTATATCTACCTATATACCACTTTATAATGTCACAGTATATCGTATTTAAAGAAAACTGGGCCATTAAAGTCAAGCACATTTATTGTATTTTCTTGAGAAAAACCGCGTTAGAAGTGTTTGGTCCGACATGGCCCGGGCTGTCAAAATCAACTTAACCTGCACAGATGTATCATCAAATGGATTCACATCTTTCAATTAGTATTATATCTACCTAAATACCACTTTATAGTGTCTCAGATCGCTGTACTTAAAGAAAACAAGGGGCTCAAAGTGAAGCCCTTTTCCTTCTACATTCTCAACATAGTCTCTATCAGAAGTGTTCGGCTTGTGTTGGGTCCGACTTGGCCCGGGCGGTCAAAATCAACTTTAAACACACAGATGTATCTTCAAATGTGTTTACATCTATAGATTAGTGTTATATCTACCTATGTACCACTTTATAATGTCACGGTACATCGTATTTAAAGAAAACAAGGGGCTCAAAGTGAAGCATTTTTACTGTATTTTCTTAAGACAATCCAAGTCAGAAGTGTTCGGCCCGACATGGGCCGGGCTGTCAAAATCAACTTAAACCTCACAGATGTATCATCAAATGGATCCACATCTTTCGATTAGTATTATATCTACCTAAATACCACTTTATAGTGTCTCAGATCGCTGTACTTAAAGAAAACAAGGGGCTCAAAGTGAAGCCCTTTTCCTTCTACATTCTCAACATAGTCTCTATCAGAAGTGTTTGGCTTGTGTTGGGTCCGACTTGGCCCGGGCAGTCAAAATCAACTTTAAACACACAGATGTATCTTCAAATGTGTTTACATCTATAGATTAGTGTGTTATATCTACCTATATACCACTTTATAATGTCACGGTACATCGTATTTAAGAAAAAAAGGGGCTCAAAGTGAAGCATTTTTACTGTATTTTCTTAAGAAAATCCAAGTCAGAAGTGTACCGTCCGACTTGGCCCGGCCTGTCAAAATCAACTTAAACCTGCACAGATTTATCATCAAATGGATCCACATCTTTCGATTAGTATCATATGTACCTAAATACCACTTCATAATGTCTCAGATCGCTGTACTTAAAGAAAACAAGGGGCTCAAAGTGAATTCCTTTTCCTCTACATTCTCAACATAGTCTCTATCAGAAGTGTTTTGCTTGTGTTGGGTCCGACTTGGCCCGGGCGGTCAAAATCAACTTTAAACACACAGATGTATCTTCAAATGTGTTTACATCTATAGACTAGTGTTATATCTACCTATATACCACTTTATAATGTCACGGTATATCGCATTCAAAGAAAACTGGGCCATTAAAGTCAAGCACATTTATTGTATTTTCTTGAGAAAAACCGCGTTAGAAGTGTTCGGTCCGACATGGCCCGGGCTGTCAAAATCAACTTAACCTGCACAGATGTATCATCAAATGGATCCACATCTTTCGATTAGTATTATATCCACCTAAATACCACTTTATAGTGTCTCAGATCGCTGTACTTAAAGAAAACAAGGGGCTCAAAGTGAAGCCCTTTTCCTTCTACATTCTCAACATAGTCTCTATCAGAAGTGTTTGGCTTGTGTTGGGTCCGACTTGGCCCGGGCTGTCAAAATCAACTTTAAACATACAGATGTATCTTCAAATGTGTTTACATCTATCGATTAGTGTTATATCTACCTATATACCACTTTATAATGTCACGGTACATCGTATTTAAAGAAAACAAGGGGCTCAAAGTGAAGCCCTCTTCCCTCTACATTCTCAACATAGTCTCTATCAGAAGTGTTCGGCTTGTGTTGGGTATGACTTGGCCGGGCTGTCAAAATCAACTTTAAACACACAGATGTATCTTCAAATGTGTTTACATCTATAGAGTAGTGTTATATCTACCTATATACCACTTTATAATGTCACGGTACATCGTATTTAAAGACAACAAGGGGCTCAAAGTGAAGCATTTTTACTGTATTTTCTTAAGACAATCCAAGTCAGAAGTGTTCGGTCCGACATGGCCCGGGCTGTCAAAATCAACTTAGACCTCACAGATGTATCATCAAATGGATCCAGATCTTTTGATTAGTATTATATCTACCTAAATACCACTTTATAATGTCTCAGATCGCTGTACTTAAAGAAAACAATGGGCTCAAAGTGAAGCAATGAAGCAAGCTGGGTACAGGTGTAATTTGGATTAATTCCACACTTAACGTGCATATACGGACGCAATGAGAAGGATCGATGAGATACAAGACTTGAAGTAAGGCAAAAACGTTTCTCCAGTATAATCGAATAATCAAATTAGCGTATTGTGAGACGATGCTTGAACTGTGAAACCAAACATTAATATTATCAACAAAGTTCGGGTGCAGGAAGTGTTTTTCTTGCAAAAGAAAAATGTACATGTGCATATGTTAAGGTACAAAACCTGGTCCCTAAGTGGTACCTCAGATGTAAGTACAAATATTAACAGTTCACGATAATCTTCATCATTGAGATGTGTTCACATGTGTTAACCAGTAGTACGTTATAAAGTTGATTTTGACAGCCCGGGCCATGTCGGACCGAACACTTGTGTGACTGTTGAGAGTATAGGGAGAAGAGGTTTACTTTAAGCAACGTGTCTGCTTTAAATACGACGATCAGTGACATTATAAAGTAGTATTTACTTATATATAGTACGGTCCTATAAATATAAACGCTATGCCGACAGATCGAAATTTGTATCACGATAGGTAGAAGTATTTGATACGTTTCAAATCTTATTTCGTTTAACGATTGCTCTTTTACATGTTACCAAGATCAGCGACGCTTACACACAACTCCACCTTTTGGTTTTCAAGCGATTTACTCCGAATTACTTTTTTATGGTGCACTTTTTTGTTTGGTGATTGTTCATTAATATCATGTGTGTATATGTTTCATCAATTATATGTAGGTATGATCGCCGATAATGAAGTAATTAGCCAGTAACACTTTGGCCCGTCTTGGCCCGGCCCGGCCCGACTTTTAGGCAATCCCTGTTCTGGCATTCACTGAGGTACGATTATATTTTTCTGCCAGGAGATCTCAAGCGGTTCACCTTGAAAATGACTTATTATGGCGTCCTTTCTTTCGAGTATCTTCGGGTTACATGAAGACGCATGATATATATGCTCAACAGGGATTATTACAATGTGAAGTAGAATCCGACAGAATCCGATGCCTTTGTGTGTAGTTGTTTGTGATGTGCACACCTTCAACTTCAATGTGTAATTTTGCTTCAAAATGTGAATGTGAAATGTAGATTAGACAATTAATTTAATACTACTGTCCAACAAATTGTCAGTGGATGACCAGTTTTGACACGAACACAGCATCTTAAGCAACATGACGTCGTGACTCGATCCTTTTATTACCGGCTTGCTTGTGGTTGTGACTCAACCAGCAATTGTACGATCAGGAATATGTAGAGGGCGTCATGGAGAGTAATACTTGTGAAATTTGTTTGGTTATTATGGTTATAATGTGCCGTGTTTTGTGCACTATTGTTGGAACAGTGCGTGTCCAAGTTAAACGACACGTTCATAAATCCTTGCTGCTTTTTCAAAATATCAGGGGATTGCCTCACCATCGCACCGTCATGACAACACACCATTGTATCAGTAATAAGTGTGTTCAGCAACATTCAATAATACCATATTCTGTACTATTTCTATAACTAATACTAAAAGCTACAAGACCCGTTCCATTATCACAATAAATGTCAGCTAAAATATCATAAAGATGTGTTTATGGATCGGTATCAAATAGTGATGACACCATGTGTTCGCAAAAAGGTGAGGGCCCATGCAAAAACATACGTAACATTGACCACAGGCATTACTTTTATAGGTTGTGTTGTGTACATACAAAGATGCCTGAATACGCCATATCCTATGAATTTAGTATCTCTGTCACACAGTTCAACAAACAACTATCTGGAAAGAGGTATTACATTTATCAAACATGTGTGGTATGTGTGACTTCACACGAGCATGCGGGCGAGTGCCACCTATTTCATGTCCATGTTCATTCATAATGTATCATTCGCTCTATTCGCTCCAAGTGCGTATATGGGTGCTCATAACGTCAGTCACTGGATTGTCTTGTAAAAAATCAATTGTGAACAGAGGGCCGTTATATAGATGGAATATTTCTGCCTGCAATGTTATAAACAAATAGCAATCTATTCAATGTGTCCTCCTCTCTCGTTGCTAAGTTATTATTAACTTATAAACCCCCAGCGACTCGACTGCTTATTTCTACAACCAGGTGACTCTAGATATTTGACTTAATGTGCTGTGGATTATAACTAGTGTCTTTTTACTATTCTTTGACTATTTCCTGCAACCACGAAACGAGCCCTTGCACAACGCATGATACTGCCTTACTTTCAGATTCTCAACGAGAAAGAACAAAGTGTGTTAGTTCAATACAATATGTCTGCTTTTGTGTGTGTTGTTTAAATTCCATAAGACTTTTTATTATACAATGCATACAAAATACAGTGTCACTTCTAGTACACCATTGCTATCTGATGGTGTTATGAGGGGTGTTTGCCAAATACTTTGTTTGTTTTAGCTTTAATGTTAACGTTTACGGATCCACCAACCCAAATCTGAAAAAAATGCTACACATTGTTTTAATAACCAAACGATCTGAATGCTTACAATTTAGAAACATGCAACTTCTAAATAACAAGGAAATAAATCAAACATTGTACGTTCCGTGTGGCAGAATTTACTTCTGGAATGATACGCGACCCTGACAGTGATGGGAAACAATTATTTTGAAAACTTTATTAAAAAAATGCACATGACACTGATAAACATGATAAGAAAATAATTAAATGTCTTTTAAATAATGTCTTTTGTTAATTTGTTTACGACAGACCTGAAAACAATTCTGTCTTTATACATCTTGAGTCGTGCTATATATATGCCATGAGGAAATAGGTGAGATAAATGCGAGTGGGCAGCGATGGGGTGGTAGTGCTCCATGTTGTGATGATCAAGTTTGTTCAAAGCGAAAGCATATTAAAAACAAAACAGAACCAAAAACATGGAATAAGCCTTGAATACGTGTTCTCACGTGCAACCTTTCTGTGGCCTTGGTGTTGCATTTAGTAATATGGAGCTGAAAACATCTTATTTGATTTAAACCCATAATTAGTACATGACAAGCACACACGCGTTAAAGGGGCACTGATCTAACGCCATTCCCCGGACTGGTTGTTGCCTTTGTTATTGTTTTTTTCCCCCGTGAGTACCCGGATGATACGCAACGCAACAGAGCGTGACCAGAGACTGGGCTACCGTCTGCAAGGACAGCTAAATGAACTTGGAGGCTGGAGGCAATATTTGTTTTACGCATTTTTGCATAAACACTGATTGGTTAACTGTGATCTATAAAGATTCGACAAAGGGCGCATGTTAATTAATTTCTTCAGCCTAAACAAACAGACAAAAAGAACGGCGGAGCTCATCGGAAGTCGTCATTTGGAAATACCCCAGATGGTTATAGTTTAATACTAAAAAAAAGTATCCATGCAGTGAAAGTATTTTCGGATTTCGGATTGCGTCGATAATACGATTACTGTTCCCTTGTTGTCATCCACGTTTTCTCGTATAACCCTACACTTGTGTATTTGTCGTCATTCACTTGATGCTCAGTTAATGAATTTATTACAGGTACAATTAGTGGTAGCACCACTTAGATTACCTGAAAAAGGTTCTCATTTGGCATTTATTGTGTCTGGGGTAATTATTCAATCTAAATCCAGGTTTGGAGTGAGCTGAAATGTGCGTTATGTAATATGCACGTGGCAGCCCAGCAAGAGATGAATGATCAGTTGATTTACTTTTTTAGGTAAATCAACTGATCGTTCCTAGTCATCAAAGGATTAACAGAAAATACGTTGATTGATTAATCACTGTTATCTTGCACAGTGGTTATGTCAAAAGTGAGTGTTTACATGTCTAGGTTTACTAAAACAAAGGGAATACACTCATATCATGGCGTGAAGTGCCGATGTAAAAACAACATACTTTGTTCAAAGGGTTAACTGATAATGCGTTGATTGGTTGCTCATTGTTATCAAACTCAGTGGATTTTTTAGGAACCGTGGACGTAATGAAAATAGTTGTCACGTGGCCTTTCTCAGCCAACCCTTGAGACTTGACACCTATGTGAAACACCAAAACAATCCAAGTGATCAGTTGAGAAACGAACACTGGTTATAATATCCCGAAACGATATATATCTTTTAGAATATTTGATAGTTACAGAGACACGTGACATCGAATAAGTTATTTTGTATAGCTGCAGATGAGTGGGACATTATTCCTTTGTGTGGATATTCACGAAAACATTCCTCGAACAAGGAAGCTGCCTATTTATACACATAAATTTGGTAAGTTGTAATTATGGTATTTGCATTTTGTTTTCCTTCATTTGAACCGATTCGTTCTTGTTTCTCTACGTCTTGGTTGGGAAATTCTTCAATGCGCGACAGACGTTGTTTTCACAGGTCATTTCCTTTGTAAGCGTGTATAGATTACCGTCAATTTGTAAAATGTGATTCTCTCAGGCAATTTATAAAATGTGTAAATATTTCAGTCATTTTGACTAAAAAATCTGTCCAGATTGATTAAGACGATCAAAAGGGCCTACAAACATCACAACAGATTATTATGTAGGATTAGAAGCCAAACAACATAGAAATGTACTTTTCAACGTAACATTTTCAGTCTCTTGGTGATGACATTAAACATAAAAATGTTTGGAATTCGTTATCATAATAATACAGATGGAAATGTTTTTCAGTCACTTTGTAAAATAACTGAATATTTATACGTTTAATAAATATGTTACACATTTTGACAGTAAAAAAATATACACACTATAAAAAAAGCAATGCTCAGATGAAATATTTACTTTGTGTTGCAAGTCAAAATAGTGTAAACGAAAATCGCAAAATTACCAAGCAAGTGACTTATCAAAACTTCGTCACCATTACCGATGCTACCCACAAAGATACCTACATTTCCTTATTATCTCGAAAACTGTATTTCATTTTGTTGATCAATGTGACCATACGCTCTTATTACTACCGGTATCCATAAAAGTGACTAATGCGCTTACGAATGGCGCAACAGAGGTCGCGAGCTAGTCTAGATTTCTGCTCTACATCCGGGTACTCACTGGGAAAAAACAATAACAAAGGCAACAACCAGTCCCGGGGAATTGCGTTAGATCAGTGCCCCTTTAATACTGTTAAAAACGGCGATAAAACCCAACTCAATCATTCTTCTACGAGGACTCTCGCTATGTAGTGATAGTTATTACTTCATTTAACTGTTTGATAATTGTAGGCAATCCCATCTTTATGATGAGTTACATGTATGATACAGGTTAATTTTGAGTATGAACACCGTAAAACATGCAAAAGGTGGACCGAGTCGATCATATATCAAACTCTTCCAAAATTGTTCCTTTAGACCTATATAGGATATACCTTTACTATTAGTATTGCTACCCAACAGATTTCTGTATATTGAAATTAACAATAGCTAACGTTACATGAAAAGGAATACATAAGAATACATAAACATGTCCTTGAAATAGACCAATCTGTTTCACTCAATCCCATTTGTATGATTGGGTATTATACAGGTTCATTTTGTGTATCAACACTGTTTTCCCTGCAAATGCAAATGGTGGACCGAGTCGATTATATATCAACCTCTTCCAGAATTGTTTCGTTAGACCTATATACGGTATCCCTATACTATTTGTATTGCTACCCATTTGATTTCTGTATAGTGAAATTAACAATAGCTAGATTTCAGTGATGTATTCATACTCGAGGAATACATAAACATGTCCTCTAAATAGAAGCATCTGTTATAATCACCCCGTGTCAGTTGTATGTACCCCACTATCACCACCACACTGAGTACCCAGACACCCACCATGTTGAGCAACGAGGAAGTGAAATACCTGGCCGAACTGTGTTAAAGGCTACGTTCACTGCACATCTATTGAGTTTGTTTATACATTTTTAAGATTGTAACTCAGGGAACCACACAGCTTCGGTTTTGATCAATCTATGGGTACAATGTCGGACAGTTAGGTAGCGTGTCAACAGCTCCTCTCCCGACATTATCCTACTAGGCATGCATGTACCCACGGAGTGAGGGTGACATCACGACAGTGGCAGCAGGGTAGCTGCCATCTCAGTCATGATCAGGTGCGGTCTGCCATGACGACGTATCAGCGAGGCCTTGGAAATGATTTACATTAACTCGTTACGGACTACAACATATCTATTTCGCTTAATATATATAAAGGGTGTCACAGGGTGTTATATTATTCATGTCAAAATATGACCGGGGTCGCTTATACATGAATCACTTGCATAACTTGTTCCATGGGGGACATGTATTCGATATCCTTACGCCACAGACTTTGCTCACCAGTGCGATTCAGTTTAGACAAATGTACAGTAGCTAACCTTCAGTGATGTATACATACCACTATACTATGGGGATATTTCCTGATTTCCAGAAAAGAGATGTTTATTAAATTAAAACAGCATCGGTGTTACCATGCATTATTGTTGTAGAAGAGTCGAATATATCCAAGAGGCGACATGTATCTGATGACCCACAAGTTACTGTTCCAATGAGATCAACCCATTCCTGGTGTCCCCCCGCCGTGGTATTGCTGGAATATTGCTAAAAGCGGCGGAACTCACACTCACTCACTCACTTATTTTAGAGTTGTTAGCGGAAAACTTGTTAACTGAGATTGTTAATGGCTTTACCCTTGATGGGGGTTAAAGTAGTGTAAAATGATTGTCCCCCTGAGAGGGTAGGTCAAAGTAATGTTTTTCCACCACAATTTTAATCGTAGTATATATGTTCATTTAACCTGGCTAAATTTTGTCATTAATCGCCAACAGCGGAAGGGATGATGTAAATCCGGCTGGGGTCCATGGAGGTAGCAAAAGTACTGTAAGTCCCCATGGACCCTAGCATGGTGTCTACCTTCAGCTTCTGGCGATCTATAGCCCTTTTTATATTGTGTCGTTATTTAAAATGATATCTTTTTATAGTTATATGCTAGTTTTAAATAATAATCCGTGATATTCTAGAAATTTCACTGTCCATCGATGACAGGTTTTGATTTAGTTAAAATATACGTATTAAAAATGTATAATTTATCGTCACGATATGGCTGATCTCTCACTCACTCACTCACTCACTCACTCACTCACTCACTGGCCAGACAAAACATGTGCACTTTCGAGACAGAATAGTCACGCTATCTTCTGACAGTTGTGCTAAATATACGGTACAATATATTGTATTACTCTTCCTTGACTGATTTTGAGTTACATTTTCCATGGCATGCTAGTCTGCATTATTTAAGATCATAGTGTAAAGCTTCTTTTCCTTTAACAAATATCGCTATTTATGCTTTATTTTGACTGCAAATGTAAGGTGATCTTGTGGTCATGACTCCAATCACAAATACTCGTACACAAATTATCTGAGGTGATTTTCACGGCAACAAATAAGATAGAACAGAATCAAACACAATCATGTGTCGGCCAAAATGACCGTCAGGAAACCTCATAACCAACTAATGTTTTGTGCATGTCTAGTATCCCATAATGTTTCGTGATAAGTTTCATTTTGAATATAATGTGAAAAAGTCTGGACAAAATCGTTTGGTTATTAAAGATTTCTTATGATAAACGAAGTCCTTCACAAATATTACGTCGTTGGGTATTTGTATTACACAGTGACTTGTTCTTGATGTGTGGACGATTATTAACATTGTAAAAGAATACGCTCTTTATTTGAAACAAAATAAACAAAACCATTTCCATAATTTACTTCTTTTCCATTCCATTCCATTCCGACTATATCATAAGCATGTGTTAATGAATCATACTCATGAATCAGGTTAGAGCGTATCCACCACAAACACATGCAAATGCAAGTCAGGTATTTGCAAGTCAAAGACATACATGTACAGTTACCACATTGAAATAACACAACTTTATACGAAGCTTCTGAAATAAACTTAGGGAAGAGCTGGTTTCGTGTTTTAGAGGAAGACACCAGAATATACATGTATGTATTTACATAGACTTATCAGGCTGATTATAACTAGATTTGATTGAGAAATTTTAATCAATTAGACGTACATTTCTTAGAATTGATGAGTAGATGTATATCTTCCATGAACTGCTATTTGAGCGTCTTCGGGATTTATAACATGGTGCCCCGATTTTTTTTGATTTTTTTTGGACATTTTTCATTCCTTTCGAATGGTTGTACATCAGGTTCAGAGGTTACACAGTAGGTTTTGTCAATTGTAGTGAAAATACGTTACATGGATATACATTTCATGTGATATAAATATAGCATGCATAATTGAAACACACACACACACATACACACACACACACACACACACACACACACACACACACACACACACGATATGCCTCAAGAAGAGCAGTAAAAGTTGTATTGATAGTCAGATATAACTAAAACAATTATGATAGTATTGCTATTTGAGGCATAACTGATCTATAGCCTTATTGTACAGGGCATGAGTATTATATTAATTTGTGTAGGATTTTTCCCCATTTTCGTTCAAATTGTAATAGGCCATTGTTTTATGTGGCAATGAATTTTTCAATCATCGCTGACTCTTTTAGTATTTTCTTAAAATTATCAAAAATTGGTTTCTCACCCTTAATACTTGAGTGTTTAACATATTCACATTCCCAATATACATGTATAAGGTTTTCGCCATTTAAGTCACAAAATGAGCAAATATCATTATCAAACTTAAACTGAAAGTCAATCAATTTAGTATCTTTAGTACATTTTCTGAAATTTGAATAAACTTCTTTCCATTGAATATCATTATCAAAAAGAGATTGCCATTTTCCATTTACTAAAGGTGGTTTTGTTATTGTAATTAGTCTATCATAAAAGGACCTAGATCCTTGAACGGGTATAAATATATCCCTCAATTGTGGACTAAGATTTAAGTCATATATTGGTATTTTGATATAATGATTGACAGTGTTTCTCCATTCTTTAGGTATACTAAGTTTAACCTTATTATAATCTAATATTGTACCCTGTATATCATAACATACTTTTAATATTTTAAATGGCAAAAATCCATTCTCATTACATAAGTCCTTAATTGTCATTATACCCTTTTTAAACCAATTTTTAATTATGTACTTTTCATGTTTAAATTGGTGATTTAGCCATAGGGGCTGTGATAGAATTTCGGAGATCCTTTCTGAATTTGTTGTAAATTTTCTGCCGTAATTTCCCCAAACATTTAGAACATCTCTCCAAAAAGGGTTTTTCACACATAAATATTTATCAACATTGACTCCTAAATTTATCATATCAGTGAAAGAAAAAACTGAGGGATTATCACATGTGCTCTTTTTTAAATACTTTCTTAAAGTAGATAATTTTAGTGATTCTATAAATATTTTAATGTCCACCATTCTAAGCCCACCATCAGCATAATTTTTGCATTCATTCAGTGCATTCAGCAATGATATTGGACGCCAGTTTTTTAGAAATCTTCTGTCTTTGTTTCCCTTGGGTATACACGTAATGACTCCCCTTTTCATTGTACATGTCGCCGCGAATAGCTGCAAAATTGCTGATGCGGCGTTAAGCAATATTCACTCACTCACTTTCATTGTACATGTCATTTCCTTATTTTCAAAAGTTTCGTTTATGTATCTAAAAACCCATATTTTTAAGTCTTTCCAAAAAAAACTTAAAGAATTCTATTGGAAAGCCATCTACTCCTGGGCTTTTGTTATTTTTCATTTGTTTTACTGCCTTTGATATTTCATCTAAAGTATTTTTTTTTTCTAAATTAACCCTTAAGTCTTCATTTAGACTAGGTGTTTTTACATTTTTGAGTGTCTCAGCATTTTCAGTATCATTTTCCTTTGGTAATGAGTAAAGCTTCTCATAAAATTTTCTTTGTTCATTTATTATTAAGTCCCCGTCAGTAATTTCTTCCCCTTTATTATCAATCAAAGTGTTTATGAGTTTACTTGTATAATTTCTAGATTCCAAAGTACAAAAGTAGCTTGTTGGTTTTTCACCTTCATCATACCATTTTATCGTATTTCTAATATGTATTCCCCTTGTTACTTCTTCATTTATTTTTTCTAATTCTATTTTATATTTGGATAGTTCAGCCAATTTATTTTCACTAATCTGTTGAAAGTTATTCCTAATGTCTTCCTCTACTTCTTCTATTTTATCTTCCAGTTCCTTAGTCTGGTTTTGCCTGTTTTTTTTAACATATATTGCAAATGATATGGTTTTACCTCTAATTTACATTAATAAAGTTTCCAGAAATAAACAGTCACCTATGGTTAATTCTAAGATTTTATCCCCATCACCAATCTTACCTCCTGGCTCTTTACAAGAATATTCTGTTATAGTTTCTTCCATAATTTCCTTCACCATTTTAACATAATCTACATTACACAATAATGAGGTATTAAGCTTCCAATAACCTCGTCCTTTTTCCTGACTTAACCTGTTTGAGAATTCAAGAGTTATTACTGAATGATCAGATTTATAGCCTGGTAATATTGAACTCTTTAAAGTCATATCATAAATATCTTGAGAGATCATGAAAAAATCAAGCCTTGCCTGTTGTCTTGGATTTCTTTTCCACCAAGTGTATTTTCTTAAGTCCTGATTCGTATCCCTCCAGACATCTATAAGGTTATATTGTTCTATTTTTTCCAATACTGTTTCTCTAGCTTTTGGGTTATCAATGTTTTTATAATTTTCTGAATCAAATGCTGGATTCAGAACAAGATTCCAGTCACCGCAAATTACTAGCGATTCATTTTCAAAATTATCAATATCCGTAAATAGTTTTAGATAAAAGCCTGGATCATCTTTATTTGGGCCATATAAGTTAACCATGGTCAACTCAATGCCTTCAATAGTGATATCTGTAAGTATATAGTTACCGTTACTATCTGTTTTAGTTCTATAAATTTTTATTTGTAAGTTATTATTGAAAAGTATAGCTACCCCTCTGGCGTTGAACCTAAATGGTGCAATAATACATTGTAGCCCCCATTCATTTCTCATTAAATTGTCATCTTTTTCAGAAATATGAATGTCCTGTAGACAAATAATTGAATTTTTTTTCTTTCGCCAGATATTCATGACTTCCTTTCGCTTATTTTTTTCAGCTAAGCCTCTACAATTTACAGATACAATTTTAATTTTATTTATTTTAGCCATCATCAAAGGGAAAGATTTGACAACTTTTAAACCGTGTAAACATGATGAACAGTTCACACCTACTGAGCATATACAGGATATTTTTAGTTGGAGTACAACCCGAAGAGAGGTTTATTTGATTTTTATAAATCATAACACAAAAATAAAAAAGATAAACCAAAAGAAAAACGTGTGTATAAAAAAAAACAAAAAGGTAGACTTGGCAAATACATACGAGGTTCAGCGAACTCTGAACCGCCCATCCGTATTTATAATTAAAAAGAAAATATTTTACATTTATGACCACAGGTATAATAAAATGTTCTCACGTGAACGTACAACTTGTCACATACCTTCAATAAAGTTCTTTGTTGTCATCATGTATCAACATTCAACAGAATATCTGTTTTCTACATTTCGGAGTATCAACACAGAAAAACACCGGAGGAAGTAACTAATAGAAACCGGACCCTTTCGACAACAATAGTTTTGTAACAAGACCGGATCAGAGCATCGGAGAGAGCCGAAAATATTGTGTTAACAAATAGTAATGTATGGTTACTGGGAAACCAGAAAATACAGAATGTTCATTGTTTTCAAATACTTAAAACAAAAGGTTTTCACTGACTTTGTTGTATTACATGTCACCTACCTTCATTTAAGTTTTTGTTGTAATCTTATATCAAAGATTTAACAATATTATTCACAAAAAGAAATCGGAGTGTCGAATGTGAAAAACACCGAGGCTGTATTGTATTACATGTAAGTACAACTTGTCACTAGAAGGTTTTTGTTGTCGTCATATGTCGACATTCAACAGTATGTATATTGTTTACACTACGGAGTATCGGCTCTAAGAAACACCAGAGGAATTAAGTACTGTAATTGAATCCGGACTTTTCCTACAACATCAGTTCTATAACAGAACCAGATCTGGGTATCGGAATAACCGAGAATATTGTCTTGACTTTACATAAATAATAATATGCAACAACAGCTCTATCACAAAACTGGATCAGGACATCAAAAAGAGCCGAAAATATTGTCTCAGCCTTATACAAATAATAATGTATGGTTAACATTACCGATACCAGGACACGAGAGATAAAAAGAAGAAAGTTTGTTCATTATTTTCTAATAATTAAGACGGAATGTTATCTCAGACTTTGTTGTATTACATGTCACAGAGCTTCAATAAAGTTTTTGTTGTCATATTATATAAAAAAATAGCAATAATATTCAAAAAATAATCTGAGTAGACTGTCAATTCTGGAAACATCTGAAGCGGTATTGTATTACTGATTACATGTACATGATGTAAGTACCACTTGTCATATACATTCAATAAAGATCTTTGTTATCATCATATGTCGACAATCAACAGTGTTTATTGTTATACCCTTCGGAGTATCCACCCTGAAAAAACACTGTAAGTACAAAGTAATAGAATACGGGCTATTCCGACAACAGATATATCTGTCTATAACAGAACTGAATCAAGGCATCGGGAAGAAACGAGAATCTCAACTTTACACAAATGATGTATGATAACCGATACCGGGAAAGCAAGAAATACAGATGGTTCGTTATTTTCTAATATTTAAAACAAAAGGTTTTCACTTATTTTGTTGTATAACATGTCACAAACCTGCATTATAGTTGTTCTTTGTCATCATCAAACCTTCTGAAAACACCGGAAGTACTAAGTATTAAAGTCCGGACTGCTAACAAAACCGTATCTAGAAACCAGAGACTGCCAACAGTGTCAATTTTACAGAAATAAAAAATTGTTAGAGTATATAGTAGTTCGTTCTTTTTATAGTCTTTTCAACACATAACTGCTGAGAGCCAGGTATGGTCTTCTCCTCTCGTACAGACACTGATAAACAACAGTCAGGAAATAATCCGGAACATACCAGTCCCATTCAATGATTGTTTATAAACAAAACTTTCCAAAACCGGATCCGTCAGCCGGAAGCGGCCTAGAAATAAGTCGGAGTTGATACATAGTACCAATACATTTATATATGTATAAGTACACAAAAGTCAACAATATATTTGTTCTGCTAGGTAGACTAGTCTGTACTCAGCATCCGTAGTAAACCCGATATCCCTGTAGGCACGATGTCGCCACATACAATCATTGTGATTTTCTCCGTTAGAGTGACAAGTTATCGATGGAATCATCAACTCCCACTTCCTTCCATGAACTGTCGGAGTTTTTCCTACAAAGTAAAGTGATCTGTAAGCCCTGCTCCTTGATCTTAGTTTGAAATTTATATTTCTGTCTGATCTGGTAAGCTTTATTGGCCAATCTTCCTCTGAACCTTTTCAGCACAACTGGGAGGTCCTTTCTAATAGTTATTCTTCTCTTACGGAGTAAGTCGTTTCTCTTGTAACTTGCATCAACGACAGCATGACGATCTGACATTCTCACAAATTTGGCCACGATTGGTTTAGGTTGATTCTGTGTGTAGGGGTTTGTACTGGTACGGGGTAGGCGATGTATAGCCACTACATCCATTTGGCTGTCTAAACAAAGATCTTTAAGCACATTTCTGACAGCTGGTTCGGCCTCCTCTGTGTCTGGGATACCATAAAACAGCAAGTTACCTTTACGTTGATACAGCTCCTGCATTACGCCAGCTTGGACCCTCGCAATTCACAACCCAACACAGGTATTCCAATATACTTGTAGCTTTACTTCTCAGTAATGGCCAAACAACATGTGAAGAGAAAACGAAACAAGCCAAGGGAGGTAACTCTCCCACTACCTAGGCAGTCTGCCACTAAACATAAACAACGGTCGCCAACCACACTGGCGCAACCTCCTTTTTTCTTTGTAAAACATTACCTGATATGGGTTACTATTAAAGTCTCATAATGTCATAAACAATACCCAAAATAACTGGTCACAATAAAACTTAAAACCTGATGTAGATATCCTTGACATCACGTGATATAAGCTGATACGACACCATAACTATAGCCTAAATGCGAAAAGGTATCCAGACACAGTTGATGGACAGAGCAACATAAACATGTTAGAAATCGGTTACATAGTCATTGAGGTGTTGAGGTGGTCGCCGTGCTCGGATTGACCTCCTTTGTGCATTGACTGGAGTTGAATACACGGTATCATCAGAGTCATCTGTATTCACAATGTCATTGTCACTAACATTTTCAAGCAAGGAGTCCTGATTATCCAGAGGAGGATGTTCTGGTGGGTTGACTAAAATGTCTTGGTCATGGTATGGTTCATTTAGCACTGGGGGAACGATGGGAAGGGTAGGTGGTTCAGTCCTTTGGGGAACAGTATCTATCTCACCATCCGAAGACTCATCGCACACATATTGCTGAGGAAGTCCACTTGACCGTTCATGTTGACATGGAACTTATAGGTGTGACCGACCCCCCCAAAGGATCAATTTTTAACAATTCCAGCTCCAGCTCTTGAATAGCTCGCTCGGCTACGGGATTCTTGTTCTTGTTCTTTATTCGACCAATTCCAGTGCAAAGTCGTTGACTTCGGAGAAGGTCATCTTGAACTAAGGCCTTAAACCCTGGAGCTGGGTCAGTTCTGATGACCGCCGGGGGTCCATCTAATGGTCTCATCTCAACACTTAGGCGAATCAAAGCCTCACGTAGGGTTCCCTTTTGCTCATTTTCAATGGCACATGTACAGGTGAAAGATGTGACACATTCTCTCAACACAAGTATGAGTTGCCGTTCTCTTTTTATTACATCTGCAGCAAACGCGGCTCCAATGATCTCTGGGGGATCAGTAGATGACTGAGCCACAACTGTTTTGGGAACCTGTTGAAGGGATGTACAGTGATAACATCCGCTTGAAACTTTAGTTATTGCTTGATCCATGTCCAAAGCATAGAAGTAGCGGTTCACAACGAGTTTCAACTGGTGGGCAGAAGGATGATTTAACTGGATGTGCATTGCAGTCAGTAATCCATCCAAGACTTGTCGTGGAATGACGATGCACTCTCTGATGGTAACATGGGGCTCATTTCTTTGAATCACCAACACACCATCTTTGGCAATGGTCACAGACTGTAGATAACGTTTTACGTCTTTAACATCAGTTTGTTTCTTGGATGGGCGAGTGCCCTGTATGAGATGAGCATGCGTGCGTCTGAGATCAGAACACTCTGACTGGATGGCGAGCCATGCATTCCTGTTGGTGTATGGAAGTTTAGATTTCCCTGACATGATGTCCTGAACAGAAGTACCACGTACCGTACAGTCCTCAGTTTGACGAATGAATGAGCAAATCTGACACAGGGGCTCGTCACACTTGGATGCATTTCTACTGGCAAAATCAGATGGAATATTTGCAGAACCACTGAGATGGCGAACAGAGGCCTGGTATCTACTCACTGTCGACAAAAAGGTAGACACTCTTGGGCTTGCTGAAAACTCTCCACGACACAACTTTTCATATGCTTGAACGCACGGTTTACTGTCAGTCAGGATACATGCTTGTAGGCTTGACTGTACTAGGTAAGGACTAAAGTGCTTGGTGGCAACAGCTATAGATAGTGCTTCTATTTCACACGGTAGCCATGTCATTTGACGCTGGCGCAGTTTGGCACTGAAGAAACCAGCGAGAAGAGTACTATTGTTCCTTGTAATGTAGAGGGTGGCACCTATGCCATGGTTTTTCACTGCTCCATCTGTAACGATCCATAGCTGGTCATCCCTCCGAGGAAGAACAATGGTTTTATGTGAGGATAGTGCAGATTGAGCATTTCCAAAGGCACAGATAAGTACCTCTGACCAAACTATTCTCTCTGCTGAAGGACGTCCAGCTTGAAGAGTGTCAAATGGACCCAATAGTCCAGCACAACCTGGTATTACCCGGGCTAACACTTTGTAGGCTCCAATAAACGACCTCAAACCCTTGACTGTAGATGGACGGGTGCAACTAGAGAGGGTGGAAATTCTGTGAGGACTTGCTTGAATTGAGCCATTTTTCCAAATCCATCCTAAGATGGTCACACTAGAAGGGCCGACAGTAGTCTTGGCAGCTGAAAGCTTTAATCCATTAAATTGCAAGGCCTGTAGATCACGTCGCCAGTTGTTCAGAAGCTCGTCTACGGTATTACCTCCACAATATAAGTCATCTGCCAACTTGGCCACTGATCCTTCCTTGAGCAAGTGCCCAAGCACACGACACATCAATTCTTCTAACGCAGTTTCAGAGCCCGGCATGCCCATGGCTGATCGGGCATAAACACGGACTCCACGGAAGGGAGTGGCCACACCACAATATTTCATTGATCCACGTGACAGGGGTATTTGATAAAAAGCATTTGTCAAATCTGTGGTTATGATGTACTGCCATGCAGCTATCTGGCGTAATGTAGAATCAACATCAGGCATGAGTGATGTTTGTGGTTTACTATACCGCCCCACATCTGTGAATGCTGTAACCAGACGAAATCCACCATTTGACTTCTTGACAAGGAGGATGGATTTAAATATTCCACTGATATCCCCACATCTTCAGGCTTGACGAAGACACCAATGTTCTCAAGCTCATCAAATTTGTCTTGCAGCTCTACAAGTTTGTCACGTGAGTATTGTGGGACTCGTCCCTTGCGTTGAGGAGGTTGGACAGGACCCATGTTGACAACTGCCTTGAACGGGCCAGATTTGCCATTATATCCATGGACATGTAGATTAAACACATCATCGTACTCCTTTATGAGGGCGTGGAAACTGTTGCAAGTGTCTGGTGAGAACTGGTTATCTGGGTCAATGCTTACCTGTTCTGAACAATTGACCTTGCATGTAGTAGTGGACTGTCTGAGAGGAATGCTTTCTGATTGACTATCGACCATCTCGGTCTCAGAGTTTGGGATGGTGAATACTTGTTGAACTTGGCAAAAGTGCTCATGCTTCTTGAGAACAAGAGGCTCTTTGGTGTCATAAGGAATTCTAATCTTCCCTGAAACGCTGGACACTATATCTGGTGCTGGCCATTCTTTGTGGTCTTTGAATAAATCACCTGTTAGACGTGGTTCCACTGCGAATGTTTCATCTGAGTGGATCAGGTCATCCGGGATTGATAACTCTATGAAATCGCCAGGCCAGATTGTTGTAGGGGACTTAGGCGCTCATAAGACATGTGCGCGTCTTACTGTATGGTGTGACGAGTGGGTTTCTTGGTTGCCGTACTGGAAGGTGGTTCCATCTCCAAGTGTAATTTGGCGCTTAGCTGGGCGAACGGCAACATCATTTATTTCCATGAACGGTGTTCCTGCAAGCAATTCGACATCAAGGTTCTCCACAACAAGGCCCTCGAAAATAAAATCCTTATTGTCACGGCTGAGAGTTACTCATGTTTCACCAACAATATGGAGTGGGGATGAACCATCAGCCTGATGGGCAGATTGTGAACTTTTGGTGACTTCAATGCCGAGTCTTCTGGCAGTAGTCTGACTGATCATATTACCTGTAGCTCCACTGTCGAGGGTAAGACATATGACATTATGACCATAAAATGCGTTCATATATGGAGACTGACGTACACTGACTCTATTGACTGAAGCATTGTTTACACTTGAGGCAGTAACGGGAGGTGTTGATACTGTGTCTGTATGAGGGGACTGTCTATCTTCATCCTCTGACTCATCCAGGATGCTAGCTATTTGACGTGCCTTAGCCATGTATTTTCTGTCTTGATCAGGTAAGTATGAACATTCACTGAGAAAGTGATTGTCACTGGGACGACCAGCTGTGTGACAGAGGGGACACGTTTTTGAGGTTGACTGGTAAAGACGTTTATTGGATGTCTGCTGTATGCGAGGTCTAAAATTAGATCTTTCACTGAAGTTGTTTGCTCTAGAGGTAACAGTCCTCATGACCTTGGCATCCTCAGATGAATGTATTTCATCTAACAGGGAATTGACTGCCTGTGATATCTCAGGTTTAATTGACGCTAGAGTACGGGATCTCAGTTCCGTTCCATATCGTTGCTTCACCAGCTTGGGCAAATCAGGATGGATAAGGCGCAACCAAGTCAGGATAATAATGTTCTCTAACGTAGGTGTTAATTCCTCATCCTCGCCAATCGCCTCTCCATGACGAGTGATTCCACCATTTTGTCTGAGTAGATTATCTTCCACAAATGCAGACAGGCGCTGGTAAAGATCCTCTGGTCGCTCCTCAGGTTGGAGATGTATGTCACACAAATCAAGAAAATGTGCACCAGATGACTGGAAGCCGTAGTGTAGTCTGATAGTCTGCCAGATACTTGAAATCGATACTGAACTTTTCACAATGGTGTTCCTGGCAATTACAGGACAATAATTGGCGATTTGGCCCAACATTAACTCGAGTGATGTTACGTTTTGCGCTGCTGTCTTGCGTTGAGCTCTAGCAACGTCTTCCCCATCATTTTCAAATCCTCGTAACGGGGTTGCACGTGTACGTTTTCCCCACGTGGCGCCGTCAGCAAGAAATGTTGCAAAATTCGTGTCCAGTGATAACGTATATAGTAGGTTTTGTTTCCAATTCTCAAACGAATTAACAGTTTCATGTTTCGTGAGAGACCACTGTTTCGGTGCTCTGTGAGTGTTCGCCATGATGTTATGCTAGTAGGCCTACTTGAAATACCCGCGCTATCGTGGCGATGTCGACCAGGTAGATTGCACACTTATTCGTGTAGTAACTGCGAAAGTCAGGTTAATTGCCGTGTTCAGAGATGCGGATGATCGTCTCCGCTGCCACCACGCCAGCTTGGACCCTCGCAATTCACAACCCAACACAGGTATTCCAATATACTTCTAGCTTTACTTCTCAGTAATGGCCAAACAACATGTGAAGAGAAAACGAAACAAGCCAAGGGAGGTAACTCTCCCACAACCTAGGCAGTCTGCCGCTAAACATAAACAACGGTCGCCAACCACACTGGCGTTACGAGTTTCTTCTCCATCTCGGCATGTTTATCTTGAAACTCCTCTCGGAGTTTGTTGATTTCGATCTTATTGCGCTCGATACAGGAGGAGTTGAAATCCACGGCCTGTATGATATCCTCTACTGTCTTGTTCAAATTTGAAATGTCCAATTTAATAGAATCTATTTTTGTCGTGATAAGAAGGGAATGTTCTTCCATCTTCAGGGTATGTTTATCAAACGAGCTGGTGATGAAAGCTTTCATATCAGCCACTGTATCGCCGGTCATGGCGGCCATGTCACCCCTCTCGCCCGAACATGTGACATCCTTGTCAGCCGAAGTTTTACCTGTACCGGTATCATCTTGGATCACAAATTGCACCTGGGTGGGTTCTGATGATTCACCATATTGGCCTTCATCACCAAGTTTCTTTATCATGCTTCTCGTAGTGGTCATTTTGTGTAATTTTATATTGATAGGACGGAGCACTGAAATTTAGCGACCGCCTCGCATGAGCGCCACCTGGTATCTGGTGCCCCGATTTTGATTTCAGTGGGGGGCACGGGTGGCCCAGTCGTCTTAGGCGCTGCGATTCGCTGTGCATAGTTGCGTCCCTTGGGCACGCCAGAAACCTATGATTGTGGGTTCGAATCCCGGTTCGCCCCAATTAAGTTTCTAGGTTTGTCAGCACCATACCCATGCTCGTGGGGTTCACCGAAATGGTAAACGTCTGAGACCTGCATCACTTCGGGCTTTCCTCCCACATTAAGCTGACACGCAGCGATATAACTGGAATACTGTTAAATGGGCAATTCCCCGAGAGTTGTTGCCTTATTGTTTTTCCCCGTGAGTACCCGGATGATATAGCAGACTAGTTTGCGACCTGTGCTGCGCCGTTCGTAAGCGCAGTTGTCACTTTTATTGACAGTATAAGGGCGTATTGTCACATTTATCAACAAAATGAAATACAGTTTTGGAAATAATAAGGAAATGTAGGTATCTTTGTGGGTAGCATCATTAATGGTGACGGTGTTTTGATAAGTCACTTGCTTGGTAATTGTGTGATTTTCGTTTACACTATTTTGACTTGCAACACAAAGAAAATATTTCACCTGCCCATTGCTTATTTTATGGTGTTTATATTTTTACAGTCAAAATGTGCAAAAGTTTCACTTAGGAAATTTATTAAACGCCTAAATATTCAGTTATTTCACAAATTGACTGAAAAATATGCCCATCTGTATTATTATGATGACGAATTCCAAACATTTTTATGTTTAATATCATCACCAAGTGATTGAAAATGTCAGGATATTAAAAGTACATTTCTATATTGTTTGGATTCTAATCCCAGCATGATTAATCTATTGTGATGTTTTTAAGCCCTTTTGACCGTCTTAGTCATTTTTAGTCAATCTGTTAAATAAATGAACAAATTTTTCTGTCAATCGCCTGAAATTTTTAGACATTTTATAGATTGCCTAAGTGAATCATATTTTACACATTGACTGTAACATATACACGCATGCAAAGGAAAAGACTTGTGAAAACGTTTATCGCGCATCGAAGAACTTCCCAACCAAGACGTAGAGGAACAAGAATGATTCTGTTCAATGCTACAGCAAATGAATGAAAACAAAATGCAAATATCATAATTACAACCTACCAAAGTTATATGTATATTTTTAGTCAGCTGCCTTGTTCGAGGAATGCAACCGTAAATATTCACATAAAGGAACAATATTCCACACATCTGTAGCTGTACAAAGAAACTTATTGGATGTCACGTGTCTCTGTAACAATCAAACATTTCAAAATATATTTATCATTTCGGGATATTATAACCCGTGTTTGGTTTCTCAACTGATCACTTAGTTTGTTTCAGTTGTTTCACATAGGTGTCAAGTCTCAAAAGTCAGCTGAGAAAGCCCACGTGACAACTGTTTTCATAATGTCCACGGTTCTTTAAAAAAATCCATTGAGTTAGATAACAATGAGCAATCAATCAACGTGATATCGGCTTTGAACAAAGTATGTTGTTTTCACATCGGCACTTCACGCCCAGATATTTGGGTATTCCATCTGCTTTAGTAAACATACACATGTAAACGCTTACTTTTGACAAATCCACTGTGCAAAATAACAGTGATTATTCAATCAACGTAATTTCTGCTGACCCTTTGATGGCTAGGAATGATGGTGATCACTCCTCTTGCTGGGCTGAAACGTGCATATTATATAACATACATTTCACCTCACTTCAAATCGGGATTCGGTTTAAACCTGGATTTAAATTGAATAAATACCCCAGACACACGAAATGCCTAATGGGAACCTGTATCAGGTAATCTGAGTGGTGCCTCCAGTAATTATACCTGTAATAAATTAACTAGGCATCAATTGAATGACGACAAATACACAAGTGTAGGGTTATACCAGAAAACATGGATGACAACAAGGGAGTAGTTTACCCACGGAATCCGAAATCCGAAAATGCTTTCACTGCAGGGATACTTTTCTTATTATAAACTATAACCATCAGGGGTATTTCCAAATAACGACATCCGATGAGCTTTTGTCGTGCTTTTTTGTCTGTTTATTTAGGCTGAAGAAATTTATTGACATGCGTCCAAATCTTCATAGATCACGGGTACCCAATCAGTGTTGAAAAAATGCGTAAAACAAATATTGCCTCCAAGTTTATTTAGCTGTCCTTGCAGACGGTAGCCCAGTCTCTTGTCACGCTCAGTTGCGTTAGCGAGCAAAATCGACTCACGGCAGCTAGTGTGCCCAAGCGGCCAATGTCAGACTGCCGAGAAGAAGCTAGAGATTAGCGGCATTAAACCCAACTCACTCACTGATTTCGGTGATTCGTTCTGATAAGTAGCGCCCCTTCTAACTATTCACTTTTTATACCTGTTGCCAGTGTTAGAAACATTTTAATGTTCTAAAACAGATAATTAAATAGTTTGTTCACATACGCATCGACCCGTTGGACGCGGACATTTCGAAATTTCATAAATCAATTTCTAACGGGTTCATTTTGTGACACGTATACGTAGCAAAAGTGTCAGTTTAATGTAGGTATATAACGTACGGGCTTTGTCTTAAATATATGCAATATTATTATTAAAGCAATACACAGACTTCTTTCTTTAGATACGCATGTATGTGTTTAAAAGAACATCCTTGAAAGGGGCCCGGGGGAAATATTATCTTGGATTGTAGGTGGCAAGACGATTATGTTGTATTATTTTCCAGTTACATGGAATTACCATTTCACGAACGCCCGATATCCTCACTATGTGATAGTGATTTATGAATACATGCTCACGATACAGTCGGAATGCTTTTAGCAGAGATTTTCTTTTGAATATGGAAAGGATTGTGTCGCTTTTATTATTAAACTGTAGCACATTAAATATTTCACTAACATTGTTAGCGGGTGTTAGTGCAGTCAGTATAGGCGCTTGAAATATAGCTTATAACAAGCCAATTGGACATATCCGATAACACACTCGCGAGTAATCAGAACCTCTCCTACTTTCTTAAACATATGTTCGAGCTCAAAGTAATGAATTGAATTGTTTACAAATATCAAACGATGCATGGAACCCACGTCGCCAATATCTTCTCTATCCAGGGAATATTTACAAGAAACAGTGTCAAAAGAAACTTAAATCACTCTATCGCGAAAAGCATTTTTGTAAAACGATAGCCAATGAAGCGTGTTGATTGGTAAAACAATAGAGGATTAAAGGGGCCGTCTCACAGGCAAGTGAGCGAAGCTCACGATGGTGAGCAGAGGTTTCAGCTCCACAGGATCCCAAACAACCAGCCAGGTCGAAGGCTGGCATTCTAATAAATGTAAGCGGTGTCCGATCAGACACGCATTAATAGACGGAACAAAAAGCTACAGAAACCCTGGTCATGCAGCTGAATGCCGGGGGTCGCCTGACACCTAAGAAGAAAAAAAACAGGGCGCCTGATAACGCCCTGCAGACCACCCAACACCTGCCATGGGTGGCCAAGCAACCATTCAGCAATATCATGACACTGTGTCAAATTATGTTTGCTTGTAAATGTGCTTATTTAGAACATATGTACTTTCGTATTTGAATAATCGCTTATGTATCCTTAACATGATCATCATGCTTGTGACAACCGTTACGTTCGGGCGTAGTGGTTACTTACTTACTTATACTAGGAGATTTTACGTGCGCTCTCCGACTGAAGCGTATTTCGCACACGGGCACGGCCGGGCCATTTAGTGGTTTGAAAGTGAAAACGAAAGGTTTTGCAACTAGAGAGGGGTGTTTTTAGTGGTTGCTTATATACAATTTTGAAATTTGGAATGAATGCCTGGGGGGTGTGGTTGGGACTAAGGGAGTTTGTTAAGGTGTGTTTGGATGAGGGGGTTTGATTGGGACGCGGCCCAGAAGTTTAAGGTTAGGTGTTGCCTACGTAGATTTAGTGACATTTCTCCTGTTAGGGCTTGAAGTGAAGTGAGAGAGGTGCCATGTTGGGTACGTGTGACTAGTTTGAGACCTGGTATTGTATTGAGTCTAGCTTTTTGGTTAAGGTTTCGTTTAGAGTGTCGTAGATGGCACAGCCGTAGTCTAATTTGGATCTAATTAGGGATGTATAGAGAGTGAGGAGGGTATCTTTAGAGGCACCCCAGTTGGAGCCGGTTAGACATCTTAGTGTGTTTAAGTCTTTGCTGCATTTGGTGATTAGGTTTTGGACGTGAGCATCCCATGAGAGATGTTCGTCGAAAATTAGACCTAGGAACTTAGTTTGTTTTTGGAACTTAATTGGTTTGCTGTTTAGTTTGAGGATATGGGTGGCCGGTCTCATATTTTTATGTTTAAATACTATTCCTCTATTTTTTTCAGAGTTAAGGGAAAAGCCCCATTTATCTGCCCATTGCTGAATTTTGTTTAGGGATTTTTGGAGTAGATCTTGGGATGTTATAATACTTTTGGAGCGGATCCAGAGGGCGCCGTCATCCGTAAATTTGGAAGTGTTTATATTAGGGGATAAGCCCTCAAAGAGATCGTTAATCATTATGTTAAAAAGTGTGGGGCTAAGAATACTGCCTTGGGGGGTGCCATTTTCTAGGGGACACTGTTCCGACAAGGCCTGGTCTATACCCACTGTAATTTTGCGTTTTTTTAGAAAGTCTTGGATGTAGTTTACGAGTTGACCTTTCAGTCCTATTTTTTGAGTTTTTGGATTAGCCCGTTGTGCCATACCATATCAAATGCTTTTGAAAAGTCCAGAAAGATGCCTGTTGTGTATTGTTTGTTCAGTTGTCCTGTTTTGATATCCTGTTCAAGACGGGCGAGAGACGCTTATCTAAGGTTGAGCGGCCAGGAGTGAAACCGCTTTGGTCTGAGTTTATTATGTTGTTTTGGGTTAAGTAGTGTTGTAGTCTATTTTTGGCCATGGATTCCATTACTTTGCATAGGTTGGAGGTGAGAGATATTGGTCTATAGGAGTTTGCTTGGTTGGTTGGTTTGCCGGGTTTAGGAATGGGGATGACTAGAGCCTGTTTCCAAGGGGTTGGTACCTGACCGTTTTGATAGATTAGGTTATAGAGTTTTAGTAGTGCCTGGAGTAGTTTTGGGGGGAGTTTTTTGATTATTTGGTAGGAAATTAAGTCTAGACCTGGGGATGTTCCCTTTTTCCTATTTAGGAGAACGTAGTTAAGTTCTTCCATTGAGTAGGGTTGGTTAATTTCGAGGTTATCATTATTTGGTTCTTTGATAGGTTTGGCTTCTGCTTTGAGTTTTTGTTGGAATTTATCACTGAAGTTGTTGTTACTGCTTATGGCTGAGAAGTGGTTTGCTAGGTTGTTTGCTTTTTCGCTGGGATTGGTTGAGTTGTTTATGTTAGGTGTTTTTTATGACGTTTTAGGCCTCTAACGGCGTGGATTTTACGCCAGACCGTTCTGGCATCTGTGAGGTTATTTAGTCCCTCGCAGAATTTTTTCCAATCTCTGGTTTTGGCTATTTTAACTAGGTTTTGGACCTGCTGGTTTAGTTGGTGAGCTACTGGTATGTGGTTGTGATCGCGTTTGGCTCTATTGAAGGCTGTTTTACGTTTTCGTCTGGTTAGTTCTATTTCCTCGTTCCACCAAGGTACAGATGGCCTGCCTGTTTTATTGGGTCTTTTAAAGGGAATTGAGGTTTTGGCTGTGTTAATTATGTAGTCTGTTAAGTTTTGGCAGTAGATTTCTGGGTGACTATTTTCTATCTCTTGTAGATTAGCTTGGTTGCAGATATTTTGGAATTTATCCCAGTTAGCCTGGTTATAGTTAAACTTAGGTTCTGAGTTTTCGGTTTGGTTGGGGACGTTAGTGTTGCCTATGGTGATATTTATTGGGAAGTGGTCACTTCCTAGGGGGGCGTCGTGAACTTTCCATTGGGTACTTTGAGCTAGGTCTGCTGTGCATATAGTTAGGTCGATAGCCGACATGTCTCTATTGCTTTTATCATATCTGGTAGGTTGATTGTTATTTAGTAATACGAGATCATTAGCCTCTATCCATTCTGAGATTAATTTGCCGTGGTTATCTAGTTTATCCCCTGTGCCCCAGGTGGGATGGTGGGCGTTAAAGTCTCCTAGGAAGATAGTTGATTTGTTGCCTATTTGTTTGAGTATGTTTAGATCCTCCGGTTGGATTTTCTGTTGTTGCCAATGGTAGATATTTATGATGTTTTTTTTTGTTTTTTTTAATGTGATTTGGATGCCATTGGCTTCTAAGTTTGGAGTATTTACTTTGATTTCTTCATAGCTTATATCCTCTCTAATTAGTATAAGTAAGCCTCCTGATGCTCTAGTGATTTTGGATTTGGGTCGGTCTAATCTGACTATGTTATAGTTTGGTAGGTTGAATTTGGATTTATTTGAGAATTTCCTGGATACATGCTACATGCGGTCCTTTGTTTAGTTTGAATTTAGCTTTGAGTTCGTGGCTGTGCGAGTTAAGCCCGTCAGCATTCAACTGGAAAATATTTAGACCTGTCATTATTTGTTTTTTTAGCGTTTGGAGATTGTACTTGTTTTTTTAGATTTTTCCTATAAATCGGAGGTTACTACTATATAGCTTTCGTGGAAATGTTTATAGCTTTGATTGGTGAGTTTGAGTTTGTATGCTACTTTATGTAGGGATTTTGTGCTTGCTACTGGGTTGATTTGTCTAAGCATGTAAGCTAGTAATAGTGTTAAGCTATTTAGTTTGGAGTTTGGTAGAGTTGGTGGTTTACGTTTGAGATTTTTGGTTTGTTTAGGAGCTGATCTAGTAATTTCGTTTGTGTCCTCATCTGAGGTGTAATCTTCTTCGTCTACGTTATTTGTTTCCTCACACTCCATGTTTGTTTGAGTGTCTGGTAGTGTTTGCGTGTGCGTGCTGGGTGGGTCCGTGGTTTGGTTGCTGCTTGGATTTTCGGGTTGTGCTTGCTCGGGTGTGATTGTTGTTGCCCTGGTGGCTGCATGTTGTATGGTGATAGGGTGGGTACTGGCGTGTGTGATGCCGTTTGTTTTGCGTGCAGGTGTTGATGTAGTGATTGGGTTGAGATTGTTGGAGGTTTGGGGGTTTTGTGGGTGGTGGATGTGTGTGGTTGTTGCTTGTTGTACTTCCTGGAGGATGCGATCCCATGCGGAGTTTAGATGTCGGGTGTTGTTTGGTTGCGGTGTGGGTAGAAGTGGTTGTTTTGGATGCTGTGTTGGTTTTCTTGTTTGGAGTTTAGCCGTATCGATGTCTATGTGTCTGTTGGCCTGTTGAGTGAGGGTGTGCCTGTGGGGGCATTTGTTAGAGAGTGAGGAGTGGTTTGTTGTTTTACAGTGTATGCACCAGGGTGCGCAGGTCCCTGGGCATTCAGTTTGGGCACATTTCCTACATTTAGTTTTTTTTGGAATTTACATCCCCTAGCAGTGTGATTGTATTGGAGACAGTTTGAACATTGTTTAACCTGTTTGATGTAGGGTTTAACTTCTAATTTGGTTGATGCGCCGAAAGAGATAAATTTGGGGGCTTAGTTGACTTTTGGAAGTTTGCAATAACGATTGGTGTGTTTGAGATTCTGCCGTTCCTATTTGATGTGATTCTCCTAGTACTGGTTATTTTGGGTTGAGGGAAGGTGTCAGTGTTTTGATTAGCTTCATTAGTGTATAATGTTAAATCTTCCTCTGTTTCCCTAGGGTTAACCCTAATTACGCCTCTGGTGTAGAGCTGCCAGTTTGGAGTTTGGTGGGTTACAGTGTATTGGAAGATCTCCGTTACTTTTTTAGCTGCGTTTAGCGAGTATAGATCTGGAAAGATTATTTGGTAGCCTTTGTGTGCTTCTTTAATTTTGTCGTAGTTGATTTTTTGTTTTTTGAACCATAGTCCTATTTTGTTGGCTGAGAGAACCTTAGTTAGTGTGTTTACCGGGCCGGCTGCGCAAAAATAGAGAGCGAATGTAACCAAGGATGCTGTGAAGGTAGGTGGTGAGGGTGTAGTGTTGGGAGAGTCCAGCTTCCTTTTCTTAGGGTTTGTGGTGGTTGCAGGCGATTCGGTAGTCTTTGTTGGCGAGGCGACTGGAGTTTTGTTACCGAAATCGTGTGGGATGAGGGTTTCAGGTGTCCGATCGGAAGTCTTGTGTGCTTCCGATGGTGTGGGAGTGATACTTTCACGGCACTATCGCGAACGTATAGCGTAATAGTTTCGCGATACAGGGAAGTGACTTTTGAAATGTAGATACAACACAGCCCTGTGTTGATGATATACTTTTATACACAATTGTTGATAGCATGTTATATCATATGTCCATGTGTTGTTTACGTGTAGATACAATCGTACGTGTATACCGTGTTATACCACATACTTCAGGCACTTTGTTCATTAAAGCGCGTCCCTCTTATGTCTGTCGTGTGTTCGTGTATGTATCGTAGTATATCTTCAAATTATTACTTTCCTGTGGCTTGTTAAACGCGACTTATTTGCGTCTTATTGTTGGCAATGTCGAGCCGTCGATCACCCCACACCACGTAGGACCACCCGAGGATAGCTGATGGCCCCCTTGTCCAATGGGTAATTGTCATTTTGGCCCATGATACAAGTAAACCGAGGTTATCTACTCCTACAAATACACTGAATACCACACTGTCTGGCCGTCTCAGAGTCAGTACACTGCGTCGGGTATCCATGTTAAACCGTGGCATGAAAACTATAAAACCGTGCTAGTACATGCACACAAACACACACAAACACACACATACACATGCACGCACGCACGCACGCACGCACGCACGCACGCACACACACATGTGTCTTTCATGAACAGAGCATATGTAGTGAACGTATGAGAATGAACTTGAGTTTATTTGAATAATATTCGAGTTATATCGCGGCAATATGTAAATAATTCAGTCTGGACCAGAGAAACCATTACCTAAAATATCTGAGCAGGAAAACACGAGCATGAAATCAACCAAGGCAGCAAGCATCACCCCCTGTCCACTTCCGTCTCCCCAAGCGAAGGTTACGGGTGATCAATGCTATACCAGAATCCCTGTGGAGATATTCTGGATATGATGACATGATAATCAAACAAAGTAACACAGTCACTTACTCAGTCTTTGTAAAACTTATCTAATCGAATATAAGACGACGATCTTGATTAACCATGAAGTATCAAGATTCACCTGTACGTTCCTGATGCCCCAGAATAGAGGAAATATATGGAGGATATTTGTCATTTCTTGTTAAGTAAAAAGGGTTTCCTCATCAAGTAACCTGACAACGGGGAATTGCATGTTGTCATGAATGGAACACCACAAGTAACCATGCTTGTCTGCTAACCAATGAAGACGTCCCTGTGTACAGACAGTGAGGACGTCATTAATTACTGACTAAAGAGAATGTGCTTGTATCGTGACCAGAGAGGGCGTCCCGAATAACTGACTACAGAGGATATGCTTGTTTATTGACGAGAGTGGGCGCACTTGTGCACTGACCAGTGATGACGTGCTTGAGAACTGACTAGATAGGACGAATTTGTATACTGACCAGGAACGGTATGCTTGTGAACTCACCAAAGAAGACGTCCTTCATTACTGACTAAAGATAATGTCCTTGTGTGTTGACCTCAGACGACGTGTTTGTGTGTTGATGAGAGAGAACGTCATTATTACCGACAAAAGAGAATGTGATTCTGTTTTCTGTCTTTGTTACTGATCAGAGAGGGCGCGTGTGTGTGTTGACCAAAGAGGACGTCCTTTATTACTTACTAGAGAGGGCATCACTGTGTACTGACTAGAGGTGACGTGCTTGCGTACTGACTAGAAGTGACGGGTTTGTGTATTGACCAGAGCATGATGTGCTTGTGCACTTGTTAACTGATCAGAAAAGATGTAAAATGACCAGAAAGGGTTTGTTTGTGTACTGACCAGGTATGATGTGTACTGACCAGAGATGATGCGCAATAATCAGATACACGTGCAAAACGGTTGCACTAGCTCGATTACTTCTCTTGTTTTGACACAAATTAGACGTATTCAGGTGGCCTTCTACAATACGTGGACCGGGGCCATGGCAATAACATCGTAAATAATACAGACTTTGATCACCAAGTGTTAGAATAATGTAATCAAGTTATGATCACAGATTTATTTTTATAACACATTTACATTATATGGGTCACAAATGAGGCCGAGTGTTTATCGGCTTCATATTTGGTTAGTATACAATGTACAATTGTTCCTTGCACAGGGCCTGCTTGTTCATCATATCACATCCTCTTTCTCACAGCTCATTTTGAAGCTGCATTCCAGCACAATAGACCCCCCAAGGAGAAGTTTATATGTTTTACGTTCGCAATACGGACAATGGCACCACATGACCCATGTGAAGAATAAAAACTCACTCAGGTATCAACGAATTTCTAACCATGGGTGGCCCACTGCCCTAGGTCTCCTTTAGTTTGATGCTTGTTGATATTAATCCCGGGGTGGGAGAGAGAGAGAGAGAGAGAGAGAGAGAGAGAGAGAGAGAGAGAGAGAGAGAGAGAGAGAGAGAGAGAGAGAGAGAGAGAGAGAGAGAGAGAGAGAGAGAGAGAGAGCATGTATACACATGTACACGATTAATGACGCCCAGCTATACTTTAGTCGGCGATCTCGTAGCCAGTACAAAGACATTTAGAGTCTATTGCACAGGTATAACTTAAGTACCGTAAGTCCTGATGTAGCAACGTGTTTTTTTTCTAAATTATGATCATGTTATTTATTAAACAAACAATGTGACCTTCATTTCAAACTTTTCAAATCACGAAGAGGTATTTATTAGATGTTCTCGGGAGTGGACGCAATAACGAAACTGCATGATCACATGGCAGTATGGCCATTGAAATCCATTTTTGTCATACGATTTATACAAAAGACTTTCCTTCTAAGTTATAAGATAACCACCTACCTGATGTAAAGTTCAGAACATAGACACAGAGCAGGACAATGAGTCTGATCCCCTCCATGGCGGCGAGTCTGCGCACCAGGAAACTTATTCCGCCTTCACGTGACTAGCAATGTGACAGAGAGTTGAAAGACCTTCTCTGAATGACTATTGTGGCTATCATACATTTGGCATTGAAGGTGTTCGTGTTATTCACCTGGCATGACAAAGAGTATGAACGTTTAAAAGTCCGTATACGTTGCTGCATATACTATCGCCTGGTGACAGTGGCGTGGACGGGAAGCTTACATTTTGTGAAAACACCCACGACCAAGTACACGTATTTACAGAGAGTAAGACGCAGACACAATCGGTATTTACGAACGACCATGCCGTGAACTGTTGTATGGGTTCTGCATGTTCTATTTCACCGATTTATCCAGGTAGTCCATAGCCTTGACATGAGACAAAAGGACCTACGAGTAATCATAAGACAAGAGCGTTAACCTATTGACGTTACGTAGGTTAGATGTACATAACACTTCAAACTGACACTAGCCATAGTGCTTAAGCTTAACGTAATTCTCCCCTAATGTGAACAAGTCACGCCAATTTCCAAATCATACAGTATGTTTTACTATTATTGACATTCAGAGTATCAGGGGATTGCGGCACCATCACAGCACAACATAGTAATCGTGTGTTCAGCTATATTTAATAATATTATAGTCTGTTCTATTTATATAACTAAAACTAAAAGCTACAAAACCCTTTCCATTATCATATGTTGTCCGACCACATCATAAAGATGTTTTGACGAATCACTATCAAATAGTGATGACGGCATGTGTTTGAAAGGTGAGGGCACTTGTAAAAACATACACAACATGGACCGCAGGCTATACTAATGTAGATTGTGTTGTGTACATACAAACATGCTTGAATACCCCAAATGCTATAAAGTTGAAACTCAGTCACACAGTTCAACATTCAACTATTTGGCAGAGTTAACACGTTTATCATGAGTTGACACGTGATATAGATGGAATATGTTTTGCCTGCACTGTTATCAACAAATAACAATGTGTTCAATGTGTCCTCTCTCGTTGCTAAGTTGCAATCAACTTATGAACCCCAGCGACTCCATTGCTTTGTTCTCCAGCCAGGTGAAATCTACGACTCGGGATATTATACCTAATGTGCTTTGGATTATAACTAGTGTCTGTTTACTGTTCTTTGACTACTTCCTGTTACCACGAAACGAGCCCTTGCACAACGCATGAGACTTCCTTAAGTTCAGATTCTCAACGAGTGAGAAAAGAGTGTTTTAGTTCAATACAATAATATGTCTGCTTTTGTGTGTGTTATTTTTTACTTTTCATAACCGTACATGTATAATGTGAAATTATGTCTGCATGATTGAAACAGATACACATTACCATCTATAGAATTGAAAGAAGTCGATGCGTGCGCGCTGGTGAATCCGAATCTGTCTCATGATCACAAGTCAAACCACTCGAGTGCGATCAGGATTTTAAGATATTTTAAATCTGCAATTTGGTGAAATACACCGAGCCTACGCGTTGAACACACAATGCTTTTAGATAGTGGTTAAATGTTTCTGAGTAAAGTATAGATTCTCGTACCTTTTTTTGTTGAGTCCCGTCCGGGCTTCGAACCCACACTGCCAGAGTTAGGCACCTACTCCCAGCACCTACGTGTATCCCTATGTTGTGGGTGTTAATTCACATAAACAGCTCAGATGTTTTTTTTATCTTTTCATAATCCTGGTAGTGCTGCATGGGGGTCCCGTTTAGATCGTTTAGGTATGATGTGTTGTCAGTGATAGTATTAAGCAACCTCTGCTTCTTTCAAATGATACCTACTGCAGATGCCATTAACTGTTTATGAAACATCAGCGCCAGAAAAGAATCGATCTCGATTATCAGCCGAAAAAGATGCATTTGGGTGTAATTTAAGGCACACTAACAGTGGGAATTAAACGGAGCACTGGTAATCAGGGATGGCACCAGGTGTTTGGGAATTTCTTTATGCAGATTTTGTTGTGCTACAATGCATAGAAACTACGGGTTAAAGGATACCCTTGTTATCTGGTAGTGTTATGAGCGGCGTTTGCCAAATACTATGTTTGTTTTAGATTTCTTATCCTACGACTGAACCTTCTTTAATATTAACGTTTACGGATCCACCAACCAAAGTTTGAAAAAATGCTATTAATCATTTTACCACCCGAAAAATCTGTGTGCATACAATTTCGAAAAATGAACCTGGTAAATAACAAGAAAACAAATCAAACATTGTATATTCCGTTTTACTGAAATACATGTGGCATTATACGTGATCCTGACACCGACTTGAAAGTAAATAATGGCAAACAGTTAGACTTATGGGCAATGCCATTTGTATGATGGGGTATTCTACTGGTTCATTTTGAGTATCAACACTGTTTTCTCTGCACATGCAAATGGTGGACTGAGTCGATTGTATATCAATCTCTTCCAAAATTGATTCGTTAGACGTAGATTGCTACCCATCTGATTTCTGTATAGTGAAATTAACAATAGCTAGCTTTCAGGGATGTATACATACTTGAGGAATACATAAACATGTCCTCGAAATAGACGTATCTGTTCTACTCACCCCGTGTCAGTTGTATCCATCCCACAAGCACCACCACACCGAGTACCCCGACACCCGCCATGTTGACGAACGAGGAAGTGAAATACCCAGCCAAACTGTGTTAAACGTTACGCCCACTGCACATCTACTGATCGTGTTTATACATTTTCAAGAATGTCACTCAAGGAGCCACACAACTTCGGTTTCGATCAATCTAAGGATACAATGTAGGACAGTTGGGTAGCGTGTCAACAGCTTTCTCCCTACAGTAGGCTACTAGGCATGCATGTGACCCACGGAATGAGGTTGACATCACGACAGTGGCAGCAGGGTAGTTGCTATCTCAGTCATGATCAGGTGCGGTCAGCCATGACGATGTACTATTGAGGACATCAACTATTCAGTACAACATATCTATTTCGCCTAATATATATAAAGGGTGTCTGGAAGGGTGCTGTACTATTCATGTCAGAGTGTGACCGAGGTCGCCTATACATGAATCACTTGCATAACTTGTGTTATTGGGCATGTATTCGACATCCTTTAGTCACGGACATTGGTAACCAGTGCGTCTCAGTTTAGACAAATGTACAGTAGCTGACCTTCTGTGATGTACACATACCACGAGGCTATGGGGATATTTCCGGATTATAGAATGAGATATGCATGACTACTTTACATTTCAGTAGTAAGTTGCCGGAGTCTTGCATACTTGTCACACGATTCACCCTGGACTAGTGCAGTAGTCATATGGTTAGGACGTGCCATGTTTTCTGTTTTCTGCACTGTACACAGAATGTTTTTATCTCGACACTTGTCTTCTCACTCGTTGCTCTGTTTTTTTTTATCAAACTTATAACCTGTAATGACTTCATGCCTTTGTCCGACCAGGTAAACTATACGACTCGGGACATTTTACTTTATGGGCTGTAGGTTGTATTTATTGTTCTTTGAATATTTCCCGTCAAAGAGACCTTACACAACGCATTTTCCTTCTTTATAGATTCTCAATTCGTGCGAAAAAAGCTTCTTGAAGAAAGGCTCAAGATGTTAGGGGTACTGTTTAATGAAATATGTCTAAGTAGCTGCTAGCTCGCTGATTAACATGATGAAATACAGCCTGATATATTTTAACCAGGAAAGAGTTGTTTTATTAAATTAAAACAGCATCTGTGTTACCATGCATTATTTGTTGTCGAATGTATCTGATGACCCACAAGTTACTCTTCTAATGAGTACAACCCATTTCTGGTCTCCCACCGCCGTGGTATTGTTGGGATATTGCTAAAAGCGGCCTCACTCACTCACTCACTCACTCACTCACTCACTCACTCACTCACTCACTCACTCACAAGAAGTCAATGAGTAATGGTGTACAAGTACTTCTTGGTGGGAGCACTTGGTGTTGAACACTGGCCAGACAAAGCATGTGATCTGGTGCACGCCGCCATATTTAATTGTCCACCCACGTTTTGGAATACAAGATTTAAAAGAGTTATCTAAAAATGCAAATGGAGTCACTGAAAGAGAAATCTGATTCTCTGCGTAATTTAGACTTTCTAACAAAAACCTGTGTTCCCTGCATGCGGCTCAAGGCTAGGTCATATACCAACATATCAGGCATCATGTGATGTGCACACTGCATTTCATCATGCACATATAGGCACAGAGTATATCATAGGACATGCGATATCTTTATCACCATTTAGCTGATGTTAAAGTCTTATACATTATACATGCAATTCATGCAACACAGCCCTGTGTTGATGATACACTTTTATACACAATTGTTGATAGCATGTTATATCATATGTCCATGTGTTGTTTACGTCCAGATACAGTCGTTCGTGTATACCGTGTTATATCACATACTGGAGGCATACTGTTCTTTATAGCGCGTCCCTCCTGTGTCTGTCGTGTGTTCGTGTATGTATCGTAGTATATCTGCAAATTATTACTTTCCTGTGGCTCGTTAAACGCGAACTTATTTGCGTCCTATTGTTGGCAATGTCGAGCCGTCGATCACCCCACACCACGTGGGACCACCCGAGGACAGCTGATGGCCCCCCTTGTCCAATGGGTTATTGTCATTTTGGCCCATGATACAAGTAAACCGAGGTTATCTACTCCTACAAATACAATGAATACAACAGTGCCGCTTAAGCTGCATGTACCTCGAGATTACACAGACACCTGGGTTGTTGGTTCGTGGGCAATGAATCAAATTTCTTTCAATCAAATGATATCACTTTAAGTCTAATGATATCAATTCGAGTCTAATGACATAACTAACACTCTTATGACATCACTGTCTGGCCGTCTCAGAGTCAGTACACCTCATTGCGTGTCCATGTTAAACCGTGGCATGAAAACATGGCAGGTAAATAATACAGCCTGGACCAGAGAAGCCACTACTAGATATCCTAAGCAGCGACCTAAAACATCTGAGCACGAAAACAAGAGCACGAAATCAACCAAGTCAGCAAGCATCACCCCCTGTCCACTTTAGTCTCCTCTTACGTCAAGCGAAGGTTACTGGTGATCACGGCTATACCAGAATCCCTGCGGAGATATCCTTGATAAGATGACATGATTTGCAACTGGTCACTCACTCAGTCTTTGTAGAACTTATCCAATCAGTTATTAGATGACGATCTTGATTAACCATTGAGTTTCGTATCAAGATTCACGTGTACGTTCCTGATGCCCCAGAATAGAGGAAATACATAGAGTATATTTGTCATTTCTTGTAAAGTAAAAAGGGTTTCCTCATCGAGTGACGTGACAACGGGGAATTGCATGTTGTCATGAATGGGACACCACAAGTAACCATGCTTGTGTGCTAACCAATGAAGACGTCCCCGTGTACAGACAGGACGAACTTGTGTACTGGTCAGTGATGACGTAATTTATTACTGACTAAAGATAATCTGCCTGTATCGTGACCAGCGAGGACGTCCCGCATAACTGACTACAGAGGATATGCTTGTTTATTGACGAGAGTGGGCGCACTTGTGCACTGACCAGTGATGACGTGCTTGAGAACTGACTAGATAGGACGAATTTGTATACTGACCAGAGAGGGTATGATTGTGAACTGACCAAAGAAGACATCCTTTATTACTTACTCGAGAGGACGTCGTTGTGTACTGATAAGAGAGGAGGTGCTCTTGTACTGACAATAGATGACATCTTGGTGTACTGACATTACAAGACGCGTTTGTGTGTTGATGAGAGAGAACGTCATTATTACGGACAATAGATAAGCTGGGGCAATAATACTTTGTATTTTGTAGAACAAACATAGCTTACCTTTCCCCCTTCGTTCTTTTAACGTTTCCCATCCTGTTTCAAAATACACATGATTGTGCGAAGCATACTTTGGGAGCCCAGTAACTATTCTGGCAACTTCTAGGTGGAGATTTTCTAACTGAGGTGATAATTTAATTAAGCAGTGTTTTGCCCAGTTACACAGCTTAAATTTAGTGTTGATTCAACTAGTTTATTATCTGGTGAAGAAAAGCCGAGTGCTGTATCGTCAGCAAATAGTCTTGTAATGCAATCAAATTCATCAGCAATGTTGGTAACAAATACAATGAATAATAAGGGACCAAACACGACCCCTGTGGAACGCCTGCCTTGAAAGTCCTTGGCTTGGATAGAGCCCCGCTTACAAACACTGATTGAGTACGATTGCTTTTGTAACTAAACAGCCATTCAAGTAAATTCCCTTCTATTCAATACATTTCTAATTTGTACATAAGCCCTCTATGCCAGACACGATCAAATGCTTTTGACACATCGTAAAAAACCGCAATAATTTTCTCTATTATCTAAAGATATACAAATTTGATTATCCAATTCAATTAATTGATGGACAGTGGAATGGAGGAATTCTTCTCGTTCTTCAGTTAGGTTAGATATGGATTGGAAATATTCATTTAATCTCTGGTTTTTCTAAATCTGAAAATATAGTAGGACAGTCATCTGTATCTTGTTTCCTTAACGGGGGAATGCTTGAAGTTGTTCCAAAGATTTTTGACAACATATCTTAATTTCCAATATGACTGTTTATTTACTATGTATAGTTCCGAAAGAAATTCATCGATGTTAGAATAGAACTTTCCTTTCACATAACGTTCATGTTGTTGACTTTATTGCGTTGTTTTTGTATGCAATAATATCTGTCATCTTATTACTCCTTTTTGATTTCTTTCGTAACCTAATACGTTTCCTACACTCCTTTCTTGAATGTGAATCAAACCATGGTTTGTCATTGGGTACAATAGTGATAATTTTAGATGGAATACATTGTGTTACAAAATCATTCAATCTTTCATACAATACTTCACACATATCATCAACATTTGTACATTCATTAAATAATACAGACAAATTAGTAATGTATATGAAATCATTCAAATTAACAAAATCTCCTTTGTTACAACATAAAACCTTGCGTTTATAAGCTATCTTGGTGCATATGTGTGTGTCCATTTCCATATAGGCACCTCTGTGATCAGATATTGTACTATCGAAGTCGATCACACCACTGACCTTTACATCAACATCTTCACTGACAATGATTGGATCTAAAAGTGTGCTAGATTTAGAAGTGACTCTGGTGGACTCAAAAATAACATTCCTTATATTTTTTCTGTGTAAAATTTCGTTTATATGATTTTGTCTGTTAGATAATAAATTTTCATTTAAATCACCGACAATCACCATTTTAATAGATATTTCCAATGCAACTTCGATAGAATTATCTAAACGACTCCAAAACTGTAAAGAATTGTATTCTGGTCTGTAAACAACACAGAGTAATAAAGGCCCTTGAGGAAGAAATATTTTTATCCATATACTTTCATCAGTAATATTTTCTAGTTCTTGCATTCTCTTGTATGTTAAACACTTAGTGATCAAACTATATCATATTCAGACAAATATTCTGTAAGATACCTTTGCATATTACAGACACTCATGGTATTTAAATGTAAGATCGACAACGAGTGGTCAAGATTAGTTATATTACCGGTCAGTGGGCAAGGATTAAATTCAAGCTGTATTAACAATATGAATACGAGAATCACATTTACATTGCCGAGATAAGCCTGCAGAACACAAAGGTACAATCGATATTTTCAAGCTTTCACTTCTAGTGATAAAATATAATGCATTATGTCCAGCTCGTTCAAAAGAAACTTTGTGAAAGAAGATTGGCAGATAAACAATTGACACAACACAGTTGAACACCTCGATCGATACTGAGATATATCATTACCCATATGTCAGTTTTAGTCTGGGAACAGTCAAACTCTTTTTGTGGGTTAACGATCGGGGAATTTTAGGACGTTGCGACAATATTCTGAATGAGGCTTGTTTATCGTATTACATCCTCTTTCTCAAAGCTGATCATTTTGAAGCTACATTCCCGCGCAATAGACCCCCGGGAAGTAGGTTGTATGTTTTATGTTCGCAATGTGGACATTGGTTACACGCGATCTTTGTAAAGAATAAAAATACCCCAACTCATTCAGGTATCAACGCATTTCTAACAAAGGGTGGCCCACTGGTGGCCAGCTGTCCTAGGTCTCTCTTTTCTCGTTGCTCGTGGGGGTACGGGTGGCCCTGTCGTCTAAGGAGCCGCAATTCGCTGTGCGGAGTTGCGTCCCTTGGACACGCCAGAAACCTATGATAGTGGGTTCGAATCCCGGTTCGCCCCAATTATGTTTCTAGGTTTGTCAGCACCATACCTGTGCTCGTGGGTTTCACCGAAGCGGTAAACGTCTGAGATCTGCATCACTTCGGGCTTTCCTCCCACATTAAGCTGACACGCCGCGATATAACTGGAATACTGTTAAAAGCGGCGTTAATTCCAACTCACTCACTCACTCTCGTAGCTCGTGGGTATTAATCCTACAATCTCCAATCTCATGATGTTTGGTTTGTCAGCATCAGATCCGAGGACGTGGGTTTCAACTTATACGACGTATTATAACTGATGATTACTCAGACAGGTAGAATATAACACTTCCTACGTGAAAATGTTCAATTGCCATCTATTGTTAAATTGTGTTCATCGAATATGAGAGAGACAGGCAGACAGACAGACAGACAGACAGAGAGACAGACAGAGAGCGCGCATATGTTCACTGTTGGTTAATGCGGCATGTATACGATTAATGACGCCCAGCTATACTTTAGTCGGCGATCTCGTAGCCAGTACAAAGACATTTAGAGTCTATTACACAGGTAAAACTTAAGCTCCGTAAGTCCTGATGTAGCAACGTGTTTTTTTTCTAAATAATGATCATGTCATTTATTAAACAAACAATGTGACCTTCATTTCGAACTAGTCCAATCACGTTTTCCTGAGTTTTTGAGTTCTTATGCAAGCAGAGGCATTTATTAGATGTTCTACAGGAGTGGACGCAATAACGAAACTGCATGATCACATTTCAGTTATTATACAATTTATACAAAGGACTTTCCTTATAAGTCATAAGATAGACACCTACTTGATGTAAAGTGTAGCACATAGACACAGAGCAGGACAACGAGTCTGACCCCCTCCATGGCGGCGAGTCTGTGCACCAGGAAACTTATTCCGCATTCACGTGACTAGTAATGTCATACAGAGAGTTGAACGACCCTCTCTGAATGACTATTGTGGCTACCATACACTTGGCATTGGAGGTGTTCGTGTTATTCACCTAGCATGACAAAGAGTATGAACGTTTAAAAGTCCGTATACGTTCCTGCATATAAGATCGCCTGGTGACAGTGGCGTGAACGGGAAACTCGCATTTTGTGAAAACACCCACGACCAAGTACACGTATTTACAGACAGAAAGACGCAGACACAATCGGTATTTACGAACGACCACGCCGTGAACTATTGTATGGGTTCTGCATGTTCTTTCCCCCCGATTCAGCCACACTATCCTTAGCCTTGACAGGAGACAAAAATGGACCTTTTGTCGAGTAATCATAAGACAACGGCGTTAACCTTTTCACGTTACGTAGGTTGGATGTACATAACACTTCAAACTGCCACTAGCCACAGCGCCAAAGCTTAAGATTAACGTAATTCTGAACTTATGTGAACAATTCACGCCGATTTCTAAAATATACAGTATGTTTTACTGGTAATAGTAGTATGTAGACCATTAACTGTTCATGTACTGAGGTCAGGTTAATGTTATGCTAATAATTGTAGCATTCAGACTGTTAACTGTAGCATCTTCTACATGACAACCTGCTGGTGTACGACCCGCAAAGACGCCTGATAATCATGAACAAAATTTATTTCGTTTATTTCTTTTATCAAATAATGTAAATTTAACGTTATCTGTCTGTATTGTATGACCCCATCCCACATGTTCCTACATGTAGGTCGTACTTTCGAACTCGCCCTGTCAATAATGTTAAGACTATCCATGTTTTGTCGGAAAACTGTATACTGGTCATTTGATATAATCTGTTGATAAAGATCATTTCTTATCCTTGCGACAAAAACGTTGAGACACGCGTCAGGAAAACTAAAGCTTTGAATTTTCTTGAGCTCAAGCAATAAAATATGTGATATGTGCTTGACTCATGGTAGGAAAATACTTTCTTCATTGTAACACAAAAGCAAATGATATGTCACAATGGAGCTGCAATCTTTTCAAACAGTTTTATTTCTAAAGCTACAATGCAGGATATAAATACTGACAAGTTACTTATCATGGTTGATCATATTAATGCGATCTAGGAGAACGCTTCCTTGTTTGTGAAACCGGGACTGCTTCATGACATGAAGGACAGACGCAGGTGTTGTTCGCAGTTACAGCCAAGTTTATTACTGATACATTTTTAAACCCTGAAACAATTGTAAAACATTCATTACACAAAATATGAATATACGCAGACATCAAATATTTCATTACATTTGATGATATATACAAAATGCTATAACAACTAATTGATAAACTTACATCTCATCAAGACTTAATTAATCCTATATCATAAAAATACTTAGCCCGCATATATACTTATATATGCGTATCATATGAATAGAGTAACATAAACATGTCATGATACATTAACTATCATGTGTACATACAATATACAATAGATGAGAAATATATAAAAAACCTAGTAAACCCACCAAGTGTGTGGACCTGGGTTCATCAGTCCAGACACAGACCTCTGCTCCAGTAATACAGCTACATCTGCACCACAAATAAATGAATATATATACACACTGTGCAGACCAATCTGATAGCAGCAATATTACTACAAACCGATACATAGTGTTATTGCAGAGTAACTTAATAAATGTCTAGAATATAATAGTAAAACCCTGATTCATTCATGCCTTATACATTGCTACATTACACATTCATATATACCAATATGTAACCTAGCAACACATATGTTTCGCATTCTTACTTTCATACTTAATACGTTCATACATCAGCTTCACAGTGATTGAAGATTTAGTTAAATAGCTTTTTAGGCCTAAACTTAGCGCTTACTGAATTATTTACCTTACGCAAATAATAGCACTTGTAATGCATACAGAAATGCAATTAATTACTATGATCTAGCTAATATTTACAACATGTCAAAAACAGCCAAATTATCAACAGCATAAACACAATATATCTACAAATCCTAGGAATACGTACAAACAAAAAATATCATCAAAAGACCAACCTTTAGAAGTGAATCCCAAAGTCCATTAATCAAACACAATAATTAGTCCAAATTGTGAATTCCACAACGTCCAATGCTATACGTGTGTTCGACAGTAACATCAAATGTGACATAAACTAAGTAAAAACTAATCCCTTTAAACTGGAGAAAGTAAGCTAGAAAGTTAAACACAAAGGGGCTGTGAGGGGCGCGCTTGGGCAGGCTGTTTTGTGATAGTGCACTAGGTGATTGAGGCTGTGGCAAAGTACACATGCAGTAAGCTTAAACAGAGAATTAGGAAAGCTGAAGTGTGAAGTATTTAATGTTTAAAACATACTTGACTGAATATTTAATTCAGTAAAAATCTTGACTAATAAAACTCTCAAAATATATACAACTACCTCATCCTGTCATATGTGAATTTGGCTTTATGACCGACCCTATGATAAACATATCACTGGGAAGCCTATTCTACCTTACTAATGGAGAAATGTGGGACATGTGATACCACAATTTTGCCATGATTGATTCTGATTGGTCAATCAAAGGTTTGAAATGACAATAACAACCACTAATTGAAACTGTCCACCTGTCGGCAGCTAATAGTGAAAATATTTCTTTTTCAGTCGGTTAGAGGGCACATTCGAATGTAAGTTGCAATATATGGATATATGTTCAGAGGCGAAGTGAGTAGACTGAAACGGACAGCACACGTTTGGGTCCAAATTCAATTTAGTCTCTTTTAATCCGCAAGTAACAATGCTAGGCTTCAAGGAGTAAGTTCGTTATGCGTCATTCGAGATTCGGAAAACAAATATGAGCAAGTCCCTTACCCACGATGAGCTTTTTGACCATAACTATGTAATGCTTATATGCACATATATACTGAACCAAATTAAAAACTTCACAATCCTAAAATTTTAACATTTTGACCAGTTATCATTGTGGGCCCTTATTGTGTATTTAAACAGTAATGGACACGTATTGTCTTCAGATAACACCCGTTTTTGTGCAGGTGATTCGATCAAAATCATGTGCACAGCACTATATCGGCAAACGTGGTTTTTCACGTGCATCTGGTCACGTGGCCATAATACAGCACGTGTTTTCAGCCATACTTGTTAGCAGTCATTAACAAAAAAAGAAAAACACAAGAAAACAAAAGTCTTTGAGGCCATTTGTCACGCTACCCCTTTCAAATGTGCAACGTGAACGTGCCATCGGCATGTTGCAGACGGGAACGTCCGTAGCTGAAGTCGCAAGGACTATGGGTTGTAGTCAACGGACTGTTTATGATTTACAGACGCGTCTACAGCAAACGGATACCACAGCTGATCGCCCTCGGCCTGGAAGACCACTTGCGATGTCATATGCAGAGGATCGTCAGATTGTCTTACGTCACCTCCGTAACCGATTTTTGACGGCGACATCAACCAGAAATTAACTGTTTAGGGGTAGACTGAGTGCGCAAACTGTTCGAAACCGTCTGAGAACTGCTCACCTTCAAGCACGACGGCCATACTGCGGGCCGATTCTGACTCAATTACACAGACGTCAACGTCAATAGTGGGCACAGCGACACTTACGATGGACTCAGAGAAATTGGAATCAAGTCATCATCAGTGATGAATCCCGTTTAATCTTCAATTTGCTGATGGTAGGGCGAGGGCATGGAGGCGCCGTCATGAACGTTACGTACAGGAAGGACAGTTTTCGAGGCGGAAGTGTCATGGTGTGGGGTGCTTTCTGTGGCAATGCACGTTCCAGGCTTCTTGGCATCCGTGGCAACCTCAACGCTGCTGCTTACCGCGACCAGGTACAGGCACCAGAACTTCTGCCTTTTATGGCAGCACATGGACCCGGTTTGATCTTCCAACACGACAATGCCAGACCCCACACAGCACTTTTGACTAGGAATTTCCTTCAGAATGCGGGAGTCAACGTCATGGACTGGCCGTCAAGGTCTCTCGACCTCAATCCAATCGAACACGTCTGGGATGCTCTTGGCAGAAGCCTGCGCACTCTCCAGAACCAACCACAGAATTTGCAAGATCTTGGCACCATTTTGCAGCAACAATGGCGTCGTCTTCCCAATCATGTGTTCACAAGCATCACAAGGTCCATGAGGAGGCGTTGTGTGGCAGTTTTGAACGCACATGGTGGCCATACACGCTACTGAACTTGTGTGCCATCAGAATCTCGTGCTTGGGACTTATGATTTAAACTGTTGATGTTATTACCGAATACCGTAGGTGCTTGGAACAAATTATGGTTACCACCGTTAGTTAAAATCCTTCTTTGGACATTAATGATTAAAAATTACATTCTCTGATACATTTGTCCGTTGTATATCATATATGGGATTACTTTTAAAAATGTGAAGTTTTTAATTTGACTCAGTATACTATGAAACTCAGTTGGGGTCAAAGACTTTCTCGTGTTCAGATATTGGAAAAACGCTTCATGAAAGTAACATTAAACTAACAGTTCAATTCCAACGAATTGGAGTTATTTATCGCTGAATAAAACACTATAGGGAGAATATACCCCGAGGGGCGCAACAATGACCACGAGTCGTTTATTTCTTATTGGCGATATCAACGTTATGTACAGCCTCTTCCAGAATATTAAAAAAATGTACAGTATTTACCTGTATGTAAATAAATGATGATTCTCTGAATACAATATCCAACTTCGACAAGTCCATTTTATGAACAGGGGTGTAACACCCTTGCTCATAAAATGGACTTGTCGATGTTGGTATTCACCGTGTATTGTCCCAATTTTCGGAACGTTTTTCTGTACATTTTCTCCAAATACTGATTGTCATGTCTCCCCCGATTTGGGATGCAATCTTTCGGCCATCACCTTCATCTGGGTTGTCCAGCTACATCTTCGGTGAGAAACTCATTAGCCCCTTCTCGCTCAAAAATAACGCCAACTAAGGTTTAAGTTGAGATCTCCAGAAGTAACAATATTTTATCGTAAAATGAATCACGCTTCTGTTTTCATTGTTGTTTGCAATTTATTGCATAGCTATCTTACATATGTGGATATGATTTGACAGCTCCTTCTTTGGGATATTCATCCTCAAATACATGCAATATGAAACTTCGTTAATACAAATGGATTCATTTCCAGGAATATAGTATGTATCCACAACGTTCATTATTAAGGGATTACTAGACTCTTGTAATACCTACTTACTTTTATATAAACGTTACCCAAAGTAATCATGGAACAAGCATGATTTTCAGAATATTCTGTTCTTGATATGGTCGGTCAGGTAGCCTAGTGGTTAAAGCGTTCGCTCGTCACGCCGAAGACCTGGGTTTGATTCCCGACATGGGTACAATGTGTGAAGCCCATTTCTGGTGTCCTCCGCAGTGATATTGCTTGAATATTGCTAAAAGCGGCGTAAAACCATACTCACTCACTGTTCTTGATAAACGTGTTTGATTTGTCCTGTATTGAGATATTTGCAAATCAAGAAGAAAGGGAACTGCACATTACATTTGAACACTTACAATACATATTCGAGATTGACAAGGGAAATTAAAGTCCAATAAAGTATTATTTTTATAGTGGTAATGTCATTCTTGTTGACACACTATATGCGTGTAACGGCTGACTGTTTCCTGGGTTAGGCTGAGAGTTAAAGGGACTGGGAGGGGGATGATGCATTATTGAGTACTCAGTATTGAGTATCAGTACGGCGGTGAATACACAACCAGAACAGTCATTGCAACAGCAAGTATTAACAAAAATCAAACTTCAGTGTCGAGCTGAAGGAACTATAATTTTTTTGAGAGTCAGTTATAAGTAGTGCTAAATAAGGATATGATATATGGATACGCACTTTCTTTATTACAATTAGGTTTCCGTCCTACACGATCTAATGAATCTCAATCACGTAAAACCAAAGGAGAAGAGAATTTACGAATGTCAATTTCAGGTGATCACCTGATGAAGGAGTAAGTATTATACTCCGAAATGTTGTGTTCCTCATAATAAAGAAGTTGACTAGTGTATTGGGCTGCGACACTATTTGGATGACAGTCGGGGTCTCGAAAAGGTTATTCAACTATTGATAACAACTATTGTTTAGTTTACAATTTAATGTTATCTTTCACGTAAAGGAGGTATTTTTTGTAGCATTTATGGATTTATCTAAAGCATTCGACTCCATTCAGCGTGATCTTATTTTATGGGTAAAATGTTATGTATGTATGTATGCTTAGTTCTCTTTTGTTTTATTTTTTATATACGAATTGGTTACAGAAATGGAACAAAGTTGTAGTTTTGGTGTTCAGTTACATCCGGAATTTATTCATATTTGTTACTACTTGTATTTGCGGATGACCTTATTGTGTTTGGCAGAACTGTCAACAGCTTACAAATGAAATCAAATATCTTGCATGATTACTGTTGTAAATGGGAAATGTCAGTGAATCTATCGAAAACAAAAATAGTTGTTTCTTAAAATGGGGAGGTTTATCACGTTATGGAAATGCGTTTGAAGTAGTTACTGGGCACAGTTATCTCAGCTTGTATTTTAGCAATAGCTTACTGTAGTCGAAAGCTTTGAGTCATATTGCAATTCAGGCAAGAAGGCTGTTCGAGGTCCTTTTAAGTAGTATACATTCCTTGAAACCATACTCACCTCTCTTTTACTTCAAAAGATTTTGAGGCAAAGATAACACCAATACTTGTATATGGGGCCGAAATCGTGATTTATCTGAAAGCCCCACAATGGCTTATCATGCACAGTTTAAAACATCCATTTTATGTGAGAATTATTTGAGTAGTATTAATGTCAACAAATTCAGAACCACATTGACTCGTTTTCACAATTTAGAAATTGAACGTGGGCGACATTATAATATTCCTCGTGACTTTAGAAAATGTAAAGTTTGTAACAATATTGAAAATGAATATCACTTTTTGTTAAATTTGTCCAGCTTATAGCCATCTAAGACAAAGTTACATAGAATCACAATTTTACATCTCTCCAAATATTACAAAGTTTAATACACTACTGTCATCGCAAGATACTTTTATCAATGCTGTTAGAACACAAATACTCCAACATATTTTATATGCAATTATGTTAAAACTGCTCTTGTTAAAAAAGCAAAGAAATGAATTACATAGAGATACAATATTAGTTATAATATTGTAAATTATATATAAATAATTGAGACACATACATGCATCACTGAAATACAACGTCAGTCATTCATACCACTATCAATAAATACATGCATACCTCTAGAGAGATATGTACAAAGACTAGAAATACACCAAATTTAATACATAATAGCAAATATGCATCAAATACCAAAATACACAAAATACCAAATTACCGAAGCACTGAAATATAAAATAGATGAATAGATAAGCAATACTCATTAATCAGACCCTAATCTAATCACACTCACCTCATTCACTCAACTGATCATTTGTTTACACGTTATTTAAAACCTATTTTATTGCATGTACTTGATAAAAATGAATGATTCGAAGCATTATGTTTACATTGATATAGATTAATTATGATTACTAACCTTGATTACTGGATCTTTAATCTCCAAATAGCTGTGCTGCGCAGGTGTGTTTGCAGCATAAGATAAGTAAATGATGGCAGGTGAGAAAGGGTTTTGAATTTAAAGGTATACTAATTGGCTAACAACAGGTAAAAGTAATGATGAGCAAACAATAGAACAAAAACACCCATGGAAGTAAAATAGACTGGACCATTGAAGCCGCAGAATTAACACCTACTACATACTTCCTCCCCTCCGACAAAATGATGTCCTCATCATTTGTCGTGACCGGAAATAAAGGACAGAAGCACACTCTTGGCTGTGACGTCATTTACAACTCCTGTACCTATCAGTGAAAGCAGATAATCAGCTCGAACCTCAGCGATAGCAGACATAACGTAATTTTCAGATTTCATCCAGTGAGGCTTTCTCCGTTCTCGGGTAGAGATCCTAGGAGCTGGTACTGGCACAGGAACTACCTGGGGGACTGAGTTGTCACATCCTCTAAGCTGTTCTGGATCCTGGTCCAGAACTGCGAGAGTGACATCCTCTTGTACAGAAGCTGTGTCTGAGGTGGCAGATTCTGATGACTGATCCTCAGCCTGATCCACATCGGACTCTTGATCCTGTTCCCGAACAGAATCACACCCTGATCACCTGAAATAGAGGCTCTATCTTCATCTACTCTAACCTCAGTTGGCCTATCAACGTCTCTAGAAGTTGACCCTGACGGCTGTGATGGAATGGAAACAACTATGAAGTCATCATCCTCCTCTTCATCATAATCTGGGTCTCGTCCTTGAATTCTCCTTGATCTTCTGGTAACTACTGTTTGTCTAGGAACACTAGTTCTGGGAGGAGTCTTAGAGGATGTGACGTCCTGACGTGGGAGAGAACTCACAGGAAGTTACAAATTCCCATGCAGGGTCCTGGTGTGTCCTTGTCCATTTTCCTTCCTGGCAGTGTAAACTGTTACATCAGGGTTAGGCTGATGGATCACAACATAAATGCCATCTTCCTATTTGTCTTGGATCTTATGACGTCCTTCAAAAGCTACAACTAACACTATCGCCAATATCCAGAACTGCAGCTCTCACAAGTTCGTCGTAGAAATCTTTCTGCTGACTACGAGATTGATCTGCCTTCTGGGGTGCTAACTCGTAGGCCTGGTCCAACCTTTCCTTCAAGGACTTTGTATACTGCTAGGTTGTTCTTGGTTTGCTTGGCCAAAAGCAACATCGACTGAAAGCCTTGGATGTCGGTCATACATAAGATAAAAAGGCGAGTACCAAGTGGACTCATGCCTTGTGCTGTTGTAAGCTTGCACTAATGGCCAAACACATGTCGTCCAGTCTTTGTTGCTTTTGGTCTTGACATACAGCATATGTACTTGATTTAAACTATTGATTAAATTCATTCACTCTACCTATCATTTGTTTATCTTTACAAATTATATAAAACCTATTTTATTACTTATGTACTTGATGTAAATTAATGATTAAAAGCATGATATTAAGATTAATATAGATTACTTATTATCAATTATTATAACTAACCTTGATACTTGATCTTTAATCTATTGTGCATTGCTGTGCAGCGCAGTTGTGTTTGCAGAATAGGATTAGTAATGGCAGGCGAGAAAGGGTTTTGAATTTAAAGGTATACTAATTGGCTAACAACAGGTAAAACTAATTACGAGCAAACAATAGAACTAAACACCCTTGTAGAGTAAAATAGACTGTACCATTGACCATTGACCCAGTAGAAGCTTATCATGAGCAAATACTGATAAGGAAACAACTAATAATATATAGGAAACCAGGAAATGACACAAACCTCTGTTGAATCAAACAAGCTAAATAGAATAAAGTGATACTTTATCTACACTAAAATACTTACATATTTACAAGCTGCAGAACACCAACTGTATTCTAATGTCGTTATATCATTTTAGGCATTGAACTTTCGTATCATTATCTCGGTGTGCTTTTAACCAAACACCTAGATTGTAACGCAATGGCTAAATGTGCGGCAAAATCAGCAAACATATCCCTTGGACTTTTAATTTCTTAATACAAAGGTCTTGGTGGTATGCCTTTTAATGTTTTTACCAAACTATACTACACTATGGTATGGTCTGTTTTACACTATGGATTGGCAATATGGGCATCGACAGAGCATTCTGTTGTCAATGCTATCCACCATCGAGCTGTTCGAGTTTTCCTAGGACTTGGAAAATATGCACCAAACTTTGCAAAACATGGGAAAGTAGGTTGGATCCCGCCATATATCAGATAAAGGAAGACACTGGGCCAGATTTGTCAACACTCCAAACAGAAGAATAAGAAGATAGGGTCAAGCAACTGCAAGAGGAGCTGGAATGCTAAAGTGACGTCATGTCTGGAAATAATCGACCTGGGACATTTAACAAGCATAATTGGAAGTCATTTGTTGCAACGGTGCAAGGACATTGGAATATAAGTGGCAATGGAGGGACAAATTATTGTTAGAGAAAGGAAACCGTGGAAGAAACAAACTAAGAAGCTACAGGTTGTTTAAGAAAGACTATAGCGCAGAGGAATACGTGGAATGCCCTCTCAACCACGCTCACATGAGTGCACAAACATACCGCCAGAAGAGAGATATTGCTTTAAATATACAGGCCAGGTGGAAGACGAGATTCATGGTTTACTTATCTGCCCTTTATACGACGACGTGAGGGGTGATCTGAATCGCCAACAATTTGCAAATTTTAATATTTACTCTTATAGTGAAACGTTTACACAAATTTTATCAAATGTCGATTTTATTTCTTGCATGGCCAAAACCTGCCATAACATTTTGGCAAAGCGCCGTTCGATTTTATATCATTGATTTATATATCTTATCGTTGTGTATTACTGTATATTTTACTGACACATTGTCTCTAGTAAGTCTCCTAGCGGCTGGTTGTAGAATTTTATGTTTATACTTCTTTTGATATATTGTAACTGTATTCTATGAGCGAGACAAAAATAAACTTGTCTGTCTGTCTATCTGATGATAATCAAAGCAAAAAGTCCCAAGCAGTGGGCAGATATCGATAGATTCCCTTGTCAGGGTTCATGGCACTCTGGTGTCTCCTGATGTCAATGGCTTCTCATAGTTTACTTTGTCGCCTGTTGTTGTTGTTGTTGGTAGACAAGACGTTTGCTCACTTGTGCAAGCGTTGTTATGTCACTTGATGTGAACCATGCTATTCAATGAGTCCTCTCTATTCACTGGTTTTTGATTGTGAGTGAGAGGTTTGTATTCTATTCATTTTGAATACGATGATGTATCAGAGTCTCATCATTGTATCATCCATAGGAGACATTTCGATTTCTGTTGGCTGGATTATCGTTTGTTCCACAGTGGAAGTATCGGTGGCTAAGTGGGTTACATCGCTGATTTTATGTGCTGGCGATTAGGTGCCTCACTCTGGCAGTGTGGGTTCGAATCCCGGAAGGGACTCAACCCAAACAAAGAACGAGACATTTGACTTTCTGAATGGCATTGTGTGTTCATTGATTATCATTGTTTACTTTATTGCTAGATACATTTTCAAAAGTGTATTCTACCATAGGATACTCGATGATCTGAGTTTTTTAAACACCAACAACCTCTCCATGGATCCGTGTGTATGATGGTTACGTCACAACAGAAACCATTTACGAGACTAATATCGGGGCCATGATCGATGAGCGTGCTATCCACTGTTTTGGCCATTAATGTCAGGTACCTTGTCCTAAGGTTCTAACCATCAGCAAGCTGACATGGTAAGGATGTCATCAAGCCTCCTACATAAATATACCCTGCGAGACAAAGTTTACATCGGATGCTGAATTAGAGATTTTACAGCACAGAACAAGATCCTGTTTTTAATTACAGGGACAAATGAATATTCTTTTTGCTATATACATGTTACGATAGTCAACGACTTTCAACAATGTTGAATTACACACCCTGACCTATTTTACACGCCTTATGTTTCAAACCGCCAGTTCCTTCTTATCAACAGAGAACGACAGCGGGGGAAATTATCTTGTTGGTTATATCAGCTACATGTCGAGACAACACACATCAAACAAGGACTTTCACACTATATTATAATATCAATATCAATAATTGATAAATAAAATCAAGATTAAGTGAATAAAAAAGAACAAGTGTTTGCTAAATGTGTTCAAAAACATATTGGTAATCTCAAACGTACCTTATTGACAGTCCTCCCATTGTACGCACGTTCATCATCCGGTGCCATCCACAAGTGCCTGTAACATGCTGACAATGATCCATCAACACAGATTGATCTTATCTCATCCTGAAACGACTGAGAGCGACCATAATGAAAAGACTGAGACCGACCATCTTGAGATCTTTGGTTTGAGTACTTACCCATCAGTATGTGATATATTTGACATACTCCATCCTGGCAGCTGGTCCATCACCGCCGTCCTTCTCTCGCTCTCCCGTTACACAACCGTCACAACCGTGTTACATTCGATCCTCCATACATTTATCTTTCGCTAGATAATTCACCTTGTGGTAGTTGCAGTACAATGTCATTGCCATCACACGTGTCTCATGATTAGGTTTATTACTGTTATCAATCTGCATTGGTGAATCCGCAATATAAGTGCTTATATACAATGATGAAAACGGACAGAGAAAATATAGAACCGCGGGTGAGTCTTAAAGCTTGTATACAACATAAGTGTACCAATTACTTCGTGTGTAGCCAGATTACCCGAGTAAACCCTGATAGTGCAAATTAGAATGTCCAAACTTTCACTATAATGCTGCATACTATAATACTATAGTTTGATCCGTTTCAACCAAAGGCAGCAAGTTTGACCGTTTGTGAAAATGTTAAATTGATCGCTAACAAATAACTTTGAATGATAAAATATGTAATTCAAGTGCAGAACGATCTCTGGGCGGTATAAGGGTATAAAGCAATTCTCCACACAACACAAGAGTGATAATTACTTCATGAGTAGCCAGATTTACTGAGTGTACCCTAATAATGGAATTGTGTTATGAACCGTTTGAGTGCATTATTCGCTTACTCTGTGTACAGTCTGTTCCGCTCCACCCTGCCTTACAGCCCCCAGCACACGCCCCTGTCATGTGGTCACAGCTGGAGTTATCGCCCTTGCACTGCACACACTGATAAGAATGATCTTGTGAAGTGAATTCAACCATGAAGAGCTCTTTTCATAGTGAACAAGTATTTGCAGTAGTAAACTTGAAAACACTGGCCATCCTTGAATGTGCCGTGGCACCACATTTTCAACGTAAATACATAACTGTGTCATATGTTTGTACCTAGATGCAGAAGATTACACAACTATGTAAGTATACAACAATAGTCTTACAATGTGAATCACACCATTTTGCTATACAAAAATGATAAGAGTATATATGACGTCGATATATATCAATAAAGATTTACAGCTGTTTGTAATCTCATTTGGTATGGCCAGTGCTGTTGAAGTACATTTATTCAACGTTTGGCACACCAGAAAACGGATTCCAACAAAATACATCAGGAATGACCCTGCACATTGGGTTAAGATTTACAATTTGAATTCCAATGTTAATATTGAAAACAAATATTTACACATTCAACTTTCAAATGAAGGTATTAACTTTAGTTAAACCCGTGCAGTAAAATAAACAGGGACTCGTGAGTGTACCTTGTGTGCAGGTGTCTACTCTCCATTCTGCCTCTAACGCTGTGGTATAACTGGGAAACAGTTTGAAGCACCTACTCACTCCTTCCTGCCTCTGTACACACCTCTATACACTGGCCAGTCCCAGGGGGACACTGACTACACGACATCATACAGTGGCGATAGCCGGAAAGATGGCTCCTGTATATTTCATACGTTTCGTCACTGTATGCTTGATGAGCATACAATAATGTTAGGGGTAGGAACGTTGTTTTACATCACGGTAGCATTGTTTCAGCTTTATCAACAGATATTGACTTCACACATTAGACCTATGCGCAGAACCAGGACCTTTTACGTGACGTGACAATGCTTCAACAACTAGGCTACAACCACCAAAGTAGAAGTGTGCCAATTGTCTCCTACAGGACACCAACACTCTCAAACGACTTGTTTTAGATGAAGAATTCCATATCTCTTATCTAAACACGTCCTTTGATACTTACAACAGACTTAAACTTCTAAGATAGCACCCATGCGCCAAAGCAGTAGTATGTGTCTCAGGATGGACAGTGAGTTGACGCCATGTACCAGGACACTGGACACGTTGCACATCGCTTATGTCAGCGCCATCGTCGCGTCCACTAAATGTGTGGCATAATGCTCTGTAGGTCACTTCGCTCATCTGATGTAATGTAGAAATGAACACCATTACGTCGACTGCCAGCTGCAAGAACCTTTTTGTGTTCGACATCAATTGTCATCTCCATCAACCATCACCGTAAGGATTTGACAGGAGTCCATCAGCAAACACTCCTCCCTTTGGAAGGCCACGAAAACAATGTCCCGAAATAGCTGAAGTCTCAGCTTATAAAACTTGATGAAGTAGATCGAAACGGCAAACGGTGCTGACTGTAAAGGGTTCTCTTAACACATGAATGACAATAACGTTTTACAAACCTGGGGAGTATCAATTCTAACTTTGAATGACAAGTCAACAACATTTTTGAATTGATTAATTTTGAAAATTAACACATGCCCATTTTATAGTTCTGCACACGAAACTATTTGCTCATTCTGTACCGAGAGCAGATAGAGCCTGTAAATCATGTAACCCATCTGCTGCTGGAGGCGAGTTCTAATAACTGTATTGCATTAGTCAGAAATATATCACCACTGCTAATACACACACAATGACGAGGCGCCCCCAATCCAAACATATTACATGTATCTACATTTCTGTAGCCGAACATAAGCTTAGATGTAATAAGCTTTTGTAACCGTCATTTTCAATGTTTATTTATTTCTTCTGTCAAATGTGAGCAGTGAGCTAATTTCATACCTTGGTAACCCTATGCACTACCCTACTGAATGTCACTCAGTTTGAATGTAAAGTAGAGAAATTTACACAGTCAGGATAGAGTAATTTTTTTAACTATCACTGTCTGTTTAGGAGATATAACATTATATAACAGCGACAAATATTCATAAGAAATCCCTGGCCAAAACAGGGTCGATTGTATGATTCTGACTATATTATGAGCATGTATTTATGAATCACTGTCAAATAGATACCAGGTGTACACGAAATAGTTGAACGTCGTATCCTTCCCCATCGGTGGCCCCTGTCTCAAACACATGCAAAGGCAAGTCAATTATTCAACTGAAAAAATGTGGGAACTAATGGTACAAGTCAAAATAGGGAATCATTTTTGTCACTGATGCGTCAAATTTGGAAATGCCCTCCACCTGTCTACCACAAACCTGCACAGAACTCAAGTATGTGTTCTTCGTAACTCCCTTTCTGATTCGTATTTGCAAAGCATCAACGTTGAAAGTAAAGGGTACTGAGTAAGGACAAGATTTATGGATGAACAACTTCTTTGTTGTTGAACAACGTTTCGGTGTAGGTTCTAACACCGCCACTTGCTTGTTACTCCAACTTCTAAATGCCTATGAAAGAAGGAAAAGGGTCCGGGGCGGAATTTTCAAGGGGAAAGGGAAACTTTGTTTGAACGATGTTTGGTCATTTTGGTACTTGAGGTAGCTGATTTTGGTGTGGGATATCAAGTAATATGTGTACATAGTAAGATGTTTTGGATGAAAAGAAGGTTGAACAGTCACACTTGGCTTCAACCTAGGTAGATGGTTACTCGGTTACTAACAATGGTAATTTCAGGCAGTATGGTAGCCCTCCCAGGAAAGGTCAGGGTAATTTCAGGTCAGATAAGTCAGTTAGTTCAGGTCAAGAAAGGCCAGTTACTTTTATTCAGACGCGTTCGGGGCCGCGGAAAATTGGATTGTTCATTCCTTAGGAAATCAGAGTGAGTGAGTATGGTTTTACGCCGCTTTTAGCAATATTCCAGCAATATCACGGCGGGAGACACCAGAAATGGGCTTCACACATTGTACCCATGTCGGGAATCGAACCCAGGTCTTCGGCGTGACGAGCGAACGCTTTAACCACTAGGCTACCCGACCGCCCCTTAGGAAATCAGATACCCAGTTGCTTCGACGCCAGGTGTCAGATGTAGATATTGTAACAAGCCAGGCCATTTGGTATACTCAAGGATGTTCTTACAAAAACCCTCCCTATGCTTCTGTGAATGTCTAGTCCGAGCCTATATCTGATGTTATTATTGTGGAAGAATGTGCTTGTGGTGTTCAACAACCAAAGTTTGCTTCAGGGAGGAGCATTTGCCTTTTATTTCAAAAAGGTTTTGTGACACTTATGTGTGATCAGTATTCATTATGGGCAGTTATTATTCTGAGGGATACAGGGACACACCCCAGGTTTTGCTGTTATTGAGTGTCGTGATATTTTAGGACGTGTCTTCTGCTAACTCTGATGTGTTATTGGAGGGTATTGTTTTGGTTTGCAGTCATATCAGTTGTAGGGTTTAGTGTCAGTTCAATGGCGTTAACTTTCATGATGATAATGTGGATGTACATAGTGTGCAAAGGACGACCAAGGCGTTACCTTGCTTGTTGGTAATAATGATGTTCATTGTGTTCAAAGGACGTTCAAGGCGTTAGCTTGCTTGATGATAAAGACGATGTACATAGTGTTCAAAGGACGTTCAAGGCGGTAACTTGCTTGTTGGTAATGTTGATGTACATAGTGTTCAAAGGACGTTCAAGGCGTTAACTTGCTTGATGATAAAGACGATGTACATAGTGTTCATAGGACGTTCAAGGCGTTAACTTGCTTGTTGGAAATGTTGATGTACATAGTGTTCAAAGGTCGTTCAAGATATTAACTTGCTTCAGTCATTTTGGTTTTCCTTGACAATGCATGATATCGCAGCATAGATAAATTGCGGCAAAATGTAAAACTGTAGAGAGAATTGATGTATTTGATTTGGACCGCTGCGTCCCTACTGAGGATTTGAATATTTTTCCATCACAGAATCTATAACTATTCATCTCATCTATAGCAAACCCTTCTTAAAATTACAGTAAGGATTTAACAAAATGATGTCCAGTTGTAATCCTGGACAGCTGCACGAAATATATCTTCAAATGGATGTATAGGATTGTAAAAAAACCTCGATTGTTTAATTTGAAAACGATTTAGTTGATACAGATGTAAACGGATGAAGAACTTAACTTTAGTACATCCAGTCACTATGTGCCAATTGAAACGGAAAATACCTTTAACTGAACGAAAATGACCAGCTGCCAAGTATGTGACTAGCAGATGAATTTCACTGTTTGTTTATATGTCCTTTGTTGAAAAAGAGAGAAGACAACTGATTATAAAATATTACTAAATTAAACTTAATTTGTTTAAAATGGATTTGTTTTTTAATAGTCGAAGATAAGGAGCATTAAGAAAATGTAAGGTAAAGAGTTTATATGGATGTTAACATTTTTATTATGATCAACACAATGTTTCGGAGAATATGCTTACTTCTTCATCAGGTGAAGGAAGGCTAGGAAGCAGAGAGCATATATATGTCAGCTGTAGATGTTGTAACAAGCCAGTCACGCCTGGCTAAAAGAAATGTCGTATTTACAGTAAATTAGAATGTTGTTATCCATAGATTATGTCTACTTTGTGACCCGTCAACAACAATTAATGCCTATCAAACAAAAGCCGTCGTTTCAGTATAGATCCTTATACCGTTGTCAAGCTGTTGACAAAAGAATTACTTCCTCACTACTAGTCGTCTACATTGACGAAAAGACAGTGATTCGTGAGGACATAGACGAAGTTAATGAATGTTTGTGAAGGACCTATGTGACAGATGTGGGTATGTAGGACAAGTGTTTTCAAACAATATTTTTATGGAAATTGATAAACATTAGTTGTAATGGAACACACAACAGTCATCAACCCGAGGCAAGAAAGTTAACTGACTTTGAAAGTCCAGTTTCCACCCTTGCCGAACTAGCTTCCTAGGCTCGATCGTAGCGCCAGCAGTGGCTATTATGAGTTATGTCACTTCTATGCCTCTCCTATGGACCAATCAGATTCCACCTCTTGTATCTCTTGCATTTGCTTTGAACAAAATGGCGGCGCCCAGTCAAGACGATCTGATCGATAAGCACGATCTTTATTGTGATAAAACGGGTCTTACATCGCGAAGTGCATCAAATCATGTGAGGACCTCGATTAAAACATGGCAAGATTTGGAAAAAATCTGTTCACAACGAGTTGGTGGTGCACATAATTTGCAAATCCTGCAATCTATCGAAATCTGCATGGCAGTTTTCAAACCGGATTTCTATTTCGTTGTGTGATTGTGATTGGACTATGCATAGACTCGTTAGTCCCGCCCAAATGTAACTCCATAATATCAGCCTAGTTCGGCAAGGGTGGAAACATGACTTTATAGTCAGTTAACTAACTTGCCTCGGGAAGATGCACAACAATAAGCATGGTAAGATCTAGATACAACAACACAGTACAGTACCAGAAGTCTGCATATCATCCTCCCGAAAAGGAAGGTACATATTCACATGGAAAAAGTGCCCACTGAAAAAGTCATTTGTCAGTCACGTTGGAAACGAGGCGAATAGCTGCTCAGTAATATCATGGCACAAACAAATTCCAGATTTACTGTATGTCAATGTTTGCTAGCACTCGCTTGTTAAACATGCATCATCAGTCGCCGCCAAAGCCAAGTACAATTTATAATGATTCTGAACTTTTATTCTTGTTCTACATGGTTCATAGGAGATTATCAGAAAGGGAAAGGTGGTGAAGCAGGAATGTCCTACAAAGCTGATGGTTGTCAGCACAGAAACATTGACAAGTAATGTGGTAACGGGCCGTCCAAGGCGTGTACATTCAAAGTCCTTGTGTGGTGTCAGCACGCGAATATAACGAATATAGGCAACATCCTATTCCGAAATAAATGCCCTCACAGACATTGAGGAATCTACTGACAATCAGTTAGGCGAGTGGTTGTCTGGAACCTGAGGACATGGATGTAGATCCATTTTTCGGAAGAGCGCAAGTGCTTGTTGCAGGTCACAGAGGGGCGTATTTGGGTCTAGCAAAAGAAAAGTGGTATATACGCCCAACAACATTCGTCCCACGGGCCTCTTTGGCGGAGGGTCAGTCATAGGTATGCCTGTCCCATGACAACTGTAAGCTGGACATGGTCACTGTGAAGGACAATCTGATTTTTGACAGCTGCAAGCATCAAATCCTGAATCTGAATGTTATTCCACATTGTGATACCCGCCCTGTGGCTACCAGACCTGACCACACGAACGGGCAAAAGGCATCAGAGAGCACGAGCACAAGCATTGGCCCGAAAATGGCAAAAAACCCAAACTAGCATCTGACGTGGGTATGAGGAGGACGGGTGAGAGTTCATCGGGAACAATGGTCACAGGAGGTCATATTAGGTCATTTCTAGCAACAGCTCAGGTGAAAAAAGGAGGTCTAATAATATGAACAATGATTGCAATTTAGCCAGCTATTGTCCTAGCGTCACGTGTAAAAAGTGAATCTGAGACCATTCGAAACAATTCCTTCTGGTAATTATTATAACTTCATAAATTCTTTGTTTTACTCTGCTTTATCGTTCTTAACTCATTAGTACCTCATCACACAAGCCACAAAATAAAGCCAATCCCCTAAATGAGTTACATATCACAACGGAGTATACCCAGATCGCCTAATTTCATAAACCAATTAATACCCACATTGTCTAATTACTGGTGAGCCCAGATTGCCTAATCTGTTTGATCACTAATCCATGCGCTCTCCCGGAGTAGGCCAACGTTGAGCAGCGGGGAAGTCATAGCTGATTAACCCTTAAACCAACACTGCTCTTAAGTGGGAATATTAGCGTTGTATAGCTTGCACATCAGTAAAGAATCTTAAACCACTGAGATAGAGAGATCAGAAAATTTTGCCTTTCTCGAATGAAGAGAAGGATATAAACAGATATAAAAGGAAAATGTCTCGCCCTGTTGTTCCACCAGTTGTGTCACAGGTCCCGTGCTGTACGTTTCCATGGCAACAAGATGGACTTAGGTTCCAAACTCTTCTCTTTTTTTACAATTTCCATGACAAGTTCAACCTCGGTTAAAAAAAGGTTAGGGTTGGTTTAGATGTCATAAATTCTGCAACAGGGGCGGGGGATATAGCCACGTTAGTGGTAAACTCTTGTTCTGTATTGTATGACATTGGATATATGCTCCTGTACCGCCGCTGGTAGTTTAATTTGTGAAAAATAGCAGGATATTCAGCTGTCGGGGCTATGGGTCAGTGGGTGATTGACGGTTTGTAATTGATGGTTCCAGCTGGGGTAGTAGACGACACACTTTCCAACTATGTTAAATATGAGTAGCCGGGTTATCCTCGAACTCTAGCTGGGGTAGCAGAGGACTCACCAGTCTAAGATGTATTGAAAAAACACAATTAATTCTCAACCGTATCTAATGCTAATTCAACAAGAGACATTGAGAGACACATAGGCTACTTGTTATAACATGTTGTTGATTAAAATATGTATGTATCTCTGGCTGTCTTGTCATCCCTTCATTCAGTAAAGTGGACTGTTCCAACTACCCACATTACCTAATTATAAATCTCATCCGGGCATGGGCATACCCACATCACCTAATTGTATGTTAGTACCTTGTGGAGAGAAATTAGGCGATCTGGGAGGGCACCATCACCACAACATACATTTTTATGTTCTATTGACACCATCAATATACATGTGATTTCGGTAAACCTTTTGAAAACATTATTTGTTCGAGAAGATGTCGTCAACATATGATGTTGCATAAGGTTTATACAAAACCAATTTTTAGTGTAAAAGTATATTTGGATCCTCCTTTCAGGGCATTGTTTTCTGTTTCTAACAAAATCCCAGAGCACCAGATAATTTCCATTTCATGCTCCTAATACAGCCTCGTTCCTGTATACCCTGAATAAATTACATTCATGAATTAATACATGTAGTGTTACCATCATATATTATTGGATAAACCTGCAGCTACAGATTCAACCGCCACACCGTGTCTTGTAAACCTGGTAATATCAACTGCTGGTTTATATATTTTAAAGGGTGCATCAAGGTTATCAAGATGTGGTCGCCTCAGTTCAGTTTTGTGATATAGTGAATGAGGACCTCTGTTACTCAGATGATGTTAACATTTTGTTTTAGTTTCTTGCCAACGATAGAGTAGAGTTTGAGTAAAGAACGCCTTATATTTGAATTCACCGTTGTAAAAAACGATTAGGGTGTTGGTAAATTATCTCACCTCAAATATCAAGTGAGTGCATTACCAACCGACCTTCCACTCTGTGTTTGCATGAAAGTTTAGAGGAAGGAAAATGGGAAGGGACAATATAAATAAACAGGTTGCTCAAACACAGGAAACTTCGATTGTACTTCAACAACACGTTTTCACACGATGACTGCCCACTGTCAGCAGTGTCAGATGTGTACACAGCATATACATGTACAAAGGAAACCTATCGATATAGCTGTGCTAAATGAGAATAAACCGTCCCAAGTACAAGTGCACCACACGACTGTATCATTTTTATTTCCTAAAGATAAACACTAATGATATAAGTACAAACACATACCGCGGCAGTATTGATTTAGTTTTATTCACTTCATTGTTTGCATATTTTCCAATCTAACATTATCCAGCCTATGTAGATGCACATAATATAGGTAGATTTACGTTGTATCCACAGTTATGTAAGCATATACCAGATACCGCGTAATATACGCCATGGCGCAACAAATCATTGTCTTAATTTAACGTGTACCCCAAATGTTCTGTGGCTATATTTTGAATTTTTTTACGCCTCAAAATATCCTGGAAAGTAAAAACAAGAACAATCTCAATGCATGACGCCAAATGAGGTATTATTAAACTGTTCCCTGAGTGCATATTACTTTAATGTGACTCAGTTGTAAATTCCACAGCAAACAACCTCAAACTAATACATGTTGATAACCTAGTGACCCAACAACTACTGATCTGATATTTGTTTGTTTAGCAGGAGTCCCCCCTTGTGTCAGCCGTTATCTCGTTCCCGTCAGAAGTATTTATGTATTCAGGATTAAGAGGCTCGTGTACGTTTGAGGCAACAAAGTGGCAATACTATTTTGGTGAAATATGTTGTTGAAAATGTCATGTCATGACTTCAGAAACTGAGCAACACAACAGAGAATGGCTAATACATTGGTTTGTTGTAACGAAATAGTTTTCACGTTTCTATATCACACCTTGATTTCTCGCCAGATAACAACGGGTGTATCGAAGTTTAGAGTAATAGAGTTCCATGTGTAAAGATTCCTGCTGTGTGAGACACCCAGATATCATTACAAGGGATACAGTACACTGGTTATCGCGTTCCTGTTTATACTACCAGTCCCTGTCATCACTTCACATATTCATCTTCCGTTAAAATAGCCATACGGCGCTTGTGATATGGTTGGTTGGTTGTTTAACGCCGCACTCAGCAATATTTCAGCTATATGACGGCGGTCTGTTAATAATCGAATCTGGACCAGACAATCCAGTGATTGACATCATGAGCATCGATCGACGCAAGTCAGCGAGCCTGACCACCCGATCCCGTTAGTCGCCTTTTACGACAAGCATAGTCGCCTTTTACGGCAGGCATGGGTTGCTAAAGACCTATTCTACCCCGGATCTTCACGGGTCCTTGTGATATGGAGTACCACAGGATCCGGTATGTTTACTGAAACACCCACTCAATGTCTGATGGGTATAGGAAGATAATAATCAACTAGCACACTATTAGAGGGCGTGTCGAACTCTTGTCAACTTAACTGTGAAATCATAATGCATAAACCATGGTCACAATTCTAAAGCCTGGCGGTTACAACCTAATGTTTTGCTTGCCTTGGCACTGAAACAAAATACCCAACCTCCTCACATCTGAATTGTTTGAAAAACATTTTTTGAGACGTTGACAGGGGACAAGTTAGACACTACGTATATATGAGACAGCCAGATACCATTACAAGGGATAGAGTACACTGGTTATGTCGTTCCTGTATATACTACCAGTCCCTGTCATCACTTCCCACTCCCTAGTTTTCGGTTTTCTTGATCACTCGCCAGATAACAACGGGTGTATCAAAGTTTACAGTAATTGAGCTTCATATGGAGTGGAGGGGTAAAGGTTCCTGTTATAGGAGCAACCCAGATATCATTACAAGTGATAAACTACTTTGGTTGCCTCGTACCTGTATATGACTCCCTGGATCGATACTCAAGTTGTCAATCACTGGATTGTCTGGTCCAGACTCGATTATTTACAGACCGCCGCCATATAAGGATACACATTCTCTGACATTCTGTGTTGACTAAGTCACATTCGGACTTTCGTGTCTGACTCATTAATCTAACAGAACATATTTAATAATTGTTATCAGCAAACATACATTTCATTTAATGCATATAAACAATTCACAATGGTCGCCTTAGAAACTCAACTTTCGAATGATAGTCAATGTGAACATATTCGAAAGAGACCAAATAATCATACCTCCAAATTGACAGTTTTGATTTGAACTATCAACTGTTAGATTAGGTCGTTTCTGTTTCCTAAATTCATTTTGTGGCGTATTTTTCAGAAAGTTTCTTGTGTAATATTTAGGAGTGAAGACAAGTGATCTCATCCTTAACTTGTTAAACATACATGTGTCCATGTCTATAATTATCTTCATATCTGCCAAGCAGCACAGCAATGTGTTCTGTGGACTACAACCGTACTTCCCGGTAGGACTGTTACAATATTACACAATGGAGAAGAATCTAGGGTTGTCTTGTTGGGGATCTTTCTTGGACAGTGTTCATGTAAGTTAAGCTTGCATATCTTTATCAGCTTGGAATCCCATTTCGATGTTTTATCATACGTTTTGGTTAGCAACAGGTCACTCGCTGTACAATCCCCGGCTAATTTGGTCTGGTGTTGCATCACTGACTCGAAAACTGGTAGTCATATATATGCAGGTACGAGAACACCAGGGCAGTTTATCATTTGCAATGATAATGAGGTTATTCAGATAGAAGAAATCTTTATCCATGCATTTTCACGGTACCACACACCAAGATATAACTGTACAGGTGCGAACTACTCAATTAACTGCACTGATTGATAGAGTGTAGATGAGTATCGTTAAAACAATATTTCCAAACAGATAAACCGGTTGATGTGACATGAAGCAATGTTAAAAATAAATGTCTTTCTCTCCATATCAATGTCTACGCAATTACTGTGTACGTTGGACACGTGTTGTTATCAAGCGCAAATTCAAGCCATCAAGGTGTTATATCTTGCACTAGAAAAAACGATTTTGAGTGTAATGGTGTATGTTCACCAGCAGCAGATATATTATTACATACCCTAAGATGAGTCACTAGAAGATCAAAAGACGCCGACTGCAGGAACACTGCTTTGCGTTGTTGGTTAATAAGCACATACATTTTTTTACGGAAATTTATGGAATCTGTCAATCAAGATGGCGCAACCATATATTTTCCCTAAATTTGTCAAATAAATTGATTTCTTCTCTTGGGCGAAATTTGGCCTATCCTGAAACCTCTGTCTCCATGTCACAGCAGCCACAAGTTATCCGAGGCAGGTGTTGGTGTCCTTGGAATTAACCCATCTTTGGAAAAAGGTAATCATATGTGCAGCTACAAAAATGTAATTGCTGCTTGAGATTATGGATAATCACACACTGAATGGATAATAAAATGTTATCGATTAACAAACTACCCACCGGGACTATATGTTTGTCTGTGATCCGTGCCATTAGGACACGATGACACACAGTCCACCAAGTCACGAAATCTGATCGCCCCTTCCAGATTAGTCATTTCGTACAAGCAGTTTTGTGTTGGGGTCCCCACAGGTGTAACTACCAGAGTATGTGATATGTACACTTGTTGCACTCTGGTTAACTCACAGTGTCCCTTTGTGCTACACAAGTCTCTATTACAGGCTCCGACATACCAGCCAGGCCGTAAACCTGCCTACATGCCAGATCAGTATCAGAGTAGTGGTGTTATTATACAGAATAGTTTCATTTGAAATGCCTTAAAGCACATTACATAAAACGATTTGTACATTTTAATTCATTTCTGTGATAGTTCAAACAGTTGATAGCATGGGTTTATTTACCATGTGAATATTCACTCGAAATCGCCACGTATAAAAGGTAGCTCTTGAGTTCCTAAATGACAAGTGATTTGCAGACTTCGCCCATCAATAGGTCGTATATCTTCCTAGAGCAGCATTACAAGCTTTACAGCATCGCCTCAATGAGTTGATGAGTTCCAGGAAGAAAGTCTGAGGAAGCTTCATGGAAACTACATGTTGGGACGACGTGGAGTCGAGGATGAGAACAGAACACAGCAGGCAGCTTATGCTCGTTGCGACGTATCCAGATAGACATGTCTTATCAGCGTTTGACAGGTGGAATCTTGATTCATACGAGATGAAGACGTTGCCGATGCTGGTGCTGTTAGGCCCACTGCAGACATTGCTGGCGGTGACCGAAGTGTAAGTAGTGGCCCTACATGTGGGCACAGACACTGGATCCCTGCTGCTCTCAGACGGCGACGAATGGTGTCGAATGATACTGGACCATGTGAGTCTTGAAGACAGATGTCCGTGATGCTGGTTGCTGTCAGTTTCTGTAATGTGTCACCCGGATGTGTCGATTTTGTGCTGCAGTTGTTACCCATGACCGCCCAGAACGGCGTAGATCCTGAAGTCAGTAACATTAAACCTTTTGAACACTTATAGGAGCCTTTTATCAGTTGCAACCCGAAATTGTTTCAGATTTGTTAAAAAACATAACTTTGCATTAAATCTTATTAAATGTCACAGGAACTTTTGTTGTTCAGTATATTATAAATATTGTCCTTACACACAGGTGGCAAATTCGGTACTTCTGCTTAATGTTTCACATAATAATGTTCTGTTATATATCAAATCAATCGCTATATAAGTGCAATAGTCTTGGACGCGACGTTAAGCACCGTTTCACCTCGCCTCAAATCAAAATATATCAGGAACTGACACAGAGGGTGTCATAACACGTGTGGTACGTGTTGTATATGTTTAAAGGCATCGCGTAGCTTTTTCAAATGAACAGAATTATGTCATTAAGACAACTATTGACACCCAAATGCTTCCATGGAGATACAGATAGGAAACACTTGTGAAGGCTGTCCCTTCCATGACACCATAAAGTGGGCAGTAGCAGAGAGTCTTGAAAACGACCCCCGACCTAGAAAGCCTGTGACGTCACCAATACCAGAAATGATCAAGAGAATTCCACAATATGGTGAGCATCATATTCCTAGGAGAGTGTAATTCAAGTATCACAGATACTTAGGCAATGAAGAATGTATCAGCCTGCTGTGGACCTAAGCTCCTGGGTTGCAAAGGGTGATATTACATAGCGATAGTTAACATTAGACAGTGATACTTTAAAAATCAAACAAACTAGCATTACAGCAATGTGTGCAGTGGTCTCAATTGTATTCTGTTAACAGCCTCGTATATCTCAGACACTAAGATAGGCTGAGTATGTGTAATATACTTCCTTGTTGATACTTATGTAGCCTAGCAGCGTAGCAATTCACTTCCTGGTAGTACTGTGCTCAAATCACACAATGGCGAGTTACCTGGGGACTGCGGTCATGTGCATGATCCTTCTAGGACAGTGTTCATGTAAGTTAAACTTGCATATCTTTTCAGGTCTGAATGTCGCGTCGACTTATTAACATTTGTTTATGTATGACAACAGGTCACAGTATGATACGTGACGTGTTTGGTCTAGTGTTGACTGGCAACTGACTGAGGTATGAGACCACCAGGGTAGTTTATCATTAGGAATTGTATCTTGGTCACTCAACAGGTAGGAATACATTTCACGGTCTGAAACACCATGATATAGCTGTTGCCAAATAGATCCGCTCCCCGAAAACACATATCAGCCCAGTATGACCACAACGACTGATCGAGTGCCGGCGGTTTGCTATCAACAGGTATTGTGCAACACGAGTGTGCAATATCACCACAAGAAGTGAAGTGAGGTACTGTTGAAAATATATGCCTTCCACTCCATATCAATGCCTATTTAAGTAATGTGCTTCTGTGATCAGAAGCATTTCAGTGGAGATCAAGGTATTATATGTTGAAAAGTGACGAAGATGGAAGAAATATCCAAATGTGATGCATTGAACATCATTTTTCACCAAACCAGTACACTCACTCACTTTGTGACCTCAGCTGTAGACAAGCCCCTAACAGGATCTACTTAACATAAACAAATATCAGAGTAACAGTTGCTGAGCAAACAAAACAGAAGGGCGATCTGTTGACTTCACCCCACTGTGGAATTTACAACTGTGTTTAACGGTGGTCACATTAAAGGAATATGCACCACAGAACAGTTTTAAAAGAGGATTTTAGATGGGTTTGTGTATGTATACAACGTAATTCATAATCGTGATAACTCAACACATTAGTAAAACAGACTTTCTGCGCAATGGTGCGTTTTAAGCAGTGGCAGAAAATAGCTTTAAATCATTCTGATAGATGAAACAATTCTACTTCTATTTGTTGCATGAATCTATCCCAAACAGACTTATTTTGGAACAATTGCAACCTGACAAACGGAATAAAACTAAATCAATACTATTCCTGTTTGTATTCATGGCTACACCTATATGCTTACCTTCAGGACTTGTTATGTTGCGTAGTATATAGCTATATAAGAAAGGTAATTTCCGGATGTCAACGGCTTTCTTATGAAGAAAACAACGTTTCTGAGTATATAGTTACTCTTTCATCAGTCGAATAAATGCTATAAATGATATCCTCAAGACCCTCAAAAACTCCGATCCTCGAGCAAAATTTGCCCCGTCGCCTCAACACAATCACCATATCCTACCACAGCCCGGCCACTCATCAAATTTCCCACCTCCCGAACAAAACAAACGTAGATGTCACTTTTTCTAGCAATGGTAGAGGCACCAGCATCGCGAGTCCCAATCCCAGAGGATGTATATACCAGATCCCCTGCTGGCCACCAATACATTTGAGAAACTCTCCGACCCCTCAACATATGACTCAAAGAAAATCAGACGTGTGTCAACAAACTAGACCTGAAATCCGCTATTTCCAAACATATCCTTAAGAAACAAGACCTTAAAATCAAGTGGGAAGCCACCAAAGTCCTGTCGAACAACAACAACCCCTAGTGACAAAGGATTTTACAAGAAGCTTCCAGTTGTCTCTCGCTATCACCTATCATCGCTAATTAACTGTTAGGTTTTGGCTTACATGTGTCCATTGCTAAACACCTATCGAAGTCAATTAACCGTTGGCTTCCCTTCTTAAGTTTCCGCTTTTGTTATCTTATTACTTTTGTTGTTCTTACAGGTACATTTATATCTTGTCTGCTCCACAGCATTTTTTCACCTGATGATGGAGTAGGTATGAACTCCGAAACGTTGTGTCCTTTACAAAAAAACAGATGACATCCATACATTATATTTCTCATGCGTATCATTTCTAAATGACGTTCGAAGATTTATATAGATATATGTTAAAAAAACCGTTTGGTTTTTCAAGGTATGTACTGTGAGTTTGTCTTATTTTTGTTGAAGTTGTATTTATATCGTTCCTTCCTTCCATTATTAGATCCATTCACAAACATTGTTTGAACTCCTGATTGTAATGGAAATTGGATTTGAGATAGTGTACCAACAAATTGCTTTCTACAACGGGAAGTTCAAAGGTAAGGATTATTGTTTAACTCAAACCTGTGATAAAGAAACCAACGAAATAGTTTTCGAGCAAACGGGACATACACCTAACATTGTAGAGCTATAGCCACATGACAAAAGACACTTTTTACAGACGTTTGTTGAACGCGTAGCATACGTTGAGTGCAGGGTCTGAAACACTTGAAGCAGTCAGCTGACCAAATGAACCACCAACCTGTTGACGCCCCGACTGCGGGATCATATATTGTTTAGCTCACCATCGCTTTTGTCCCATCGTCGCACAGCATCTCTAGCCATCCTATGTCAGAATTGCTGGCGGTTGGACCCCAGGCATCTGGTCCAAATCGAAGTGCGCCTGAACGAATTGTCTCCATGTAAGATGGTAGACTTTGCACCATCAGTAGACTGAAATGTTTGGCGAGGTATAGATTCATTTAAATATGGAAAGCGGACGTCCAGCATCCAAGTTTTATTTTTTTCGTTGGCGCTTTGACAGGTTTAAATATCACCTCACCTGTTGTATCGGTGATAATAGTAAGAGCTTCGCCCTCTTCAATGTCTCCGTCGTTGGGTAGAAGTGTCTCGATGCCAACATACTCACCTCGCCATACTTTTTGCTTGGTTTGTTGTTTGACATGTACATCAATAACATCTGAGTTGAAGACGAGGGATTCCCCCGACGGACGATTTTCATTGGTGGACGTGTTTGGCATTTACACGTCACCGGGAGCCTCGTTCTGAAAAGACTGATAAACCCCCACATGCATTTGGCCCGGCAGCATTGACAGTGGAAAGTGATAATACGATGTAAGACGCGATGAAAGGCGAGATGATTACGTAACTTCCGAGGAAACGCATGTGAAATGATGCAACGGAAGTAGGTGAAATTGTAAACATTAGGTGATATACCTGCAATAAAAGTCGTTAGTACTAAATGTAATTATTGTATAACTCAACGCTGTGATAAAAAGCCAATAAAATGGGTATCAATGAACCATATTCACCCAAGATTTCAGAGCTATAGTCGCATGACAAAATTGATCTTAGGCGACACATACTTAAAAGCCTAGAAAGAATATATGTCCCCTTAAACACGTGCTGGATCAGTTGATATTACTTGGATAAAACATATATATACTCAACAACAAAGGTTCCTGTGACACCAATATGTTAGTGTATTTTCAATATTGTAGTACATGTATTGAATTAAGTCACAAAATCGCAACTGCTACTGAAAAGCATCCATTCCATGCAAATGTTGACTTTTATGCGAACCCCATGCATTTCACTACGCAATAAAGGGTATAAAAACATGTGCATATGCATTCCATATGCATTGTTAAGCATCGTGCTGACAACAACCACTCATTCAACATTACAAAATGCCACGCCTGTCCGAAAATGAGCGTCTGCGAGCTGTGTTTGAAGCAGGATCGAGTCATTTGTGGTTTATGGCAACGTTGGCAACAGACGAATGCAGTGACGTCGCCGCCTCAGATGTGCAACGATTGTCTCCAGAAGATCCGCCAGACGTCCCAGTTTGACAGGAAACCACCGTCAGGCACGTCTACAGTGATGCAGACAGCGTCTACGCTGCACGGCCATGCATTTGGGACAAGTTCTATTCACTGACGAGTCTCGTTTTCACCTCAGCCACAGGGATGGACGGATTCGAGTGTACCGATGTCGAGGTGAACATTATGTCAATCATTTTGTCATGGAAGAAGATCGGTTCGTGGGCGGCAGCGGTATGATATGGGGTGGGATTACAGCAAGACAGTGCTGATAGTGATAGAGGGAAATCTCAATGGACAGCGCTACCGCGACGATATCATCAGCCCTGTTCTATCGTTTTGCGTCGTCATGGCCTAGGCATTGGCTTTCAACATGACAACGTCCGGCCTCATATTGCTCGACTTGTTCAGCATTCTCTTCAACAAAACAACGAGAATGTCATCCCCTGGCCGGCTCGCTCCCCTGATTTCTCAACAATCGAGCACATGTGGGAAGAGATGGATCGGCGCCTTCGACGTCAACCACGTGTTCCACAGACACTCCTGGAACTTCGAAACATGCTCCAGCAGATATGGACAGGTATCATACAGGACTTTGTGCGACGCCTGGTCCATTCCAAAAGATGAAGATGTGTTGCTTGCATTGCAACCAAAGGGAGACACACACGCTATTGATTTGTAAATTGACATTTTGGCATGTTCATGTTTTTTTAATGAAATCACACATTTTCTGAAGTCAGTATGGCAAATTCAACCATCTGAACACTTTCATGAGTCTTTTATCTGTTTCAAACCGAAATCGTTTCAGATTTGGTAAAAAACATAACTTTACATTAAATCTTATTCAATGTCATAGGAACTTTTGTTGTTCAGTATATATGTAAATCTCTAGAAATATTAACATTATCCAAATACCTGTCATATTGATATCTGTATTCCATGTAATATCACGTGTGTGTATAACAGACAGATACCACAGACACAACTTTGGACTTTGAACGTTAAAAATAAAAGCGACAATTCTCTTTCCAAAGTTCCCATGAATTCTCAGCCAGGCAGCTGCCCTGATGGTACATACGGCTACAAGTGTCACTGTCTATCTCGGATATATTATTTCTGTTACAGGCAACTGTCCTGATGGTACATACAGTCAGCAGTGCCACTGTCTATCTGTGATATTATACTTCTGTTACAGGCAGTTGTCCTAACGGTAGATACGGCTACCAGTGTCACCGTCTATCTGTGACATAATACTTCTGTTACAGGCAGCTCTCCTAACGGTAGATACGGCTATCAGTGTCACTTTCTATCTGTGATATAATACTTCTGTTACAGGCAGCTGTCCTGACGGTACATAAGGCTACCAGTGTCACTGTGTATCTGTGATATAATACTTCTGTTACAGGCAGCTGTCCTAACGGTACATACGGCTACCAGTGTCACTGCCTATCTCTGATATAATACTTCTGTTACAGGCAGCTCTCCTAACGGTACATACGGCTAACTGTGTCACTGTCTTTCTGTGATACAATACTTCTGTTACAGGCAGCTGTCCTAACGGTACATACGGATACCAGTGTGGTTACAGATGTAACTGTGAACAAGACAAGTGTGATTCTACTTCCGGCTGCAGTCCGCCAGTCTGTCACCAAGGATGGTCTGGTCCGACATGTCACACACGTATGTAACTACAGCAGCACAAACCACTACTGACATCCTACTGACGTTTGATCCATGATTCATCGACACCATACACATATCGTGGCTTTCAACAGTTGTTTCAGCGGTGTATTCTGAATTATTGGAGCTTCTTTGTGACACCCAAACGTATCTTGATACAGTATGTACATGGATTCACATCCATTTCATTAATATATCTCACAGAGCAATTTCAAAGAATCCAGAATATCACAGGTACGAGCATGGTGTAGAGCATTGGTTTAGGAATGTCTTGTCGCCCTTTAAAAATATTTTGTCTAAAATTATCTCAAATGCGTCAAAACGTTTCAAAATGTACAACACGACAAAACATATTCATTTGATTGCAGCGTCGTTACATAACATTTTTGCGTTGTTGCCCGTTTTCAATACTGGTGCGAATGTGTTTTAGTTAATTAATCTATGCACGCACCGAAATAGTTCTGCTAACTTTTGAACCCTAAAGAATTTAATGGCCTTAATACAATGACAATAGGGACTGTGTTCTGCAGAAGGAAAACAAATCTTTGATAGAAGTATCACTTTTGTCGGTGTCATTTTGACAAAGCAAGAGGGGATAGGGTGGCCCTAACCCTGAAGGCGCCGCAATTCGCTGTGCATAGTTGTCTCTCTGATTGTGTGTTCGAATCCCGGTTGGCCCTGATTATGTGTCTTGGTTAGTCAGCACCATATCCGTGCCCTTGGGTTTTACAAAAGAGGTAAACCTCTCAGACCAGCATCACTTGAGAATTTTCATACATTAAGCTGACAGGAGGGGATATAACTGGGATACTGTTCAAAGCGGCGTTAAAGCCAATTAGCTCACTCACGTACTCCCAATGCAAGAAACAAACTCTTTGTATATCTATTTCATTAATTTCCGGCCACCAGCAGTTATAGAAATCGAGTCCACAAATCGATATATCTGTGAGTTGGAATCCTAGATTCACCCTGACTATGTTCCGAAGTTTGTCGCCATGGTATCGATGTTTACGTGTTTCACCAAAGTGGTAAACGTCTGCTCTCTGCATCACTTCGGGTTTCCCTCCCACATCAAACTGACTGGCCATGACATTACTGATATACTGTGTTTTTTAAGGCGATAAATCAAACTCACTCAGTCACAAGTGTTTTGCAAATCTAAGAACTGTAAAGTCAACGTATGTCATCTGTTATTATTTTCAGAATGCTCCTGTGCAAATGTTTCTGCGATACTTAATGGATCAACCTTCTGACAGCCGACGATCCTTTAATTCACAGAATTAGCTCCTGTTAACGGATGTATGCACATTGGGCGCATTCATGCTTTGTTCAAATTTCAGAAACATACAGCAGCGCCACAATGTGACACTGTATTCATTAATGCATATTCCGATATATTAACATTGCACAACATTACGACAATTAGAAAATTCATAAAATGGTACCTTGTCTCATTGTTTGCCTTGAAGCTGGTGTTTCTAACTCAGAAACATTTAAAAAACCCATGACAAACAGTGATAAAATACTACAACCAATATGGTGAATATTGAACGGTCGATCCCAAAACGTAATGATTTCTATCTGATACGCTGTGAGAAAGTCATGAATACTACTTGCCAGCGACACCAGTATAATGAATATAAAAAACCCAGTAATTGCCCGAGAATGTGAAAGAGAGGATGAAGGGTTAGTGTTATTAACATACATGTAAATATACATCGTCGAGGAGAGAGGGAAATACAATACCTATCTGTACTGAAAGTCTTCCAATCCCAACATTTGTGTACTTTCTTTGTTAACACCCTGTTTGATACTTTCAGGTAAAGAAAGTGACCAAAGTTTGTGAAAAAACGCAGGCTGACGATGTTGAATGCAAACATTGTATTATTACTTAAAGAATTATCTCGTCGATGTATTTTTAGGTAATGTTGCACGGATGAAAGCTACATCATCCAGTGGAGATGGTCATTACCCGTCATCCCGTGCCACGGACGGAAGCACTGCTGCACAATCGTATTCTGTCTGTATAGAGACAAATGCCAGCAACCCAAACTGGTGGCGTGTGGATCTCAATGACACAGTGTTGATGCGTGAAGTTACCATCTACTTCAGAACTGACTGTAAGTCAGTTGTATCATGATATAAACACCTAAACCCAATCCAAGTCCATGTATGCAGTGCGTTATCTGGGCAAATAAATCAGATACGCTGTATATTGTATATTTACGAGGAAACTTACAAATTTATTGTTTTTGACATATACATGTAGAACCAGAGGTTGATAAAACTAGAAAAGCAACTCAAAACTGCTATCATTGATATGAATAAGCAATGAATAAGTCAATAAATTGGTTTTACATTGGGTAATAATAACTGGCTTTGCGAGAAAGTATTAGTGCAAGAAGGAAGCTCTAATACAGACTGGCTGTGTGAAGGTTTGTGAGCATGTTTGTCGTTGTTTCGTGTATTCCTTTATTCTAAGAAATGGTATTTTCATGTTTATCGTCAGATACACCAAGACGAAATGGCATCCAAGTATATCTAACCAACTCTAGCCAGGTCCCAAGTGGTCTCAACTGTTACAACGTCACGGAAAGAAACGATGGGATGAAAATAAGTAACGTCACTCATGCACCTTGTCACGGTAGAGGGCGCTATATCCTTCTGTACACCACTGTGTTAACAGTCATGGATTTTTGTGAGGTGGAGGTGGATGGTAAGGCACCCCAAATCTTCCCATGAACAATGGGATGGGCTACTGATCATTGGGGACAAAAGCTTGATGATCAATATTCTTGTTGGTTTAATTGAATCTCCAATACCAGTATTTCATTAAAAAGTGAACATGTGTGGGAATACCACCCCCCCCCCCCCACCCCCACGCCTCCACCCACCCCCTCTGTGTAGTGCTGCAAGCTGGCATCACCTCACGGATTGGTCAGAAACCTGTTCAGTGATATCATGGGTCCGTGTCATGTGATTTCATCGGTATGATCGGGCAGAATTTTACGTCTTATTTCACCACAAGAAAAAAAGTCAGCATGAGTGCAAAACGAGTGTAATATTTCAAGTTCTGAGAAAACCGTATGAACAAACGGACGGACTGATATATATTCTCCACTTTATACTTGCAGTCTATCTGACCCTGACCCTCGATATAATCGATAACAGAGCAACCATTATGTTTAACAGTGTGTGATCCTGGTACCTTTGGGGATGACTGTGACCACTACTGCCACTGTAAAGACGGACCCTGCGGCTACACAACAGGAGATTGTCCTACACAACTCTGCCTACCTGGCTGGACTGGAAACAGTTGCGCGACAGGTCAGTGCTAAATGGATTACAGAAGCAGAATATTACAGAGCCTTAGAATGTCCTTGTACATTGGAAGATGTTTTTTATTATTTTATTTGCACGTGTTTTTGAGCAGGATACACTAGGCTTTATGCGAACACATGGTGTCAATTTGGCAGTGATTCATAGCCTCTACTTATGATACAGTGGGAATCGTACAACGAGTTCTGCTTTAGCAAAGGTTTCTTATGATTATTGACAGAATTGTGTTGCTTTTGTTTGTTATGTAAACGTGACATCCCTGAAATGTCTGTCAGCAACATCAGTGTTCGGAAATCAAAGTACTTACAGCTATTCATTGAAATCAGTGAGTAATGCGTGTTAAGTAACACCAGTCCCAATAATATATACATTTGTTGTGAATAATAAATGATACAAATCATGTTTTATCATACGCTCGATAATATTCTGACCCAAATATTTATTGGCTAGTTCAAGGCTTTTTCTTTCCATGATCATACATTCCTTCGTAATTATATTTACATATATACACATAAAAAAAGTTCAGCACACCCCAGAAATATTCTGTATAGTAAATAAGAATCACGAACATGATAAAATGGGCAGAGTGAAGTTGGAGAAAGCACTATGTTTGTAAAGAGCTATCATCTGAGAACAAGTAAAACAAAACAATTTTGAGCCCGAATGGAATTTAATTGAGATATGGTTGCCCAAACACCGGTACTGTTTTTACCACAGCATAACACCCTCTATAAATATAGCACTGCTAATCTGGAACAACCTTAAATTATTGCACATAAAGAATAAAAGTGTGCATTAACGACCATTAATGACATTCGCGTGTCAAAAGTTTTAATATCAGGTGGCAGAAGGGGAAATCGCGCTCACTCATGATGCAACGCTCCAGATTGTGTGGAGGAGGGTCCATTTCCTGCACTCTATGTCCAAGAGTGTCCCAAATGTCCCAAATATGTTCTATGGGGATCGGGACTCACTGCAGGCCAAGGAAGAGCTGCAATGGCGTTGTTGGCTAAATATGCAGCCACAGCTCTTGAACGGCGGGGCCTAGCTTTATCGTCCATGAACAGGGGTCTTGATGCCAGAGGGTGGTTGTCAAAATGGGGAACAACAACTGGTTACAGAACTTCCCGGATGTAACGTTCACCAATGGGATTGCCCCGTATAGTCACAAGGTCTAGCTTGCAATCGTGAGATATGCAGTAATGTGCTGTTTTCAAGTCCTGACGTCACAGGAGGGATTTCTGTACGTGGCATGTCCTTTACTGAATTGGTTTGGGCTTGTTTTCGCACTAGTCGGCTGATTACTGAGTAATGGTAACCCAGTTGACGTCCAATCGCCTTGAAAGATATCCCTGTGGCATACATACCAATGATTCTTCGTCTTTGTGCTTCTCATAATCTCCTTTGTACCATTTGAGGATTACACAAATCAGTTTACACTGTTTTCAGTGCCAGTATTTGCTGGGCGAACTTATTGTCTTTTGCTGACTTCTAGGGAAGCATGATGCACGTGTAAAACACGGGGAACTGGGACGTCACCATCAGGCATGAACGGTCCGGTATTCGGACAAAACAACATTAATATCATAATTAGTACTGCCATCAACATTAAGCATTATGGTAGTGTATTATCATACATTATATTAGGGGGTGCTTAACTTGTCTTGATGTTTATATTATGCAGCAATACATGCGGTGTAGAAAGCCCTGATCCATTCAAACTGCGTCTGATCGTGAATGTCTCTTCACCCCGCAGCCCAAGCCTGGCTAACCATATCATGACTGCATGTATATAATTGAGTTTGGAGCAGACACCCCAGTGCCTCGTGTTGCGAGCAGTGACCCGCACCCTCAGCTAAGTCAGGGAGACTTACTTCGGAGTTACAGCAATCCACAACAACACATGCTTTGAACTGGTCTATATTGACTAATATCGTGATGAAATGATATGTGATATGTGACTAGGTTGCGTACTTCATTATCCCGTTGATTCTACCTCTTCACTTTCATTAACCAGGCTATGGTGTATTCCCAATATACAGAATGCAGCAATACATACGGAGATGGGTGCAGCAAACCCTGCTCCAGTAGACAGTGTGATGGGACCGCTTCATCTGCATGTGACCACGTGACTGGGGAATGTAAAAATGGATGTAAGGCCGGATGGAAGTATACAGACTGTACAGAAGGTGGGTGCCATCACTATGTTCCACAGTGAGTTTAGTGTCATCCAGAGGCACTTCAATGCACCTGCTCTGTGACAGTTGAGGTCACAATTCTGAACCTGAACTGTTCCACTGTGACTAATGTTGCTAGGAATCATAAAGAATAAAGCATCATGATCATACAACGATTTTATGTCAATATCCCCACAGAATGTGTCGATGGTCTAGAATATGGAACTGGATGTCTCAAAAACTGCAGTGCCCGGATGTGCCAAGGAAAGGCGAGCACCTGTCCCCGGGATACAGGCTGGTGTACAGATGGATGTCAGGCAGGCTGGAGGGGAGAAGACTGCAGAGAAGGTAAAACTACACCTCATAGTGAATGTCATTTACTGCCGCAATCAGTACGAGCCCTGGCATATAATGACGGCCTGCAGTCGAGCTGTACCAGACAAGCCAATGCCTAATAATGTCAGCAGATGTAATATATTTACGAGTGCGGCATTAAAAACCAACTAACGAAACAAACATCATCTTTATAAATCGCTGCGAAAAAAGAGCCCATTGTATGATTCCCATGACAAAATAATCAAGTATAAATGAATCACAATAAAATGGTGATGATAACAGGAACAGGTGAGAAACGCCTACCATGTCAAATGTTTAATTTCAAAGAGTTCTATATGACATCTTTGGAAAATCAGGTCAGTGCAATATAAATATATTACACAGTTGTATCATTTAGTTTTGAAACTCATTTTTGTCCATATGAATAAGGAAGGTTGACCAAGACACAGTTAACAAATAGGCATGAAGTTAAATCACAGATACGAAAGGATGACAAAAACACCTCATTTCTTCATAGCTGTTAAAATTATGTCAGTCTTATCCCCCTTGTGATGATATACAAAGCCGAACGACTGTCATTAACTGATACATGCATTTCCCCTGTAGGGTTAGAAATACTCCCCAGATGACTTAATGAATCTGGTGGACAGGCCTGGTAACTTGCTTGATTGTGTGTCATTATTCACGACGGTATAGAAGGTTGCATGTAATATCAATCAATCAGACTCAATTTTATACAGGCGGCGGTTACATAGCTGGAATATTCCTTAGTACGGCGTTGAAAACAACAAAACAAAACACACACAAAGGACGCCCATACCATACCTTTTATACAGAACTAGTATTACTCATCGTCATCAAAACGCAAAAGTGAACAGTAATCAAAAACACGTTTTTACACGTGCAAAGCACGAAAAATGCAAAGTGTCATTACCTTTTTGTGCATAAATGGGGTATAAAAGGAAGACATTCAAGGACTACCCGCATAATCGCTGTAGCTGCGGAATAGCACTGAGGACGCAATGCCGAGATTGAGACTTTAGAAACGGGAATGATCCGTCATCCTTTCCTCAGCCCGATTCTGACCCTAAGGCACTGTGATGCAAGTCTACACGGCAGAGACAAAGGTTACTTCGACGCTGGCATGACGTTCTCTTCTCTCACGAATCTTGATTTCACCTCAGAAACGCCAACGGGTATGGCATCGCCGTGGTGAACGTTGTCACGATGATCGCGACTGATTATCGATGGGGCGGCAGAAGTGTGATGGTTTGATGCGATATTAGATTTCGGCACAGAACGCTCCATGTATGCATAGGTCCTGTCAATGCAGTTTGCTACAGGGACGCCATTTTTAAAACGTCCCGTTGTCCTCTGTTTGCGTCAACACAAGAACTGCATACTTTCCAACAGGACGCCGGAGCACATACAGCACGTGCTTCTATGGGCTTCCTGGCACAGACTAACGCACCTGTTATGCCATGGCCTGCATTATCTCCCGATTTATCGCCCATGGAGCACTTGTGGGCCTACCTTGGACAGCGCATTGCACGTCAACCTCAAATCGCGAAAGTTAGAGATCAGCGCTCGCACTTGTCATGCAACGTGAGTGGCGTAGGGTACCACAAGCCCTTATCTTGAGACTGATACTGACCATGAGAAGGCGGTCTGTGGCATGCATTCCAACCAGGGACAGTCATACCTGGGACTGACTTTGTCTTTGGAACCCTTGTGACTTCCATTTCCTCTACATTAACATTGTGTACTTTCCAATGACACTTGTCATTACTAATGTGGTACTAAGTTATCTGAGTGTGATTGTAGTACACATCCAACACCAAATAAAATTAGGTTTACCGTCAATTTCACTTTTTACTTTTGTGCGTTTTCAGTGCATTTCAGTATATTATCTTACAGAGTGTATACCAAATAAGGATTACGGCCCCGGTTGCCAAGGTAACTGCAGTGCCCGGAAGTGTAAGGCAGAATCGGGCACGTGTCCTCGGGATACAGGCCGGTGTGAAGGAGGATGTGAGCCTGGATGGGAGGGAGTGGACTGCATATTGAGTATGTGAGGCTATCGTACTAACTTAGTAATACAGCATCATTTAACAAATGATATGTAACTTTCTGTTCTAATCTAATGGCAATGATTTTATACATATGCTTAACATAAAATGTCATGGAACATTAGGTTTTCATTTATACTTCGAATCAGGGATATTTTACTGTATCTTCAAAAAAGTGTTACTCTTATAGATTATAATGTTTTTACCTGTAGAATGTCAGTCACCCACGTTTGGTGTTAACTGCTCCTCAGCGTGTGGACACTGTGTGGACAATGAACCTTGCCACCATGTCACTGGAACCTGTCTTAAGGGCTGCAGTCCAGGATGGGTTAACGACACCTGTCAACGAGGTGAGATTAAGTTTTGTTGATAAACAAAGGGGTACAAGTAAATTACAAACGTCAACGTCCGAGACTACTCGGTAGCTAACATCTACCGGAAGAGATTCCATTGGGCGTAGAAGGCGAATTAGATAAAACTTATGTGAATTAGGGGTTCACCTAAAGCATCATCATGTCCTGCTCATCCGGTAGCACAACCAATCCAAACATTTAATTAAAAAGATGGTGTCAACGAATAAACGGATGTGAAAACTCCATTTGAGAAAGTTCAGTTTTAAAACCGATTAGCATTACACAGAGTACTATATATTAATTATGAATTCACAGGTTATTGTTTAAATTCTAGGGTGTTCCTTTGGATATTAGTATATTTACTTTTAAGAGTATTATGATAGATAATTATTAACTATATACATCACAAGTTAAAATATTATTTTGCAGAATGTCAGTCACGCACGTTTGGTGTTAACTGCTCCTCAACGTGCGGACATTGTATAGACAATGAACCTTGTCACCATGTCAACGGAACCTGTCTCGTCGGCTGCAGTCCAGGCTGGAGTAACGACAACTGTCAACGAGGTACGCTAACGCGTTGTTACATAGTAGTTGCTAATACTCGATGTTAACATAGATTTACATGTAGCAGTTAAACATAAATATTTTGCGATATCCATGTTTGCTCTTTACATTAAAGCGATGCACATCTTCTTGTTCATGTAACCTTGTGTTGTCTTTTAATATGAGGCTGAGTCACTGTGAACTATCTAAAATACTATTACAAATGGGCTTCAACCAAACTCACTCACTCACTCATGAGTCTGCATTCTTATTTATGGGTTTCAGTCAAAAGTCAATCGGCATCGTCATCACCTGGAAATGGTGGCGCGATTGGTGGCGCGATTGCTGGAGTTGTTGCCGTAGCTGCGGTTGTTGTCACTGTTGTAGCAGTCTTCTTTTATAGGTATCATGCACATACAGCAGTGTCATGTTTATTAAAAAAATATCAAAAATGACAAATAGTTAAAACGATGAGTATTTGTTTGAGTTTTCTATTTTAACCGAGGTTGAGGCATTTACTTTTTTTATGAGCATGGCTCTTTCTTCATCGATACATCGTTGTATAAAACTATGTGACATTAATTGACCTTACAATGTTAAAGGAGGAAAAGAAATGCAAACAGCAAGACTAAAGAACACTCTGTTTATGAGGACGTGTCTGCCCTTGAACCACACGTATTAGAGCTGCAAGGTAAGATCTCCTGATCATATCAATTCAGTTCAGCATTCAGTTCAGCATTCAGCCAGTCGTTCTTGTTTAGATAGCGAGCCTGGCTTTATGCATCCTGCATCATTACTACACAACTTTCACAGCAGAGAGAGAATAAATTGAAGTCCGGTCTTCTTCATGAAAGAACATATACGAATGTGCCTTCACAGTGCCTCATTTCGTGTGGAACTATTGTGATGGCAGTTGTACTAAAATCCAATGGCACACAACTCTTATAATAGACTTAGTAGGGTAAATGTTGTGTTTCTGCAGCACCAAGAGTGAATGATGGTTATGAAGAGGAGGAGGTGGAAAGTGAGGCTGGGGTTTCTAACACACCTGACACATACTACAACATTGGGCCGGTCATCGTGACCGAGGTTGCGGTAGACAAGCTTGGGGACAGGATTAGAGACATGCAGGCTACAAAACATGGATTCGAAAAGGAATACCAGGTGTGTTCATGTGATTGTTGATGATTCTTTTGAAGACTATTATAAGGATTCTATTGTATGTGTAATGATAAGTTCTGATGCATTGATTGTCACAACCAACAAAACATCAAATGGCAATATAATACCAATGCAAATATACTACTTGGTTTGAAAAGATGTATTCTAAAAACAGAGTTTGTTCCGACATCACACTTATCAGATAAAACCAACCAGTGAAAACACGCATGTTACTAAAGAATGGTATTTTCTAAGTTTGCTCTTTTTTATTCTGCCTTTCCGATAATATTGATGCTAACCTATACAGTAGATAGTGTATGGTAGAACGCAGGCATCTATTGTATACATTGATTGTAAATCATTTTGAATACCTAGCGATTGATTTCTGAGTTCACCCACACATACGAAGACTCTCAGCTTGAAGGGAACACAGGAAAAAACAGATTCCTACAATATTACCCATGTGAGTATTCGCACAATGTACTGTGACATTATATATCTGTTAACAATACATTCATATGACCATTTATATACAGAGGGTGATGCCTCAGGAAAACTAACACGTCCATGTTTACCGCAGATGACTACAACCGAGTTGTCCTGGACAAGCTTCCGGGGGATCCATCGTCCGACTATGTCAACGCCAGCTATATCAATGTAACCTTGATCTTTCTTATTCACCATTTCGCATGTCGGAGAAACATCAATTAAAATGATCACAGTTCTGAATGGATGTGGACAAATGTAAACATAATCACAGTCAGTGTGACCACTTTGTGTCGAGATGCATCATTAGGAATGTTATAATAGTGGATATGGAAAGCCTTGCAATAGTATGTAAGACTCATGATTTGGTTACATCAATCCTTTTCAAAGCCTGTTTGATGAGCATAGATGATTAAAGATATGATATATCCATGATATTTACAAATTAAGCTATGTTTCAGGGATTTTCGAAGAAACAAGCCTATATTGCAGCTCAAGGTGATATAAACATCCATGTTTTCATAATTTAAAATCCATAATATATATTTTGCTCTATCTTTTTAATACCCATAATATTTTTTTTGCAATGTATAATGAAAGAACGCCGTGTTACGTATGCATATGTATGTATTCCTGCAGTCGTTGTTTTCATTTATAACTACCACAGCACCAAACAAGAAAACTGTCGCTGACTTCTGGAGAATGATATATCAGAAGAATTTAACGAGGATCGTCATGTTGACAAACCTGGTGGAGATGGGCAAGGTGATCAGTTGTGTTCATTTGATGCGAATAGGGGACATTAGTGAGTGAAATAAACAAGTTTTATAACAATATATAGTTTTAAAGAAATGTATATCTGTCTCTTATCCCTTTTCGTCACCGGATATGTGCACGCATGTTTTAGTGTTTGCTCAATAATGCTTCAAGAGCTGTCTTCTTCATGAAGGTGAAGTGTGAACCCTACTGGTCTGACACATCTGACCTTGAAGCTGGACCCTTTACCATCACCGTTACCAAGGTCATCCACAGGGCTAGCTGGGTCATCAGAGAACTCAGCGCTACACTCAATGAGGTAATGCTACATGACATCATCTCTTGCCACTGTGAGTATATGTGCAGATACACACGTTCCCCGCCTCTCTGATCTGCCAGGAATCAGGTCATCCGTATGTCACTGCTAAATAAGGTAATGTTACATGACGTCATCTCTTGCCACTGCCAGTATATGTGCAGATACACACGTTTCACGTCTCGCTGATCTGCCAGGAATCAGGTCATCCGTATGTCACTGCTAAATAAGGTAATGTTACATGACATCATCTCTTGCCGCTGTGAGTATATGTGCAGATACACGCGTTCCCCGCCTCTCTGATCTGTCAGGAATAAGGTCATCCGTATGTCACTGCTAAATAAAGTAATGTTACATGACGTCATCTCTTGCCACTGCCAGTATATGTGCAGATACACACGTTTCACGTCTCGCTGATCTGCCAGGAATCAGGTCATCCGTATGTCACTGCTAAATAAGGTAATGTTACATGACATCATCTCTTGCCACTGTGAGTATATGTGCAGATACACACGTTCCCCGCCTCTCTGATCTGTCAGGAATAAGGTCATCCGTATGTCACTGCTAAATAAAGTAATGTTACATGACGTCATCTCTTGCCACTGCCAGTATATGTGCAGATACACACGTTTCACGTCTCGCTGATCTGCCAAGAATCAGGTCATCCGTATGTCACTGCTAAATAAGGTAATGTTACATGACATCATCTCTTGCCACTGTGAGTATATGTGCAGATACACGCGTTCCCCGCCTCTCTGATCTGTCAGGAATAAGGTCATCCGTATGTCACTGCTAAATAAAGCAATGTTACATGACGTCATCTCTTGCCACTGCCAGTATATGTGCAGATACACACTTTTCTAGACCCTCTAATATGTTAGGAATATCACTGTTTGCAGGGTAGCAGGTATGTGGCCACCTTGCCAGTATCTTGTCACAGGTTGATGTCACGATGCTTAATTCTGAATGACGACTGACTGTACTGGCCTAATTATGTCTGGGCATGAGGTGATTTTTGGACACTCACACGATCCAGTACATGCTTTGTTTGACGTTTGGCATGTCACTATATCGAGGCAGAATAATGACTACCGATTACCGATTTTAAAGTTTGGGAATAATTTTGAGGTACAATTTTTATTTTAAGAAACGAATCACGCTACTCGCATTTTTAGACAGTCTGTCGACGTTAACCGATTCGTGTTTTCGATATATTTATTCAGCAAGTCAGCAATGATTTGAGGGAAATTATTATAAGCATGTTAGCCTTGGCCAGGTTTTGGGTATCGAGAATACATCAACATTTGTACCTCATATCCATTACAATTATGTACAAATTTTAACTGGGGACCAAAGGAGACTTGATAATTTACACTTAATTGTCCAGATGCAATTCAAATATCCTCGACAATGATTGAAATATGCCTATAGCCTGACAAACCAAACGATGGAAATTATTAAATATAGTACCCAAAGCATTATTCACGCCGAAGACCCGGGTTTGATTCCCCACATAGGTACAATGTCTGAAGCCAAATGCTGGTGTCCCCAGCTGTGATATTGCTTGAATATTACTAAAGGCGACGTCACTCACTCACTCACTCACTCACTCTTAACCTTTTCTGACCAAGTGTATCGTGACAACGGGGACGACCATATGCTTTTTCCAACAGACTGGTGAAAACAAAATGTTCTACCAATTCCACTTCACAAAATGGCCGGACCATGGTACTCCAGACGAAACGGCACTGATGGAGCTCTTATGGAGAGTTCGAAAGACGACAAACCCTGACAACTCTCCCCTATTGGTGCACTGCAGGTCTGTAAAAAGACAGTATACATTTTTGTCTTGTTTCTGGGCAGTTAAACCTGAGAGTAAACTTCAACTTGTTTTAACTTCTAGTGATATGCTACGGATTGTTTTACTGTCTACAGGTTGTATATGATACAAAGTTATTACATGCAGAACGAACATGTTCCTTAAACGTTTCTCTTGTATACTTATGTACAGCACAAGCTATTCACTTGTATACAGCAGACGAAATTCACAATTGACATATTGTTTGCAGGCTCCAGAAAATCAAAACATCAGTGCTATGATGCCAGTACATTGTCTGCTCCATCACTTGACTGTCTGGTCAGCATTCCATTGTTTACAAGCCGCCGTCGAATGGCAGAAGCAGTACTGTGTGGCCTCAGGCAACAAACAAACGCTCAGATGTTTAAAGAAATTGTATAAATGTCGGATACTGCGGGTAGGGCTGGACACGCTCGCCCTTTTAGCGAACACCTGGTGTCATCAGTGATTTTCAGTGATCCATTCCTATAATTGTCATCGCTGTTTTGCCTTTTACGTCCAATGGACTGTTTTAGCAGATAGTCGAGGCTGATTGTTCTCTGGCGTTGACGCTATGTATTTTTATGTTCTATTCAGTGCTGGGATAGGTCGCACTGGAACGTACATTGCAGTGGACTACCTTCTAGACAGGGCCTTGTGTGACCAGAAAGTTGACGTGTTCAGGTTCGCAAATGACATGAGACGTCAGAGGAGAAATATGATTCAGACAAAGGTACGACACGTGCGTTTCTAGGTTGCTCAATCTTGAAAATATTGTCATTTTAAGCTATAATCTTAAGGTTGATTATGGAAGGTCGCTTTCGCATACATGCACAATAAGTAATGAATGTTAGCCAGGTATCAGTTAGTAACCACAGCAGGTAGTTGATATACGCTACTTATGTTAATGTTTGTCTGTCCTATATGCCAGGAGCAGTATGCGTGTGTGTACACGACCTTACACGAAGTTCTGACGGTGGGAGATACTTTCCTGGCCTCCCTGGACTTCATTAAACGGCGGGGAAGGAAGGAAGTGTTCAAGATGGGCAACATGTCAGTACCCAGACTGATACAGGTAGTTATATGTCAGTATCTGGTTAAACATATCTGTGTGGGCAACATGGCAGTACCCACACTGATACAGGTGGTATATGTCAGTATCTGGTTAAACATATCTGTATGGGCAACATGTCAGTACCCACACTGATACAGGTGGTATATGTCAGTATATGGTTAAACATATCTGTATGGGCAACATGGCAGTACCCGCACTGATACAGGTGGTATATGTCAGTATCTGGTTAAACATATCTGTATGGGCAACATGGCAGTACCCGCACTGATACAGGTGATTATATGTCAGTATCTGGTTAAACATATCTGTATTGGCAATATGGCAGTACCCACTCTGATACAGGTGGTTATATGTCAGTATATGGTGAAACATATCTGTATGGGTAACATGGCAGTACCCACACTGATACAGGTGGTTATATGTCAGTATCTGGTTAAACATATCTGTATGGGCAACATGACAGTACCCACACTGATACAGGTGATTATATGTCAGTATCTGGTTAAACATATCTGTATGGGCAACATGACAGTACCCACTCTGATACAGGTGATTATATGTCAGTATCTGGTTAAACATATCTGTATGGGCAACATGACAGTACCCACACTGATACAGGTGATTATATGTCAGTATCTGGTTAAACATATCTGTATGGGCAACATGACAGTACCCACACTGATACAGGTGATTTTATGTCAGTATCTGGTTAAACATATCTGTATGGGCAACATGACAGTACCAACACTGATACAGGTGATTATATGTCAGTATCTGGTTAATCATATCTGTATGGGCAACATGGCAGTACCCACTCTGATCCAGGTGGTTATATGTCAGTATCTGGTTAAACATATATGTATGGGCAACATGGCAGTACCCACACTGATACAAGTGGTTATATGTCAATATCTGGTGAAACATATCTGTATGGGCAACATGGCAGTACCCACACTGATACAGGTGATTATATGTCAGTATCTGGTTAATCATATCTGTATGGGCAACATGGCAGTACCCACTCTGATACAGGTGGTTATATGTCAGTATCTGGTTAAACATATCTGTATGGGCAACATGGCAGTACCCACACTGATACAGGTGTTTATATGTCAGTATCTGGTTAAACATATCTGTATGGGCAACATGACAGTACCCACACTGATACAAGTGGTTATATGTCAATATCTGGTGAAACATATCTATATGGGCATATGATACAGGTGGTGAACTGTTTTGCTAGTAAATCACGACTGATGATATGTGAACTGCAGTTTTTTGGTCTGTCTTAATATTCTACTACAGAGGCGTGCCAGAAACCAGTTGTCATGGGTTTTAATCACAGATTATGTTTCTATGTTTGTCAGCACCATACCAATGGTCATGGGTTTGAATCACAGATTATGTTTCTATGTTTGTCAGCACCATACCAATGGTCACGGGTTTAAATCACAGATTATGTTTCTATGTTTGTCAGCACCATACCAGATGTCACGGGTTTGAATCACAGATTATGTTTCTATGTTTGTCAGGACCATACCAGTTGTCACGGGTTTGAATCACAGATTATGTTTCTGTGTTTCTCAGCACCATACCAGTGGTCATGGGTTTGAATCACAGATTATGTGTCTATGTTTGTCAGCACCATACCAGTTGTCATGGGTTTTAATCGCAGATTATGTTTCTATGTTTGTCAGCACCATACCAGGTGTCATGGGTTTGAATCACAGATTATGTTTCTATGTTTGTCAGCACCATACCAGTGGCCATGGCTTTGAATCACAGATTATGTGTCTATGTTTGTCAGCACCATACCAGTTGTCATGGGTTTGAATCACAGATTATGTTTCTATGTTTGTCAGCACCATACCAATGGTCATGGATTTGAATCACAGATTATGTTTCTATGTTTGTCAGCACCATACCAGTGGCCATGGGTTTGAATCACAGATTATGTTTCTGTGTTTGTTAGCACCATACCAGGTGTCACGGGTTTGAATCACAGATTATGTTTCTGTGTTTCTTAGCACCATACCAGGTGTCATGGGTTTCACCAGAGTTATAAACTTCAACACCTCCATCACTTCGGGTTTTTCTTTCACATCAAGCTGACAACGTCATGACACACCTGGACTACTATTCCATCCCAACTCACTCACTCACTCATATTGATCCCTTGGATATATTTACCTTGAATGTCGAAACTACATATTCCCCAAAGTACCTAAACATAGGTCATATGTCAAAACGTGTTGTCTTCTTGGGTTTCTAGAGAGTGAAGTCCGATATACAGCGAGCAAAATCAGGTAAGAATAGATTATCACCTGCACAACCACACATATTTGCTAACACCTAAAGTGAATATTCAAGTGTTTGCTTTTAGCTTGAGTTGTAGTAGAAGGTGGCATGCTGTTGAATGATAGCAGAGTTAATTGTCACATACAGTTCGATTGACAGGATGAAAAAGCAATTGTTTTCGAATATATTTAGATTATAATGTCTAATTAAGAATTGAATGAGAAAATTGATTAGAGCAGTCATACTTTTTGGAGAGTTTATTTAACAGTGACATGTCTTATATGAGTTTAACCGATTGCTTTTCCTGACCTTGCCATGTATTATTTGTTTCTCTTGTTAGGAACCAACATGAAGGGTCGTGTGTGGGTGGACGGACGCACGGATATCCTAGCTGTGGTGATGCCTGTACGTGTCACGATGGACATTGTCATTCAGTGATACTGTGTAATGAAATGATCTACGATATATGAACACTTCATCTATAACTAATACCTCCAGTAATGCAAATTTAAACAGAACACGGATGTCCGTGATACCAATACTTCAAGATGACACGTGGTTTCATTCATATTCCAGGTCTTGTATTTATTCTCCTTCAGTCCCACCTGTCTGTGAATGGCTACCTGTTGACTGAGGCCCCCTCCGTCACCACGGCCTCTCTGTTCTGGAAACTCACAGAGGAACGGGAGTCGTCCACTGTCATTGTCCTGCCAGACAGGCACCAGGTGAAGCCATCATAGTATAAGTTAAGATCTCTCCACCAGCAGCCTAAAGGGTATTCATATAGCGGCCATAAGCAAAGAACATAGTCGTAACAAACTGAAAGTGGTAATCTAATTATCTGCCAACTGCAATCAGTCATAATCTTATTTTAAAAGTATGGTTCTTCCGATTAAAGAAAACGATTTAAGAAATATACGATAAATTATTCCATTTCAAGAGTATGTCATGCGTCATACCAGCGCAAGGAGAAAGCATGGATCTGAGTCCAGTGAGTGTCAGATGCTCCACCGAGAACACCATCAACCCTGACATCGTACTCAGGAACATCCACAGGCAGATGGAGGTCAGTTAGATTTAGAGCAATTGTATTTCATGTCAACGCAAAATGTACTAAAGGTAGATAGAAAAACTAGAACTCTTCAAAATCAAGCGTTAATAGCAAAATTGTCGACTGAAAAAAACTCAGTATGCATCTCCGACTCATATACGCTTAATATTTTAGTCCAGCCTTCCATTTTGTATCACGTCTTATCAAAAGTAATAACACACATAAACTCAAGATAATCTAACACGCGTACGATGTCAATGTGATACTCGCCACTCTTTCTATATTAAAGGGTGATGCCTCGTCCCAAACTGTTGGTGTGTACATGTTGAGAAGGCTTCCAAGAGGCGACCATTCCGTCCTGCTTGAACTTTTGGAACAGGTCGACCTTGGCACAAGGGACAATACCCCAAATCCTGTGACAGTTGTTTTCGGGTAGGTACTCTTCCCGTGATTCGTTTATACTAGTCTTAACTGTGGTCGTTTGAGTAATCATACAAATTTACTAATTATTTGGTTAAATGTTAAGTTGCCTTATTAACATAGCAATGATTTCATTGTTCCTTGTTTCTTCGACTTTGTGATGTTTTTGCACTTTACATATGGTCGAGTTAAACGAAGCCATCATGCCATGATACCAACCAATTGTGAATTTTGATTTGCTAAATTCCTTTACAAAGACAGAGAGAATGACATGTTTTCCAGGGAGAACGAAAAACGCCTGGCTACCTTGTTCTGCATCCTCAGCAACATTGTGCTTGGCATGAAGTACGACAACGAGGTGGAGATCTACAACAACATCAGGCGACTGGGGCATCTGCATGCCAACGATCTCACACAGGTACATGCAGGGACGGTGTGCCTGTACACATCGTTTAATGAAGTGCCACTAACATCTCACACAGGTACATGCAGGGACGGTGTGCCCTGAATACACATCAATTACTGAAGGGCCACTAACATCTCACACAGGTACATGCAGGGACGGTGTGCCATGAATACACATCGATTACTGAAGGGCCACTAACATCTCACACAGGTACATGCAGGGACGGTGTGCCATGAATACACATCAATACTGAAGGGCCACTAACATCTCACACAGGTACATGCAGGGACGGTGTGCCATGAATACACATCGATTACTGAAGGGCCACTAACATCTTACACAGGTACATGCAGGGACGGTGTGCCATGAATACACATCGATTACTGAAGGGCCACTAACATCTTACACAGGTACATGCAGGGACGGTGTGCCATGAATACACATCAATTACTGAAGGGCCACTAACATCTTACACAGGTACATGCAGGGACGGTGTGCCATGAATACACATCGATTACTCAAGGGCCACTAACATCTCACACAGGTACATGCAGGGACGGTGTGCCATGAATACACATCGAAAAAATACTTATATTGTACACGTCAAACATTGAAGGTACTAAAGTGTATTGCAACAACAACGGAACAAATTGTACCCTTAACTTTCCTGTAAATTTATGTTAATCGTTGGCTTTACTGGTCTTAAATTCTCGTAAAATTCGACAAACTGAGGAAGAAAAACTGCCCAACAATAGCACAACGACACAATGTATTTTGTGTGAGCCATTGCCACTTTGAAATTAAGGATAAGGCAATTAGTGTATGTAGTACATTTATTACTCTGTGTTGGCAGGATGAGATATCCGTTTGTTACGACCTGGCCTCGACCTATCTAGAGACGGAGAATGTGTACGCCAACATGTGAATCGCACCATCCGTAAAACACATTCCACGTACACTGTTGGGCTTCAGCACTACAGGAATCGTTAAATATGTAACCCTTGGTGTAACAGTCTACATCGCACGTTACTCTGCATCAAGGTAACTGCAACAGAATATATAGACATACACTATTTCACTTTATTTAATATGTTTATAGTCCTAAAATGTTTAGTTTATTGACAGTAATTCGCCTCTTTGTCCAGATTTAGGAATCGCGATATTGAAATACTGCATGTGCTGTGTCTCCACAAAATAGACGCTGTGATAACTGTAAGAGAACACGCATGATGCTATTTCAGGGATGTTACAGAAATATTTAACAATAGATATTGACATATTTGTAAATAACAATGACTATAATTAACAAAATTGCAACCATCGAATTTTAGATATGGTTGATTTGATTTAAATTTGTGTGTACATTATTTCAGATTGAAGAAGTATACTGGCACATGTGCCACTTGATTTATTGATCTTATGTGACTTTGTTTATAGATTTGAACGTTTAAAATTGTCACCAGGTGGATGTAATTATGATACTGCGTACTGATAATCAGAAACGTCACAGGTTATGCTTATTAACGTGTTAAGGCTTGTTTTCAGAATAGACGCCATATAATATGATTCTTCATGACTGCTCTCATACCAATAGTTCCGTTTGTATTTCAGTTGTTTCCCTGCGATGAGTTCAACTGTTTTTCGGTTTAACTCTTCACATATAACTTGTTATAACATTTAATCAGACGCCATCTATAGACATGTGTCATTTCAGAGATATCTTATGATTATGGAAAGGGTTTTGTCGTGTCATTGATAGGAATTCAAAGGATTGATGTTTAAAGGTTATCTCTCCAACATGAATGTATTTACTTTATTGCATTGTATTAAACACTAACTTCAGTACTAACTGTGTTGTGTATTTTGTTTCACGCCATGGCTGAGGTAGTCGGACATCACTTTTATCATCTTACACCATGTAAATACAAATCAGGTGTGGGTGAAGTGTCTATTTCCAAGATAATGTCGTATTGTAAACCAACAGGAAGATGGAAGTTGCTTTTATCAATTCCCTTTTTGACTACTTGTACCATATGTTCCCGTATTTGATCACTAAACAAATGACTTGCTTTGTATGTATCTGTGACGGGTTTCACCGGTGGGGCAGGATACACTCACCTTTTCGATAACACCTGGTACCATCACTCTTTGATATTTTTGGCATCAATACTATCAACTTTTGCTTCACTCTAAAGCCTGAAGACATGTCCATGCCTCTTATGTGCTAGATCAGATCTTAATCCACCCTGCAAGACATTCAACGGGTTCATCTCTTCGTTTGGCCCCCGACTCCAGAAAAACAATATATACAGAGATATATATTGCTGGGTCCAGCAAATGTCCCTTTAATTTCCTGTCTCAAAGATTAGCCCTAATCCTTAATATAATCAAGCACGGACATTCTTCATATTCTCCAAAAAACATTTGAGACATGCAGAATTAATACTATTTAGATTCTCAAAAACTCAAAGAATTTGCTTGCGGTTTTTGCAGTCTCAGATAGAACAAAGTTCAATTCAAACATGTAATTATCCAACTGCGTACACCACTATCCCACACGAGTAACGTAATTCCTGATCCATGGCGCTTTTGTTACAAAAAGTTGTGACCATAGATAGAGAGGTTCAGGATAGTTGGTCAAAAATGAAACCAAATATTACTGAAAACCAAAATCTAAAATGCTGGACTTCCTCATAGATAGCACACCTATGTTAAATTCAGGGATATGACATGCTGGCAGGAAGTGGGTACCCAAAAAGCTCCAATTGTGTAATTCTCCTTCCTCAGTTTTTTTTTGCATATGAATCAGAATGTCGGTGAGGATCAGAGAAACTCAAAACACAGGAACCACAGAAAGATTAGCTTTACTTGTTTGTTGTACCCACATATCGTAATATGAGTAGAAGTGTAAACAATATATGCAACTTTGGAGTGTTATATCCCTTTGCCTATTATTATTTGAGCTATTAGTTTACATATTTGTCCCCAAAGAGCAGTTTCTGAAGTCTGCATGTATGTCTCTTTTGTGTTTAAGGCAGTTTACAGTACATACAGACGGCCGTTAATTTGTCACACTTGAACGAAGAAAGCTTGTATTTCCTGTCGTCATGAATAATTGTTATACTAGTTGTACTTTGTTTGGTGAAAAATATGAAAAATCACAAAACGACAAAGACAGTGACCGTGAAATATGTCAGTGTACGCAATGTCCGATAAACAAGGAAGCAAGCATGCTACGATACAATCAGATTGACCTCCGGTGGCTACCCTGTCTTACAGTACTTTTGCTCGCCAACACGCCTTCACCGGGCCACACCACTATATGTCAACACTGCCAGCTTATTGCTACTTGCCAGTACATATAAGATAGATAAGGGCAGATTCTGTAGCCGAATAACGTTAGTCTGTGGCCTTTGCGATGATGTGCAGCTGCAAATTGTGTCGCATGTTCAACCATTTCAAAGGGAGATGACTCTAACTTTCAAAAAAATGAGGAAGCTCCATAAAATATTTGAAAATATTGTCAGGCAGTAGAAAATGTCCTGAAAGCTGTTTCGCTACACTCCTGGCGGACCGACCGACCGTAAGACCGAACAAAGGAACATACGAAGAAACGAACAAAGGAACCAACCACTGTTATGTACATCAACATGCATACTCCCATACGCTCACTAATTACTTTTGCGAGATGACAATCTAACTGAAATAACCTCACACTGAAGTATCTCAACACTTTGTTTCAAACAACGTATAGGTTATGTGGAGTCTCATAATGGAATGAACCTGGAATGTGTGAAGACAATCTAGTATCTCATATTGAAGTTTATTGAGCTGGTGTCACAAATAGAAACCTCCAATCTCATTAAAATCAGATCTGCTAAACAAAGATCTGAGGACATCTCATTAAGGGTCACGTCAGAGCGACCTTTCATCCAACCAATCAGAGCGTCGCTTACAAGATCATGAAAGTGACTGTCGGAATGTGTTTTCTAGTCATGCAACCACGAAATATTTAACACGGGGTATTCCGAACGACAGTTACGGGTTTTATGATTATATCCATACAATCTAGGTCATATATAAGCCATTCAAGAATGTTCTTCTTATCAGTTTTAATTTTTTAAAATCGAGAATACGTCAAAATATGTTTCGAAGCGTAGTCGCCAGTTTGAAACTAGTGTCATTAAGCTCGAGAAAGCTGCCTTCTGATTGGCTAATGTCGATTTCTTGTGAGTTATTTCATTGGTCGGTCAAAATTTGCGAAAGGTCGTTCTGATGTGATCCGTACTGGGATGTCCTCAGATCTTTGTTTAGCAGTAGCGAATACTAAGATCTGATTTTAATGAGATTGAGAAACCTCTTGACTAAAAACCAAAATTTCATAAACTGTGATAAATGTTCTACTTATTATTAAACAAAAGCGACAAAACCCTTTTCATATCCATCAGAAGAATCTGCCAACAGCAGAGTCGATTGTACGATACCGACTACATCATGTATAAATCACTATCGACTAAAGATGATACCACGTGTTCACGAAAAGGTGAACGCACACTGACACACAGGTGGCACCCGTGAATAACACATGGAAAGGCAAGTCAGTGGTTTCCCTATAAATACACGGGGGCATATGGTATAGGTCAAACTAGGTAATTGCATCGGACATCGTTTTGGCACCGATGCGTCAAAATTGTAAATCTATATTCCTGATATCGGATTGTGAATACATGTATAATAACATTACATTAATTTGTTTTCAGACTGTGTCGTTTGAGTGTTCATTTGAACTTGCTGTCCTTGCAGGAAGTCAAATCATTGCTAATGTTGCATGTCATCACTCCTGACACAGAGATGAAAGCGTCAAATGTTACTGGCATGGGCTGGGGTATCGATTTCCTCATCGTTATTTTAATCGCTCCTGGCTTGTGACTGTTATGCTCATTTGGATTGCTTTTGTAACTTTATATATATCGACGGTGTATCTGTCTTCCGTATGAGCGGACGGGATTTACAATATTTTAGTGCAAATTACCAACAAGATTCTGCTTTTTGGCGAAATAGATGTTTTATGTTCTGGTCTCTGCTAATCATTTTTAACCAAATCTTAACTTTAACCTGCTTTGACCACAATGAAACTACAGAGTGCAAAAGACGTGCATGCGCTGACTGATATAGTTAGCGATGTTTACTAACTTGCTGAGTGAATTTCACTGTCCACTCAGACACTATAATATTTGCTAATAAGGCGATATGGGTGGCTTATCGTACACTCGTACAATTAACTAATCAGTTAGTAGATAGTTCTATCCATCTCTGAAAGGATCTTTTTCTTATTTTTTACTGCCTACAATATTATGTGTACTAAGCTTGTAGTAGGTTTTACTAAACTTTAATAAAGTCTTGTTTCGTGTTCCTTTTGCGATCCGTGTTGACAACTGTTGCATACAATTTGAAAAAAAAACATCATTTAAGTTTATGCACACAATACTGTAGTAATTGACAAGTAAATAGAATATTGTTTCCCACTTGCAAACTTAACAAATGTCTCTCCTTCATTGAGTATATGCTGCAAAGTTCTAAACTTTGTAAGTCATGAAACATGTACATTAACAATCTACGAATGACAAGCTTGACACGACCAATGCCATATTGAGAAATGTCGCGTGGTCTTGACGCTTAAACGGAATTGCATCTGTGACGTCATCCTCTCTATCCCTTAAATATAATGGAGGCCCAAGTTACGAGGACATTGCCCCATGTAAAAGACATCCCTAATTTCACACTTTCACGAAATATTGTCTTGTGGAAAATATGTGAAAAATAAACCAGAACTCTTTGAAGCCTGCATTTATACTGTGTGAGTCTCCCTTGCGCGATGCACGAGGAATATGTTCACTGCCGCTGTTGCACGTGCACCAAGCTCCATCGAACCTTGTAAATACAAGCTGTGTGTGTGTGTGTGTGTCGGGGGGGGGGGGGGGGGGGGGAGTCGGCATTGAGGTTTACTCTGACGTTCCCCTCTGCACCGGACACACCTTCTCTTCACCGCTGCCTCGCGCAATCTACCATGCAGGATTGTAAAAAAAATTCAGCATGTTCCTGTTATAATTCATGAACATCCTGACAAAATTCAGTACAGACCAAAGAACCGACTTCATGACGTTAGGACAGTATTTAACAAACCACACTCTGCAGATCAAAACACGCTTGTACAATATATTGTTGATTGTATGATCATCAAACAGTTTTCAACCAGTTCTCATTTCCTTGAGTTAAACTGTAAAAACCCACCAATGGAAATCGATACTACATGATGCTTTATGAATAAGATGGAAAGTTTTAGTTTCCTCTCTATGTCCTCGAGAATGCTGTGACAGATTATCAGGTGCATCTTTATATCAATATGTTGAGGATATTTATCAAACAGGTAGTAAATGGATTTTGTGAAAGTACAGTCAAACACCGTTGTGTCGAACTTTGCTATGTCGAAATGATGGCTATCTCGAAGTAATAGCTTGGTTCCTGCGTATTCCTTCTTTATTCACAATTTTCGATACTGTCGAACCTCGATCACTCGAATTATTTACGTAGGTCCCTTCAACGTCAACACAACGGTTTGACTGTACTTGTATCAGGTCACTTATCCTAAAAAAAAACACGGAAATAATTATAAAATTAAGTCCCGTCGAAACACATTCAGCCTGCAAACCTTGTCATACACTCACAGCATAAGGATGGTGGATGTACTGCGAGTTTTCTGTGCTCTCTTCGTCGGTCTGATCGTTGGTATATCAGGTAATTATCCACGACTTTTTTCAGTGTATCAATGTGTAAATTAAGCCTTTATCTGACGTCAGTAGTCATTATCACGATTTGACGGGATCCCGTCGCGTGAGTAGATTAGCCTTGGTATCTGTAGACTGTCGGTAGCTTGTCCCACACACACGGGCACACACAATACATGCTGTCAGAATGACAAAACACTCTCCATGAATCTATGCGGCAAGGGGGATGACTTTAACTTTCGAATAGTCAATTTTCCCTTGATGTCGACCAATATTCCTACATCTCCAGTCCTTGGTGTCTACATTTCACAACGTATGAGGTACAATCAGGCCTGATCTTTCTGCCAATATTTGAAAGAGCGTCATACAACTCTTGCTCAGAAGTCGACTGATCAAGGTAATAAAATTCAAGGACTCATGAGGCTTTCAAAAAAGTTTAATCGTAGGCATTTACAAATTTGACGCATCTTTAACAAAAATGATGTCAGCTGCAATTTCCTATTTTGACTTGAACTATATTTTTCCGTGTCTTTGTCAGGTGAACAATTGACTTGTCTCTGCATGTGTTTGTGATGGTACAACCCTTTAATGCCGAGTACCAGGCAGGGTAACATCAAGAACCATCTTGTAATATCTTTTGGTATGACGCACCCGTGGATTGAACCATCGGACTTTGACACTCTGGGCAGACGTGCTATCCACTAGACCACGGAGGCGGTCACTGACGCTTTAACTAACCCTGAAACAAAACCTAAAGCCATACAATAAAGCAAGGAGGAAGTGATATAGGTCCGTGTACACTGAGAATGGTGGCTGTGCTGCGGGTTTTCTCCGCTCTGTCCCTCTCTCTTATTGAGGGCACGTCAGGTAAAAGATCTTTCGACAGCCATGTAAACACATTCAGGTTTTCAATATGAAACAAAAAGTCGCTATTTACCTCACTGTGGCATGTAGATGACTTTAGTTTAGTATTATGGTGACGTTATTGATGCCTGTTATTGCGATTCACGCAGATATATAGTGCCTTACTTGACTATCTGAAAACACTTAGCTCCATTTACTCCGTTGTCTGTTTAAGAAATCTCATGTTGGAACAACCTAGATATTCATCGTTGGTCTGAAAAATCCCATTGGTCCAGAAGGTTAAAAATAAGAAATGCTGGTGAATATCCAGTGCTCTGCTGTCAACCGCCACATGACAGTTTTCTAGATATGTGTGAGTGCATATCCAGTACATGACGTCAACCACCACATGCCAGTTCTCTAAGTTGGTGGTTACATATTTAGCATTTTACCGTCAACCACCACCATCGAGTCTGCTATTTCTGTGAAAATGTGAAAGAGCATTATACCACTCTTGCTCAAAACGTTTTTGATGAGGGTTACAAAACCCAATGTCTCAGTAAAGCTTTGAAAACATTTAATGATGGACGGGTGAATGACATTTCCTCAAACGCCTCACTGACAGAAGACATGTCCAATGCAAATATTAATTTTGACTTTTCCCATATGTTCCCGTGTTTGAGGTGAACACATGACTTGCCTTTGTAAGTGTGTGTGATATATGCCACAGGTGGGGCAGGATACGGTTATCTTTTTGTGGTACTGTATTCTAAGGTTGGCCTATCACCTTTGTTACATACGGCTACCAGCGTCACTGTCGATATCTGATATAGCACTTCTTTTCCAGGCAGCTGTCCTGATGGTACATACAGCCAGCAGTGCCACTGTCTTTCTCTGATATAATGATTCTGTTTTAGGTAGCTGTCCTGATGGTACATACAGCTAGCAGTGTCACTGTCTATCTCTGATACAATGATTCTGTTTTAGGTAGCTGTCTTAATAGTACATACAGCTAGCAGTGTCACTGTCTATCTCTGAAATAATGATTCTGTTACAGGCAGCTGTCCCGATAATACAAACAGCTAGCAGTGTCACTGTCTATCTCTGATATAATGCTTCTGTTACTGGCAGCTGTCCTGGTGGTACATACGGCCATCAGTATCACTGTCTATCTCTGAAACAATGATTCTGTTTTAGGTAGCTGTCTTAATAGTACATACAGCTAGCAGTGTCACTGTCTATCTCTGATATAATGATTCTGTTACAGGCAGCTGTCCTGATGGCACATACAGCCAGCAGTGTCACTGTCTAACTCTGATATAATGCTTCTGTTTTAGGTAGCTGTCCTGATAGTACATACAGCTAGCAGTGTCACTGTCTATCTCTGATATAATGCTTCTGTTACTGGCAGCTGTCCTGATGGTACATACGGCCATCAGTATCACTCTCTATCTCTGATATAATGCTTCTGTTTAAGGTAGCTGTCTTAATAGTACATACAGCTAGCAGTGTCACTCTCTATCTCTGATATAATGCTTCTGTTTAAGGTAGCTGTCTTAATAGTACATACAGCTAGCAGTGTCACTCTCTATCTCTGATATAATGCTTCTGTTTTAGGTAGCTGTCCTGATAGTACATACCGCTAGCAGTGTCACTGTCTATCTCTGATATAATGCTTCTGTTACAGGCAGCTGTACTGATGGTACATACAGCCAGCAGTGTCATTGTCTATCTCTGAAACAATGATTCTGTTTTAGGTAGCTGTCCTAATAGTACATACAGCTAGCAGTGTCACTGTCTATCTCTGAAATAATGATTCTGTTACAGGCAGCTGTCCCGATAATACAAACAGCTGGCAGTGTCACTGTCTATCTCTGATATAATGCTTCTGTTACTGGCAGCTGTCCTGGTGGTACATACGGCCATCAGTATCACTGTCTATCTCTGAAACAATGATTCTGTTTTAGGTAGCTGTCTTAATAGTACATACAGCTAGCAGTGTCACTGTCTATCTCTGATATAATGATTCTGTTACAGGCAGCTGTCCTGATGGCACATACAGCCAGCAGTGTCACTGTCTAACTCTGATACAATGATTCTGTTTTAGGTAGCTGTCCTAATAGTACATACAGCTAGCAGTGTCACTGTCTATCTCTGAAATAATGATTCTGTTACAGGCAGCTGTCCCGATGATACATATGGGTACCAGTGTCACTGTCTATCTCTGATATAATGCTTCTGTTACAGCCAGCTGTCCTGGTGGTACATTCGGCTTCCAGTGTGGCTACAGATGTAACTGTCCCGTGACCAGGTGTGATGCTCCGGATGGATGCAATTTACAGCACTGTAGCCCAGGGTGGTCAGGGCCAACATGTCAGAAACGTATGTTAGAGACGGTATCATGTTCCTGTAAACGTTAAATCAGTGTCGTGCTTCAAATTGTTTGACGTGATAGAGTTCCAAGAGTATCTCTTATTCTCCACAGTGAGTACTTTATGTGCATCTCCCGACGGTTACTTTACATACAGTTTGCTGGTCATGTTTTGTCTGTCACTATCGTAAAGTTGAATGGGCAATAGAAAGGGTACGTTCATATCATGTTGGTGGTCTGCTTTTGTTATGAGCGGTGGCAATGTGTCGGTAGTGCGATGCATTATAAAATGCATGGTTACTATGTGAGGATACATCAAACCACATATCCCGAGGGATAAGCCTGCAGGGAATCTATATACGTTCACTACTAATCTAAATCCATGTTCACTACTGAGCTATATCCATGTTCACTACTAATCTATATCCATGTTCACTACTGATCTATATCCATGTTCACTACTAATCTATATCCATGTTCACTACTAATCTATATCCATGTTCACAACTAATCTATATCCATTTACCACTAATCTCTATCCATTTATCACAAAACAACCAGAGAATGAGATGTTTGTGAATGACGACAATGTTTATGTCCAGGCTAAGTGCATGAGGTACATTTAATGACAGTGTCAACATCCATTATGCGGCCCTGTTTCTCTGTGTGGAATGCAGAGAATGCATATGTCAGATATAGAGATCGGCAAAATATCTATCGCAATAACTGCCAGGTCTATTGTTTTCATCACTGACCAATACTGTTGTGATGTGTAAGGCCAGATAAATACAGTTTGCAGACCTATATGTATCAGCATTCGCCAGTTATTAGCTGCAGTTAATTACGTCCAATAACATATCCTCCGAAAATCGTTTTTTGTTCAGATTCTGACACATGAAATTCAATAGTCATTCGTTACTTGGTTTTATCGTATTGCAGACAATAAAGCACTTAACAAACCCACATCAGCCAGAACAGCCTTTCATCCAGCGGCCAGTGCTGTAAATGGAGACAGAAGAGCCGCATACCATCAACTATGCTTTCATTCAGGATTTAAAGACAGAACTATAACGTCTGCATGGTGGAGAGTGGATCTGGGGGAGAGGACACCGATACATGACGTCACCATATACTTCAGGAAGGACAGCGAGTAATCATGGGAACTATCTGCAAGGAGAGGAGTCCAGTGCACGATTCTTAAATAGTAATGATACCAGGTGTTTAAAGCAGTGCGAGACGCGTCCATTCACACTTCTAAGACAGAAAAACATGACGCCACCATACACTCCAGGACAGACTATCACGAGAATGAAGTCTACTGCAAAAAAGATTAATTATATAGAAAAGACCATTTCAAAAATCAGGAGAAATATCTGCCAGAAGTAGATTTCATTCTCCGATTTCGACTTATTAGAAGCATGCATTTATGAATCACAGTAAAATGGTGATGATAAAAGGTGTTCCCCAAAGTTATTTTCTCCGTGTGCATTGAAGTATATTCTTAAGATCATTGATATAGTTAGTGTCAAGTAAAAAAATAATCATTAACAATTTGTCCAATTCATCTAAAGTCAGAAGTTCAACTAATGTCACTTCTCATCCGTTGTCCCGGTACAAGACAGGTATGTGATGTTTATCCCATCTAGGCATGGATACATATTACTCAATTATTATTATTAATCAAGGTCGTAGTAGAGATTTTTCTTTGATATTCGTTCCAATTTCTCACACTTGAGATTATATATATTAATTATTTGTATAGGCGAACCAGTTTTGACTACGACGATAATTGTAAATCTTGATAAGTTCTTATAGTCAGATACGAATTATGATGTCCAATGCTAAACATAACAGGGTGGTGATGGATCATTTGTGAAATGGGGGTTGATAAGATGGCTACGTTCCACACAACCATGTCATTAAGGAACGAAAATTAAACTGGGGTTGGTCCAAAATGTACATAATTGGACGTGTTTTTACTTCCAATGGACTACAATGCCAGTGCTTACTGCACAATGAATTTCTTCACAGAACGGTTTGACAATCACACTGTTCACATCGTAGTCCTTTAAAGACTGTTATTGATTTGATTGAGCAATGGTCGCATATCCTCCAAAGAAGACCCAAAAAGCGTTTTTCATCATTCGTTGCGTAAATAGACACAAAACGTCAATTAATGACATAATGTTCATAGTGGATTTTCACTTGCAACAGTCAAAGTTTGTCGGAATGGTATCCATATCTTTATAGCTGATACTGTCCCGGAACAGAAACGGGACAGACATACCTGATATTATGCGCGCAATTGTGATTTAATGTAATCATGGTATTGTGATTACGAATTAAACCCTTTTCTTATACATGCATTAAGAGAAAGGTCAAATCTTCTAGGTATATTAGTGTGATTCATCTTAAGTCCTTCAACTGCGACACTACGGTGTTTGGCTTTATCCACATAAGCACATCTACAGATATTAATATATAAGTGTAAATATTTTAAATAACTTATTTTCGATAATGAATATGGATTTCCTGAAAATGACATTATTGATTAATACGTCCATGGAAAGAAATGCTACTCATAGTTTTGTTTTTCCCCTGGGGGATTGCAATAATCATGTCACGGTTAGTTTGAAAATTAAATCTAAAATACAATGTGTTTCATATGATCATTAACAATTGTCTACTTGAGACAAATAACAGCCCGACAGCCTGACAATTGAACTGGTTTTAACAATTCAACGTTGAGAAACGAGGATATTGCACATACAGTTGTCATGTTCCCATAACATTTATAACTTTGGTAACGGTTTGGCGCTATTTTCACCTCGATCTTTGATAAAGAATACAGGTGTATGCTACTTGTCAGATGTAAAGAAGACTTTATTACTAATACTCGAAACTGTTACAATACAGTAATTATAATCATGATGTTTCACGTTTAACAGATACAGTTCGTCGGAATGGTATCCAGATCTACATCGCTGATACCGACGCCTCCCCAACTGATGGAGTCAACTGCTACAACGTGACAGGGAACAGAGACGGGACGGACATACCTGATGTTTTGACGGTCACATGTTCTGGCGAAGGGCGATATTTGGTCCTGTACACCACCACTGTCAACAACGAGGATTATGACGTGCCCATCATGGATTTCTGTGAAGTTGAGGTTGACGGTAAAAAAAACCAATGCTATATTTTTGGCAAGTTTAATTATCATAAACTCTACATGTTTTTTTGGTGAACGTTAATTGTTAATTTTTCTGTGCTGAGAACCGTATTACTACTGACTGATTTATATTCTCCATGCACACTGTCATATTTTGGGTAAAATTGTCATGACTAAATCGAAGTTTGATCTTACGGATGCATGGAATCGAAACCGTGATTCCGCTGTTTCTCTTTTGTCCTTTGCGAGTGAAATGATTCGACCAAACTATAAGAAAGTAGATGTGGGATGGGTTGGTAAGCAGAGAATAACATATGTCGAACTAAACCACGGGAATTGTTGAATGTAGTATAATAGTATTAAAATAGAAAATGTCAATATGTTTATGTAACTTCTTGACTGCATCAACAGATAGCATTTTTTACTGCAAATCTTGTAAAATTATATGCTCCACAAGAGCACGGTGTTTTGAACGTCACGTGTTCTGGTGACGGGCGCTGTCTGGCCCTGAACACCATCATAAACAACGAACATGCCTATAAGTGATTTCTGTGATGTATAGTTTCACGGTGAAAAACGTTTTCTTGTCTTGTATTTTTATGGTTACAAATATAACAAAGAATATTTGTCATAATAAGAGCTGTATAACTACTACTGAATTATTATTCTTGTAACATACACAATTTTGGTGAATTGGTGAAATGAATCAAACCAACCTAAATAGGCTTGGATATATTGTCATATTGAATATCGCTCTCCAATTACATCGGTCCAAAATAACATCATCTCAAATTTGTGAACGTGCATAGATTGTCCAGTGACATTGCACGTGTGTTCGTTCATGTATTAAATTCCTTACAGTGTGCAGTCCTGGTACTTTCGGTGCTGGCTGTGCCAACTACTGCCACTGTGACGGCGACGTGTGCGACTACGTAAGCGGCGTCTGTCCTGGTGAAATATGTCTTCCTGGCTGGGCAACAGAAACGTGTGATACAGGTCAGTTCAAGTACATCGTTTCTTAAAAAAGCCAATGTCCACGTGCTATTTGAATAATTTAGTCATCCAAAATATCAACAAACGATTAACACTTGTCAAATGTCATACGCCTTGTTAGGGTATCACAATACGTTTGTGTTGTCTTTCAGTGTGTAACCTTGGCTACTATGGAGCCAACTGTAGCAATAATTGCCTGAATAGAAACTGCAAGGGCGACAACTCTAGCTGTGACCACGAGACAGGGGAGTGTGTTGGAGGCTGTAGTGCAGGATGGGATGGAACAGACTGTACTCAAAGTGAGATAACTTTCCACCCCTCAGCTGTAGACAAATAGCTTTTTATGTATGCTTGAACAAATCATCAAAGAAAAAACAACTTATATATGCTAAAGGGCTTAAATTGTGGATCTGTTTGTGTATATGTGATTTGTCAGCGTCTTCGTGTGCGTTTATGGTAAGGTTGCATTTGGCATTTATCACAGAAAGTGTACATTCGTATGGCGACGGCTGTTCCGAAATGTGCTCTGACGGGAAGTACAATCAGACTGAAATCACTTGATTGGATAGTGTGAAGAAGGCCACCTGAAAAAACTCGGGAGCATATGGTACAGATAACAATAAGGAATTCCATCGGACATAATTCTTGTCACTTATGCGTCTTATTTGGAAATGGCCTCCACGTGTCTTCCGTGATACTTTTTGAAAGCTTCTCGGAGGCCTTGAATGTTGTAACCTTGATCAAACAATTTCTGAGCAAGAGTCGTATGATGTTCTTTGAAATCTTGGTAAAAAGAGAATGCTTGATTGTATCTCAAAAGTTGTGAAATATAAACACCAACTGCTCGACTTAAAGGGAAAGTTGACTATTTGAAAGTTAAAGTCATCCTTCTTGTCAAACAGTCTTGTGGAGATTGTTATGTCACTCTTTATGCACTGATCTTAATATGAGACAGAAGAGGTGGTCTCACTGGTCTTCTTTATGTCTAGTCCAGGGTGAAGAAAACAGTGGAAGGGAACTGGCTATTTGATTGTTTTTGAACAATATTATATACTCGATATATACCTGAAGCTTAAGTTCTTGGCCAAACTACCTTGTTTTGACTTTGCAAATCCGAAACAGAAATTCCGATTCAATTGTATATAAAAAAAACAGATCAGCAAGAAGGGGGCATAACTGGAAATATTTCCCTAATTTTGTCATGTTGGATAGTAATGTACAAAGTTAAAGAAACAATGGTTTCACAGAATTGAAACTTTTTTTGTCTGAGATTGAATACATTCCTTACAGTGTGCAGTCCTGGTACTTTCGGTGCTGGCTGTGCCAACTACTGCCACTGTGACGGCGACGTGTGCGACTACGTAAGCGGCGTCTGTCCTGGTGAAATATGTCTTCCTGGCTGGGCAACAGAAACGTGTGATACAGGTCAGTTCAAGTACATCGTTTCTTATAAAAGCCAATGTCCACCCTCTATTTGAATAATTGAGTCATCCAAAATATCAACAAACGATTAACACTTGTAAAATGTCATACGCCTTGTTAGGGTATCACAATACGTTTGTGTTGTCTTTCAGTGTGTAACCTTGGCTACTATGGAGCCAACTGTAGCAATAATTGTCTGAATAGAAACTGCAAGGGCGACAACTCTAGCTGTGACCACGAGACAGGGGAGTGTGTTGGAGGCTGTAGTGCAGGATGGGATGGAACAGACTGTACTCAAAGTGAGATAACTTTCCACCCCTCAGCTGTAGACAAATAGCTTTTTATGTATGCTTGAACAAATCATCAAAGAAAAAACAACTTATATATGCTAAAGGGCTTAAATTGTGGATCTGTTTGTGTATATGTGATTTGTCAGCGTCTTCGTGTGCGTTTATGGTAAGGTTGCATTTGGCATTTATCACAGAAAGTGTACATTCGTATGGCGACGGCTGTTCCGAAATGTGCTCTGACGGGAAGTACAATCAGACTGAAATCACTTGATTGGATAGTGTGAAGAAGGCCACCTGAAAAAACTCGGGAGCATATGGTACAGATAACAATAAGGAATTCCATCGGACATAATTCTTGTCACTTATGCGTCTTATTTGGAAATGACCTCCACGTGTCTTCCGTGATACTTTTTGAAAGCTTCTCGGAGGCCTTGAATGTTGTAACCTTGAGCAAACAATTTCTGAGCAAGAGTCGTATGATGTTCTTTGAAATCTTGGTAAAAAGAGAATGCTTGATTGTATCTCAAAAGTTGTGAAATATAAACACCAACTGCTCGACTTAAAGGGAAAGTTGACTATTTGAAAGTTAAAGTCATCCTTCTTGTCAAACAGTCTTGTGGAGATTGTTATGTCACTCTTTATGCACTGATCTTAATATGAGACAGAAGAGGTGGTCTCACTGGTCTTCTTTATGTCTAGTCCAGGGTGAAGAAAACAGTGGAAGGGAACTGGCTATTTGATTGTTTTTGAACAATATTATATACTCGATATATACCTGAAGCTTAAGTTCTTGGCCAAACTACCTTGTTTTGACTTTGCAAATCCGAAACAGAAATTCCGATTCAATTGTATATAAAAAAAACAGATCAGCAAGAAGGGGGCATAACTGGAAATATTTCCCTAATTTTGTCATGTTGGATAGTAATGTACAAAGTTAAAGAAACAATGGTTTCACAGAATTGAAACTTTTTTTGTCTGAGATTGAATACATTCCTTACAGTGTGCAGTCCTGGTACTTTCGGTGCTGGCTGTGCCAACTACTGCCACTGTGACGGCGACGTGTGCGACTACGTAAGCGGCGTCTGTCCTGGTGAAATATGTCTTCCTGGCTGGGCAACAGAAACGTGTGATACAGGTCAGTTCAAGTACATCGTTTCTTATAAAAGCCAATGTCCACCCTCTATTTGAATAATTGAGTCATCCAAAATATCAACAAACGATTAACACTTGTAAAATGTCATACGCCTTGTTAGGGTATCACAATACGTTTGTGTTGTCTTTCAGTGTGTAACCTTGGCTACTATGGAGCCAACTGTAGCAATAATTGTCTGAATAGAAACTGCAAGGGCGACAACTCTAGCTGTGACCACGAGACAGGGGAGTGTGTTGGAGGCTGTAGTGCAGGATGGGATAGAACAGACTGTACTCAAAGTGAGATAACTTTCCACCCCTCAGCTGTAGACAAATAGCTTTTTATGTATGCTTGAACAAATCATCAAAGAAAAAACAACTTATATATGCTAAAGGGCTTAAATTGTGGATCTGTTTGTGTATATGTGATTTGTCAGCGTCTTCGTGTGCGTTTATGGTAAGGTTGCATTTGGCATTTATCACAGAAAGTGTACATTCGTATGGCGACGGCTGTTCCGAAATGTGCTCTGACGGGAAGTACAATCAGACTGAAATCACTTGATTGGATAGTGTGAAGAAGGCCACCTGAAAAAAACTCGGGAGCATATGGTATAGATAACAATAAGGATTTCCATCGGACATAATTCTTGTCACTTATGCGTCTTATTTGGAAATGACCTCCACGTGTCTTCCGTGATACTTTTTGAAAGCTTCTCGGAGGCCTTGAATGTTGTAACCTTGAGCAAACAATTTCTGAGCAAGAGTCGTATGATGTTCTTTGAAATCTTGGTAAAAAGAGAATGCTTGATTGTATCTCAAAAGTTGTGAAATATAAACACCAACTGCTCGACTTAAAGGGAAAGTTGACTATTTGAAAGTTAAAGTCATCCTTCTTGTCAAACAGTCTTGTGGAGATTGTTATGTCACTCTTTATGCACTGATCTTAATATGAGACAGAAGAGGTGGTCTCACTGGTCTTCTTTATGTCTAGTCCAGGGTGAAGAAAACAGTGGAAGGGAACTGGCTATTTGATTGTTTTTGAACAATATTATATACTCGATATATACCTGAAGCTTAAGTTCTTGGCCAAACTACCTTGTTTTGACTTTGCAAATCCGAAACAGAAATTCCGATTCAATTGTATATAAAAAAAACAGATCAGCAAGAAGGGGGCATAACTGGAAATATTTCCCTAATTTTGTCATGTTGGATAGTAATGTACAAAGTTAAAGAAACAATGGTTTCACAGAATTGAAACTTTTTTTGTCTGAGATTGAATACATTCCTTACAGTGTGCAGTCCTGGTACTTTCGGTGCTAGCTGTGCCAACTACTGCCACTGTGACGGCGACGTGTGCGACTACGTAAGCGGCGTCTGTCCTAGTGAAATATGTCGACCTGGTTGGGCAACAGAAACGTGTGATACAGGTCAGTTCAAGTACATCGTTTCTTAAAAAAGCCAATGTCCACGTGCTATTTGAATAATTTAGTCATCCAAAATATCAACAAACGATTAACACTTGTCAAATGTCATACACCTCGTTAGGGTATCACAATACGTTTGTGTTGTCTTTCAGTGTGTGACCTTGGCTACTATGGAGCCAACTGTAGCAATAGTTGCCTGAATAGAAACTGCAAGGGCGACAACTCTAGCTGTGACCACGAGACAGGGGAGTGTGTTGGAGGCTGTAGTGCAGGATGGGATGGAACAGACTGTACTCAAAGTGAGATAACTTTCCACCCCTCAGCTGTAGACAAATAGCTTTTTATGTATGCTTGAACAAATCATCAAAGAAAAAACAACTAATATATGATTCAAGGCTTGAATTGTGGATCTGTTTGTATACATGTGATTTGTCAGCGTCTTCGTGTGCGTATATGGTAAGGTTGCATTTGGCATTTATCACAGAAAGTGTACATCCGTATGGCGACGGCTGTTCCAAAATGTGCATGGAAGTACATTTAGACTGTGATCACTTATCAAAGAAAAATAATAATACATTCTTAAAAAAAGGAAACGCACAGGTAGATTTTCTGGAAATGTATGTATCCAATAAAGTCGATAGATTTGATTTATTATCATAGATACAAATATGAGATTTTGGACCTTGAAGGTCACATGATGTCGTTGTACAAAGGCTTCGAAAACTGCTTATTGTCATGTCACATAAGACCACAAGGTTGCGGTGAACTCAGTATCTTGTGTGACCGCCCCTGGTAGCAATCATGGCTCTGCATCTCCTCGGCACTGACTGGATAAGTGTACGAATACTGTCTTGCGGAATTCTGCGCCATTCTGCTTGTAACTCGCGATCGTTGGCCAGTTGTGGGAGTGTCTGCGGCGTGTTCTGACGTTGACGTACACGCCGATCAAGTTCATCCCAGAGGTGTTCGATAGGGTTGAGATCTGAAGATCTCGACGGCCACGGCAGACATTGATGTTGGCATCATGTAGGTAGTTTACCGTGACACGAGCTGTGTGCGGTGGAGCGTTGTCCTATTGAAACAGCTCCCAACCACAACCAAGTCAGATCTCGTGGTGTAGGATAAGCCCCCCCACCATGACACTACCGCCACCGAATTTGTAGAATTCATGTACGCAATGGGAGGCAAAACGCTAATTTCGACGACGATAAACACATTGTCTTCCATCTCGCCGGTGAAGAAGAAATCATGATTCATCGCTAAAACAGTTTCTAAAATTCCAAGGCTTTAAGGTATGTGCAGGGTTGGTAACTCTTGGTCGGTCGGTTCTTGGTCTGCAGTGGAATTGAATTGTGTGTATCGGTCACAAAGGCGGCAAATGGTGCTGTGGTGGACGTTAAAGTGGCGTGCAACAGAAGACTGCAATTCCCCTCTTTGGATACGTCCTATGACGATGTTCCGATCGGCAGCGCTGAGTCTCGGCATTTTGGAACTTGAAATATGCTGACAATTGAATGACAAATTATTGGCTTATGCTTGCCTTTTTATATCCACTACCACGAGTTACGAATGCCAAAACTTACACTTGCATTTTGCCACACTGTTTTCCTCCATGACATTTTTTAACAAGTGTGAAAACAATGCCGTTTAAGACATTGCAAATCGACAATGGCTGCTTTTTGACGCACTGTTTGTCGAATATCAGGCCACCAGCATTTTCTAATTACATATATCCAATTTATATACCCGATTGTTTGTGTAGTCAGGTTCAATGAACTACATACTTCCTGTGCGTTTCTTTTTTTTTTAAGAGTGCATGTGCTTAAGGGGTTAAATTGTGCATGTGTTTGTTTATATGTGATTGTTCAGCGTTTACGCGTTAGTTGGTTGCATGTGTCATTTATCACATAAAGTGTACATGCGTATGGCGACGGCTGTTCCGAAATGTGCTCTGACGGGAAGTACAATCAGACTGAAATCACTTGATTGGATAGTGTGAAGAAGGCCACCTGAAAAAACTCGGGAGCATATGGTACAGATAACAATAAGGAATTCCATCGGACATAATTCTTGTCACTTATGCGTCTTATTTGGAAATGGCCTCCACGTGTCTTCCGTGATACTTTTTGAAAGCTTCTCAGAGCTTATCAAAGAAAAATCCCAATATATTAAAATATGCAAGTATTGTGCGTATGTGATTTGCCAGCGTCCACGTCTTGGGGTATGTATCACACTTTTAAAAGACATGTACTTCCGAAAATGGTTATCTAGTCCACCTTTGTCCAATAAATTAATCACTATTCGGATATCGAAATAAACTTCTATAGAGAGCACTATTTGTTTGAATAGATTCAAAGAAATTCCGAGTGGTATTAGCCCGATTTAGATGCAGCTCTTGCGATCTCCTTATTGAATCAAGTAGACACTGCATAATTCAGAGAGAATTCATCCTTCAAGTGTGTAGTTTTAATAACATAGAAGAAGAATATCACTTTTTACTTGTTTGTTCGAGTGTTGTTGACATAAGAAACCAATTCATTAATGGTTATTTTTTCAAGGATCCTCACTTGTATAAACTTGATAGATAGTATGCCCACACTTCTACATTGTGAGATTTCAATCATTACATAATCTTCAAAAGATTGCTGGCATAGACTTTTACCACACACACGCAGATTATTTTTCTTTTTCTGACGTGTGCTGTGAAAAATAGGCGTTGGTACGCATGAAATATATTCATAATCAAGAATTATGTATCGAATATATGCCAAAATATATTCAAAAGGGCGTAAAAGTCAAAATAGGGACAATAATATATTGGTAAATGAATGACTGGAAATCAGTCTTGATGTGTGTCCTGCTCTTCCGGTAACACCTACCACTCACACAATTTACATTGATAAAATGTTGCCTAAAGCCGCACAGCAGTACTTCTGCCATACGACGACGGTCCTATGATGGACAAACAAATCCACTTAACGATTGTGCCTTTGGAGTTTTCCCTTGAGTTACAGTTTGCCCCGCCGGAATGTATGGTGTTGGGTGTCTTATGGAGTGTGGGAACTGTCTCGGTGATCAGTTTTGTTACAAGACTGATGGATCCTGTTCTTTATATATTTCAATGTGCATGAGCTGTTCTATAGTATAACGGAATGATATATTTTCATTTAAAATTATATATCAATACCATTGGGGCCCATGCACGATTTAAGAAAAGAATACATATGACACCCGATCCACTGGATCTGCCACAATTCTATGGTGTATATCTGTATAAATGTATACTTATTACCACATCAGGGAACGAGCATCGCTGGCCAACGAAACGATTATGTTAAATAAAACATGTTCCACGAAGGGTGCTTCTTTAAAAACAACATTCACTCATTCATTTATCCTTTCAGAGAGTCACCACAAGCTGTTGATCAGCGCTGTTGTTGGAGGAGCGGCGTACCTGTTGTTGATCATCGCTGTCTCAGCTGCAGCTTGTGTATGTTGGTAAGATGAACGGACACTGATATAGTCCAAGATTACTAAACTGCATACGTTGATACACGTAAACACATACCCTCCAGCTAGTCATTGATTCAACTGGATTTCATTAAACGCTTATGTTTCTAGGTGCACAAGAAAGAACAGAACAGGCTCCAACCGTTTAGCGCATCATTCACAAGGTAACACATATTTTTGTAATAATTTAATAAGTTAATTAAATTCTAATTTCGTGTGTGTGTGTGTGTGTGTGTGTGTGTGTGTGTGTGTGTGTGTGTGTGTGTGTGTGTGTGTGTGTGTGTGTGTGTGTTTGTGTGTGTGTGTACGTATTAATGTTTGATTGTGTGTATGTATATATGTGGATGTATGTATGTATCCAGTCATAGACTAATAAGTTAATTGAATTCGTAGTTTCGTATGCATGGATTGATGATGTATGTATGTATGTATGTATGTATGTATGTATGTATGTATGTATGTATGTATGTATGTATGTATGTTGTATGTATGTATGTATGTATGTATGTATGTATGTATGTATGTATGTATGTATGTATGTATGTATGCATGAACCAAATTAAAAACTTCACAATCCTAAAATTTTAACATTTTGACCAGTTATCATTGTGGGCCCTTATTGTGTATTTAAACAGTAATGGCCACGTATTGTCTTCAGATAATACCCGTTTTTGTGCAGGTGAATCGATCAAAATCATGTACACAGCACTATAGTGGCAAAAGTGGTTTTACACGTGCAACTTGTCACGTGGCCATAATACCGCACGTGTTTCAGCCATACTTGTTAGCAGTCATTAACCCCAAAAAAGAAAAACACAAGATAACAAAGGTCTTTACGGCCATTTGTCATGCCACGCCTTTCAAATGTTCAACGTGAACGTGCCATCGGCATGTTGCAGACGGGAACGTCCGTAGCTGAAGTCGCAAGGATGATGGGTTGTAGTCGAAGGACTGTTTATGATTTACAGACGCGTCTACAGCAAACGGGTACCACCGCTGATCGCCCTCGGCCAGGTCGACCACGTTTGACGTCACATGCAGAGGATCGTCAGATTGTCTTACGTCGACTCCGTAACCGATTTTTGACGGCTACATCAACCAGAAATGAACTGTTTAGGGGTAGACTGAGTGCGCAAACTGTTCGAAACCGTCTGATAACTGCTCACCTTCAAGCACGACGGCCATACCGCGGGCCGATTCTGACTCAATTACACAGACGTCCACGTCAATTGTGGGCACAGCGACACTTACGATGGACTCAGGGGAATTGGAATCAAGTCGTCTTCAGTAATGAATCCCGATTTAATCTTCGATTTGCTGATGGTAGGGCGAGGGTGTGGAGGCGCCGTCATGAACGTTACGCCCAGTGTTGTGTACAGGAAGTTGACAGATTTCGAGGCGGAAGTGTCATGGTGTGGGGTGCTTTCTGTGGCAATGCACGTTCCAGGCTTCTTGTCATCCGTGGCAACCTCAACGCTGCTGCTTACCGCAACCAGGTACTGGCACCAGAACTTCTGCCTTTTATGGCAGCACATGGACCCGGTTTGATCTTCCAACACGTTAATTCCAGACCCCACACAGCAATTTTGACAAGAAATTTCCTTCAGAATGCGGGAGTCAACGTCGTGGACTGGCCGTCAAGGTCTTCCGACCTCAATCCCATCGAACACGCCTGGGGTGCTCTTGGCAGAAGTCTGCGCACTCTCTAGAACCAACCACAGAATTTGCAAGATCTTGGCACCATTTTGCAGCAACAATGGCGTCGTCTTCCCAATCATGTGTTCACAAGCATCACAAGGTCCATGCGGAGGCGTTGTGTGGCAGTTGTCAACGCACATGGTGGCCATACACGCTACTGAACTTGTGTGCCATCAGATTCTAGTGCTTGGGACTTATGATTTAAACTGTTAATGCTATTACTGAATACCGTAGGTGCTTGGAACAAATTATGGTTACCGCCGTTAATTAAAATCCTTCTTTGGACATTAATGATTAAAAATTACCTTCTCTGATACATTTGTCCGTTGTATATCAGATATTGGATAACTTTTAGAAATGTGAAGTTTTTAATTTTAATTAGGATATGTATGTATGTATGTATGTATGTATGTATGTATGTTTGTATGTTTGTATGTATGTATGTATGTATGTATGTATGTATGTGTGTGTGTATGTATGTATGTATGTATGTCTATACATATACTCTTCAAAACAAGAAACTTGACATAGATGTAAAACCACTTTTTGCCAAATATCTAAAATAATTACATTAAATGAGAACCAAATAAGTAAAACAGAAAGATGATGTGTCTATAATTCGCGAAAACACATGCAAAGCACATAAACGCAGCGTTTGAGGATCAATGTTACAGCTTCATCCAAAGGCAACCGCCTGTAAAAAAACGTGCAGCACAGGATTCTGCATTTAGGCATGCAGGCCCCCTGCTGAATGGGTATAAAATCACATCAACGGCTGTTCATACAGTCCGTATAACGGCAGTAGAGGCGGTGACAGAATGCCAAGACTGAATGCGGCTCAATGGAACAGCGCAATTGGGAGATTACAAGCTGGAGCAACTCAGCAAGAAGTGGCCAGGCACTTTGGCGTATCCAGACAGACAATCTCCGCACTGTGGACCCGATACAACAACACCAACAGAGTTGACCACAGACCAAGTTTAGGAAGACCAAGGGTGACAACCCAAACAAGGTCGATACATCCGGCTGCGACACCTCCGAGACCGCACTACCACAGCCACGTCTACAACCACACAGACCCCTGGGGTACGTAGAATATCAGATCAAACGGTACGCAACAGACTGAGGGAGGCTGGACTTTTTTCACGAAGACCTGTTCGACGTCATGTATTGACCCCGCGTCATCTGGCGGACCGTCTGCTTTGGTGCAAACAGAGGGTTAGATGGGCACGTGCAAGGTTGAGAAATGAACTGTTTACTGACGAGTCCCGTTTCCTACTCACACGTGTTGATGGGCGCGTACGTGTCTACAGACGTGCAGCAGTTTGTCCCATTTGGCGGCGGGGGTGTCATGGTATGGGCCGGAATTCATCACGGTGGTAGGACGCCTCTCGCATTGACATGTGTGCGTTACAGATACTTGATCCTACAGCCTTACGTTCTTCCTCGCGTCAACGTTCATGGCGGACAGTTCCAGCAGGACAAGGCTCGACCACATGTTGCACGTGTTTGTCAGGACTTCTTACAGCACAACATCAAGACATTACCTTGGCCAGCCCGATCACCAGATTTGTCCCCGATTGAGCATCTGTGGGACAAGTTGGATCGACGCGTTCGCAGAAGGAATCCACCGCCCCAAACACTTCCGGCGCTTCTTGATGCACTTCAGCATGAATGGCAGCACATCCAACAGCGTGTTATTGACAACTTGATTGCATCTATGGGTCGTCGTTTTCAAGCGGTGATTGATGCACGTGGTGGGCACAACCGATACTGACATTTGATCTGCAAACAGTGTTCCAATTATGGTTTCTGTGTCCAATTTTGAAAGAATCGGATTATATTACATTTTGAAAGTCAGTGTCAAGTTTCTTTTTTTTGAAGAGTAACGTAAGTATCACACTGACTGAAGCAAACTCTTTCAGGAACTCCGAGAGCAAATCACAGTTACGAAAACCATGGCACACCCGAACGGTCCACCGAGGTGGAGGTGGACAAACTGCATGACAGGATCAGGGAGTTGTTAGAGGAAGCTGGTGGTGTTCACGGTGAATTCCATGTAGGCACTATATATTGGTAGTGTCATATATGATGAAAAAGATATCGATTTGACTCCTTCATTTATCGCAATACTATTATCAATTACTTGGATATAAAATGTAAGGTAAAAATTGACAATATTTTGCATCATGAGGAATCTAAGTTCAAAATATGTATCTTTAATTGTTTGAAATAAAAGCCCGTTTGGTCGCACATGTAGTTCCAGATAAATCCTGCATAAATGTTCCAGCGACTTTCTGTTGGTGCCAATCGACCTCAGCTAAGATCTCGACGGAAGGGAAACAGAGCCAAAAACCGTTATAAAGACCTCTATCCTTGTAAGTAATGCCATACACAATGCTTGCGGGTCTGCATATAGGTGTAAAAATTAAAGGGAACCATTGGTTATTGGGCATTAGGCGTTTCTCTTTACAGCACGTTACTGGCTGATCTGTAACAAAGAAAATACGTTATTTTGTGAAGTGATACACATACTTGCATATGAAGCCAGCAGACTCAAAAACATCTCGCAAATGTTTCCATCGATTATTGTTACATTTTTACAAAGTTACAACATATTGCTTGGCTATTGATTAAATGCGTCTCTTACCTTATGCATATAAACATGTTTATTCTGATTTAAGACTTAAATCATTTAAGACATTTAAGGTAAATGTGAAGCACCTTTTACCATTACATTTCAGATGATTTCAACCAAGTACAGCTGACGAAACTGCACAGTGATCCTCTATCTACCTATATCAACGCTAACTACATCAATGTGGGTTAATGATTAAACACTTGCACAATTAGTGATATGAGACAACACAAATATAAACAAACGACTAATTGACAAAATATCCATTTCAGGGATATTTCAAACCTCAAGCATACATTGTGACTCAAGGTATGTGTAACATTCTTTCCTGTAACGGTGCTCTATTAATTTTAATTCAAAGCACGCAAGTGTGATATGTTTTATCATGCCAGCACATGATGTACCTCCCACATTAAGCTGAAATGTCGTGCTATGGAATAATGTTCAAAGCGGCGTTAAACCAAACTCACACACTCAAAGACACAGCAGATGTTATTGATAGTTATGAATTTACACTATCCTTCCATGTTCATCCTGATGCATAAGTAAATGCAAAATGGTATCAACTTTAATGATATGCATAACCTGATGCTAACCTCTTGTCCAGGGCCAAAACGGACAACTGTTGGTGACTTCTGGCGAATGGTCGTTGAGAAGGGGATAACTAGAGTGGTTATGCTGACCAACCATGTAGAGAAGGGCGTGGTAAGACATGTTGCACGAACACTACACATGTTTATATCCTCACTATGTCTGAACCGTGGATGTGTATAAAACAATTTGATGTCTTATTTTCCACCCTAGGTCAAATGTGACTCTTACTGGTTGGACGGAGATATTCTTGATGTGGGACGATTCCTGATTTCTGTCACCCAGAAGCTACAGAGATCTCACTGGACCTTCAGGAAAATAAAAGCCACGTCTAGAGAGGTACCAGATTATGTAACCGTCGGAGTTGTCGGAATTTTTTATGTAATACAAACAAAGCAGTTATTTGCTATGTTAAATGTTTTTATTTATGTGTAGACTGGCGAAAGTCTTGTCGTGAATCACTTCCACTTTACGGTGTGGTCGGATGACAGCACCGCAGATAAACTCGCTCTGGCGGAGTTTGTGTTCCGAGTAAGAAGAACGCCCAACCCGAAGAACACCCCCTTGCTTGTTCACTGTAGGTAAGTGGAATTGCTGGATGTGCAATCACGATGTCACCTATTGTTTGTATGATATCTGTAGATGTATCAGAACATCAGTGGAACAGTTCCCTCCGTCCTGAACTCTCCCACAGCCTCAAAGATGGAAACACTTAAAAAAAATCCGCGGTCGTGAAATGTTACAATCACCTAGGTAAAGTCAAATGTTCTCCAACACTAAACAATCTCAAGACCAGCCTAAAATACTGTTGGTTAAAACGTTCTGCTGTCGTATGGGACTTTCATTTATCTTGTCAAAGATTGTCTGTATGTATATGGCTTCAACCTATCATTTTGAATTATCAATGTCTACAGTTCAAAATACCCTTGTTTCAAACATTCTGCTGTCACTGGGAACTTTCATTTATGTTGTCAAAGGTTGTGTGTGTGTATGTATATGGCTTCAAACTATCATTTTGAATTATCAATGTCTACTGTACATGGGGGTTCATGTAATGCCTCACTTGAACATTTGCCTTTATCACCAGCGCTGGGATCGGCCGAACAGGGACATATATTGCTGTGGATTATCTGCTGGATCAGGGTTTCACTGATGAGAAAGTGGACGTGTTCGGGGTTGTGAATACAATGCGACAGCAGCGCCACAATATTGTACAGAATGATGTAAATAATTGATATCTGTTTTAAAAATAATGTAAATTCAAGGCTGAAATGATTATAACTATTATGTTGACTAAAATATGATTTTGTACAATTGTCACACCATATACAAGTTTACCTTTAACTGACCTCAGGAGTTTTGGAAAAGATGGGATATGGGGCAGCAGTTTGTATGAAAATTACTTTGTTCTCATGTAGACATTAATTGTATTATATGTCACAGAGTCAATACCTGAGTGTGTATACCACTCTGTGTGAAGCACTCCTGGTCGGGGATACGGCCTTGCCCGTGGCAGTATTTGAGCAAGGAGCTGGTCAGGGTACATTCACTATGGGGAACATCACAGTACCTCAACTAATACAGGTGATAATAACAATTTCCAAAGTATTCTTAATTGTCATTTAGATCCATTGATGCAGTATATTTATGTTTTTGATAACTCCACATTATATCATAATTGGTATGAATTTGATCACCTGGATTTGTCAGTGTATTGACAATGGTTTTATATATGTTTACTATTCAGAAACTAGGAAGAGAAAAAGGAAATGCCGAATCAGGTAAGAATAGCGGAACAACACTTGTCACTCTCAGTCATGTTTAGGTAAGTCATATACACATGCATGTCTAAACGTTCATTGTACGAACACTGTTGAGATAATTACACATGAATCTCCTTGTTCAAGGAGGCAGCTACAGGAACATTGTTTATATAATTAACACATGAATCTCCTTGTTCATGTAGGCAGCTACAGGAACATTGTGTATATAATTAACGCATGCATCTCCTTGTTCTAGGAGGCAGCTACAGGAACATTGTGAGATAATTAACACATGAATCTCCTTGTTCCAGGAGGCAGCTACAGGAACATTGTGTATATAATTAACACATGAATCTCCTTGTTCCAGAAGGCAGCTACAAGAACATTGTGAGGGTGAACGGGGGAGCTGATGCTCTAACAGTCATGATGCCAGTATGTAAATGTAAAGGATCTAAATATGATACGTATGTGTGTTAGGATAGGAACGTTTAAATTAGATGCAATCTGTATCTGGGATAACTTTCTATTAAGATACATACTGCTGTGAATGCTAGTCCTTATCACAGAATAGTTGAGTTAAGTGCTTGTTATTACACACCAGTTTCGCAATATCAAAAGTGAATAGTGAATTCGGTTAACGCCACTTGATAGTAACAGTTTGTAGTTATAAACCGGCGTGTCAGATTCATGTGGTATATAAATCCAAAGTGATGCAGATGTATACTAGTTTGATTCAACTGTCGAGAACAACATGGCGAATCTGGTAAACGCAACTAACCTCAACCCAACTCACTCACCAACTCGCTTGTTTATACTTGATATGTGATTCAGTCTCGGCATAGGGGCTGTCCCTACCAAATAACTGTTAAACTTTCAATCCTGTTCTTGAACATTTCAGTCCCGACTCTCTCTGAAAGGATACCTAGTAACTGAAGCTCCCTCCGTCACCACGGCGTCTTCGTTCTGGGAACTCACAACTAGCCACGGCTCTTCTACACTCATAGTTCTACCAAAGTCACAACAAGTAAGACACCATTTCACTTCTTATGGTGAGAGCCTAAAGTTGAATGTCTACCACACTGACAATAGTTTCAGCTGAATAGACCGTTCTCATTAGGGTAATGACGATCGGTAACGAAGTGAGCCTGTATATGTGATTAAGTATGACACAGATGACATAAAGCAAAGTTGGGTTGGTTTACAAGTACAGCGTAGGTGTTCCTTTGGTATCGTACTTGACTTCCTCCACTACTCTTCAGCAGGCAGATGATATAAAGCAATGTTGGGTTGGTTTACAATAGAGCGTGTTGAGGAGTAAGGGACTGAACACCACCTAAGTATAAGCTTTCTTCCTGGTTGAAATAAATTGTGAATAAAACTACATAAGAAGATAACCAAAAAAGTCATTCGGTGTCATAGTAACACAAGGTCTTTCGTTTTTCAAGGAACTATGTTGAAGATATGTGAATTATCAGATACAATAATTGCTATTGATTTATTAACCATGTCAACTAACAGATGCTGCCCTGTTTCCTGCCACCATTGGGATCCAGCCTCGACTTGACTCCAGTGAGCGTGAAATGTTCCTCGAAATATGATATCAGTCCTGACATCGTTTTGATAAATTTGGAAAGAAAAATAGAGGTAGTATAAATTGATTTGAATGAATATCTCAGTTAAGTAACAAAGTCAAATGACTCTCAGTCAGTATTTCAATAAAATTCAATAAAGTTCAGAAGTTAAATGAATACATATAACATATATAGAGATGGACATGTTTCCATGTTATAACTACATATTACTACAATGTCCTGATTTCACGAGGAACAGTACCATATATCCAGCACAAATACTTGAGAAGGTTTGTATGTAAATTGCATATTATTACAAATTCATGATTTCACTGGGAAAGTAGCCTACGGTTTTATAGGGCGTAATAACATTAGGTATTGTACTTTAAGGGTGACGTTTCCTCTCGGCCAGTGCGCGGGTATTTGCTGAAGACCATCAACCCAAGAGTCGTCCTTGACCTTGTAGCAGAGATGGAGTCACGAGGTGGAGCAACAACAGCACAGCCAGTTACAGTTATGTTTGGGTAATTATGTACTGGGGATTTGTGGATATAATATATTCGGTTTTGTTGATAATGTATATTTTGCTGTTGTTAACATGTCATAATAATTACGAACACAGCCGGTTACAGTTATGTTTAGGTACTTATGAATAAGGGATTTGTGCAAATAACACTTTCAGTGGGGTCGGTATTATATATTTTACTGTTGATAATTACGGATACGTATTTAAGAAGTACATACATTCCTGAAAATATTCACAGCAGGGTGTATCAACTGGGCGAGGTAACTTTTATGAAAGTCTTTCTTTGTGTATGAAATTGAAACAATACATACATACGACCAATGTATTGAATAATGCAGTTACTAATTGTCCTGATTGATCAAGAAATTAAAATTGAACTTTTGTTATATCTCCTCTATAAAATATCAAAGCAAAGAGTCTAAATATTTTCAGTGAGGGCGAAAGGCGAATGGCGACGATGTTCTGCATTCTCAGCAACATCGTGCAGGGCATAAAGTACGACAACGAGGTGGAGATCTACAACAACATCAGGCGACTGGGGCATCTGCATGCCAACGATCTCACACAGGTACATGCAGGGACGGTGTGCCATGAATACACATCGATTAATGAAGTGCCACTTACGTCTTACACTACGAAAATATACGTTGAAGGAACTAAAGTGTATTGCAACAAAACTGGAAGAAATTGTACCCTTTACTTTCCTGTAAAAACTATTGTTAATTGTTCGCTTTATTGGCTGGAAATTCTCGTAAATTTGACTTTTGTACTGACTGAACAAGTAAAACCACCAAACCAAAGCATAACGACGCAAATGTGAACTTTTTTTTAGCCTTTGCCACTTTGAAATTACGGACAAGGCCATTTGTGTATGTAGTACATTTACTACTCTGTGTTTGTAGGATGAGATATCCGTTTGTTACGATCTGGCCTCGACCTATCTAGAGACGGAGAATCTGTATGCCAACATGTGAAGCACACCATCTGTAAAACACCTTCCACGTACACTGTTGGGCTTCGCTGACTTTGTGATGAAGAAATCTCGTTATGGTGGTTGAGATCAGCATTAAAGGAATCGTTAAATATGTAACCCTTGATGTAGCAATCTACACATCAGGTTACTCAACTTTCAGGTAACTGCAACAGAATATCTAGACATACACTATACCACTATATTTAATGTGTTTATAGTCCAATTGAGAGTTAATTGAGAGTAGTTTGCTTCTTTGTCCAGATTGAGAAATTTCGATATTGAAATACTGTATGTGTTGTATGTTCAGAAAGTAGACACTGTAATAACTGTAAGAGAACATGCATGATGCTATTTCAGGGATGTTACGGGATTATTTAATAATTGGTATTGACATGTTTGTAAATAACCATGACTATTCTTAACACATTGCAACAATTGAATTTTAAATATGAATAATATATGATTTCATTTGTGTGTACATTATTTCAGAGTGATGAAATATACCGTCACATGTACCATTGGATTTATTGATCTCATATGACTATGTTTATGGATTTGAACGTTTACAATTGTCACCATGTGGATGCTATTCCGCTATTGTGTACTACTAAACGTCACAGGTTATGCTTGTTACGGTGTTAAATTTTATTATCAGAATAAACGACATGTAATAGAACATTTCATGACTGCTCTCATACCAATAAATCCCTTTGTATTTCAGTTGTTTCCCTGCGATGAGTTCAACTGTTTTTCGGTTTAACTCTTCACATATAACTTGTTATAACATTTAATCAGACATATGCAAAAAAAAATCAGACATAGCTTCTGATTATGGAAAGGGCTTTGTCGTGTCATTGATTGGAATTCAAAGGATTGATGTTTAAAGGTTATCTCTCCAACATGAATGTATTTACTGTATTGCATTGCATTAAACACCAGCTTCAGTACTGACTGTGTTGTGTATCTTGTTTCATCCGTCATGCTCCACTTTTATCATCTAACACCATGTAAATACAAGTCAGGTGCGGGTGAAGTGTCTATTTCCAAGATAATGTCGAATTGTAAACCAACATGAAGATGGAAGTTTCTTTTATCAATTACCTATTTGACCACTTGTACCATATGTTCCCGTATTTGATCATGTAAACAAATGACTTGCTTTGCATGTATCTGTGACAGATGTCACCGGTTGGGCAGGATACACTCACCTTTTCGATAACACCTGGTAGCATCACTCTTTGATATTTTTGGCATCACTACTTTTGCTAGACTCTAAAGCCTGAAGACATGTCCATTCCTCTTTTGTACTCGATTTCAAAGCTCTTAATCCACTCTGCAAGACATTCAACGGGTTCATCTCTTCGTTTGGCCCCCGGCTCCACGAAGAACCAATATATACAGAGATATATATTGCTGGGTCCAGCAAATGTCCCACTAATTTCCTGTATCAAAGATTAACCATAATCCTTAATATAATTAAGCACGTACATTCTTTATTCTCCCAGAAAACATTTGAGACATGTAGAATTAATACTATTTGGATTCTCAAAAACTCAAAGAATTTGCTTGATATTTTTTTGCAGTCTAAGAAAGAACGAAGTTCAATTCAAACATTTGATTTTCCAACTTTTTACACCACTATCTCCCACGAGTAAGAAATTCTTTGATTCATGGCGCTTTTGTAACAAAAAGCATGGACCATACACTTTTAACTTAAGCTACATGAACTGGTATATTGATAGGTAAAAGCCCCGTTCATGAAACGTACGGCAGGCTGCTCGAAGCACATCGTTAGCGCCTGTATTCAAAATATTTGTTAATATAGATCAACTCGCTTTTAAGAGGATAACTAAACACGTCATCTTTACGACATGAAAGTTTGATGTTGCCTTTTGTAAATGACAGCGGAACCACAGCAAGATAGGCCTTACTTGTTTGTTGTACCCATATATCGTGACAGGAGTAGGAGTTCCAACAATATATGCAATGTGTTATATCCCCTTGGCGCTCATTATTTGAGCTATTATTTTACATATTTGTCCCCAATTATCAGTTTCTATATTCTGCATGTATCTCGTCTCCTTTGTGCTTCAGGTACTTTACAATGCATACAGGCAGTTCATTTATTTGCAACACTTGAATGAAGCATGCTTGGATGTCCTGTCAAAAATGATAATATTGTACGTCATCGTCATGAATAATTGTTACACTAAATGTGCTTTGTTTGGTGAAAAATCACAAAACGACACAAACAGTGACCGTGCAATATGTCAGTGTACGCAATGTCCGATAAACAAGGAAGTAAACATGCTACGATACAATCACATTGATCTCCGGTACTCACAGTACTTTGGCTCGCCAACACGCCTTCACCGGACCACACCACTATATGTCAACACTGCTAGCTTATTGCTACTCGCCAGCACATATGAGATAGATGGGACAGATGTTGTAGCCGAATAACCACTGCGATGCTGTTCAACTGCAAATTATGTCGCATGTTCAACCATTTCAAAGGGAGGGTACTCTAAATATAAAACAAGTGAAGAAGCTCCATAAAATATTTGCTCTTGTAACAGTCTTGAGAGATTGGATTGCTGCTTTCAAAATCTTGAAATGTTTAATGCCAGGCCGTAGCAATTTTCCAGGAACGACCGACCAAACGAAGGAATGAACGGACGAAAGAATGAACGAATGAATGAACCAGTGTTATTTGCAGCAACATTCATTCTCTCATACACTCACTGATTACTTCAACAAGATATCAATCTAACTAAAGTAACCTCCCACTGAAGTAACTAAATCTTCGTTTAAAACAAAAAGGCTAGGTTATGTGGAGGCTCATGATGGAATGTACCTGGAATGTGTTAAGACAATCTAGTTTCACATATTGAAGTTTATTGGTGTCACAAACGTCTTGACAGAAAACCCATATTGTATTACCTGTGATAAAAGTTGCACTTGTTATGAGGTCAATACTGGCACAAACCATGGGGTCTGTACCTGACCCTCAAACATTATTGGCAAAACCCTTTCCATATTCTTCAGAACCAATCAGAGTCGATTGTACCATTACGACTATATCGTGAGTAGGTGTTTATGAATCACTATCATTTAGTGATGATACCAAGTGTTTGTGAAAAGGTGAGCGTATCCTGCCACACCGATGGCATCTGTCACAAACACATGCAAACGCTTGTTTAATTGAAAATACACGGGACGGTATGGTATAACTAAAACTGGACATATTTTCTGTCACTGATGCGTCACAATGTTTTTGTCACTGATGCGTTAAGGTTTACAGAGGGTTATGATCGATAATCCAGATACCGGATTGCGAATATATGTATAATAACGTTACATTAAATTATCTAGGATTGTGTGGATGAGTACATATTTGAACTAGCTGTCCTTGAGGTCAGTCAAATCAATTCTTGTACTGCGTGACAACCCACCCGACACAGAAGCGTGACATGTTTGTAAACACCGACATGGGATGGGGTGTCACCCCCGACACAGAGGGGGAAGCTGTCGTTTGCTTTGGTAGCTTTCTTTTCATCGACTCTGTGTCTGACTTTCTTTCAAGCGGACGAGATAAAGTATATTTAATTGCCATAGACCAACACAACTAGGCCAAATAGATGTTATGTTTGAAAGGCATTACAAGTTGACGGATGACAAAGTAAATACAATTTATGGATAACTGTATAACAGTATTAAAGCATCTGTTATCAATCAATTTTGTCTACATTATCAAATAAATGTTTTATGGTTCTGTTCCAACTAATTCAATTTCAAAACCGCTTTCGCCAACATGGAAGATCAGGCTGCATCTGACGTGCCTGTCTGCGCAGGTCTGTGTGTGTTTGGGTAGATGATGACAAGCAACAGACGTGCCTGTCTGCGCAGGTCTGTGTGTGTTTGGGTAGATGATGACAAGCAACAGACGTGCCTGTCTGCGCAGGTCTGTGTGTGTTTGGGTAGATGATGACAAGCAACAGACGTGCCTGTCTGCACAGGTATGTGTGTGTTTGGGTAGATGATGACAAGCAACAGACGTGCCTGTCTGCGCAGGTCTGTGTGTGTTTGGGGAGATGGTGACAAGCAACAGACGTGCCTGTCTGCGCAGGTCTGAGTGTGTTTGGGGAGAGGATGACAAGCAACAAACGTGCCTGTCTGCGCAGGTCTGTGTGTGTTTGGGGTGTTGATGACAAGCAACAGACGTGCCTGTCTGCGGAGGTCTGTGTGTGTTTGGCGAGATGATGACAAGCAACAGACGTGCCTGTCTGCGCAGGTCTGAGTGTGTTTGGAAGGATAATGACAAGCAACAGACGTGCCTGTCTGCACAGGTCTGATTGTTTGGCAAGATGATTACAAGGTGTAGGCTGGTCGAGTGCAGTTCAGATACTCTATTGAACTACTGTGAATCGTAAAGGCATTTCGATACAAGATATATGAAATAAGTTTTTTTCCAGAGTTGCGGTAATGTTTGAGGCGTGAAAATAAATGTATATTATCATTCGTATGTCTTGCACGTTTCTTTTGTAATTCAGTCACACCAGTTAACTTGAACAAATACACTACCCCCACGCGTAGGTGTCACTGACTCTGGACTTTCTTCCCACATCAGCGCTGTCACATCAGGTGATATAATCATGAAAATAATGTTCCAAGCTTAAAGCGGGGTTACGTTGTTTTAATTTTTTTTACCTAAGATGTATTATTCAGCATGTTCCTGTGATAGTTCACAAACATCCCAAGTATTCATACCAGATCAGTGAGCCGACTTCATGACCGTATTTAACAAATCATGCGCAGTAGATTCTAACACGTGTTTTCCTCATCACATCCGAATCCCAACAGAGAAACACAGTAGGAGGATTTGTAGTCACTGATGGCTGATTTTGATCTGTTAACTATGCCATGATTCTACATTTTTTCTTAAATGTTTGATCTCCAAACAAAGCACATACTCACTCGCTCTAAATGTTTCATGTTTCATCAAGTTCTCATTTCCTTGAGTTCAATGGTAAAACCTACACACGGAAATAGATACTGCATGATTATTAACGCACAGCTTGAAAACAGTAGTTTTGTTGTAATTTCCGCAAAAATGGTCTCGAGAATGCTGTAACAGGTTATCAGGGGGCATCAATCATATCGAAATGTTGATATTAACAGTTATATATTATAAATATAAAACTACAACACGGAACTTCAAAATTTATGCCCATCGAAACACAAGCCAGCCTGCCACCGTTGTAATATAGTAACAGTGCCCAGGAGTATAAAGGTACAAGGTATTTCCTTGCACACCCATGAGTGTGAGGGTACAAGGTATTTCCATGTACACCCAGGAGTATAAAGGTACAAGGTATTTCCTTGCACACCCATGAGTGTGAGGGTACAAGGTATTTCCATGTACACCCAGGAGTATAAAGGTACAAGGTATTTCAATGCACACCCATGAGTGTGAGGGTACAAGGTATTTCCATGTACACCCATGAGTGTGAGGGTACAAGGTATTTCCATGTACACACAGGGGTGTGACGGTACAAGATATTTCCATGTACACACAGGGGTGTGACGGTACAAGGTATTTCCTTGCACACCCATGAGTGTGACTGTACAAGGTATTTCCATGTACACACAGGGGTGTGAGGGTACAAGGTATTTCCATGTACACCCAGGAGTATGACAGTACAAGGTATTTCCATGTACACCCAGGAGTATGACGGTACAAGGGGAGAGGATGACAAGCAACAAACGTGCCTGTCTGCGCAGGTCTGTGTGTGTTTGGGGTGTTGATGACAAGCAACAGACGTGCCTGTCTGCGGAGGTCTGTGTGTAATTGGCGAGATGATGACAAGCAACAGAGGTGCCTGTCTGCGCAGGTCTGAGTGTGTTTGGAAGGATAATGACAAGCAACAGACGTGCCTGTCTGCACAGGTCTGATTGTTTGGCAAGATGATTACAAGGTGTAGGCTGGTCGAGTGCAGTTCAGATACTCTATTGAACTACTGTGAATCGTAAAGGCATTTCGATACAAGATATATGAAATAAGTTTTTTTCCAGAGTTGCGGTAATGTTTGAGGCGTGAAAATAAATGTATATTATCATTCGTATGTCTTGCAAGGTATTTCCATGTACACCCATGAGTGTGAGGGTACAAGGTATTTCCTTGCACACCCATGAGTGTGAGGGTACAAGGTATTTCAATGCACACCCATGAGTGTGAGGGTACAAGGTATTTCCATGTACACCCATGAGTGTGAGGGTACAAGGTATTTCCATGTACACACAGGGGTGTGAGGGTACAAGGTATTTCCATGTACACACAGGGGTGTGAGGGTACAAGGTATTTCCATGTACACACAGGGGTGTGACGGTACAAGATATTTCCATTTACACACAGGGGTGTGACGGTACAAGGTATTTCCTTGCACACCCATGAGTGTGACTGTACAAGGTATTTCCATGTACACACAGGGGTGTGAGGGTACAAGGTATTTCCATGTACACCCAGGAGTATGACGGTACAAGGTATTTCCATGTACACCCAGGAGTATGACGGTACAAGGTATTTCCATGTACACCCAGGAGTATGACGGTACAAGGTATTTCCATGTACACCCAGGAGTATGACGGTACAAGGTATTTCCATGTTCACCCAGAAGTATGAGGGTACAAGGTATTTCCATGTACACACAGGAGTATGACGGTACAAGGTATATTTATGTACACCCATGAGTATGACGGTACAAGGTATTTCCATGTACACACAGGAGTGTGACGGTACAAGGTATTTCCATGTCCACCCAGGAGTATGACGGTACAATGTATTTCCATGTACACACAGGAGTATGACGGTACAAGGTATATTTATGTACACCCAGGAGTATGACGGTACAAGGTATTTCCATGTCCACCCAGGAGTATGACGGTACAATGTATTTCCATGTACACACAGGAGTATGACGGTACAAAGTATATTTATGTACACCCATGAGTATGACGGTACAAGGTATTTCCATGTACACACAGGAGTATGACGGTACAAGGTATTTTCTTGTACACACAGGAGTATGACGGTACAAGGTATTTCCATGTACACCCAGGAGTGTGACGGTAAGGAGTATTTCCATGTACATCCAGGAGTATGACGGTACAAGGTATTTCCATGTACACCCAGGATTGTGACGGTACAAGGTATTTCCATGTACACCCAGGAGTATGACGGTACAAGGTAATTCCTTGTACACCCGTGAGTATGACGGTACAAGGTATTTCCATGTACACCCAGGTGTATGACGGTACAAGTTATGTTCATGTACACCCAGGAGTATGACGGTACAAGGTATTTCCATGTACATTGAGGAGTATGACGATACAAGGTATTTTCATGTACACCCAGGAGTATGACGGTACGAGGTATTTCCATGTACACCCACGAGTATGACGGTACAAGTTATTGCCATGTTTTTCCAGGGGTGTGACGGTACAAGGTATTTTCATGTACACCCAGGAGTATGACGGTACAAGGTATTTCCATGTCCACCCAGGAGTATGACGGTACAATGTATTTCCATGTACACCCAGGAGTGTGACGGTACAAGGTATTTCCATGTTCACCCAGGGGAGTGACGCTACGAGGTATTTCGGTGTTCACGCTAGAGAATATTCGATGGATGTACTGCGAGTTTTGTCTGTTCTCTTCGTCGGTCTAATTGTTGCGATATCATGTTATTATCGCAAACTTTGTTCAGTGTATCAATTTGGAAATTAAGCCATTATCCGACGTCGTTGTTGTTGACATCGTTTTCATGAGAATACACCTCACGTCAAGTGTGTAGAGTAACCTAGATCACTTTAGACAGCCAAAACCTTCAGCAAAACCAGTGAACAATTACAACAGGCTCAAATTAAAACGTGACAAACACATGTGTACGCAAGCAGGTACAGACGCGCGCGCGCGCGCACACCCACATATAGCCTGGCGTTGATCATTGCTCATAATCAATCAATGGACTGTCTGGTAAACACCCGACCGTGAACAGACCGCCGCCATATGCAGCGTAAGGCAAGAGATAAACACGTTTTTCAAATAAACATTGTGTGAGTGGAGGATGCTATCAGTAGAGCAGGACATATCTACGTTTTCGGCTTTTGCTTCTTATGGAATCTGTTTCGGCAAATATTCGATCCTAACTATTCTCTGACGTTGACGTTCTGAATTGCTCTGAGGCTACCGACCGTGAAGTATATGTGGCTGTTTGTACTAGTCCGGTATTATGGTACTACCCCACTGAGATATTTTTATCATGGATACCTCACTCAGACACAATATACAGACACCGAGCCGACCAGTAGAGTTTTATCCCCTCAATGCCAAGCACAAGTCAGGGTAACAGCAAGCACTATTTTGTCACATCTGTCGGTATGACGCACCCGGGCATCGAACCCCCGACCTTTCGCTCTCTCGACAGGCGCACTACCCACCAGATCATGGAGCTGGTCACGGACAGTTTTATGTGACGTGTTAACTAAACCTGAAACTAAAACTAAAACCTTGCATTGAGAGACTGTATGAGCTCATTTATAACCGGGAAGTCGAATATGTCTTCGTGTCACAGGGAGTATGGTGGCTGTGCTGTGGGTTTTCTCCGCTTTGTCCTTCTGTCGGATTGTTGGCGCATCAGGTAAAGACCTTTCAACAACTTTGTAAGCATACTCAGTGTATAAGTATGAAAAATAATGTCGCTATGTAACGAGTGATCAGTTCACGTTAACATGTAGATGGGTATTTTTGAGAGTCTACATGCTGATGTCTGTAGCTGCATGTAATTGCTAATCAAGGAGATATTGCTACACTCGAGTATCTGTAAACAGGCTCTGTCATATGTTCTTATGTTTGTATGGTGTGTTGTTTGGAGGCATGGACATGTCATACCTACCCGCAGGCGTAGACTTTGGAGGGAGTTTTTTAGAGCTGAGACGGGTACAGGACGGGCGTCTCACACGTACTAGTTCCCTGTCTTTTACCTACACGAGTGTCTATCAGATGCCATTGATCTTACAACGAGTTGTTTCAAAACGTATCTAGATACGCTTTGTAACAACGAGTTGTAAGATCCATGGTATCTGACAGCCACGAGTACTGTAATCTGTTTCTTACAATGGTATCTGACAGCCACGAGTACTGTAATCTGTTTCTTACACACCCTAAAATCGCACTTTTTAGCATCGGCTCGATGCATTTTGTAAGTTCTCATGAACGCTGTGGCGCATTAATACGTAACACCACCGTCACGAGTGACGTCGTTCCATGTACTGCTTACTACTCATGAATAATGTGACCCTACACAAAAAGGGTTTCCGCCATGTCTGTGGATTATGTCTGTGCAAACAAGACAAAAACAAAGAACACCTGGATGCCGAGTTAAAAGTTTACATCTCAACGAAATTACCAAATGTGTACAATAATGTTTACTTCCGTATGACATCATTACCGGTGACCGACTTTTGTAAAATAGAGTTTACACTGACAACAGTACGCGGGATTTACAGAGGGGGATTTTCGTTGATCGAGGGATCGTATATACACAAATGTGTCCCGTAAGTAATCAGAAACATTCTGACAATTAGCGTACTGTTATTTGTTTACCGTCAGTCATGACGTCACACTTGTACGGTTTCTATTGAATTTACCACATTATTGTGATGTTTATATTTGGAATTCCATTATTAGTGCAACGATACTCTTCCCATGAATATTCTCAAACACATTATCGAGTCAATGCATGCAACAACTGGACGAAAGTATTTCTAAACATGCTACACAGTGTAAAATCTGAATAGTTAGCTTTGTTTACATTTCAGCAAGTGCAGTTTTCCGAGCACAGTGTTCGTTTCCACACCTAATTTATTTCGCATGGTTTCATCTAGATAATTTTCATTGGTGACAAATTTGTCATTTGTTTCTAAAATATATGAGGAATTCAGGGATGCATGTATAGCATTTGAGTTTGAAATATACCTGATCGAATAGGCGTCTCATAACCGGCATTTTGTAAACACAATCCAATATGTCGGAACGCACACTTTGGCGTTCGTCAGTGCGTATTTTCCACAACATTCTAAACGATTCAAGGCTTATCAGCGACGTTTCGGAATTATCATTAGTGATTTGATACCCTTGATCGCTAATATGCCATTTTCTACTTTAATTATTCGAGTACTAGTAAATATCCATTATTTAGATTGTTATGAATTGTTATTTGGCCAGATTTACATTGTACCTTATTTTCAGAAGTCACTTTGTATTTTGAATTTTATTCGACTTCGAAGTCTAATTTGTTTATTATTATTATTATTATTATTATTATTATTATTATTATTATTATTATTTTTAATTATTACCCTTGTGGTCCAACAAGGCGTGGGTGAACATTCGACTGAAGCACAAGCAACTTATCAATCACTTACAATCAGAAAATTAGTCCGTCAACATCTGACCTCAGGTCATCACCATGGAGTAGCCAATCACGGGCCTGGAGTTCGATCTCACACATATGTTTGATACCAGTTATCTCAAATGGGTTTCTCACCCACAGGCGTGTAAGAAACACTGTTTCAATCTCAGCCTTTGGGGAAAAAACAAGGAAAAATCATGCTTGGTTCAAAGCCCACGAATGCATGATCACCCCTGTCGTCGAGGAAAGGTGCGCAACACCAACAAATACAAACGCTATTAAAAGGCTATTACCAGGTGGAAAGAAATTACAGAAAACAACATTACTGTGTCACCAAGAAAGTCATTGGTTGAACTCAAAGCCAGACGGCGCCACAGAAATCTGCAACAGGCGCAACCATTCGTGTCGCATTCGAAGTTGAACAAGGTTGAATGTTACTTTTCCAATTATTGAATGAAACGTATGATATCACGACGTTTGGGGTATTATGAACTGGTTCTTTGACAGAATGCAGACTCTTTTCGATCCGTATGTAGAGAATGAACCTTATCCTGTGTGGTCACAGTCTTGTCCATGACTCTTGCCCTGTGAACCTTACCCTGTGTGGACACTGTCTTGACGATGAACCCTTAACCTGTGTGGACAATAGCTTGGTAATGAATCTTGGACACTGCCTTGACAAAGAACCTTGCACTTGGTGGACACTGTCTTGACAATGACCCTTGCACTTGGTGGACGCTGTATTTAAAATGAACCTTGCACAATGTGAACACTTTCTTGACAATGACCCTTGCCCTGTTTGGACATTGTCTTGACAATGACCCTTGCACTTGGTGGACACCGTCTTGACAAAGACCATTGCCCAGTATGGACACTTTCTTGACAATGACCCTTGCACTTGGTGGACACTGTCTTGACAATGACCCTTGCCCTGTTTTGGACACTGTCGTGACAATGACCCTTGCACTAGGTGGGCACCGCCTTGACAATGACCCTTGCCCTGTGTGGACACTGTCTTGACAATGACCCTATTCCCTGTGTGGACACCGTCTTTACAATGACCCTTTCCCTGTTTGGACACTGTCTTGACAATGACCCTTGCACTTGGATGACACTGTCTTGACGCTGACCCTTTCCCTTTTTTAACCTTGTCTTGACAATGACCCTTGCACTTGGTGGACACTGTCTTGACAATGAGCCTTGCACTGTGTGAACACTGTCTTGACAATGACCCTTTCCCTGAGTGGACACTGTCTTGACAATGACCCTTGCACTTGATTGCCACTGTCTTGACAATTAAACCCTTTCCCTGTTTAGACCTTGTCTTGACAATGACCCTTGCACTTGGTGAACACTGTCTTGACAATGACCTTTGCCCTGTGTGGACACTGTCTTGACAATGACCCTTGCCTTATGTGAACACAGTCTTGACAATGACCCTGTCCCTGTGTGGATACCATCTTGACAATGACCTTTGCCCCGTGTGGACACTGTCTTGACAATGACCTTTGCCCTGTGTGGACACCGTCTTGACAATGACCCTTTCCCTGTGTGGACACTGTCTTGACAATGACCTTTGCCCTGTGTGGACACTGTCTCGACAATGACCCTTGCCCTGTGTGGACACTGTCTTGACAATGACCCTGACCCTGTGTGGACACTGTCTTGACAATGACCCTTGTATTTTGTGGACACTGTTTGACAGTGACCCTTGCCCTGTGTGGACACTGTCTTGACAATGAACCTTGCCCTTTGTGGACACCGTCTTGACAATGACCCTTGCCCTGTGTGGACACTGTCTTGACAATGACCCTTTCCCTGTGTGGACACTGTCTTGACAATGACCCTTTCCCTGTGTGGACACAATCTTGACAATGACCTTTGTCCTGTGTGGACACCGTCTTGACAATGACCTTTGCCCTGTGTGAACACTGTCTTGACAATGAACCTTGCACTTGGTGGACGCTGTCTTTAAAATGAACCTTGCCCTATGTGAACACTGTCTTGACAATGACCCTTTCCCTGTGTGGACACTGTCTTGACAATGTTAACCACAGATGCGCAGAGCATTTCTCTTCGTCTCACGTGAGCTGTGAAACATGGATTTACGGGCGTAGGCTCAAGTGATTTACGTACGTCTTATATATATATATATATATATATATATATATATATATATATATATATATATATATATATATATATATATATATATATATATATATAAAATATATTATATCAGTAACGTCAACCCCAGAGATATACGTCTTATATATATATATATATATATATATATATATATATATATATATATATATATATATATATATATATATATATATATATATATATATATAAAATATATTATATCAGTAACGTCAACCCCAGAGATAAATCACCCGGAACAGATTCCATAGAGAGAAAGAGATTCAGTGATATGAATGGAAGACCTAAAACCAGTGATGACACCAGGTGTTCACAAAAAGTGTAAGCATGTCCTGATCACCAACAACTCACACAATTTGTATTACAAAGTGTTGCCTAAAGCCGCTCAGCATGACTTCTGCCATTCAACGACGGTTATGTAATGGACCAGACAACCCACTAAACAACTGCACCTTTGCAATATTCACTTGTACTACAGTTTGCCCCGACAGAGTGTACGGTGTTGGGTGTCATATTGAGTGTGGGAAGTGTCTCGGTGATCAGGTTTGTAACAAGACTGATGGATCCTGTTGAGTCGGGTGTTCGGACGGCTATGGAGGTGACGCTTGTATAACATGTACTCAATGTTTAACAACAATACCACCGATCCTTAATAGATGATGGAGGGCCAGAACCACTTGTGTAGTAAGAGAAGTATTGAGAAGTTTATTGAGAAGTTTATTCATGCCCCAAAGACTGATTAGTCAAGCTTGATATTAAGATATTTAAATATATACGTGTATATAAATAGTGATATTTGTCCATTTAAAATATGTTATTAAATGTTAATATAATAGGGGCACGATTTGCAAGAAGTGGCCTTTGAAACAGTTGACCACTCAGTCCTCTGGATCTGGCGCAAGTCTGTGTACAAATGCATAAATGTATACTTATCACCACATTAGAGAGCGAGCTGCTTTTGTACGATACAAACACTGACCAATGAACTTATACAGGACAGCTCCAATTCACGACTTTTTGTTTAAACGTGTTTCACCTCTCACTCTTCCTTTCAGACCACACGCTTTTGATCGGTGCTTTTATCGGAGGAGTGGCGTATTTGTTGCTGATCATCGCTGTTGCAGTTGTAGGTGTTGTGTGTTGGTAAGATGAATGAACACCCATATAGTCTTAGAGAACCAAACAATCTATTCTGGTCCGCCGCATAACTTGTGTACAAGTGACGCACAACAAGTAAAAATCAATTGTTAGTGCAAGAGAATTATAGATTATCCGTCCAGCAACTTGGTGATTCACCTGTATTTCATGAAATGGTAACTTTTCTAGGTGCAAAGGAAAGAACACGACAGGCTGCCATTGTCTAGTGCATCACTCACAAGGTAATGCAGATTTTTTTCAAAATATAAGTAGTAAATGTTTTGTTTATGCACGTACATATATATATATATATATATTCATATATGTGTGTGTGTGTGTTTGTGTGTGTGTGTGTGTGTGTGTGTGTGTGTGGACCAATACATTTTCACTGATCATTATCATATCTACCCTGAACTATTTAGAAACTCATCACACATATTTCTTCGTGCTCCATGTGAATTGAAACATAACTCTGACATAAGCAAACACTTTCAGGAAGTTCGAGAGCAAATGGCGACTACAAAAACCATGGCACCCCTGAACAGTCCACCGAGGTGGAGGTGGACAAACTGCATGACAGGATCAGGGAGCTGTTAGAGGAAGCTGGTGGTGTTCACAGTGAATTCAACGTAGGCACTATATATTGGTGGTGTCATATAATGAAAACGATGGCATTTTCAGGAATGATATATCGATTCGACTTTATTTATCACCATAATTTTATCGATGAACTAGTAATTGATATGAAATGCAAGGTAAGAATGGACAATGTTTTTCATCATCAGGATATCCAATTTCAAAATATGTATCATTCCTTGTTTGGAAGACATCTTCGTTTGATCACATATGTAGTTCCAGATGAATGCAATATGTTCCAGCGACTTTCTGTTGGTGCCAATCGACCTCAGCTAAGATCTCGACGGAAGGGAAACAGAGCCAAGAACCGTTATAAAAACATCTATCCTTGTAAGTAATGCCATGCACAATGTTTGTGGGTCTGCATATAGGTGTAAACTGTGAACCACTAGTTGTTGGGCATGGGCCGTTTCTTGTTACAGCATGTCAGTGCTTGATCTTTAACAAAGGAAATACGTTAATTCGTGAAGTGTTGCACATACTTGCATATGCAGCCAGCAGACTAAACAGCATCTCATAAATGCTTCCATCGATTTTTTAAATATTTTCAACAAGTTGCAACAAATCACGTGGCTATCGACTAAATGCATCCAAACATGTTTAGTCTGATTTAGAAATCGATGTAAATGTAGTTTGAAGCACCTTTTACAACTATATTTCAGATGATTTCAACCAAGTACAGCTGACGAAACTGCACAGTGATCCTCTCTCTACCTATATCAACGCTAACTACATCAATGTGGGTTTATCGTCAAATAGTTTCAAGCTAAAGTACTCATGGAAATGAAAAAAACTCAACTGTTTTGCTGGATTTAATAATCCACACAAAGCATTACGTAGATGTAAATAAGAAATAACAAAACAACTGGAAAAGTACAAGTCTGGATTAGCTCGTTTTATCTCAGAGCTCAATCCAAAATGTACTTTACAGGAGGTAATTTGTAGGCACTTTCAACATTCAAAAATAAAACTAAATCCAAATTGACATGGCAGAAATAGGCTATAGGCATTATGCAAATTAGCCTGGAAAAAAAGTTATTAAAACAACAATAAAAATAACAGCTATGTTTATGTACCTAATAATAATGACATGTAAGTTGTTGTTTGAGAAGGGATATGTTACTTTTACGTTCTGATATTTTAACGATGATTCACTTTCCCACAATGCCACATACAAATCAATAACCACTGACAAATCTGATGCACGTGGGTTTCAAGCACCTGTTTTCACCTGTCGTCAAGGTGTCATAGGTCATGGACTTTCACCTTGATCTACTAACACCTGGTTATGCTCAGTTTCACAAGAGTCTGTATTGTTCATATTTTTGCACACTTTTACGTGTAAAAAGACATAAAAAACCTTTGATACGCTGTATTTGTGCCAAGGCCCAATTAGTACTAAATGAGTTGTTTGAATATTTATATATTTTGTACATTAACTGCATTTATTTAAAATCTGAGATCGAAAAAACAGGTTTTTTTCATTTCCGTGAGTACTTATGCATATACAGAAACAAAAGATTACGTGACAACATTTTTATTTCAGGGATATTTCAAACCTCAAGCATACATTGCGACTCAAGGTTTGTATAACTTTCTTTCCTAAAGTGCTCCATTGATTTTAATTCAAAGCACGAATACGTAAACGTCAAACATAGATGTTTTATCATGTCAATGATACAGTTTAAGCAGCACAGATCAACTAACAAGTGTACCTCCCACATTAAGGACACATGCTGTGAGGAGGAATAATGTCTAAAGTGGCGTTAAACACTTCCCTCCATGTTTATCACGATGCAGTAGTTAATGCAATACAGTATCAACTTTAATGATATACATAACCTGATGCTAACCTTTTGTCCAGGGCCAAAACGGACAACAGTTGGTGACTTCTGGCGAATGGTGTTTGAGAAGGAGATAACTCGAGTGGTTATGCTGACCAACCACGTAGAGAAGGACGTGGTAGGACCTATTGCTCTTACGCTACACATGCTTACAACCACACTATATCTGAACCGTAGATGTTCATAATACAATTTATTGTCTGTGTTTCCACACAAGGTCAAATGCGACTCTTACTGGTTGGACGGATATAAACTTGATGTGGGACGATTCCTGATTTCTGTCACCAAGAAGCTACAGAGATCTCACTGGACCTTCAGGAAAATCAACGCCACGTCTAAAGAGGTACTAGATCTAACCATCGAAGTTGTCGTAATTTGTGATTAAATATATATAAAAAACAACAACAGTATTTTGCAATGTTAAATGTTCTTATTTCATGTGAAGACTGGAGAAAGTCTTGTCGTGAATCACTTCCACTTTACGGTGTGGTCGGATGACAGCACCGCAGATGAACTCGCACAAGCGGAGTTTGTGTTCCGAGTAAGAAGAACGCCCAACCCGAACAACTCCCCCTTGCTGGTTCACTGTAGGTAAGTGACATTGTCTGGATGTGGAATCACGATGTCACATATTATTTGCATTATCACTATAGATGTATCAGTACATCAATGGTACAGACCCTGGCTACCTCTGTTAACTTTTAAACGTGTAAAGCCCCGAGGACTCTCCTGCAACCACAAATATAGAAACACAAAACGATTGAATACTGCTTTCACAAACTCTGATGTCGTTAAATGGTACAATCTACTTAGTAAAGTCAAATGTCCTTCAACAGCTTTGTAAGCAAACTCAGTTTCAAGAGAAGACTAAAGCACTGTTGGTTAAAACGTTCTGCTGTCATATGGGAATTTCATTTATCTTGTCAAATGTGGTCTGTATGTATTTGGCTTCAGCCTATCCTTTTGAATTATCAATGTCTATTGTACATGGGGGTTCATTTAATGCCTCACTTGGACATTTGCCTTTATCACCAGCGCTGGGATCGGCCGAACAGGGACATACATCGCTGTGGATTATCTGCTGGATCAGGTTTTCACTGATCACAAAGTGGACGTGTTCGGGGTTGTGAATACAATGCGACAGCAGCGCCACAATATGGTACAGAACGAGGTAGATAAATGATGCCTGTTGAACGTATTAATGATATAATGTATATTCAGGACTGAAATAAGTATAGTTATTGTCACTTAAAAATATGTTTTGTGCACCATATATTTGTTACACCATATACTAGTTTATGTTTGACTGCACCAGGCGTTCTCTAAATGACAGAATTTTGGGCAGCAGTTTGTATAAAAATTATGTTGTTCTCATGTTGATGCCTATTTTACGACATTTATTTTAACATATGTCACAGAGTCAATACCTGAGCGTGTATACCACTCTCTATGAAGCACTCCTGGTCGGGGATACGACCTTGCCCGTGGCAGTATTTAAGCAAGGCGCTGGTCATGGAACATTCACTATGGGGAACATCACAGTACCTCAACTAATAAAGGTGAGAATATACATACCCAGGTGTTGAATTATGAATATTAAAATGGCATCCCAACCTCAATGTTTCTAAAAAAATAAATTTTAACTGAGATCCATCGATATTCTAAAGTTGAGGTTTTAAAAAAAAATTCACTTTGATTTATCAATGTATTGACACTGGTTTTATATATTGACTATTCAGAAATTGGGACGGGAGAGAGGAAATGCCGAATCAGGTAAGAATAGCGGAACAGCACTTGTCACTCACAGTGACGTCATGTTCAGGTAAGTCATATACATCTTCATGTCCCTACGTTCATTGTACGAACACTGAGGGGATCATGACCGCATGAATTCCCTTGTTCCAGGAGGCGGCTACAGGAACATTGTGAGATAATAAACCCATGAATCTCCTTGTTCCAGGAGGCAGCTACAGAAACATTGTGAGATAATTTACCCAAGAATTACCATGTTCCAGGAGGCAGCCACGGGAACACTGAGGAAATAATTAACACATGAATCTCCCTGTTCTAGGAGGCAGCCACGGGAACACTGTGGAAATAATTAACACATGAATCTCCCTGTTCTAGGAGGCAGCCACGGGAACACTGTGGAAATAATTTACACATGAATCTCATTGTTTTAGGAGGTAGCTACATAAATACTGTGGAAGTAATTAACACATGAATCTCCTTGTTCCAGGAGGCAGCTACAAGAACATTGTGAGGGTGAACGGGGGAGCTGATGTTCTAACAGTCATGATGCCAGTATGTAATTGTAAATGATCTAAATATGATACTTATGTGTGGTAGGGTAGGAACGATTTAGATTAGATGCAGTCTGTATCTGGGATAACTTTCAATTAAGAATCATACTGCTGTAAATGCTAGTCCTTATCACAGAATACTTCATATGCTGCACATAGGGAAGTGTAGCAACAAGTAAGTGCTTGTTATTACACGCCAGTTTTGCCATCGAAAGAGAATAGTGAATTCGGTTAACGCCTCTAGACAGTAAAAATGTTTAGCTATACAATGGAGTGTCAGATTCATGTGGTAGGTAAATGTATATTACGTTGATCCAACTATCGAGAACGACATTGCGAATCTGGGAAACGCGACAAAGATTAACCCAACTCACTCACCAACTCGCTTGTTTATACTTGATATGTGATTCAATCTCGGCATAGGGGCTGTACCTACCAAATAACTATTGCACTTTCAATCCTGTTCTTGAACATTTCAGTCCCGACTCTCTCTGAAAGGATACCTAGTAACTGAAACTCCCTCCGTCACCACGGCGTCTTCGTTCTGGGAACTCACAACTAGCCACGAATCTTCTACAGTCATAGTTCTACCAAAGTCACAACAAGTGAGACACCATTTCACTTCTTATGGTATAAGCCCTGAGTTGTATTTCTACAACACTGAAAGTAGTTTAATCTGAATAGACCGTCCTTAATTTTTATGGAAATGATAATTGGTAACAAAGCAAGCCTACATATGTGATTTAGTTTATGATGTGGTTTCTGCGTTGAATCCGATGCACTATATTAGTTGAACTCAAGTAGGCGTTTGTTGGTATAGAGCCATGCTGTCCCTGACAACTCTACAGCAGACAGGTGATATCAAGCAATGATGGGGAGGACTACAAGTAGGTGTTTCTAGGTATAGTACTAGAGTGTCCCCCACTGCTCTACAGCAGACAGATGATATCAGGAATGCTGGGGAGGACTACAAGTAGGTGTTTCTAGGTATAGTACTAGAGTGTCCCCCACTGCTCTACAGCAGACAGATGACATCGGGAATGTTGGGGAGGACTACAAGTAGGTGTTTCTAGGTATAGTACTAGAGTGTCCCCACTGCTCTACAGCAGACAAATTACATCAGGAATGTTGGGGAGGACTACAGGTTGGTGTTTCTAGGTATAGTACTAGAGTGTCCCCACTGCTCTACAGCAGACAGATAACATCAGGAATGTTGGGGAGGACTACAAGTTGGTGTTTCTAGGTATAGTACTTAAGTGTCCCCCACTGCTCTACAGCAGACAGATGATATCAGGAATGCTGGGGAGGACTACAAGTAGGTGTTTCTAGGTATAGTACTTGAGTGTCCCCACTGCTCTACAGCAGACAGATGATATCAGGAATGCTGAGGAGGACTACAAGCTGGTGTTTCTAGGTATAGTACTTGAGTGTCCCCACTGCTCTACAGCAGACAGATGACATAAAGTAATGTTGGGCAGTTTGTACAGGAACTATATTGAAGTTGTGTCAATGATGAGATATACTTGTGTGACTGTAAGGAGCCTTACCATTGACTTCTTAATAATGTTAACTAACAGATGCTGCCCTGTTTCCTGCCAAAATTGGGATCCAGCCTCGACTGGACTCCATTGAGCGTGAAATGTTCCATGATATATGATATCAGTCCAGACATCGTTTTGAGAAATGTGGAAAGAAAAATGGAGGTATGATAAGTTGGAATGGATATCCAAGTTTAGTCTTAATAACGTCATTCACTCGCAGTCAATATGCGAGTTATATAAAACTGTCGGAGTTCAGTCGTAAGTTCAATAAATACATATATATTTATATATAGAGACTGTGGAATGTCCCTATGTATTAGCGCAAAGTACAACGTAGTCATGATAACACTATCCAAGGTACCCTGCATACAGGACAAATACTTGGGAAGGTTTATGTGTGTTTCTGCACAGTAATCCATAGACGTCATTTGACCAGGGAAGGTACCCTACGAATTAACGGGACGTCGTGGTATATAACGTTGACGTATTGTATTTTAAGGGTCACGTATCCTCTCGGCCAGTGCGCGTGTATCTACTGAAGACAATCAACCCAAACGTTGTCCTTGACCTTGTAGCCGAGATGGAGTCACGAAGTGGAGCAACAAGAGCAGAGCCATTTACAATTATGTTTGGGTAATTATGCACTGGGGATTTGTGGATATAATATATTCTTTTTTGTTGATAATGTATAATTTGCTGTAGTGTACATGTAATTATAATTACGAATCCTTATTTAAGAGGTACGTAAATAACTGAAAATATTCACAGAAGGGTTCATCTAAGCAAATGTCAATTCATGGTACAAATACTTTCAGTGAGGGTGAAAGGCGAATGGCTACGTTGTTCTGCATCTTGAACAACATCTTGCAGGGCGTGAAAAATGACAACGAGGTGGAAATCTACAACAACATCAGACGACTCGGGCATCTGTTTGATAACGACCTCACAGAGGTACATATTTGTCTATCTACCTTTATCTCTAGTGACATATTCGTTACACACTGTTACGTTGAGAATCTGCCCATTAACCTCTTTGTGTATCTACCTTCCTGCCTGTCAGAGACTAAAACGTCATGGTGTAATATGCTCTACAACGTCATGACATGACATACTCTATATCATGGTATAGCATACTCTTAGACATGGTAAAACATACTCTAAGTCATGGTATAACATACTATAGGTCATGGTATAACATACTACAGGTCATGGTATAACAAACTCAAAGTCATGATATAGCATACTCTTAATCATGGTACAACATACTATAAGTCATGGTATAACATATTCTACATCGTCATGATATAACTTAGTCTTACAGATTCTTAATGATCAATAACATGTGCTGCCACTCAATAGCACAGATGGGCGGTCGGGTAGCCTAGTGGTTAAAGCGTTCGCTCGTCACGCCGAAAACCTGGGTTCGAATCCCGACATTGGTACAATGTGTGAAGCCCATTTCTGGTGTCCCCCGCCGTGATATTGCTGGAATATTGCTAAAAGCGGCGTAAAACCATACTCACTCACTCACTCACCCAATAGCACTGAAGTCACAACACACACACGATGTTTTTACTAATTCGAATCCCGACATTGGTACAATGTGTGAAGCCCATTTCTGGTGTCCCCCGCCGTGATATTGCTGGAATATTGCTAAAAGCGGCGTAAAACCATACTCACTCACTCACTCACCCAATAGCACTGAAGTCACAACACACACACGATGATTTTACTAATTATGTGATTATGTTCAAGAAACAGTATGTCAAGAGCCTCCCATACATCGATGGTTTTCTACCAACGCATTATTTCCTATTTCACATTATATGGTGTGTAAGCAACGTTAATGTTACATTTGTAAAAGGTAAGAAGTACAGTGTGTGGTTAAGAGATGAGGAAGGTGGCACACACTGATGACATGCACATTCAGGTTAGGAGTACAGTGTGTAGTTAATGAAAGAGGAAGGTGACACCATGTTCAGGAGCCACATGCGTCACGTTTGAATACACGTGTACATACGAAACTGTATATATTTCCAGGTCGAGGTATCTACGTGTTTTGAATTGGCCTCATCCTTCATCGAAACACAAAAGTTGTAGACGACAGTGAAGGTGAATAAATGTGTAAGCAAACTGTCAAGTACAACGAGGTCGGACGAAAACAGAAAAAGTTGTTAAGGATTGTTAAGCACCGACTAGTTTTATAGATTGGATTGGTAGCTAGCTAGAGTTAACTGGCAACCATATTGGAAATACCGACTCTGTTAGATCACGATGTGTTGTTTTACGCTTTGAATATTAATGTATGTATATTATGCTGTGACAGTTTAATGTGTGAGAAAGTGTGCAATGCATGGCTTCACGTATACTTTATAAAAATATAAACTTCCAATTAGAACTCCTATGTATTATTGACCCATCGACACCTTCAAATCAATTCGGTTGTTTTCGAACTAAAGCGCTAAAATAAGACGGAGACCCAATGACGGCAAGGTCTGTTATCACCGACCATTTACTGAGTCTTTAACATCCACGGCTGGCTACAAGCAATGATGCTGAGGTGGCAAGCAGAAGCGTCTTTTCAAATAAATAGGTTTTACATCGACAATGTATGTATTCTATTTTATTTTCCTATCTAGAACAGTTACTTTAAAAACTGTAACATTATCATCAGAAAGCCTTTAATATTTCCTCATGATTTTAGGATATTATGCATTCATCTAAATGTCATGTAAAGCTATACTGAATATTGTACTTATTGCGACTTTGTTAATATCAGTGTACTGAACATTTTTGTACATTTGTACAATTCAGACGGACTCTCATCAACATCTTATCGATATGTTTAATGTTTATATGGTCAATATGCTGGAACCTTACATCCGCGTAACAAGGAAGTGTACACTACAAAAGCTGCTTTCAACTGATAACTTGGATATGATGGATCTGACATCAACTGAGAACAATCTTATCTGCCTACATTCAACAACTGCAGGCCAGGGTACATTATCCACATGTAGACTGGAGAATATTGCAGGGAAAATATGATGCATCGACGGCGTATACGACATCACAACACACGACTCACACTTGTTGCAACGTCCGTGATGCATGGAGTTGATGTCATCGACGTCTGTGTGTTATTAACTTGCCGAGAAAATATTTCCCCTGATAGTAGTGAGTGAGCGACTTTGCTGGTTTAAAATCGCTTTGAACAATACTTCCTTTATATCAAAGAGCGTCAGTTTTAGAGGAAAGCCAATCGTGACGCAGATATGCAAATTGTTGCCACTTTGGGTGTTGTGCCGACAGGCTAAGGCCCCTTTTGATCTGTAGCATACCATTCCCGTAGGGCACTAACTGCCCAGTATATACCTGTACAAACTACTGCGTCATAGTATTAGAGCTGGTGAGAATAATGTATATGTAGAATCGAATATGGTGACATGAGTTACCTCCCTTCCTTTGTCTGAGGGACACAGTTTCATCGTCTCAACAGAACCAATACATACAGTAAACTGTGTATTAAGATTGTTAATAATATACTTCAGAGTGAAAGACTGAGTTTTCTGATGTTGGGAAATGTGATATTTGATATTTGATATAAAAGTGTCTAGCTCATACACAAACTGACTTCCTATTTACGTTAGTTCTACATTGACATGGCAGAACAAAGACAGATGGTCATTTATGGAGTTAATATCGCTTCTTGCCATTTGTTGTTCTCTTAAACTGTATCAACTGTACATTTCTCATTTAACTTGCCAATCGAAACGTTTGTTTTGCAAAACGCGATATTTGTTACTTCACCAATGTGTATTCTTTCACTTTCAAAACGGTCATGTTGATTTCAAGGATATGATTTTTGTTGAAGTGGATTTTGTATATAATCCAAATGTATGATAAAGAATTTACTTTGGCATCTATATTTTTTTGCAAAAACGGAATTACTTTGTAAGTCGCAAATACAAGAGGTGGTAGGAAGAATTTACGTTTCAGGGTTTACATTTGTAATAAAATAATTCAATTTTCCTGTAGACAGCCACACAAACGGTATATAGTACTAATCTCGTGCCACTCGTAAAAACTTAGTATATCCTTTACCACCACCCCTCTCTCTCTCTCTCTCTCTCTCTCTCTCTCTCTCTCTCTCTCTCTCTCTCTCTCTCTCTATATATATATATATATATATATATATATATTTCACTGTCATATATACTAATCCGTCAGGTAACAATCTATAATCGCGTGTAACGCGGCTTATGTTGGGGACAGGATGATATATATTTCTATACTTAGTATTTGTTATTTACGAATTCAATGTATTTACAAAAGACACTGTTCCTGGAAAATATGACTTCCGCTTACAACACTGATAAGAATGACGTTTTCAATTCTGAAAGTTAGCACTAAAGCCTCTGGCTCAGAAGGTATCAATACATTCGTTACACGGTTAGTAAACAGAGTGTACAGGCTCTCTCCCCACAGTGAACATGCCCTTTCAACAGATATGATTGAGCAGTGTGGCCTAAACAGTTGACGCCTCCTACTTCGCATGAGAGATATGCAACTTCCTGGTCGAATAGAAATGGTGTACACTGTGATCACAAGTTAGGCATTTATATACGGAAAACCGAAAAATGACCTTTGTGTTAATACATTTTCACCTTTGACGAAATCCTGACTGCACGCTGATCAATACATCCCTGGTTTGAACGTGTGCGCCTACTATTGGGCATTATGACTGATGGTGTTCAACATACCTGTGCACATCCACTGACTGGTGTTCCAGTAACTATTAAGTTAATGTAAGTCTGTTATAAGTCGACTGGGGGCATGAAAAACGACTGAAATTTTCACAAAAGCAAACTAAAAACATTTCATATACTCACAGCATATAAAACGTCACTGCAAGAGACTAGCCGTTCTCGATAATCCACCGATGGCTATGGAAATGAAACGAATTGACCACTGAAAATCAGTGATGACGCAGTCCACTGTACGATACCCGCTATATCATTAGTTTGCGTTATGAATCACTGTCAAGAACGTCATAAGTATAGAACCTTCAACAGAAGAGATATTTCTTCCCTGCCTGCTGGTAGAAGCAGTATAGATTGTGTGTGCGACTATAACCATATCTTATGTTTCGATAAGAGAAGAGTTGAAACGCATTTCATGTGGAAGTTGCAGAAAATGCTTGCTATCAGTTTATTGTTGTAATATAATCCTCTGGTTGTGGGTGATGATTCAAAGCATACAGAATCGAAGAGGAAAATAAAATGTGATAATTTAAAGGGATACTAATACGATATATGATGGGAGTGACTAAATAACTTATTAATCAACCCCCTAACTGTGTACACAGCCAAGCAGTTGTCCAGCCAGACCAGGATAACTTCTGTTCCCTTTCAATGTGACAGGTTGAAAACGCACAGTCGCATGTCAAATTATCTGTCTCTGTGAAAAGTGAAGAACAGACCGAATTCGAAATTTGTTTTAAAGTTTATTTTCACAATATGATCAACATCTTTACGATTTCCCTGATAAACCCCAGTACACTTTCAATGTTTGACAGGAGCAGTTTTTAGTCATGGGCTTCCCGAAGATCGATCAGACTATAAAGAAATAGATACATAAAACAATTTACTTTTGACTTTCACTTAAGTATGTTTTTTATACATGATAAAGATTATCGAAGGAACGTAGCCAATATTTACACAACCAGGGTTGAGCGAGCACGAATCATAACACAAACTATATGTTCAACTCGTTATTTGTGACTTTGAGAGTGTGAGTGGGTTGGGTTTAACGCCGCTTTTAACATTATTCCAGTTATATCACGGCGTGTCAGCTTAATGTGGGAGGAAAGCCCGAAGTGATGCAGGTCTCAGACGTTTACCACTTCGGTGAAACCCACGAGCACGGGTATGGTGCTGACAAACCTAGAAACATAATCGGGGTGAACCGGGATCATAGGTTTCTGGAGTGCCTAAGGGACGCAACTCTACACAGCGAATTGCGGCGCCTACGACGACTGGGCCATCCGTGACCCGCGACTTTGAGAATACATGAGAACAAAAGAAAATGCAAAATACAATAAGATCTCTGCTCTCTGTATTATATGTGTTTTATAGTATCAAAGTACAATCCTTTGTTGTATTTGTTTGCTGTTAAGTAGGGTTAAAAGAAAGTGTAATCCAATCATTAAAATCTCTATCTCTATTTTAGATAAGCTCAGTTTAGCTGTGATAAGAACGTTTGTGCGGCAAAATCGGCTTAGTTCCGTATTCAATTCAATACACTGATACGCCCTCAAGTGCGCATAGCATGACTGACAGTATGGTTGTTGTGGAAATATCAATGTATTGTGAATCGAATTTATTGAATCACCATGATAAAAGGCACACATACAGCTTTGCAGTATGAATCACTGATGCGCATAAAATACACTTGCCGAATTCCCTGCTCCTGTGTTGACATATTTCTTTTCTCAACTTTGACGTGTGTGAGATTAATTTAAGCCTAAATATCCACGCCTTCGTTGTTGTATTGTACTGTTGGTCTGATGGTCTCGTACAGTTCTGTCTGCGTTCTATGCAGCGATGTATAGTTGTTTTCAGAGTCATTCGATGTCACAGACGTGGTCACGATAGGTCCTGCAGAATTCATTGACTTCTCCCTGTCAAGATGAAGAGAAATGATGACCAGTTATACCTCGCTCCTCACTCTTTTGCCAATTAAAAGTTATGGTCAACACTGACCATGAATGTATTAACAAAACAAAATGAAAATAGATATGTAGGAGTCTGATATGTAGCTGCTGGATATGCCTATCATACTATCATATTATAAGCTATCGCTGGGGGAAGTATATGTTGGCCCAAGGACCTCATGTTGGTGATAATCGGGATCAGATGGTCAGCCTCTAAGGCAAGTTGCTCATTCTGTCAGCCACTGGTTAACCTGATCAAGGCCAGCGTGTTAGAACTGCAATAGTGCTGACTGCGGCGTTATGCAACACTTACGCAAATATACATTCTGCCCATTGTACCTTATAATACGTCTTCTCCACAAACACCACACGCCACCAATAGCAGCAACAACGACAAGCATCGCCACAGCACCAAGAATGCCAGATACCACTGGGTATAAACCGCCACCATCTGATTCTGCATACATAGAACAACCCAAGTAATGTATTTGTTCAAGGTCTCTCTCCTATTCATACAACGAACATATTTGAACTTTAAACTCATATGCACCACACATGTAACCAACAAAAACACTGACTGAATGTAATTAATTGTTAATGTCTTTAATAATTGGCTAATAATGTTTTCAATATTGGACCTGTATATGTCTAATATGGCCCTGTTTTCAGTATTAAGTGAGTTGCCGAAAGTCGGTAGTGCATTCCCCTTGTTTCTTAGTATAAACGCCGTGATATAACTGGAATAATGTTAAATGCAACTTTAAACCCAAACTCACTCACTCACTCTAAGTATACAGTTATGATGTTTTAACAAAAATAGTCTTAAACAATGTGGATATGTATATCTCAAAACTCTTACTTTGATTTAGTGTGCAGAATTCCCCAGTCAATCCCTCCTTGCAACCTCTCAGACATCTTCCGTTGGTGACATGTGTCATTGTCTCGACACGCATCACAGGTTTCTGAACAGTTGGCGCCGTACTTCATCCAGATACATTCTGATATCAAACAAAATATTGTAAAAACCTGATGTCATGTTTCTCTCAGTCCCATCTGGCAACGATTTACTGGTAATTCCACATCGTAGAAACTCTAGTGATGGATACACATTGTTAATTTTAGAATATTCAATTTTCGTAAATATATAAAACACAGAAAGCCATCCAATCTAGAAACTAATAGCATAATTCTTACTCTGCTTGCACAGGTGCCCTGACCATCCGTCACTGCAGCCTCTTGGACAAGTTCCGTTGATATAGTGACACGGGTCACCGTCAAGACATGCACCGCATGAACCCGAACACTTGTCTCCGAACGTCCCAGAAGAACATTCTGAAGTTGCGATACAAACATTGTTGATTCATGTACATAAAATTGTATTAGAATAGGATCTAAAACTGTATCGTTATAATTGTCAGTTCAGCTAAGTGAGTGAGTGAGTGAGTGAGTGGGTGAGTGAGTGAGTGAGTGAGTGAGTGAGTGAGTGAGTGAGTGAGTGAGTGAGTGAGTGAGTGAGTGAGTGTAGCGCCGACGTGAACAGTATTCCAGGTATATCATGGCGTGTCAACTTGATAAGGATGGAAAGCCCGAAGTGATGCAGGTGTCAAACGTTTAACGCTCCGAAGAAAGCCACGAGCGCAGGTATGGTGCTGATAAACCGAGAAAAACAATCGGGGTGAAATGGGATTCGAACCACAATCATCTTGCGTAACCAAGGGGCAAACTCTGCAAGCATTTCATGCTTCTCTCAATCCCATCTGGCAACGATTTACTGGTAGCTCCACATCGTAGAAAGGCTAGTGGCTTTAGAATATTTAATTTTCGTCAATGTATATAACACAGAAAGGGTATTCAATCTAGAAACTGATAGCATAATTCTTACTCTGCTTGCACAGGTGCCCTGACCACCCGTCACTGCAGCCTCTTGGACAAGTTCCGTTGACACAGTGACACGGGTCACCGTCAAGACATGCACCGCATGAACCCGAACACTTGTCTCCGAACGTCCCAGAAGAACATTCTGAAGTTGCAATACAAATATTGTTGATTCATGTACATAACATGGTATTAGAATATGATCTAAAACTGTATCAGGCGAGTGAGTGAGTGAGTGAGTGAGTGAGTGAGTGAGTGAGTGGGTGGGTGGGTGGGTGGGTTGAGTGAGTGAGTGAGTGAGTGAGTGAGTGAGTGAGTGAGTGAGTGAGTGTAGTGCCGATGTGAACAGTATTCCAGGAATTAGACGGCGTGTCAACTTGATAAGGGTGGAAAGCCCGAAGTGATGCAGGTGTCAAACGTTTAACGCCTCGGAAAAAAGCAACGAGTGCAGGTATTGTGCTGATAAACCAAGAAACACAATCGGAGCGAACCGGGATTCGAACCACAATCATAGGTTTCTTGCGTGACCAAGGGGCAAACTCCGCAAGCATTTTGCACTAAATGTTATTAATATATGCAAATTCTAACTACCTGCCACACAGTCCAATCCCTGCCAACCTGGTCTACACGCTTGATCTGAAACGACAGTACAGATTCTCAGAATACATTCGCACACACTATTTACTTCGTACTCATATATTCTTCGTGTATTTCACCACAAGTTTCATTGAGACCTTCTCCACTTGTATAAATAGCAAGGTTATGGTAATTTTGCTACACATGCAAGTTAGGTTACAAATTTGTCTCTGAGATTCCATTACTTTGGCGTGTTCAATTAGACTTGTAGTGTTCACTCACTTTTCACACAACCTGTTCCTGGATTGCTACAGTTGTGAACACATTCACCTGTCACGTGATTACATGAGGCATCAGGATGTCTGCAGTGTCTGTCGTCACACTTGCGGGAACAGTTAGCACCATAGTGTCCTTCCTCACATGCTACAGTAGATTAATGCATTATACTGGGCTACTTAACTTCAATCTTGGTGTTTCGGTAAATACGCTAAATAAGTAGTTGCTTGAGACAGACACGCAATGTCTTACGAAGAACTAAGTTATATTAAAACGTGTGATTTCGCAACTCTGATCATAACTATTCCACGCAATAAAGGTAAGAATAAAATATATACTTCACAATGTGGACATCACAACTGAGAGTGGATATGGAACTAGGATATTGAAATATGAAACAAGTAAGATGATCGACGTTGATGATGTTAACTTATGCAGAAAAAAGAAATAAATTGACTAATTTATGTGATATTTCACTTATGTTGCATACAACAAAAGACATTTTGTAACTTGTGACCACATTGGAAATATAGCGGCTTAACCTGTTAACGGAATCTGACGTTACAGATATAGGGCTCAGAAAGTGCACATTCATTTCTCGAAATACATTGAGGTTAATATTTGAGATACCTCTTCATACTTGGTCCAAGTTTAGGGATATTAAATATTACGCCTGTCAAACAGTATTCACTTCTTGTTTGTTGAAAGTGTATTCTATTTATGCTACTCTGTCAAATTGTGTACATCACAATGCGGTTATGACATATGTATATGGGTATGAATGATTTATGTTCAGGGTACTATACAGGTAGGGCGATTGCCGTTGGTGATACTGAAAATGCTACTTCATGCACATCAAAGAAAACATGAAATTTCACTCACGTCGCATACAGTCGGGTCCTCTGTAACCTGCACGGCAACCCTCAATACATTCACCAGTTACCTGGTCACAACGAGAGCTGTCCCCCCTGCATTCCCTTAAGCGGCAATCAGTGGAGCAATTGAGGCCGTATCTCCCATGTTCGCATTCTGTACATAAATCACGGGAAATGTTTCGGATCAGTTGCAGGTACAAACACGTTCTTTCCTTATTGGCTGTATAGTGTGCACGTGCATTTAGAAACCCCCAAGGAGTAATCGACAGAGTTGTTTCCCCGGAGAACTCTCCACTTCCCGCGCGTATAGTTGAAACAAAATATGACAGATGATGACTACCTGACACTTGTTTATGGATACAAAGCACTATATTCTATCCATCTACTTATGGGAGTCCCTTCATTAGTTGACCTGTATTCAGTTGATATATGTGCATGTCAATATTTTTACAAACGTTTGGATTAATGTACATCAATAAGAATATCATTATCTGGAAGAAACTATTAAATAGGGAAAATGCCAGCAAGACACAGAGATCAATTTAAAATTACAAAATCTCATTTCTGGGTCATTTGAAATGATATTAAGAAAATCCCTCTGATCATCATGATCATGAAATATGCACAAACCTCTGAAGTTTAGTACAACGTTAGGTTTTTGAATTGATCAAATTCATTGCAAATCTTAACAATCACCAGATGTTACTATGTAGACAGGATCTCATTTTGACTTTTACAACTGCCCAGGTGCTTGTGGATACCAAAGTTAACAGTTTATTAATAGAGGAAAGGGTATTTGGCATTGGTGAACTTCCACACGAACAGCCCAAGAGAAGAGATAAGAAGAGAAGTGGCAGAAGCTCATAACACATAACACGTTACATGTACATCAGACAGGTTTATCGCTTTGAGAGGAATTAAGAAATTGGAACAGTAATATCTGTATTTGTATCTGGTATCTAGTAACAACAAAACATGGTTAAGATAAGAAAACTACATCAATAGATTAGATTCATTAAGTAGTAGTGACATGGACTATTTGGTTGCTGTAAGCTGTAAGTTTCACAGACATAAACAGGTTAAAATTAATGCAGCCATAGACAGTTACAGTATAAAACAGTACCTTTCTTCACGTGAAAGTTTACAATGTCTTTTCCAAATATGGACTTATACAATTCACAAAATCTGTAAGCCACTATTTATATATTTCATCAATAATGCATTTATGTGAGACGGCGAGGTAGCATATGTTTGAATTAACACCCTTGTCTATGTTTCAACACTGACAATGGGCAATTGTTGCCTGTTCGCACCGCGCCTTAAAATGTACCGTTTAGCCCATGCAAGTCAAGGATTGAAAAATATATTTGTAAAAGACTCTATAAGCACATATAGTCCGGTCCGGCAACAGTTTTAAATTTGGTAGATATGTGCCTCAAATATTACCATTGACCTCTACCTCACAGAAGTCCATTATAGGTGTTATGACTCCTGGTTGGTCTTTGTTGATGGTGGTGGTGTACAGAAGGAGATATCGCCCTCTACTGTAACACGTGACATGCAACACATCCGGTACGTCAGTTCCGTGTCCATTCCCAGTGACGTTGTAGCAGTTGTGGCCACTCGGTATGTTGACAGAGTTGGTCACATACACCTGGATTCCGTTCCTCCGAGCTTTAACTAGAGATAAAGATGCTGAACTTGCAATCGATAATGGCGATACATTTACAAATGATATTTCATTTCATAAAAGAGGGATCTGAGTGTATATTTAAACAGTTATAACACTTACAGTCTCTTCTGAAGGAGATAGTGACGTCATTCATCAGTGTTCTGTTTTCCAGATCAGCGCGCCACCAGATGTAGTTTGCACCCGTGTTATTGGTGAAGAAGCAGCTGTTTGCGATGTGTTCAGGAGTTGCAGCTACCTTCCCGTCCGCAGCTCTGTGTGGTGGTGTGTTGAGGTGGGTAGGACTTGATGCAAACGCACTGTCAGTGAGATTCAGGAGGATGTTGCCTGAAGTAAGATTCATATGTGTCATTGTAACTAAGACGTTTGAGCTACCAATGCATTAACGTCATGCATTTTTTGAGGATTAAGATAAATATGTAATCACATTTTAGGAAGCAAGAAACAGTAACACTATGAGCAGTAGATCTATCGTGGTAATATTAAAACAAATGTCTATGATATATCTGCCAAACAATGAACGCTATTTCAATAGCGTTATGAATGTTTATTTATTGTTTCTCAAAAGCTACACGTCAAAACTCCACACGCAGCATTTACATTTGAACATAACAATATAAGGTGCATTTTCTGCACATTTAAGTGACCTACTTGTAAGCAGGTTATCTTACCACCATACATGTATGTGAGTTGGGTTAAACAGTGAATGTACAATGAGAAGGCAGACATGTTGCAATGTGTGTAAACTTAATAACGGAAATAATTCAAGTACTGACATCTATCGTTGATACATTTTATAGACAAATAACAATATGTGGAATGCCGTTTTTAAATGAACTGTTGTGGTAGCTTGCGATGGAATTATAACACACTGAACATGTAAATTATATTTATTCTGAAATTACACAACAAAACCGAGCTGTGTACAAAGGGCGTATTGTACATATTGACAAAATGCAACTGAAATAACATGTGTCAGACATTGTTTTGCTATGTTTTTATCTGAAATTACACAATATCCCCTAGCTTGTACACAGGGCATATTTTAAACTTTAGCAAAAGACAAAGTAGAAAGGGAAATGTATCTACCGTGCATGTTATTGAAAATAACGTACGTTTGTGACAGGTCGGCCCCGACCACCCCGGGTAACAATCCCCACTTGCACAGCCAGAGGAGGAGTTGCACGTGTTTGGAGGACAGTTGCACCGATAGTCACAGTCGACTCCATAGGTACCAACCGGACACGTCCCTGAAATTGAGGTATATGTATACATATCATTCAGATGGAATTTGTATAACACCTCGCATATGCAAGATAAAGTCATTGATAAATAATATGATAATCTGCCGTTACATATTCCCTATCACGTCCCTAAACCAAATATAGACCTCACATGATGCAGATAGGAACGTATACGTAGAGGATAGGTAGAATAACAACACGATGCCCTCCATCACTGCAAGTTTACACTGTAAAGTGAACAGCAAAAGGTGTGAATTCACTTATGGTACGCGATCCACGTTTCATTCATATATGTGTGTTTCTAAGTTACCCAAATACAAATGAGCGCCTGTTAGGTTTGCATTTTATTTAAACACAAACACGAAGTGTATTATGTTTACAGGAGTGTGCAGAAGTCAAAAAGAAAGAAGCACATTTTCAAATCTTCATGGTCGACTGAACCATTTCAACCATTGTCCTTTTCTTATATAGTAGTCCATGTCAACATATAATAAAATCACTTCCTTAGAGATAAACGGCTACACCCATATGTTGGTGAAAATAGGTCGGTCTTTTGAACGACAAGTTGATCAACCATGACAAAATCTAATCAACCAGGTAAAACGATAAATAGACAAAGTCCAACTGGAAACGCCTAAATTTCTGTTGCTCATACTGACACAGTTAGCCACTATAAATGTCACGAGGAACAAGTAAGGACTAAATCTGGTGACGGCCATGTTCGATTTGGTCCTTCTTAGTGTTATTGTTTTAGTCTGGTGTGCTGATGAAGTTCAAGGTAAGTTAAAACAAATGAACGTAGTGGATACAATCAGGTCAATTCTCTAAATGAGTCGGTCACAGGCAGCCCACTTATCTTGAAATGAATGTGTATTGTTATTATTTGTGTAATACAAATTCCATCTGAATGATATGTATACATATACCTCAATTTCAGGGACGTGTCCGGTTGGTACCTATGGAGTCGACTGTGACTATCGGTGCAACTGTCCTCCAAACACGTGCAACTCCTCCTCTGGCTGTGCAAGTGGGGATTGTTACCCGGGGTGGTCGGGGCCGACCTGTCACAAACGTACGTTAGTTTTAATAACATGCACGGTAGATACATTTCCCTTTCTACTTTGTATTCTGCTAAAGTTTAAAATATGCTTTGTGTTTATGCTCGGGCATGTTGTGTAATTAGAGAAAAAAAACAACAACGTTATTTTACAGCAAAGCAATGCTTGAAACATGTTATTTAAGTTGCACCTAGTCAATATTTACAATAAGCTTTATCCAAAGCTCGGTTGTGTTGTGTAATTACAGATTAAATATCATTTATCATTATATTCAATGTGTTATAATTCCGTCACCAGCTACGGCAATATTGGCGCTTGACCTGTAAGTAACAGACTCTTCCAAGTAATGGTCTAGCTAGGCCTTAGATACTTATTATAATTCATTTTAAAACTTCATTCCTCATACTGGTATTTGTCCATGACAATTAATCTGTCAACTATAGATGTCAGTACCTGAATTATTTCCGCTTTTAATTTTACACACATCACAACATGTCTGCCTTCTCATCGTACATTCACTGTTTAACCCATGTCACATGCATGTATGGTGGTAACATAACCTGCTTACAAGTTGGCTAAATAAATGTCCAGAAAGTAAATGCACCTTATATTGTATGTGTTTGACATAATCTAGTGTATGTTCAAACGTAAATGCTGCGTGTGGAGTTTTGATGTGCAGCTTTTGACAAACAATAAATAAACAATCACAACAAAACTGAAATTAATTTGTGATATTTTGGCAGATAAATTATAGACATATGTTCTCATAGTACCACTATGGATCTACTGCTCATGGTGTCACTGTTTCTTGCTTGCTGATATGTGATTACATATTATTCATAATCCAAAGAAAACAATGCATGACGTTAATGCATAAGTAGCTCAAACGTCTTAGTTACAATGACACATATGAATCTTACTTCAGGCAACATCCTCCTGAATCTCACTGACAGTGCGTTTGCATCAAGTCCTACCCACCTCAACACACCACCACACAGAGCTGCGGACGGGAAGGTAGCTGCAACTCCTGAACACATCGCAAACAGCTGCTTCTTCACCAATAACACGGGTGCAAACTACACCTGGTGGCGCGCTGATCTGGAAAACAGAACACTGATGAATGACGTCACTATCTCCTTCAGAAGAGACTGTAAGTGTTATAACTGTTTAAATATACACTCAGATCCCTCTTTTATGAAATGAAATATCATTTGTAAATGTATCGCCATTATCGATTGCAAGTTCAGCATCTTTATCTCTAGTTAAAGCTCGGAGGAACGGAATCCAGGTGTATGTGACCAACTCTGTCAACATACCGAGTGGCCACAACTGCTACAACGTCACTGGGAATGGACACGGAACTGACGTACCGGATGTGTTGCATGTCACGTGTTACAGTAGAGGGCGCTATCTCCTTCTGTACACCACCACCATCAACAAAGACCAACCAGGAGTCATAACACCTATAATGGACTTCTGTGAGGTAGAGGTCAATGGTAATATTTGAGGCACATATCTACCAAATTTAAAACTGTTGCCAGACTATATGTGCTTATAGAGTCTCTTACAAATATATTTTTCATCCCTTGATTTGCTTGGGCTAAGCGGTAGATATTTAGGTGATATTAACTTCCGGCGCGTACATGCAACAATTGCCCATTGTCAGTGCTGAAACATAGACAAGGGTGTTAATTCAAACATATGCTACCTCGCCGTCTCACATAAATGCATTATTGATGAAATATATAAATAGTGGCTTACAGATTTTGTGAATTGTATAAGTCCATATTTGGAAAAGACATTGTAAACTTTCACGTGAAGAAAGGTACTGTTTTATACTGTAACTGTCTATGGCTGCATTAATTTTAACCTGTTTATGTCTGTGAAACTTACAGCTTACAGCAACCAATTGGTCCATGTCACAACTACTTAATGAATCTAATCTATTGATGTAGGTTTCCTATCTCAACCACGTTTTGTTGTTACTAGATTATTGATACAAATACAGACATTACTGTTCCAATTTCTATATTCCTCTCAAAGCGATAAACCTGTCTGATGTACATGCAACCTGTTATGTGTTATGAGCTTCTGCCACCTTTCTTCTTATCTCTTCTCTTGGGCTGTTCGTGTGGAAGTTCACCAATGCCAAATACCCTTTCCTCTATTAATAAACTGTTAACTTTGGTATCCACAAGCACCTGGGCAGTTGTAAAAGTCAAAATGAGATCCTGTCTACATAGTCACATCTGGTGATTGTTAAGATTTGCAATGAATTTGATCAATTCAAAAACCTAACGTTGTACTAAACTTCAGAGGTTTATATGTGCATATTTCATGATCATGATGATCAGAGGGATTTTCTTAATATCATTTCAAATGACCCAGAAATGAGATTTTGTAATTTTAAATTGATCTCTGTGTCTTGCTGACATTTTCCCTATTTAATAGTTTTCTCCAGATAATGATATTCTTATTGATGTACATTAATCCAAACGTTTGTAAAAATTATGACATGCACATATATCAACTGAATACAGGTCAACTAATGAAGGGACTCCCATAAGTAGATGGATAGAATATAGTGCTTTGTATCCATAAACAAGTGTCATGTAGTCATCATCTGTCATATTTTGTTTCAACTATACGCGCGGGAAGTGGAGAGTTCTCCGGGGAAACAACTCTGTCGATTACTCCTTGGGGGTTTCTAAATGCACGTACACACTATACAACCAAGAAGGAAAGAACGTGTTTGTACCTGCAACTGATCCGAAATATTTCCCGTGATTTATGTACAGAATGCGAACATGGGAGATACGGCCTCAATTGTTCCACTGATTGCCGCTTAAGGGAATGCAGGGGGGACAGCTCTCGTTGTGACCAGGTAACTGGTGAATGTATTGAGGGTTGCCGTGCAGGTTACAGAGGACCCGACTGTATGCGACGTGAGTGAAATTTCATGTTTTCTTTGATGTGCATGAACTAGCATTTTAAGTATCACCAACGGCAATCGCCCTACCTGTATATTACCCTGAACATAAATATTTCATAACCATATACATATGTCATAACCGCATTGTGATGTACACAATTTGACAGAGTAGCACCGCTAGCATAAACGTTTAACAAACAGCAAGTGAATACTGTTTGACAGGCGTAGTATTAAATTTATTGAATTTATGGATGAACAACTTTTTTATTACAATTAAGAGCAACGTTTCGGTGTAGGTTCTAACACCGTTATCAAGCTGAAAAGACAGTACAGATCAACCTACACCAAAACGTCGCTCTTAATTGTAATGAAGTTGTTCATCCATAAATTCTTATCCTTACTTAGTACTCCAACTTCTAAATGTCTATCAAAGAAGTTGGTCACAAGTTACGAAATGTCTTTTGTTGTATGCATCAAAAGTGAAATATCACATAAATTAGTTAATGTATTTCTTGTTTCTGCATTAGTTAACATCATCAACGTTATCATCTTACTTGTTTCATATTTCAATATCCAAGTCCCATATCCACTGCCAGTTGTAGAAACATTGTGATTTATACATTGTTTTCTTACCTTTATTGTGTGGAATAGTTATGATCAAAGTTGCGAAATCACACGTTTTAATATAACTTAGTTCTTCGTAAGACATTGCGTGTCTGTCTCAAGCAACTACTTATTTAGCGTATTTACCGAAACACCAAGATTGAAGTTAAGTAGCCCAGTATAATGCATTTATTCTACTCTAGCATGTGAGGAAGGACACTATGGCGCTAACTGTTCCCGCAAGTGTGACGACAGACACTGCAAACATCCTGATGCCTCATGTAACCACGTGACAGGTGAATGTGTTCACAACTGTAGCAATCCAGGAACAGGTTGTGTGAAAAGTGAGTGAACACTACAAGTCTAATTGAACACGCCAAAGTAATGGAATCTCAGAAACAAATTTGTAACCTAACTTGCATATGTAGCAAAATTACCATAACCCTGCCATGTATACAAGTGGAGAAGGTGTCAAGGAAACGTGTGGTGAAATACACGAAGAATATATGAGTACGAAGTAGATGGTGTGTGCGAATGTATTCTGAGAATCTATACTGTCGTTTCAGATCAAGCGTGTAGACCAGGTTGGCAGGGATTGGACTGTGTGGCAGGTAGTTACAATGTGCTTATGCTGATTACATTTGATACAATATATGAATGAATACAGTAACCATGAATAATACTTCATGTATTCATGGGGACACAGGTGGCCCCCTCGTCTAAGGCGCCGCAATTTGCTTTTGCAGAGTTCGTCCCTTAGGAATGCTATAAACCTATGATTGTGAGTTCGAATCCCGGTTCGTCCAGTGTATGTTTGTAGGTTTGTCACTACAATACCCTCGTTCGTGGGTTTCTCAGAAGCGTTAAACGTCTGAAACCTGCATCACGTCGGGCGTTCCACCATTAATAAGTTGAAAAGCTGTGATATTCCTGGAATGCTGTTCAAAGCATTGCTAAACTCATTCTCATACAAACTGATCTGAATGCTTTTGACATAAACTTACCGCCTGTGATCATAATTATCCACATAAAAAAATATCCTTCAGCATTGTTTTAATGAAGCCCGAACTTATCATTATAACGAGACAGTTTTAGATCATATTCTCATTCAATGTTATGTAAATAATGAATCAACGATGTTTGTATTGCAACTACAGAATGTTCTTCTGGGACGTTCGGAGACAAGTGTTCGGGTTCATGTGGTGCATGTCTTGACGGTAACCCGTGTCACTATATCAACGGAACTTGTCCAAGAGGCTGCAGTGACGGGTGGTCAGGGCACCTGTGCAAGCAGAGTGAGCTTGATGCTATCAGTTTCTAGATTGGATATGCTTTCTGTGTTATATATTAGCGAAAATTATATGTTCGAAAATTAACAATGCGTATCGGTGTATTACTACGATATGGAGCTACCGTGATGAAGTTGGCAGATTAGATTGAAAGAAACATGATATCGGTTTTTACAATATTGTGTTTGATATCAGAATGTATCTGGATGACGTATGGAGCCAACTGTTCGGAAACCTGTGGTGCGTGTCGAGACAATAACACGTGTCACCCTGACAACGGAACTTGTCCGGGAGGTTGCAGGGAGGGATCGACAGGGGAGTTCTGCATATCAAAGCAAGGTAAAAATATATTACTGCATTTAGAAAGAGAATGATATCGTGTCCATTGTACTGGCAAACAGTGATGATGTCAGATTTTCTCGGATAGGTAAACCGAGTGTATCCCGGCCAACTGGTAGCACCCGGCACAAACACATGTTTTTGTGAACATGAAACGCGCATGTGGTGCATATGGGTTCCTTTATACACTGCAAGTGTACAAAATCTATGATATTACGGATGCTTGTTTACCATTATTTTGGAGACTGATCGCTAATCATTAACAAGAATTACATGTACATATAATTAACACTTGGGTATTTTGAATTTGGCACAGCATCTTGCATTTGGAACATCTTAGGTATATATAAAGATATACAGATATGTTTGTAATCATGCCGTATATATATACTTTATATATAATAGGTTTTCTTGATCCCTAGCGGAATACCATTCATGTACATGTATAAACACATTATTCATATGAATACCTGAGTATATGTTGTACATCCATCAACAGATACTGGTGAGTTACCTGTGAGGGTACTGTGGATTGCAGGGGCATCAGGTGGCGGTCTTCTGCTCATTGCTCTCCTGGTTCTCATCGCAATTGTCGTAACAAGGTAAGATCCTTAACTAGATAATTTCTAGTTAAGATCAATAAACTCGTATCGATTGTTGATTACACTGTTCTGTTTGGAACACTAGAGCTTGTATACCGTTACATGATTACAGTTTCAGATAGGTTGAGGATTGAGATTGGCAAATTAACCAAGCCTGTCATTTACGTACATAGTATGAGAATATTAATCAAGTTCCCTTAGTGATATATTCTCGTAGTTATACAGTCTTTGCCAAATTTCAGAACCTCCAATGGACGCGAATCTGTTGCTAACAACATTGAGATGAGACTGAAGGAGATGACTGCAAGCGTTGATGGTATGCGTTTCTGACATTGACCATAGAGTGATAAATGGTGTTTTATAAATGCATATCGTCGTTTTGGTGGCAATTTCGATATATCGGATGTTTGTCGGAGCTACTTAGTACACATGCTGGTATGACAACTTTCATGTATTCGTTGAACGAAAAACGTAACAGTAACATGAGGTAGGGTCAGTAAAAGATAAACATAACTCATATCATTGTTACCCTATCTGGCGCTCGGCATTAAGGGGTTAAAACAAGGACTGGTCGGCTGGGACTCAGTATACTGTGTCTGAGTGGGATATTCATGTTAAACTGCGGCATGGTATCTCAGTGAGCTAGCACTATAAATCGGCATCAGTCCGGACTAGTACAAGCAGCAACACAAACACCCACACGTACATGCACGTCGCTATATAAGTGCAATAATCTTGGACGCGACGTTAAACCCCATTTCACCTCACCATAACTCATATCACATTTTCCTCAGGCTGTTTCACAATGTAAATGCGTATGGGCAATAATCACCACAAAGGAAGACATATTATATAAATCAGCGATGCAAGATGTAGATTTGAATTGGGATTTTTTCAATAGAAACAATTGCACCTACCGTCATCATGATCGACAACGTCACCTACGAGGGCTATAGTGGAACAGGCAACACAGCACAAGATGGGGCGGATGTGAAGCTGGATATCGGAAGAGGATTGGATCTCAGTGGTTGTGAAGATGGTGATGGTGGCGGAAGGAGGGGAAGCAGTGGAGTCGAGGAAATAGAGGGTGTTAGTGAGAACTTGGTTGTGGTCACAGCTGTTAGTGAAGGGTTTGGTGGGGATATCTATGCTGTCAGTAGTAAGAACACAGGCAGTAAGCCTACTGGTAATGATGATGGTGAGAAGGTTTTTGATGTTGAAGAGGTTAACGCGGAGGTAGAGGAGGTCGATGGAGACGTGGACCACCAAGAGATGGAGGATCATGATGGGGACAGCACCTACTACAACCTGGAGGGTCCCCCTCTTATCACTGAGGTGGGGGTGGACAAGCTGGGAGACAGAATCAAGGAGATGCAGGCCACTAAATATGGCTTCCAGAAGGAATTCCGGGTTTGTATCGTTCTAGTATATATTATCATTATCTATGTGTGATGTTAATTGTGTAATATGTTTTTCTTCAATCAGCGACTTGCTGGTTTATCTTTAGGCAGCGTTGATACAGAATGAGCTATTAACTCAATCAAGCAGGTTGCAATTTGGACATTGATGATATATACTAATACTGCATCAATCGCAAAAAGGTTAATATAGTTTGCTGTAACCAGGGCTTTGAAATACAAAGGTAGATATGCATTTTTGAAGTAGATTGCAACGAAACCATGCACGAAGCAGGCTCAGTGTTATGTGATTTTTTCGTTTTGGTTTACTCATACAAGCGGTGTATAGTGTTTTGATGTTTATACTGTTAATATTCACGTTACGAGTTTCAGATGCTGTTCACTGGCTTCACAAGACCGTACGACGTCTCGCAGCAGACATATAACACTGGAAAGAACAGATTCCTCGGATGTTATCCTTGTTAGTATCAAGTAACTGTAGACACGGAATTCTTCATATAGTCAACGTCATATGCATAAGGGGCACAATTCTTGTCGGTATACAGTATCTAAACTACAATTTACTGGCTAACTCTAATGTTTCAGATGATTACAATCGGGTTCTGCTGCCGAAACTGCCTGGGCATCCATCGTCTGACTATATAAATGCAAGCTATATTGATGTAAGTTAATACATATTAATGCAAATTCAGTACAAGCATGACACACTCAAAATTAGTTAAGCTGCACAAACATATAAAATACCACATGTGGCATGCTATAATAATGTATCAACATAAGAATCTCTGCAATTTATCAGTCTTCATGCAAACCGTATTTTTCTATCACCTCCTTCTACAGGGCTACTCTCGCTCGCAGGCCTATGTCGCAGCTCAAGGTGAATCTTTTCAATTACTTTCGCTTTTAAACATCCCGGCAGTTTAAACAGTTGCTCTTTCATAAACCTTATATAGATACGCCTGGATACATCCCTGTAATGTGTACAAATGGGAGTCCCAAGGGCCTGATCATACAATACTCTACATACATATTTTCATATTTGGAAAATGTCCAATCCTATATCTACTGTAACTATTGTCCAAGAGATGCGGGTCACACCCAAAGATCACGTGTAACCATTTATGTATATTATGTGACACTTAGAAAACCAAGTGTCACCTCAATTATTACAGAGCACACTGCACCACACGAACATGCCCAATAACGTAGTTTGCCATATCCCCCTCTCAGCACCCAACAAGAAGACTTTGTGTGATTTCTGGAGGATGATTTGGGAAAACAACTGTACGAAAATCATCATGTTGACGAACATCCTGGAGAATGAGAAGGTAATGGACATACATCTATATAGTTGACAGGTACAAAATGCCAGCTCCGAACCTTTCGTGCATTGATGCGTAGTTATCTCAAATCCTTACGTACACTGGCGCATACGGTATTGTAGCAAGGGTGGATGACTGACAAAGCAACCATTATGTAGATCTTTAATCTTTAAATAAACATCTCCAACTAGTTCCTATGCTGTTCTGAGAGATAACCGAAATTATGTCCCATACCTCAATCAACAAGATCGCAGGATTTTACTTACATGACATGTGAAACCTACTGATGTGACATCGTGACTTGTCTTCCACACAGGTGAGGTGTGAACCCTACTGGTCTGATTCGTCTGATCTTGACGTTGGTCTCTTCACCATCTCAGTCACCAAGACAGCACACAGTGCGCAATGGACAATGCGAGAACTCACAGCTACACTGAAAGAGGTTTGCATTCAAGCTTATAAAACACAACATATGTTATATGTTATCATTGTACAGTCGAGAGTCTAGTGTTTTACTAAGAAGGTGATATCCAAAATATACAATTTGTGACATTTGACCCCTTTCTAAATGACCTTGTGTATTTATGTAAACTTATTTCTAAACATTCATGCATTTTTTTCTCAACATTCATGTGGTTTTGGACGTGTTTCATTTTGAACATAGCCCATGAGGATTCAGGACCATAGGTCCCCAGCAACTTTTTCATATGAGACGACTTATCAAACTAAAAGTACCCCCGAAGGCGTGGAATCTTGATAAGAACAATCTCAGCTTTCTTTTGTCCAGACTCGATTATTCACCTGCCGCCTTTATAAAGATAGTAGAAAGTATTATTATGTTTTCAACTCCTATCTGTACATTGCCATAATTACATTGCAGACAGGTAACAGTCGCCAGTTCCGACAGTTTCACTTCACATCCTGGTCCGACCGTGGGGTCTCAGGTGACACAGCTCTGACAGAGTTCATGTGGCGGGCTAGGAAGGCTCCCAACCCACAACAAAGTCCTCTACTTGTACATTGCAGGTAGGTTGTGGAATGCCTTGAATCAGGATATCATCCAACAGACCCATATATTCTTTTCATACATTGTTAATGCCTTTGTGTAACTGACTCTTAGATCCAGGTCATCTTGTATCTCTACGTAGGAGAGCTAGTCTTGGAAGATAAGGTGAATTTTGGTTTAACGTCGCGTCCAAGGTTATTGCACTTATACACGTGTGTGTATATATGTGATCACTTATACTATTGTGGATTCTATAGTGGTAGCCTACTCAGATACGATGCCGCAATTTACGATGAATACCCCAATCATACACATTATACTAACTCCGAGCTGACTAGTGGTTGTTTGAACCCCTTAATGGCAGGGTAACAACAACTACCATTTTTTAACGTTTATTGGCATAACGCTGCAGGGGATCGAACCCAAGAACTCTCTATGACTAGACCAAGGAAGCGTCAAAGGAAAGCTATTATTAAAAATCACATAGTACTAAAACTATAAGTATATCTAAACACGGCTAGCAGCATACATATTCTTTTCTGTGATAATGACCCAGAACGTGTCCTTATTTTAACTTTAATCTACTTGAATACACAGTCACATGATTGAATACAAGTGGTTTGCATGCTGTTGGGAGGAAAATGAAGCAACCGGTTGTTATCTCCATAACGAATGCTACCTCTGTAACAGTACTAATTCAATACACTTCAAAGTTTGGTTCAATACTGCTGATAACATTTCAGCGCTGGTGTCGGACGGACCGGGACGTACATCGCTGTGGACAACCTGCTGGATCAGGCTCTGAATGAAGATAGGGTGGATGTGTTCGAGTTTGTGTCACGGATGAGGGATCAAAGAAAGGGGATGGTACAGACCATGGTAGGCCATTATGAAGCGTAGCTCTGGTACTCACTGAGGCGAGATGACACACCAGGCAAGTCAAGGTAGGCTTCTCTGAACTGAAGGTTTTGTACCTGCTGAGGCGGTATGATACGCAAGGCAGACCAAAGTAGGCTACTCAGAAGTGAAGGTCTGGTACTTACTGCGGTGAAATGACACACCAGGCAGACCAAGTTGGCTACTCAAGTGTAGGTGTCGTACTTACTGAGGTGAAATGACACACCAGGGAGACCAAGTTGGCTACTCAAGTGTAGGTGTCGTACTTACTGAGGCGAGATGACACACCAGGCAAGTCAAGGTAGTTCACTCTGAACTGAAGGTTTTGTACCTGCTGAGGCGAGATGATACGCAAGGCAGACCAAGGTAGGCTACTCTGAAGTGAAGGTCTGGTACTTACTGAGGTGAAATGATACACCAGGCAGACCAAGTTGGCTACTCAAGTGTAGGTGTCGTACTTACTGAGGCGAAATGATACGCCTGGCAGACCAAGGTAGGCTACTCTGAAGTGAAGGTCTTGTACTTACTGAGGCGAAATGATACGCCTGGCAGACCAAGGTAGACTACTCTGAAGTGTAGGTGTCGTACTTACTGAGGCGAAATGATACGCCAGGCAGACCAAGGTAGGCTACTCTGAAGTGAAGGTCTTGTACTTACTGAGGCGAAATGATACGCCAGACAGACCAAGGTAGGCTACTCTGAAGTGTAGGTCTGGTACATTATGAGGCGAAATGATACGCAAGGCAGACCAAGGTAGGCTACTCTGAAGTGAAGTTCTTGTACTTACTGAGGCGAAATGATACGCCAGACAGACCAAGGTAGGCTACTCTGAAGTGTAGGTCTGGTACATTATGAGGCGAAATGATACGCCAGGCAGATCAAGGTAGGCTACTCTGAAGTGAAGGTCTTGTTCTTACTGAGGCGAGATGACACACCAGGCCGAGCAAGGTAGGCTACTCTGAAGTGTAGGGCTTGTTCTTACTGAGGCGAGTTGATACGCCAGGCAGACCAAGGTAGGCTACTCTGAAGTGTAGGTCTGGTACTTACTGAGGCGAGATGACACAGCAGGCATATCACGGTAGGCCTTTCTGAAGTGTAGGTATTGTACTTGCTGAGGCTAGATGACAACACTAGGCAGATCAAGGTAGACTACTCTGAAGTGTAGGTTTTGTACCTGCTGAGGCGAGATGACACACTAGGCAGACCAAGGTAGTTCACTCTGAAGTGTAGGTCTGGCACTTACTGAGGCGAGATGTCTACGACAATAACTGAATAGATTATTCACCCAATCTACAGATGGATAAATAGCACATGATGTGTTTCACACGTTGTATCAATGAGAGCGAAAACCAGGCTACCCCACCACACAAACGCGATTGAGACAAATGTATGCGCCATTTTCGAATGTTTCTATGGGTTTCCTGTCATACGTTTGGTGAACATCTGGAGGCATACATACTATACTGGATTTATAAGCCTACGAAAAGAAATATTTTCCAGGCTTGTAACTTGTATTGCCAATGTAAATATGTTCAGATTTCCCCAATCAAGTAAAACAGGCTCCCCATGACAAGTGACTTTGTATTTAAGAATTGAGTGGGAACAGACTATTCCTCCCTTATCAGTTTTTAGGTTCTCCTCACTTTCAAATAAATAAAATAATAAACATAATTATATTGTATGGGGAATAATTGACCAAACTAGATGCATTCATGAAAGAAAGTATTAACAGTGTTAAACAATGTGTAATCAGAACTGATTCCAAAATTCTTCTCTGACGACTTACTGAAAACACTTTAGGCTTCAGCTAAGTGAGTATGTATGGTATTACGCCGATTTTGTCAATAATCCAGCAATATCACGGCGGGAAAAACCAGAAATGGGCTTCACACATTGTACCCATGTCGGGAATCAACCCGGGTCTTCGGCGTGACGAGCGAACGCTTTAACCACTAGGCTACCCGACCGTCCCGCTTCAGCTGAATAAAACAGGCGACACATGTAACAGTTGTAACATGCCTTGTGTGATTCTTGTTACTGTTGCTTTGATCTATGTTTGCATGTAGTATGTTACATTGGGTACCAATATCCCCTTCAGGAACAGTATGAACGCGTGTACACAACACTCCAAGCAGCTCTGACTTACGGCGACACAACGATGACCGTGTCAGAGTTTCGCCACAACAGGAAAAATCAACGAATGTTTACCATGGGATCAGTCGATGTCGGCAGCTACGTGAAGGTACCACACATTCTACACTCCTTCAAAATACATGCATTCGTACATGTTATCTTCACTAACACACATACCCACACACTCTGCGCCACACCCACCCACACACACCCCATCCCACCCCACACCACCCCGGGGGCACGGGTGGCCCAGTCGTCTAAGGCGCCGCGATTCGCTGTGCAGAGTTGCGTCCCTTGGGCACGCCAGAAACCTATGATTGTGGGTTCGAATCCCGGTTCGCCCAGATTATGTTTCTAGGTTTGTCAGCACCATACCCGTGCTCGTGGGTTTCACCGAAGTGGTAAACGTCTGAGACCTGCATCACTTCGGGCTTTCCTCCCACATTAAGCTGACACGCCGCGATATGACTGGAATACTGTTAAAAGCGGCGTTAAACCCAACTCACTCACTCACTCACCACACCACCCCACTTTCATCTCACCTCACCAGAAATTTCGAAAAGACATTGAGCGCACCAGTGTTTATTCGTGGCGATTTAAAGCCAGTTTTGGTACCCTTTACAATCAAATTTCACCAAGAAAGCGGAGTGAAAGAAATATCAAGGAATGAATTAATCAAAACCCTGTTAGGGTTCGCATATTGTAACGACTTTATAACCTGGAACAATTTAACCATTTAGGCAGTCACGAAGTATTTTACCTTAAAGTGAACATAGCTATGAACAGTATACCAATGGGATAACAGGTTTCTCCGTTTCACCAACAACTGGTGTTACAGTTATCAGTGAATGTAGGTTGTTTACATTTTCTTTTGACACATGCTACACCCGAGGCCTTGATATTTGTAATGTTTAATCAAACCATTTCATATCTACTTTCAGTCTGTAAATACAGGAAGCAGGACAACAAAGGAATGTAGGTTATCAACACAGTTTGCACATCTCCTTCGAACTAAATGTTCTCAAATTCCTCTCACAGTATGTAGATTAGCATACCAGAGAAGACTGACATTCAAATGTAAGACATGTTATCCATAATGTTTAACAGTATTCACAGGAATGTCACAATCGGGGCAAATTACGCTAACATGTTTGCCATTGTGTTTGGTCACACCCTGTGCAATGCTTGCTTGTCTTCTCCGAAGTTATACAAATCTGCTTCATGTGAACATAGTTGTTGCTCCACAATAAACTTGAAGTTTCATTTACCTATATTTCCATGAAAACGCATAATACAATTATACAATTCGTGTTTAGTGAGCGAACAGGGACGAATATCAAGACAATGTGATGTTGTTCCTATCCTGTCTCCAGTAAGTCCCATTTCAAGATCACTCGTTTTGAATTAAAATTTATGCTTTCACCCTCACCTAATGAGACAATACGATTACAAATGTGATATTAATTTTTAAACGATCCAATTGTGCTTATCATTTAAAGATTTTAGCATGTAATCTCAGATTACTAATGTACAGCTATATTTTGTTTCATTGCTGTTTTGTGTCAGTCTTTCAAGTCCATGAATGGGTACCTCCTTGTGGATACTACCTTCATCACCGCAGCATCTCAGTTCTGGCAACTGGTAGACCTGAATCAAGCTCTCACCATTGTAGTATTACCAGAGGACTTCAAGGTACAATAATATATAGTTAGACGTTAATAACGCAATCTAGTCACGAACAGTCCTCAATTCATAGGCCATATTTCACAAGGAGTTCACTGTATGAAACATATGACACAATTGCAATTAAGTAATGTTACCTATTGACATTTGATCAATATCATGAGCATTGTCACATGTATATGTACTATATGTCATTGGTAGATCCTGCAAGACATTATACCATCCCCCGGGAACAGTCTGGATCTGGGTCAGTTCAGTGTGATGTGTTCCACAGAAAACATAATCAATCATGACATCATGCTGAGGAACATACAGCAAAAGAAAGAGGTTGGAGTATGTTTGTTTGTTTGAGGTTTAATGCCGCTCTCAACAATATTCCAGCTATGTGATGGCGGTCTGTAAATAAACGAGTCTGGACCAGACATTCCAGTGATTGACAGCATGAGCATCGATCATCGAAATTGGGACACGATGGCATGCATTAACCCAGTCAGTGAACTCGATTCCGTAAGTCGCCTCTTACGACAAGCATAGTCGCCTTTCACGACAGGCATTGACTGCTGAAGATCTATTCTACCCCGGATCTTCACTGGTCTGGTGTTAATGAGCTTGTCTTAAACAAGAAAACGAAATGCGTACAAATGCATTGCTACCATGCCACCAACCAAATATAATGTTTCCGATAACATCTAACCTCTGTCCACATAGGGTTCCTCGTGGACAAACATACAGGTCTACTTGGCGAACCATCTGACGGTTGCTGCCTACCCTTTCCCAGTGGACCTGCTTGCCAGTAGGGGAGACACTGCAACCCCAGCCACAGTGATGTTCAAGTATGTTATCTCACCCAAAGATATAGCCGGCACATATCAATAACTAAAACCAACAAAACTCCTCCCATAATCATAATAATAATATCTGCCCAAACAAGAGAGCATTGTGCAATTCCGACAATGTTCAGCATTGGATGACGAATCACTATCAAAGTTTGATGAAACCAGGTGTTGAGTTGAGTGTCATGCTCCACCGGTGGCACCCGTCACAAACATATGCACATGTGCAGGCAAGTGAAGTCGTTCACAGCATGTATAACAAAACCCGTCTCTTTAGCACTATATTCCACTGCCTGGTACCTTTCTTTCAGTGAGACAACAACAAGGCAAGCAGTGTTGTTTTGCATCACCAACAACATCCTGCAGCGTGTGAAGCAGGACGGGGAAGTGGAGATCTTCAATAACATGAAAGTTATGGCTAATCTCCTCCACTACAGCATCACACAGGTACAGTGTTTACCATCTGCCGTTCTTTAACACGTTACTTCAAACAACAAAATACAGTTGCTCTCTACTTTCGATTTCCAGGCGGATGTTTGCCTGTGTTTTGATGTGGCGGCAGCCTACCTAGACTGTGAGGATGGGCCTGGAGGAATCACTATGTAGAAGGAAGAGACTGTCGTCTCACACTACCTAGAATGTCTAGAACCATCTAACCCTACTGTCGCCATCGCCTTTTACTTGTACTACAAGGCGTTTAGCTTGTTGTGATGACACAAATTATCCCCAAATTGCCAGGTTTAATTTACACACGCTTAAGATTTTTAGACATCCAGGAATCAACTGTAACAGGATTTTCACATTCTGTTTCATTTTATCCATGCGACTAATGATTATGGTGTTCCTTTGAATGACCACGTATGCTTCATGTATTTACAAAATTCTGATCAAACATTATACATATACAATAGGCCAATCATCTGTGTTCCCTGTTTTGTGTACTTCTGTCAATAAGACATCAACCGTATGAACTCACTTGTTTCCTCTGACATGATTCGCACTGAACAAGTGACCACATTAATGACAATGAATCAAATAAACCACCTATAACTCTTAACTTCTGCGGGGAAATGCTGTTGTGCATGTGACAGATATTCAACATGATAATTAATATGACATGTTTTCTAAATTACGCCTTAGGATTGAAACGTAGGTAGCCTAGCACATGTGTGTGTATATTTGAGTTGATGTCAAGGAAGGAGTGAGTGAGTGAGTATGGTTTTACAGTGCTTTTAGCAATATGCCAGCAATATCACGGCGGGAGACACCAGAAATGGGCTTGTACCCATGTCGGGAATCGAACCCGGGTCTTTGGCGTGACGAGCGAACGCTTTAACCACAAGGCTACCCGACCGTCCCTCAAGGAAGGATGGTACTATGTGGTATGTGTGGACCTCTGAATAGTATCATGGTTGATAGTTATGAGTCAGTGTCAATATCTTTCTTGTACAATTCCTAATGTACGACTGCCTCCATGGCCTTGTGGATCATGTTTCTGGCTGGTGATAAGAAATTCGGGGGTAAATAATTATGATCATTTTACTATTTTTTGCCTACTTTTATCAATATTACTTTTATTTAATTTTGAATATTCATTTAAAAGCAATGCTAGTACTGATTCCCACATCAACCCAACACATGCAGCACACAGCAGGTATGTAATGTCGTCTATAAGCTGTATAAGCAGTCAGTTAACTAGTTGTTGCAATCACCGTGTTTTTTTTCTACTCTTGCACTGATCAAAATAAAATCTTCTGTCACATCTGTGTTAATTTATTTCTTGGACAACTCCTGATGCAGATCGCGCCAATGGCCTGGTGGATATAGTTTCTGGCTGGTGAGCAGAAGTTCTGCGGTTTCATGTTCTTGACGCATCATAGCAAAGTAAATAAAAAAGATTATACTTGTTGAATACTGTGTTTGTTTAAGGTATCCAAGTTACATTGCTGCATGGTATCTCTGGGCTATCATTATAAATGTCCGGACTAGTCCCTGCACACACACACACACACACACACACACACACACACACACACACACACACACACACACACACACACACACACACACACACACACACACACACGTGCAATAGGTTCAATAACGTTGAATGCAACTATCTTATAACGTCATCAATATCTGCATAATGCTTGTCAGACAATTTTTTCTTCAAATGCAGTAAGAGGTAGAATCGGACAGTGCTAAGTATCGTTGCTGAGGGGAATGTTCAATGAGTTCAAAGACATGAATTACAGTTATGGCGACAGACTGGATACTCTATCGAAGTTGCCTAAGAAGATTAGCATAATATTGATAAATGATGGTTCGACGATAAAACGGTAGCTATGGAACATACTTTGGAGGAGACAATGTTTCCACTGCGTTGACTGATGTTGAGGGGGCTGAATCAAAGACCCATCCATGGCTAAAAAAATCAGCTGAGATCCTTCAAAACGACGTTAATTCTTATGACAAATAATGAAACTGGTGTGTTCTGATCATGAGGATCTCTCTTCGCGTCCATATGTTAATATTGGAAGTATCATCATTCCATTGACACCATGTTGCTGTTGGAGTTAACACTTTCAGCTGGAGTTACATGTACTTGATAACAGTTGGGTAGCCAACAGAGAATACCCACATGCACCGAGTTGACGGTTGACTATGTTCAGGAGATCCACTTCTTCCCAAATTTAGCCTTCCTAATTATAACTTGGTAAGATTCAAATGGTTAGACTCATATATGACACACCTTTTAAAAAACCTCAAATCTAGAAGATAATGGTATAATAATTACTCACTCATTGAAATAAAAAACAAAACAACCTTGTTAACATATACCACTGGGCATTGAAACAAATTAAACCTGAAGACATAGACACCTTGAATCACACCTTGAGGCCACAAATCCACGATCATCCTGGGGGACTTCAACGCCCACCATCCCTCCTTGGGTGTAAAAGATAATACAGACTAACACCGCAAAATCATCGCCGACTCGATCGAACAAAACAAAACTAATACTACTAACTAACAGCCAACCAGCTAGATATGATAAATAAATGAAAGCATGTCAGCTATTAACCAATCAATCTGTACCCCTCCCTGATCTCGCCAAAAGCATTTTGTGAGAAGTGCATGAGGAGTCATTCGACAGCGACCACTTTCCAATCAATATAGGATACATAAGCATCCAAACCTCAAATGATCCCAAAGAAACCATATTCTAGTACAATAGGGCCTACACGGACAAATTCAAAACATTATGTAAACAGGTTAAAACAGCTGACCTCTGAACAGAACGCATAATTTACGTAGCGAAAAAGTACATTTGTGGACTGAGAAAATTAAAAAGATTAAACAAAAATACCAAAGCGCATTTAACAAAGCTTAACAATGCTACACACATCTAAAGATAGCATATCAACTAAATCCCCAAGTACAAAACCTCGTCAAAACAGCAAAAAACAAAACCTGGAAAATATTCTTCTAAAAAGTAAACCATCACACAGACGCAAGAACAGTAAGGTGCAAAATGCTCGCAATCCGAGGCATTAAACGAACAAAAATACACCAATCATAAATAACTCAACAAACCCTTAACAAAAAGCAAATAACCTAGCAAACCAGTTCGCAGCCATTAGAAGCAATAGTAATCTCTCTAAGGATTCCAAAAACAATAACACATTAAAATACCACGCCAAATTACACAAAGATCATGACCTAGAAATACACGAACCATGGGTACAGTGTGTGAAGCCCATTTCGGGTGTCGTGATATTGCTGGAATATTGCTAAAAGCTGCTAATTGTTTAGTATTGTACACGTCTACAATAACAGTTCGTTTGTGATCCTGCAAAATAATGTGGAATGAAAAATAGAATGAAAAAAGTACCTTGCCCTCTCATATCAATCTTCTTTGTATATGTTTCCGTTACTGGCAACAACATGACAGACTTTACGTGGAGAAACAAAGACATACATAAATTGTCTTCGTATTTATAAATGTTAAAATAAACTGTAGTCCGTTCCTAAAATGGACAGAGTGTGTAGTAGATGTACTACAATTCAGAATGAATATTAAATACACATATCCCATACATATTCCAAGATATACGCCTTTTTGCAGCAATGTATGTACATCATTCAAGATATATATCAATATAATATTAATTGAAGCATAGCATTCGTTTAATAATTATCGCTGTCCTAGTAACATGAAAGCAAACTGTTAAAAAATGTTCAGGTAAAACCTTACTGGTTTGGCTGGTCACACTTAACGGGTGATAAAGTGATGGGCAGGACCGAACCCCTAGACACTCTCAGGAGCCAAGCTTGCTGAACACGGGAATCCATGCCCCATCTGTCTCCGACTCACACTACTTAACTTCGCCTGATGGTGGACCTGTGTGTTGTACTCGGGACTACGAGCCACCTTAATGAATAAGGCATGTGCTCGAACACAGCTCATCCGCAGGCTATGTGTTTAGTGATCCGTCTGAAAGTATTTGGGGTTTTTAAACTCGCACAGGCCATGGTTTAAGCATAATGGTTTACAATGTTAGTAACTTCAATTCCCAAATATAATATTGTAATAAGGTTAAGATGATTGTCAAAAACATTAGAAAATGGTAACAAAATTTTAACAAAATAAACCGTTTATAGCTGCAATGATGAGATGCATTAGATTTACAAAGTTCGTGACAGAGAACTTTTAGTTCGAAAGGAATAAATAGAGAAAAGACATTTCACATTTATCACAAGAGTATTCTGGACATTGCATATTTATCATTGGATTGGTTCCATGGTATCGTCGATTGGTTAATGAATAAAGCAGAGAGGTAAGATACTTTTCATTTGTAGAATCCAGAGTCACAAATTCAATAGAGAGATGATCAATCTGGCACATTGGCTTCGGTATTTTTCAAATTAACGACACACATGAGTTCATGGTCAGATCTAACTTTTAACGAATCAAATTGAGGTATTGTGACATGTGACAAAGACAGGCCAGGCCCGAACACTTTAATATGAAAATGTCCACATTAGGAGAGGAGAGCGCGGTTTGCAGTCGATCGACTCGAATCCCGATCGTTCTAAGTTCTCCCCATTTAGTGACGAGATTGGCCGGTTTGATCCTCTCGAGTATTGATAGATGGACTGAGAGTAAGTAAAACTAATGTAAGTATAAAACTGGTGTTGCGTTTCTTTATTCTGCGAGTATAAATGCTGAAGGTGACAATTTTGAGTAAGCGTCGTTAGACCAATCACTCCTGAGCTGAGCCGATGCTGACAAGGGGAGTTGCATGGCTTAACTGACAATGATGACAAGGAACGACAATACTTTAGTAGTTAGGTCCCACTTGACGCCTGAAAGCAGTTACGTCAATACTGGATGAATTCTAAGTAATCACTCAAAAATGTAAATGTATGTCACATTCCTGATCTCATAACAGGAAACTAACCCGTGGAGGAGCGACATGGCTAAGCTTAGCATGCTTACCTTTATTAACGGAACTCTGAAACTCTCCAAATATAATACCCGGGCATCGAATACTAAATAAAAGAAATCTGAAAACACAAAATGTTTATCGACATTCTGAAAAATAATCCTTATCAGTCATTATTGAAAATTATTCATACTGTCCAACAAATATCCATGCTCCTCATATAACAACGTTGTTTGAGCAAAGCAGTCTGCATCAAACACTCCCTTTCGTTTCACAATGACTTGGACTTAAGGCATCTTGGAATAGCTAAATGTTCGGCATATCAGGCTGCGGAAAACAACTGTCAAAAGGTCATAGGTGTGTTCCGATATAGTGAGGTTTAATGGTCCCATTCTGGCAAATCTGTGAATCGAACCAAAGCTTAACGCATCCTAACCCATATAAGAAACTGTAAAGTGAAACTAAGGTGTCTTAGACGACCCGTCTGTAACATAGGAAACAGAAGTAAATATCAACGCCAACAATCGATAATGAAAACGTTATATCACATCGGACTTTTATCAAGAAACCAACACCTATGGATTTTCCAAATAGTAAACTAACATTGATAGTGATGGGCAGGTCCTCTCCGCCTGATAGCATGTGTCGTGCGTGCAGGTCAAATACTTTTGAATGCAGGACTTATTCTACTGTGCCCACACGGTTCACCTTAACCCCACCTCGACCAGCTTTTGGAGGAATCCATACTGGAATCTGATTCTCTAATCACGTTACTATCACCTTGTATAAGATAGCTTCGCAAAGAACAATGAAGACCGTAGCCTGGTTTATTTTCAAGACAAAACATTGTTCTGTCACGACGTCATTTCTGGTGATTCGAAAACATGCGCTCGCAAGTTGATGACTTCCTATTTGACATAACCCCCTATGTTTAGATCCAGGGTAGAATAGGTCTTCAGCAACCCATACTTCAGCAACCCATAAGAGGTGATTATGCTTGTCGTAAGAGGCGACTAACGGTATCGGGTGGTCAGGCTCGCTGACTTGGTTGATGTAGTCATAGTTTCCCAATCGACGCTCATGATGTCAGTCACTGGACTGTCTGGTCCAGACTCTATTAAGTATAGGTCGCCGTGATGTAGCTGGAATAATGCTGAGTGCGGCGTTATGCAACAAACAATCAAACAATTAATCGTACATTTGACCGACATTCTCAAAAAGCTGTGCAAAATGATGATATCTCAAATAAAAAACCCGACTCGTGGTCGATGTTTATCGTACGTACAATAAAACACTGCAGAGAGAATAAACACTTCGGGGCTGCGCTCCTCATGGTTTATATTCCTTGTAGTGTTTAATTGTACGATAAACAACTCCCACTCGTCATTTATTTCTTAAATACACCATAATCCTACGGCAGTCATTACCCTCACACAAATGTTACTCGATTCCGGATCACATAACACATTTCCATTTACCACAAACATATCTTCTCAAAATCGGCCGTCACTTAGCACGAATATTACTGAAGGCAGTGGTATTATGATTTCAAAGAGCCTCAAGGTATGTTAAGTAGGTACGAAATAAGCCAAGTGGTCCAGCATACGACTGTCAAACGTGTGGAAATAGTATCCGCCCTATCCAAGAAGTTATTTTCAAAGTGTAGCAAATTAAGAAAGTTGATATATCCTTGAGGATCGCATCCGTGGTCTGGAAGAAGTGTAGGTGGTTAGATCCCCGACCGCGTCACACCAAAAGACTTTTAAAGATGGCACTTGTATCAACCCTGGCGCTCCGCATAGATTTGATAAAACAAGGACTGGTCGGTTCGGAGACAGTATACAGTGTGAGGAAATGTAAACCATGTTTCATTTGGTACTCTTTGACGAGTCAAATGTTTTCTTGATATTTATCTGTTATGCTCAAAATTACCATTCAAACATGTGAAACTTCGCCGTACTGCAATACTCCAAAGGTGCGAATGGCTGAGTATGCTGGAAGGTGACTGTGGCCAAGAGAGATTTGTGTCCAAAAAGCATTCGTGCTGTACGTTTTGCATCATGGAAAAGTGAGGTAAAGGGAACGGGCTGCTAACATACACTGCCGGGGAAAAGTACACAGCCATGTTTGATGGTGACACACACAATAAATGATTATTCGATTTTAATGTGTTTGGGCCTTAGTTTGCGGTGTTTCGGCGACTGTTTACAGCTTGTAACATTGGATTAACGTTAGATGCATAATTTATTTGTCAAAATCAATTTCCCAGTTTATATAAAAACTGATTCCATGTTAACGTTGAAGAGTATGTGATTGTTACTGGGCAGGCGAAATGTTTCGGATTGCATTCATATGCAGCAACATGACTGATCGTTTCATTGTGCAGTGACCAGTGTGGAACTTGGTTTGTACAGGTATGCATCACACTACCGCCGCCAAATCTGTCCACATCCTGTATGCAGTTTGGGGGAACAGGACGTCTCCCATCCGCACGGCGAAGCGTAAAACGTGACTCATCACTAAATCAAACTTCCAAATCAAATCTCCATCGCAGTTGTGGCCATACTCTGTCACTTTGACACCATTGACGTCGCAGCCGAATGAATCGCCCGGATCTGGGAAGGTCAAGCGTTGTCCCGTATGTTTGATAACAGTTACACAGTTTTGTAATGGTGCTCGGTGCTACGTGGAAAACCCTGGCTTTGGCCGATGATGATTGTCCTGTATTCAGTCGGTTGTAGCCTAGGGCGTCCGTGATCTGTCTAGGCATTTGTACGCTGTTCACTTGCTGTAAGATTGTGATGGCAAAGTTTTATAGATAACAGATATTTACTACTTTTACTACTATTTTACTACTTTTGCGTTTCTCTTTTTTGCAGATTATATTTTGAATTTTGAGGAAGTTTCATAGCAATAGGAAAATCAATATTATTTAATTACTGCATACTCACACAAAACATATATTATATATAACTAACATGTGTAACATCTGTATGTTCCACGAGTATTTACAGATAAGCCGACGGACAACAACGCACCAGCAAGGCGTTTTCAGTGAAGGTTTATATCCCTCATGACGTCATCTATTGTTGTTGGGAGTGGTTTATTCGCATACTGATGTGTTGTTGGTTCCACTATGCCCGTTGGCTTTCACGGGTTTATTCATCCGCGAAATATAGTCAATAGTGGATTGACTTTTCTCGACTCTTGTATTCGAACCCGTATACTGCATGGCACTACGTCATTGATTGACAACTCGAAAAGGAAAAGGTTTTGAAGTTAATTAAGGAAATGTTAGAAATTATTACGCAGAGATTAATCTAATAAAATATGTTTTTAATTGTTTGTTCTTGTAAACTGATCATAAAGTGAAATGTTAAGTCGCATTTAAATGGTTTCATTGACATACATACATGCTAATACTGTCGATTAGCTAGAGGCTAATCTTTTGTTAAACAAGTCAGATATATTTTGAAATCGATTCTAAAAGCAGAGACGATTGTACGATTCCAACTATATCATGAACATGTGTTTATGAATCACTATCAATTAGTGAAGATACCATGTGTTCGCGAAAACGTGAGCTATGTTATACAAAAACAATGTCGCGTTCCAAGACTGACACGTGGACTTGGGTGTGTTACGAGATTGAAGTCTGGATATTGTATTGCGTCATTTTGCCAATTATTTCTCTGTTCACATTTCCTGATGACAGCTGTTGTGAACATTAATTATTTCAAATTTTTAAGTACTTTTGTAATTTAAAAAAAAATATATTCTTAAAAGCAAGTTTTGTGCGCATGAACCTACGCATTTTGCAACATATGACAGTTATCTTGAATATAATTCAAACATGTATGTAGATATCAGCATATATTTTTCTTTGCGTTAGTTAAAATCAGTAATGCAATGTATTATCTGAATGGCCAGCCACTAAACCACTGAAAAGATTCAATATTGAAGTTATTTGTTGTGTGAAGTTAGTTGTGCATAACTAATAGTCATATCAATGAACCTTGGAGTTGATTAACATGTAGTTACGGTTATTAAAATGTCGATATAGAACGATATTATACAATGCGTCAATTTTACTCATTGATAGGTAACAGAACGACTACATTAAGTTGTCATTGTGTTCAAATTTGAAGCTGCTGATAATTTTCATTTAAACTTTTGAATTTTTCAAATGCCCTATTACAATCCGATCGATGACGCTCTGAAGTTTTGAACTGTAACGATTAACTGAAATGCATAAATAAACTGGGCAACATGTAGTAGCCGGCATCGTCGGGTCGCCTGTTAATCATGAGGTAAGTTGGTATCGAATACCCTTGTACATCTTCGCCAAGAATCTTTCCATTTCACTTACGTTTGTTACTTTGGAAATTTGTCAATCACATTTACAGTTGTCATAACTACCATAGCAGCATTAAATTTAGGGTCGTCATATGAGGTTATTCGTTACATCTGATTTCAATATATCCGGAGTTTGCTGGCTGTTTCTTGTGATGTACTTTACGTTGATTACGTTATTGTGGCATGGTGTGTGTAACAAGGTGTGTGTTCTATGGAATACTGTATGAGACATTCTCTCGATCTCGAGCTTTTGACACAAACTTGAAATTCCGAGAAGAAATTTCGAAAGTCCGAGAAGGCTGGATCGCAAGGCAGGATCGTTCTCCCGATATTTGACCAAATACTCGCGTTCTCGATCTCGCTACACTGTGATGGCCTTGAATCTTTATGTGCTCTCCCCATCGTTTCGTTGTTAAGTCAAGGCTATCGGAAGTTGTCTAATTATTCAAAAACGCAAAAAGGTCCTTTTTCGTAAATAAATTTTGCCTGGTCAAAGATAAGTGTTTGCATTGCAACAATAGCTTATGAACAATCAACGTCATACCATCATGACGTTGTGGCGGCTATCTTTAGTGTGCTTATTTTCGTCGGCTGTTCGTGGTAATTATTTGGACCTATTTGGCGTTAGATTCCATAAAGAGGAAGACAACGTATGGCCTGCTGTAGCCTTTCTGTGTGTGTGCATGCTAATCTTATATACGATCAAGTAAATACTGGCAGTACGGTTTCATTTGACGTTTATCTCATACAGTTAAAAAGTTGCAATACAGCATCAATGATTTGTCGTTTAGTTAGAGATATGACCTCAAAGTCTTGATTGAAACCCTTCGGGGACGACGTTTTTCATAAGACAACGCTGTAGATGTCCCGTTTGCGTATTCTAGCCTACAGACTTACCGTGCAAAGAAATACAAAAAATCAGAATTACAACTCATATTTTTTTTTTAGAATTTGGCAGCTGCTTATGGTCTTGGGGCTTTTCCACATCAGAAAGGCTTCCGCCAAGCGGGGTAAGTAGACACTTCTCACTGCTTCAGTTCACTCACTACTTCAGTTTAATCCTTGTTTTGAAAGCGCAAAGGTCGTGGAGTGGTCTCAGGCGCAACAACACGCTGTGCAAGTTTGCCCTGTAGCCATCCTTGATGGTTGGTTCTAATCCCATATTGCTAAGATTATGATCGTTGGTCTGTCAACATCATACTCTCTGTTCCAAGAATTCGCCAAAGTGGTGAATGTCTCCTACATTGTACGTACCTCATTTTAGCCCTTTCTTGTACCTTAAGCTGACATGCCATGATATCACTTAATTAGTGTATAACTCAAGGACGTGATTCTGACAAATGACGAAAAGGTAGCGTTTGCTTCACAAATAGTTGTTTCTTATTTTATTCATGTTAAACTTTGCAATCAAATTACATGACATGATATTTACGTAGCAGATAAATGATAATGACGGACAAACGTCCTAAATCCGTATATCCTGCCACGTTTCTGCTTCTTGTTGAGGAATAAATTTAGTTTACACCTTCGACAAAGGAGTGACACTTTCCATCATATTTCGTAAAGGCAAGAAATGTAAAAAGAAAAAATCGATTTTTTTTTTTAATATCATTTGTCCTATATATATATATATATTAAGTCAATTTCCGAGGAGAGATAATCATAACATAAGTAGAAAGTATATAAATTGTCAAGTGAAATTGATACACATAAGACAAAAGGTGTATGGAGTGCGTCCAGCAAGACACAGGCATACAATCAAAAATGATGCACACACTATTTCTTATATTTATGTTAATACTACAAACATAACAACTTATGCACCATATTTTGGGATCAAAACATGATTAAAATATCCGGAATAACATTTTCGAACATCATAGTTGCCGGTAAGCCATCTTCAAAGGACTGTAGAGTTCCCACAACTGATATACTGGGGTGTGGGTGGGGTTTGTGTGTGTGTTTGGGGGGGGGGGGGGGTGGGTCCCATTGATATTGAGTCGGCTAGAGGTCAGCAGTATAAGTTAGGAGACGCATTAATTTCCAGATGTACAGTAGTGACATAAATCGTATTCGATGACTAATTATTACCTAACATAGTGATAAGGGTCACTGTCTTGTATTACTATCAGATGGACTGCCTGGGAGGCTAGCTTTAATGACTGCGCTATGCCATTACTCATTTTTGGCGAATGAGGTTAGTCCTACTGTTAGATATAGGCCTTACCCTCCGAACGTTAAACAAGTTGTAGTTTACTTAAGGGACTCAATGTACGCTGTTTTCTCATGAATGCAACGGAGGATAATAGTAAAAACGTTTTCAATGAGTTGAGCAAGGCATTAAGGCATGACAGTGAACCTCCGACATACACATGGATAATAAAGAAAACATATTATAAAGAAAACCCCAGTGTGCCATAATCAACTTAATCAACAATCTATATTCCTGTACATTTTCTTTCTAATACGATCCTTAAATTTTTAAGTTTAGTTTCTAGGTTAACTAGTAAAGACAGTTGCATGATTTTATCTACTGATTTGCATACTAATTAACTTATGAACTTCATACAATCTCAAAGCGTGTCCTCTTGTGGCAACATGTATATTTGTTCTAAACGCAACTGTGATGTCATTTGATTACTAAAAAGTGTACAGCTTGAAAAATGTTCACGGCATGATCCTCATGCACTCGAACATCTGGGACCTCTGTTGTATAATATTTAAGTTTCACGTCATATTTACAGCCCCTTTGAGTAAATTGTACTACCTCTATGCCATTATTAAAAACTGGTTTAACATGACTACTTCAACCAATAATAATTTTATAGGTAGGTCAGTTCATTCATGTTTATGCCAGTTCTCTCATCAGATGTTATATTAGGAAATGTACCTCCTGTACTCGTTGACAGTATAAGCTATAACAATTCTGTATTTTTACCATACATCACCATGTAAAACATTTAGATATTGTAATAAGTTTCGTTCGTTATTTAGTTATATACAGTACGATATTTCCTATATGACAAATGCATTAGTGTAGTCATTTAAACACACCTATAGTTTTCTCTTATATTTCGCGACAATGTACATTCAAACGCCTATCGTTGAAGTATGCATACATTTATATACGGCACAAAACAACCTACACGCCAAATACATTACCAAATTAATTTAAAGTCATATATAGCCTTTCTTTCAAGTTTCGCGACAATCTACATTGAAACGCACATCGTTGCAGTATACAGTTAGTAATATCTCTCTATCTGCTATAGGAAATGCACGTCCTCTATATAACATCGCCAGCAACGTGATACATTACCGTATTCACCAAAATAATCCGTACGGAAACTTACTATTTTCACACTAATACTGAGCTGTATCTCCAACAGTGTACCTTCGTAGTTTTATTTGTATCAATCACCCTGATGCTTTTTTTACCGTTTTTGCTGAAATCTTTTGTGATCCATTACCGTAGTCACCAAAATGATAACTACTCGAACTTAATAATATCTCTAAAATTATAGTTTCTACATTGTACCTTCGTATCTGAACAATCATCCAACCATATTTTACTTATCGTATTTGCCGAAATTATCATATCATGAAAAGTATTACTCAAACTAAACATATGAATATTCTGGGTCTATACCAAAATAAATGGCATATTCCTTATTTGAACACTCTCCGCAATTTACCGTATATGCCCTACGTAATCATTTTACAATATCAAATAAGTATTAACGATGGTGATAACTCTTATCGTTATTACCCATGTAGGATAGAATTGTGTTGGAGGTTGTACCTCACGTGCTCTAATATAATGTAACACTTACTCGATATATCTGTAAACTAATGTTATTTGTTATTGTTGTTATTACTCCAGTAAAAGCATATCACTCGTATAATAACTGTATGCGCATTTACCAGACATAGATTTATTATAATTTACAGATTAAAAGAATAAAGCAGCAAAGAGGGTTTGGGTGATCCTTGCAGTCAGGCTGGTTAGGCTCATCATCAGCTTGGTGCTTGGGATGCAAGCGTGACATTTCGAAAGCGATGTCTGCATATTTGCCATGTTTTTCCTCAATCTTGTCAAAAGCATTACTGTCAAAGGGGACAGAAAATTCAATGATGTAAATGATTTCATTGGATTCATCAAAATTGAGAAGATCAGTTTTTTTTGGCCTGGATACGTCTGAAGCTGTAAATGGGCATAATCCAAAGAATTTTATATTTATCATTTTCCATGACGCCCTCTTCATATTCCGGGTCGTACCATTGGTGGGCCTCTGTTTCAAAACCACAAGCATGGCGAAGACGGTAAGGCCTTCTCAACACACAAGTGATATGGCACTTCGCTTGGTAGACACTCATTTCTGTACCGTCCAGCAGTGCAGAACCATCAACAAAATCAACACCGACATTGAGATAATGTCCCACATCCTTGGCTCGTTTTAAAAAAATGTGGAATGTTATCCCATCTGGGTGGATTTTTATAGGGCAAGAAATGAGGGAACGCATGTGCATTTCAATTTGCATCGGGTTACCATGGTCGTTGCTGTGATGCGTTTGGGCGATCGGTTTTATTGTCATCTGCTTTGTTTTTTTATCTTCAAATTTCATTTTTCCGGACTAGGTAATGTTAAATTTTAGAACCTTTGACACAGATTACCCAGATATTTAAATGACAACTTTTCATGCAATGTTACTTTGGGTGACGTTTCGTTTGCGGTTCAGTATATGAACAGGCCTGTGGTATACAGATTGAGAGAACAGGAATTGATATGTGTTCAGCGTTTCCTCCATGTTACCAAAAAAGGAGGAATCCAAGTAGAAAATAAATCGCGTCAATATAGGTATTAATTTTGCCGACCTAACGGTAATAAGCAGACATGTTAAATATGTTGAAATGATCATTAAAGGAAAATCTAAATAATGCTCGTAAAATGCATCTCAACGACTAGACAAATATGTCACTATCTTTTTTGATCGGCATTTATAAGTAAGGATAAGATTTATGGATGAACAATATGCCAGTGCCTGATATGTCAGTGCCAAAGCCAAGGTATTAGTTACTAACGGGATCGGAAGTTCAGTCTCGCTGACTTGGTTGATGCATGCCATCGATCTCAATTGCGTAGATCGATGCTCATGATGTCGATCACTGGATTTATGGGGTCTCGGTTATTTACAGGTCGCTGTCATATAGCTGGAATATTTCTGAGTGCGGCGTTAAACAACAAACAAAAAAACAAACAAACTTTATCAGTCATGAACATGCTTGTGATTGTTATGATGGACCTGCAGTATCTTGTAAGTTGAATTAACACCATCTGTAATGTAAGCACCTTTTGCCCTTGTTTTAGCTAAGGTCGGTTGCCGCATTGGAGGCACTTGCGTGCAGATTAGACGCTCCAAATACAGATGTTTATGTGTTTAAATCGGACACTACACGTCTACATTACATAACACTTGCACAGAAGTTATCCCAGTGTTGGAGATTATGCATGGAACTATTGAACAAAATTGATATTTAATACTTCTAGGCCATCAAATGACACCTGGATGACAGGCCTTCATAGCTGAAGACCACGACGACTGCCAAGTTCAATGTATCTATTTCATTATGTATCTCACACTTGAAGGGAGATATAACAAAACGATGGATACACATCGGGGATATCTGTCACGAATGAAATTAGTACTTTCTAGTTTCTAATCAATCATTTGGAAATACAAGTCGTCTTTTGTGGTCTCTGAATGAACCACTTCTAATACGGCACATCTTGAATGAAGTTAGTTTAATTTGTATAACAACGGAATAATAATTTGATATAATCTACCTTAAGAAATGAACTAATAATCCATTTGTTTGAATTTTAAGAAAACTGGACAAACGGAGATATATACGTATAATCTTAATGGTGTTACAGTTATCATTGATTTTATCAAACAAAGTCATCTTGACAACTGTTGAGACGTATCTTTTATTTCCAGTCGCATCACATATTAACCACGTCTACTTATTACAATGCTATTGAGATCTACCAATGTCCAATGATCAAGGGCGCCACAACTTTGCCCACATTTTATTTCTAGGTTTGTCAGCTCCATGCTCGCGCTGAGGCCTGCATCACTTCGTGCTTTTCTCCCTATGGTAGCTACATCAACCTGACACACTAGGATATAATTGAGATGCAGTTCAAAACTAAGCTACTCAATAATATGTTTTCTTTTCCAGTGTGCGTCCAGAAGAAATTCGATATCCTGATCGTAGAAGACGTATCTAACTCAATCGGGAAGCTTCAGTACAGTAGCGTGAAACGATTTGAACAACAAATGCTCGGGGATTTGGAAATAAACTCTAGAGGCATTAATATTGCTTTTATGGTATTTTCCGTAAACGCAAGAGTGGTATTCCAACTAAATGCCTACTCTAACAACAGATCAGCTGTTCTTGCTGCTGTGAACGCACAAGTACATGAAGGTGGTGCTAGTACACATATTGGCGAAGCCATAAAGTTGGCTAACGACGACGTTTTTACGGGAAGAAACGGTGACCGACCAGACGCTGACAACATGGTCATCTTCTTCACTGACGCCTATGGTACAGATGATGACAAATTGGTTGTGGCTGCCAACATTGGTTACCTTCAAGCAAAATCTGAAGTTTTCGTCGTCCATTCGAAGGGACCAGGCGAAACAGCCAATAGAAATGCGACTATCAGTGCACTTGCATCAGACCCAGATAACAGTCATGCTTTCAGCGTTTACAACTCAAATGCTTTCAATGCATTCATGCAAAAAGTCAGGGCTATGCACTGCGAGTCACTTTATTGAGGAAAGAGCATGTCAATTGCATTCAATAAATGTTCTGCAGCTTACACTGACTTCATGTTGTTTGTTAAAGATGGTTAAAAAAGAATACATCATTTATACAATAAGTTAAAAAGCTATTATCATGAAGGTCCAACTGATTGTGTTATTATTTCAATGGCAAGTTCTTAAATGATCGCGGGAACATTTTCAGATACCTTCATCTTTATCCTGGAAATCCTGCAGACACATTAAGCCTCTTCAGTGCCTCTTTCCATCCATGATATCGATCTGTCAAACAGCAATGAATTTAGGATGTTTATTTGAAATGTACCAAACCGATATTTAGAAACTTGAAAAACCATAATCTTGAATCAATGTATTTCGGTTATGCATTTGGAACTTCTTAAATTCTAATGTAAAATGATTCAAAATCGCTTCTACAATCACGAAGGAAAGAAAAGTAAAACGTGACTTCATGCATTATGACAAGCTTTCAACCTCTGTCTTTTTAGATGTTTTGGGGAGATTACCCCACACAAATGTAACAAACCGTCAGCATCAACGTTGAGCGTTCTCCTTGTTACGTGGTGTATATCCACACACCCTCATTGCTCTTTAGTATATACAAACATATAACCATTGGCATTCGTTGGTCATCCGATCAGCCATTTATGTAAAACACAAAAACGCAAATTATAAAGACATGAAAAAGGCTTGCATATTGCTAACTGCTTTAAAACATCACAACACCCCAAAACAATATTTATTTCTTAATAAAGGAGATGTCGCCTATGATATAAATATTGGTATCGCGTGGAAGGCTAATATCCATGTTAGAAAATGTCATTTTGTAGTATCACCACATGGATGCATGGCAACAACTAATGTACTTTAAGGTTCAGGTTGTTATATTTTTTGAATGTGAAGTTTACACGATACAAGGCTTTTCCATTGGACGAGAGGTCGGTCACATAACCGTGAAATTGAAGTTCACAAGTGTATGAACGACACAGTTTAATGTTTTTCACGAGACTATATTCTTGAAATGATGATAACTACTTCAACATTCCTGGGGAAAACCCTGGGAATTCCCCAACACGACAAAACAGACAAGCGTTGTTTCCGATCATTTAGACCCTTTAGTATTGAACTCAGCGCTTTAGAATACATTAAAAAACGATAAAGAGATTGCATATGGCCAGATTGAAGTTACAATATCTAAATGATGGTTGTGTTGCTCAACAAGAAGTCACCCATACTGAATAGAAGTGTCAAGGTTAAAAATAGAGATATAAAAAAATATAAGAATTTACTTTCACTTTGTTTGAATTCATTGGAGCATGAACTTTTATAGAGTGAGGGCCAAATTGTATGAACGTCGTATTTCACAGGACTATACCTTCCGCATATCATCTTAGAAGAAGATCACGGAAGAGAGTTGAGGTACATGTGCACCATTTATACTCCACGGTAATAACATAAATAACCCACTAAACATCCTGAAATGAGGATAACACAGCACGCCCTTTGTGAAGTTAATGATAAAGTCGTCGCTGTTAAAATAGGCACCTAATAAATATGATGTTACTGATTTGAGATTTTTAAGACAAGAGATATATATTCATATGGACATGATTTCACATTATAATCAACAAAGCATATATTTCACAAACTTTTCAGTTTAAAATAAACACAATAAACAAAAAAAGAAAACAACGCCTGCGTTGTTTGTAAACACACATGGCTGACCATTTGACACCTGTCAAAGTAAATGACCCCATTAGAGTGAACAGAGATCAGGCAGGGAGCGTAATTCGTATAACTTAACTTCTAAACATTTGATGTCTTCAAAACTGCATGTGGCCAGATTGAAGTTACAATATCTATATTCCAGAAAATGTTTCTAGTTCGCCAATATCATCACTGCCAATGAAAAAAAACCCAAAAACAATGAATAGGAGTAAACTTGACATGAATTCACAAACTTATACAGGAAAGATCTTACAGCATTTAGGGAGGTGTCAATATTGGCTTGCTGTTTGATGAGGCTTTTCCTTGGAAAGGGAGGGCGATGCGGAAGGGAGCTGGTTCGACCTCCATGACTTCACTAAAAGAAAACTCCAGCAAGACGTAACGATAATTTGAGAAGGAATGTGGTTGAAATCTACCGACCTAGATTGCAAACCGACATCATATATATTGAGTATTTTTACACAACACCGAAAAGTAAATTTGAATTGTTTTCTGTTATTATTGGCAATGGGATATACTTTCATGAACTAAATGATGTTGAGACAAGCTATATATAACTGACAAGATGCTCATTCTATTAGATCGTTTATATTTGCGATAACATGCAGACATGCTGCTTGTTTATGAACCGAAATGAAAGAAAAATGTATGTTTTTTCACGTAACATTTTATATGGAATGATTGTTAAGACATCATCTGTTATCGACCCGCAGTTGGGCATATGTCACAATGCCTTTAAACGATAGTTCAGGCGATGTTTGCTCGAATCTGTTGTTTGTGTTTAGAAAGTGCGAGTGGAGATCACTTGGTTTTGATGTGAGTGAGTGAGTGAGTTAATATTTAAAGTCACATCGGCACTATTTCAGCCATATCGTGACTATCAAGGGTTAATTGTTATAAATACAATTAAACTGATATAAAAACCTGCCAACGAAGGACAGTAAAAGTACTAGACTTATCACAGAAAAAGATTTTAAAACTAGTATGGGATCATAAAAAAGAATAAAACTTATACATAACAATAACATGATAAAAAACGGGCTGTAGATCGCCAGCCCCTGAAGAGAGATCACCATACAGGGGACCATGGGGACTTACGGTACCTTAGCTACCTGCATGGACCCCAGCAGGATTTACATCATCCCTTCAAGTGTTGACGATTATTGGCACTGCGCACTGCACTGGTCACGTGACTATGACGTCACTTTCGGATAGCATACGTAGGTCTACAACTACGTTCAGCAACCCATGCTTGCCGTAAAAGGCGACTGTGCTTGTCGTAAGAGGCGACTCAAAGGATCTGACTTGGTTGAAGCATGTCATCGATCTCAATTGCTTTGACCATGTAATTAATAATAAAAATAAACAAACTCGTCGTCGTCTGCAAGTTTGTTTAGTATTATTATCAGTTACATTATCTGTTGTTATGTCAACATTTTGGTTTTTCAGAGTGTAAACCCCCTGGATGCCACAGCGACACATATGTCCCTCCTCTTCAACCCTCACTTCGAAATCTAATAAAATTTAAAATATATCATGCAGACTAATACACTTCACAGTTTTGAATTCCCCTTTCTGTTTATCATTTACTGTCATTTTAGGCAATTCAAAATTACTGAAAGTGACTTCTGAAAATTAGGTACATTGTAAATCTCGCCAAATCACAATTCCCGGCGTTATATAAATATTTACTGTTTATATATCTAAATATCGGATATTTACTCGAATAATTAAAGTGGAAAAATATTAGCGATCACGGGTATCCGATCACTAATGATAATTTTGAAACGTCGCTGATAAGTCTAGAATCGTTAAGAATGTTTTGGAAAATACGCAGACACGAACGCCGAAGTGTACGTTCCGCCATATTTGATTGCATTTTACACAATGCCTGTTATGAGACGCCTATTCGATCAGGTATATTTCAAACTGCTATACATGCATCCCTGAATTCCTCATACATTTTCGAAACAGTGGATAAATGGTCTTTGTCACCAATGCAAATTATCTAGAAGAAATCATGCGAAATAAATTAGGTATGGAAACGAAAACTGTGCTCGGAAAACGGTACTTGCTGAAATGTAAACAAAGCAAAATTCAGATTTTACACTGTGTAGCATTTTAAGAGGTACTTTCGTCTGATTGTTGCATACATTGGCTCGATCACGCGTTTGGGAATATTCATGAGAAGTGTATCGTTGCACTTATTATGGAAATACACATACATACATTACAATGGTGTGGTAAATTCAACAGAAGCCGTAAAAGTTTCCGTCCTATGTGACGCCATGACTGACGCTAAATCACGCACAACGATGACGGTAGTTTTCTGCATTTCTGACTAATCCCCTTTGTTACATTGGAAAAAATGGTTAACAATTAACAGTATGCAGATTGTCAGAATGTTTCTGATTACTTACGTGACACATGTATTTGTATACGATCCCGCAGTCAACAAAAATCCTCCTCTGGAAATCCCGTATACTCTCGTCAGTGAACACGCCATTTTGTAAAAGTCGGTCACTGGTAGTGATGTCATACGGAAGTCAACATTGTTGTACATATTTGGTAATTTCTTTGAGGTGTAAACTTTCAACTTGGCACCCAGCGTGTCCTTTGTTTTTGTCTGGTTTGCATTTTCATCATCGCCTTGATAATCGACAGATATGACGGAAACCTTTTTGTGTAGGGTCACATTATTTATGAGCAGTAAGCAGCACATAGAATGACGTCACTTATGACAGTGGTGTTATGTATTAATGCGCTACTGCAATCATGAGAATAGACAAAATGGATCGGTTCGATGCTAAAAAGGTGCCAATTTAGGGTGTGTGTGAGAGAGAGAGGAGATTGGCATATTGAACATACAATACAATACTGCATTTGATGAAACATTACATGTATATGGTTGATTGCACTTGTTTGTAATTACATATAAATTTATGATAAATAAGAATGGGTATTGGTTTTTGCATGTCATTATTACATTGCCATGGGACATTTAAAAGCAAACTTTAAAAAAATTACTTAGCTACGTTGGTCGATTATGATGATGGTGAAAATAATTCAATAAATCTTGAGTATGTAGTCGGGTGGTTGAGAGTTTGAGCAAATAGACCTATGCTGTCTCTGTATGTCTGAGTCAATCACGCGTTGCATGAATTCAGATAAGAAAATATATTGATTCTGCTTGCTTCCTGAAATATCCACGCATTCATTTGAAAATTAGTCACCCATGATGTTCTTCCTATTTCGTCTAGATCACACATCATCAAATATGATTGCTTAGGTAGTCTGTTATTATTCATGTTGATTGGGTTTGTCCAGTATTTGATACATTTCAGAAGGCAACTTGTATAGAATTTATGTCGTCCACATTCCCCCAAAACTGCATCGTTACTGGCCGAATTTGGTAGATAAAGTATTCACGTGTCATTTCGTTGTTCTATCAATATTTGCATCTAGGTTTGGCAAGTCACACTTTCACACACATTCAATTACATACGCTCGCTTATTCCATTTCACGTCACAGAAGAACAGGAATACTTGTGTGTTCCTACTGTACCTGTGGAAAGGAAAAGCAAAGTGATTGTAGATGAATATTGTATACACCACATAAATTCTGCACACATGGAACAGTAGATTTTCATGGTTAAGGTCATCTGTGTTCAATATATTGTATGGCCACCATTAAAGTTCAAAACAGACCGGCATCGTCGTCCGATGTAAGCAATCAGATACCAAATTGTGGCCTGGGAAACATTCACCTACTCTTCCAGCAGGGCTAATCGTCAGAAGTACTGTGGTTGTTGTTGTTGTGCTCGCAGTCAGGCGTTGATCTAGTGCATCCCATATATAAATATTGAAACCTGGAAACCTGTCTGGCGATGGCAGGACCTGCATATTGTCAGTCTTGCCGTGTGAGATCGGGCGTTGCCTTGTTGGAAAATAACATTCGCTTGTTGCATAATGGGTCCAGGGATCTCAAACGTGTAACGTTTGCCCTTAAATTCTCTTTAACTTGCACCAAGTCTGTTCTACGATTGTAGATTATGGCAGCCCACATCATCACACTACCGCCGCCAAATCTGTCAACTTCCTGTACGCAGTTTGGGGCGACAGGACGCCACCCATCCGCACGACGAAGCATAAAACGTGACTCATCACTAAATAAAAACTTGTCTCCATCGCAGTTGACACCATTGACGTCTCGCCCGGATCTGGGAAGGTCAATCGTTGTCCCGTATGTTTGATAACAGTTACACAGTCTTGTAATGGTGCTCGGTGCTACGTGGAAAACCCTAGCTTTGGCCGAAGATGATTGTCATGTATTCAGTCGGTTTTAGCCTAGGGCGTCCGTGATCTGTCGTGTCATTTTTCATTTTTTTAGGGGTAGCGCCACTCAGGTTACCTGATAAAGGTTCCCATTTGGCATTTCTTGTGTCTGGAGTAATTAATCAATCTCAATCCAGGTTTGAAGTGAGGTGAAATGTGTGTTATGTAATATGCATGTGGCAGCCCAGCAAGAGATGAATGATCAGTTGATTTGGTTCACTCCCAATTGTCAGACGTCCCATTTGTCAGACGACCCAGTTGTCAGACAGACCAGTCAAGTAAGTGTGACCAGTGTAACTGCCTGGTCTTACCTACTAATTAATGAGCTGTTCCCAACTGTGGGCAGAGTATGCTACTCCAACTCGTTAATTGATACCGATTAAGCAGATTGTGATTGTGTTTATAAGTTGTTTTTGATCTGTGTCGGGTTGCGTGTGTTTAGATGTTTAGATAAGTTATTCCAATGATATAGAATACAGGAAACTCAGTAAAGATTAACAAACAATGTTAAATACAAGGTTAGGTAGAATGAAAAGGAGGCACTAACGAATGCAATGAGCCTAATTGACGATCTGAATTATTTAAAAAATCATTTTTACCTTCCACAGTCTCCACCTGGAACGTACTAGATTCTGCTTTGAGAGAAGCCGCTTCATTTTCTCAGTTTAAAAAAACCCTGTATAACTGTAGTAAATAGGAAGTGCCTGACATATTTAAAAAATATTGGTTCACGCGTAAATTAGATAATCCACTGTAAGTTAAGACTAGGATGTAGTGATCTGAATGGTTACACATATGAAAGATTTATGAGCAATAATGCTGAATGTTCATGTGTTTTTTTCAATGAAAGTGCTTTACACTACCTATTGACTTGCCCGTTACACTGCCTTAATTATACTTAGATTAGATCTGAAAGCTATTATTATGTTAATGGATATGACTTTCGAACCGTTCTGTTTGGTAACGTCAGCCTAGACAAAGAAATACTGCTGAATATCGTTGACTCTGTACATCATTTCTTCTCTATGAGCAAAAGATTTAGTCTAAACATGCTCTCTTATGTATATCTCACAAACAATTGTTTACCTTTGATGTACCACATGTGACTTAATATCAAGTATATACTACTGTATAACATATATACTACTGCTGCTTGTTCGAACTTTATTGGGGAGAGATATTTATATAGGCTCTTCCTGTTTATCAATCCCCTTTCACTGTACCAAGTGGAAATAAATACTGTTTAAAAAAGTCTAAGTCAGTAAGGTATCACCAACATGGCTGGTATACGCAGAGTTGGGTACATAGAGTCTCAGAGAGGAACCCCACAAGAGTTCATTGATAGGTTCATTTACTCTAAGAATCGAACCAGAGGCCAGACCACACACTGGAGATGTATCACTAAGACCTGCCGTGGGAAAACAGCCATTGTACTTAACCGTGATCAGTGTGTATTGTGTATATAGCAATATTGCAATAATGTATTGAATATTTCAAAAAGTGTGATTTCTTGGACCACAATCAGTATGCAAACATATTCTAGACATACAATATACTATGCCTGGACCAGTCACTCCAAAAAAATCAGTAAAAAGAGTAAGCAAAAGACAAAGAGAAAGCAGTCATCACAGAGTAGCGACCCGAGAGGCACAGGCTACACGAACGACGAGGCCCGGTCACATAAGAAACCGGCAATGGGCACCGCGGGTATTGTAAGAGACTCACTGAACACCCTATTTAACCGAACTGATGTACAGCAAGAGATGTTCAACCCTGCACACGAATCTGCTCAAATACCAGGTCAGTCACAGTCAAGCAGTAACTATCATTGTGTCGCCAATTTGGCAAGATTTTCAGAGACAGAAAGTTGTCAAAGCTGGATTTGATAGAGAAAGATGTGACTGACATTAAAATAAACATTTTGGACATTGAGTGAGTGAGTGAGTTGGGTTTAACGCCGCTTTTAACAGCATTACAGTTATATCGCGGCGTGTCAGCTTAATGTGGGAGGAAAGCCCGGAGTGATGCAGGTCTCAGACGTTTACCACTTCGGTGAAACCCACGAGCACGGGTATGGTGCTGACAAACCTAGAAACATAATCGGGGCGAACTGGGATTCGAACCAACAATCATAGGTTTCTGGCGTGCCCAAAGGACGCAACTCTGCACAGCGAATCGCGGCGCCTTAGACGACTGCGCCACCCGTGACCCCTTTTGGACATTGAAGTGAAAGTGAAAGATATAGATTGTCTGAAGCCAAAAGTTCATACAATCGAAGAAAGTGTGAACTTTATGAGCAGTCAGTTTAACGACTGGAAAAGTGAGAAAGAGCGTTTTGAAAAGCAGATGAAAGAATTGTCAGATAAAGTTTCACATACGCAAGATCTTAAAGCTGAAAATATAGAGCTCAGAGAGAATTTGATTGATCATGGGTGCAGATCTATGCGAGACAATCTAATTTTTACACATATTCCGGGAAGAGCCATATGAAACACGGGAGGACAGTGAGATGATTCTCAGGACATTCATCAAAAAACATTTGAAGAGGGAGAGTGCACACATACACTTCAAGAGAGTACATATAATTGAGCCAAGACGTCCATCTACTCAGGGTAATGATCAGGTGAGAGTCAGACCTCTTATCGCTAAATGTCTCTACACTAGAGGACGTGATGCTGTAAAGTTCAGTGGGAAGGAGCTCAAAGGTAAATCCTATGGGGTAATGGACCAATTCCCAGAAGAAATAGCCCAGTAAAGGAGAGAGGTCCTAACGCCCCGCCTGAGATCTGCTAAGAGAGATGGAAAGAAGGCTACTATAGTAGTTGACAGGTTGTATGTAAACAACAATCTGATAGACACACCTCCACCCCATTAGAGCCCCCAAGCAGAGACTTAGTGGTGGTCACAGAGGAGGATTCAGATGGGGGTACACAGGTGGACAGGGGCAAGCAGACGCTAACCCCTCTCTAGATGTGACATATAATCCATACCAACTGTTAACAAGTGACAGTTATGTGAAACTGAACAGCTGTCAAGATATTGTTTTAATGTGAACAGAATGAGTAATGGTTTAGATGAATGCAACAGAAATAACATTCAGTACAGAGATGTACATAGTAAAGACTACAGTGACGGTTTACTTACAACTACAGGTAATCCACTCTCTATAAACACGATCAACACAAGTAACAATTCAGTGAATGATGCATTATTATCTGCAAAAGGACTTGAATCAATTTCTTCTTGTAGTTACTCAGACAATGTAACTGCCACACATGTATGTAATTTTACTAGTTTTTCAGAGGCAAAAGTTGACGTTTCTTTTGATGAAGAACTGCCATGTGATGCCACAGAAAGTCCTAACAAGGTGCGAGATACTCAATGACTGATGTAATACAAGAGAAATGTGATACTAACTGTCATTTCTCTTCTACGAATACTACCACAGATGAAGCTGTTAATATTTCTTATAGTGCCAACATGGAAGACTGTGTAAACAATTCATTTTATAATCAATCAGAAAATAGTCATAGACATCATAGTCATTGTTTATTTAATTATGTCTGTATGTGTGAGCTAATAAACATCAAGTCACAATGCAGCACAAACAACTTTACGTAATCCTTGGAATATATCTATGAAGATAACAGGTGATCAAGACAGTAATTTTATATTCCAAAAGGATGTTCCCAGATGTACTTTCCTCAATACCCTTACAAATAATAGCATTGAGGTTGTGGCCACTGATAGCCATTTCAGCACTGATAACCGCACTTATAATAATTATTACCCAGTCAGTGATAGTAAACATAGGTTTACTTGTGAATTAAGTGATATCCACTCTACTGGTAACAATGTTCATACCGAAAGTGTACAAGAAAATGATGGCATGACTGTCGATGATGATAATGTTGATGTTTTTAATGAATGTATAGATGATAATGGTGTAATTGATAATGATGGTGATGATGATGATGACGATGGTCATGATTATGATGATGGTGATAATGTTTATGATGCAAGTAACTACGATCATTTAAGACGACTTTCGTTAAATGTACGTGGCATTAGAAAGCAGTTAGAATATCTAGAATTTACCAATTTGATTAAAAACAAGGATATCATAGGATTTCAGGAAACCCAAACTGATTCTCTAGATGATCTACAATCACAGGGTATAAACTGTACTTTCAGCATTGGAATGGGGCAATTAGACGTTCAGGTGGCTTGGCTGTAGCAATAAGATGTGATTTGGAAAGTTACATATCAGTTATGATAGAAGAAGAATGTGAATATGTACTGTGGATAAAAATGTCAAAGACGCTATGAGACACCAAACAAGATTTCTTTTTAGGAACAGTATATATACCTCCAGAAAATTCAAATTACTTTACAGGTGAGACATTTAATGAAACTGAAAATAATTTACTTTATTTTCTCTCTTTGAGTGAGTATGTTATCTTGATGGGTGACTTCAATGCAAGAACTAAACAGCTTTTTGATTAAACAATAAACACACAAATAATTTGATATTGATATAAATGATATGGGTAAAGAACTTGCGCCTGATAAATTATTAGATAAACTTAATATACCACAGGTCAGGGCTTATCAAGATAATGCAAGGGTTAATAATTGAGTAATTAAATAAAAAGAGATATGTAAAAATCTTAATTATTTATCTGTAATGGTTGACTTGGACAGGATAAAAATATAGGTAAAACAACATGTAATGATGTGAGTGTAGTTGACTATGAACGGTAGGTATCCAGTGTGAAGTAAATACAGTAAAATACTCATCCTAGACCAAAACGTTATAATATGGATAGAACTAAAAGGTTTCTACAAAATTTGAATGCTGAAAAGCTAAATAATCTCACTTGGAAAGCTCATGTGGCTAGACAAGGCCAAGCTGACCCACATCTGATCAATGACATTATTAAGGAGGCCAGGCACGTGCTGATAGACGCTACACGCACTGACTTTGGGACCGGGAGGCATGGTGTTGGGTAGAAATATAAGATGAACAAACCATGGTTTGGAAAGACCTGTATAATTGCTAGAAAATGTTTTTACAAAGCAAAACCCTGCTTGAAAAGATTTATTTCTATTTATGATAAACGCTCATTAAACTCTGAATCTTAGGCTTATAAGAAATATATGGATAAGCATATAAAACAATATAAAGATAAATTAGGTAAAAAAATTAGAGAAAAACACAAACACTCTCCAAAAGAGTTTTCGAAAATGTTAAATGGAGATTAAAAGGATGATAATATAAGTCCTGAAATAGAAGTACATTGTATTTTACTTGTTTTTTACATCGCTAAATGAGACAACTTCAGAAGACCCGGAAATAGAGGAATGTACTATGGATAGTCAATATGACCGTGAACATGTAAATGGAGATATCACATCTAATGAAGTTATGATAGCAGTAAGAGAACTAAAGAGAATTAAAGCCTCCGGTATTGAATTTATAGAAAATGATTATTTTATTGATAGTATTGATTTATTAATGCCTTTGTTAGTTGAACTATTTAACCTTATATTTGAATAGGGTATACGTATACTTCCATTTTGGAGGAAAATACAGACTATTGGCATCAAAGGTAGATTTCCTACGTTAGTTCAAAATGTGTATAAAAATATTAAATCGTTGATACAGTGTAATGATAAAATGTCTAGTTACTTTCTTGGTAATAAAGGTGTCAGAAAGGGAGATTCGGTTTAAAAAAAGCCTTAGACTAATTTAATGAATATTGTGAAGAGTGGAAGTTATATGTAAATATAAATAAAACACAAATTGTGATTTTCGATGGTGGCCCATCGAAAAATTCGAAACTTAAATTTCACTTTACTGATAAAACCCTAGAAATTGTCGACACTTATATGGATTTAGGAATTGTACTTCACAGGTATAAAAAAAATAGTATCAGGTCTGGGAACTATTTTCATAATATCCACGGAGCAAAATCAACTAACGTGTTATCAGTTAACCCATTGAACAAAGTATGTTGTTTTTACATCGGCACTTCACGCGATGATATGAGTATATCCCGTCTGTTTTAGTAAACCTACACATGTACACACTTACTTTTGACAAATCCAATGTGCAAGATTAATCAATGAAATTATTTTATTATGATCCTTTGATGGCTAGGAATCAGAATCTGTTTATTCTCAAAATCCACAAAAGGTTGGACAAGAGCATATTACAATAATACATAGATAAAAATAAAACAAAAATTGTGATTTTTGAGGAGGGCCAATTGAAATAGTCGAAACTTAAATTTCATTTTTCTGATAAAACCATAGATATTGTCGACACTTATATGGATTTAGGAATTATACTTACTATACAATTACTTACACTCCGGAAATGAACACCACCCTTATAGAACCTAAGTCCAACAAGTTGCCTTGGAAACGTAAAAAATATATATTTCTAAAATTCCTAAATAGCAAAAGGCACCAGTTCAGTATGTGCCTGGTAGACATGCAAGGTTTTGTAAGAAAGCATTAAACAAATTTTTGAGTTAAGCTCCGGAAATGAACACCACCCTTATAGAACCTAAGTCCAACATGTTGCCATGGAAACCTAAAAAATATATATTTCTAAAATTCCTAAATAGCAAAAGGCACCGCCTCAGTATTTAACTGATGATTTGACAAGTTTCGATCAAATACAACTGAATGGTTTTCGAGTTCTCTCCCTGTTATGGTCAGACAGACGGACAGACAGACTGGCGGATCGGATTTATGCTATATCATCCGGGTTCTCACGGGGATAAAACAATAACAAACGCAACAACCAATCCCAGGGAATTGCTTTAGATAGACAGCTGACGGACAACAACGCTACGTTATGACAGCCTCAACAATCTGCCGAAACAGATTCCATAGTGCGTAAAAGGCAAACTTGTGACGAAAATTTGTTGATATGAATGGATCATGGAAATTAGTGATGAACCAGCAAGATGTTTTCAATGAAGGTTTAAATCCCTCATGACGTCATCTATTGTTGTTGGTCGGGATATATTTACATACTGATGTGTTGTTGGTTCCCCACTATGCCCGTTACCATTCCTGGGTTTATTCCCCCGCTAAATGTAATAATTGTTTTCTTCTTTTTGCAAACCATGGAATGACTTTTCTCGACTCTTTTATTCGAACCCGTATACTGCATGGCACTTCGTCATTGATTGCAAACCCGAAAAGGAAAAGGTTTTGAAGTTAGTTCAAACAGCAATTATTACTCAGAGTATATGTAATAACATATGTTTTTAATTGTTTGTTCTTGTAAACTGATCATAAAGTGAAATGTTAAATCGCATTTAAATGGTTTCATTATAGAAATCTAGTCGATTGTACGATTCCGACTATATCATGAACATGTGTTTATGAAACACTATCAAATAGCGACGACACCATGTGTTCGCGAAAAGGTGAGCTATATTATAAAATATGAATGTTTTCTCACGTTCCAAGACTGACATGTGTGTTACGAGATTGAAGTCGGGATATTGCATTGCGTCATGTTGCCTAATATTTCTTCACATTTCACATTTCCTGTAAACAGCTGTTGTAAAACATTAATTATTTCAAATTTTTGAGTACTTTTGTAATTCTTCTTTCGCAACGTGTGACTGTTATCTTGGATATAATTCAAGCGTGTATGTAGATATCAGCATATATTTTTCTTTGCGTTAGATGAAATCATTAATGCAATATATTGTCTGAATGGCCAGCCACTAAACCACTGAATAGATTCAATATTGAAGTTATTTGTTGAGTAAAGTCAGTTGTGCACAACTAATAGTAATATCAATGAACCTTGTTGTTAATAAACATGTAGTTACGGTTATCAAAATATCGATATAGACGGATATATTATACAATGCGTCAATTTTACTCATTGATAGGTAACAGAACGACTACATTAAGTTGTCATTGTGTTCAAAATTTTCATTTAAACTTTGAAATTTTCAAATGTGACATAACAATCTGATCGATGACGCTCTGAAATTTTAACTGTAACGATTAATTGAAATGAATAAATAAACTGCGCAACATATAGTAGCCGGCATCGTCGGGTCGCCTGTTAATCATGAGGTAAGTTGGTATCGAATACCCTTGTACGTCTTTGCCAAGAATCTTTCAATTTCACTTACTTTTGTTACTTTGGAAATTTGTCAATCACATTTACAGTTGTCATAACTACCATAGCAGCATTAAATTTAGGTTCGGCATATGAGGTTATTCGTTACATCTGATTTCTATACATCCGGAGTTTGCTGGCTGCTTCTTGTGATGTACCGATATTTGATCAAATACTCGCGTTCTCGCGATCTCGCTACACTGTGTTGGCCTAGAATCTTTATGTGCTCTCCCCATCATTTCGTTGTTAAGTCAAGGCTATCGGAAGTTGTCTCATTATACAAAAACGCAAAAAGGTCTCTTTCTGAAATTAATTTTGACTGGTCAAAGATCAGTGTTTGCATTGTAACAATAGCTTGTGAATACGTAACGTCATAACATCATGACGTTGTGGCGGGTATCTTTAGATAATTTTTGTCGGCTGTTCGTGGTAATTATTTGGACCTTTTTTGCGTCAGATTCCATAATGAGGGAGACAACGTATGGCCTGCCGCGTCTTTCCGTATGTGTGCATGCTAATCTTACATACGATCAAGTAAATACTGGCAGTACAGTTTCATAAGACGTTTGTCTCATACAGTTAAAAAGTTGCATACAGCAGCAATGATTTCTCGTCTAGTGAGAGATATACTAATTATTAACTTACATATTGCTTAGGGTCACTGTCTTGTATTACTAAAGGATGGACTGCCTGGGAGCCTAGCTTTAATGACTGCGCTATGCCATTACTCTTTTTTGGCAAATGAGGTTAGTCCTACTGTTAGATATAGGCCTTACCCTCCAAACGTTAAACAAGTTGTAGTTTACTTAAGGGACTCAATGTACGCTGTTTTCTCATGAATGCAACGGAGGCTAATAGTAAAAACGTTTTCAATGATGAGTTGAGCAAGACATTAAGACATGACAGTGAACCTCCGACATACACATGGATAATAAAGAAAACATATTATAAAGAAAACCCCAGTGTGCCATAGTCAACTGGGCTAAATATATTCCTGTACATTTTCTTTATAATACGATCCTTAAATTCTTAAGTTTAGTTTCTAGGTTAACTTGCAAAGACAGCTGCATTATTGTATCTACTGATGCATTCTAATTAACTTATGAACTTCATACAATCTCAAAGCGTGTCCTCTTGTGGCAACATGTATATTTGTTCTAAACGCAACTGTGATGTCATTTGATTACGAAAAAGTGTACAGCTTGAAAAATGTTCACGACATGATCCTCATGCACTCGAACATCTGGGACCCCTGTTGTGTAATATTAAAGTTTCACGTCATATTCACAGCCCCTTTGAGTAAATTGTACTCCCTCTATGTCATTATTAAAAACTGATCGATACTCAGTGCGTCACTAAAATCTTAGTCAAGAAGCAGCCTAACACGGAACATTTGGTGGTGGCTGCAAACGAGTCCTTGCTGGTGATATAATCATGTTTTATCACTGAACTATTGAAATAAATAGTTAAAGCAACTATAAAGTACGATTATGGTAAGAAAATTACTGAGTATTTCGATAGTTCATGTGGGGTAAGACAAGGTTGTACTCTTCGTCCAGCACGTTATTCATCAACGAACTACTAGTAGTTATATGTTTTGAAAGTAACTTCCAGGATGGTGTTTAATGTTAAATATATTTCGGTTAATTTGCATTTTACGTGATTGCAACTGTACCATAAACTGACGCACTCACCTGCGTACCTGAATTGGATCCACACAATCATACCCGTATAGTATATAAATGGCACGAGAAATGTTGGTGATGCATTGAAACAGATTCTCTTCTGACAATTTGTTATCTATTTAGGAAGGCATATGTGTTCAGGTTAGGGTTCCTTAACTTTAGAAAACTTCATTTTATGATTTTATAAACAAGGCAAACTGAGCGTATGTGTGTCTGTGTGTGTGTGCGCGTGTTTGTGTATGTGCTTCGTGCGTATGCGTGCGTATGTATATTCTGCATTGTTTGGGTCTTTTTGAGAGATACAGTTCCATTAAGTATTGCCGCAAAAAGGTATTGAAGCTTGAAATTAGCACTTTTGCCATTGAATACATGTAACACTGTCGTCCTTAAAGTGCAAAAAGGCTAGAGTTAAATATTCTATGATATTAACTGTTTTGAAAAGGGAAACAGCTTTTAGTTGTAAAACTGTCCACATTAAACCAAATACAGTCAAGTCCATTGATACGTTATGGGTTATTGCTAAGCGATATTGATACGTCTGCTTGTATGTGAAATATCAATAAATTGTGGTTTAGTAGCACTCTCCCAGCATTTCATTCTGTGTACGTTAATAAGTGATACGTTTAATGCGTAAATAAGATTTTATTTTCTTATTATCATATTCTTTGTGTGTGTCTGAAGGGGCTGTGCTCCAATGATCAGGGGTGTCATTAGATAAGAATAAAGTAATAATGAAAACGTGGTGATAGGTTCACAAGTTTATTAACAAAAGCTAATTGTACTAATAGATGGCAATAAAAAGATCAGATAAATCTAATCTGCGCTGACAAGGATCACTGATAAATTACATCAGAGTAAATGCGAAGCAACTGTATTACAGTGATAAAATGAGAGTAGCTAAAAAAAACACTTTGATAAGATACCGACCTTAGATGCGTAGACAGTCAGTAAAGTCGGCTGCGACCAATTATCACTTGCGTCAATTAACTCCACACTCTAATGATTGAATGACCTCGTCTGGGTTAAATAATGGGAAATAAATACACAGGTCTTATCCCTAAAATAAGTCATTTTGAAAATAAACTAGCCGAGTACGTCTGAATATCAAACTAGTCGAATCGACTTAAGACTAAGTCACTTTGACTGAACAAGGAAATGCTGAAATTCCCAGATAGCTGGACACTAACGAGAAGGCTGGTTGTCCACGGACTACTAGAAAATGGAGTATTGGAAACATTAGTTACTAAGTAACCAGTCAATCGCGGGAAGGCTGGTTATTCTCGTATGGCTTGAAAAGCTTAGTATTACAAACCTTAGCTACTAAGTTTAGTTCAATACAACCAGAGTAAGTCAGTAGAAGCTCGAATGGGCTTTCAGGGCACACTGGCTGGAACCAAGAACATATCAGTGTATGTTTATATATTTGAGCATTTACAATAACATTTAGTCGTGAACATTAACAATACGATGTATTTTAGATTGCATGAGACCATGTCGAAACAACTCGAAAAATTTAATCAAAAGCGGAATTTAATAACGATTTCGTACTCATTTCACCACGTATCCTTAGTATTAACCATAACTACGCGAGGTAGTTAATAATTGCTAAATATATACAAAAAATGGGAAGCAGCTACGTCATTCCTCTCAAGTAACAACACAATCCCACTTCCGCCAATTGCTGATCGAAACCTGAACTCGAGTTTGGTGACAGTAGTGAAGCTCCGTACACAGATCAGTACTTAGCATGTCATTACCATATCATCAAAACGTAATGCTTAAAACATCTAATGTAAAGCAAGTGTTAAGTAAGATATTAAATAATAATAGTCAAATCGCATTGATATATACAATGATATATCTGTAATCATAAAGCTTATGTTCCACAAGCCCAGGGTAGCCAATGAGAAAATAGATTAAATAAGAGAAGAAGTTTGTTATTACATATATGCAGAGTCTGAATATGACTATACAGTAAACTACGGTTATAACGAACTCAAAGGGACAATTAATTTTAGTTCGTTATAACCGTAGTTCGTTTTTCAGCATATATGCAGCATAACTACAGCAAATAGTCGGGACCTAAAAAGTATGTTCGTTATATCCGTCAGTTCGTTATAAGTGTGTTCGTTATAACCGTGGTTTACTGTACATGTACATGTTACGATACCTATCTACACGAACTATTCAAAAATGGGTCTCAGATCATGGAAATAAAGGCTAAATACCATACCATTAGAAACAATTCTTGTGGTCATTATTAATTTTATCAAGAAAGATACCCCTAAAAGTAGTAACGTTGAGAAACAAACATTCACACAGTAAAAGAGGAGATGTGCAAATACATATATATCTGCCAAACTATTGACTCAAAACCAAAAACACAAGATTTAAAGTAAATGTTACTGTACAGTGTTTGATAATGCAAGTACATCTTCACGTGCTCAAAGCAGAAATTACGCTTCATATTTTTCAGGGATCCTAATTAAATATCATCGAATTGCGTGGATCGATGCTCATGATATCAATCACTGGATTGTCTGGTCCAAACTCGATTTTTTACAGACCACCGTCATATAGCTGGAATATTGCTGAGTGCGGCGTGAAACAACAAACCTAATTAAATATCACACAAGAAATACTTTTGTAACGGCTGTATGTCGTCATTATCCCGCAGCATAACCCTATCACCTGTGGATGTCGTCATTCCCCTGGCCAACAGCGTAATGCGTTAAGGTGTAATTAGTGATCTGTCCCTGCCTAAAATGTGTGACAGACAAGTGTATTTTTGTCTCACTCGTAGAAAAAGTTACACTGTATCATATGAAGTATAAACACAAAGTTCTACAACCAATCGCTAGACGATTCACGAGAGACTATAGAGATTAAAAAGATCAACTCTCACTTCGTCATCTAAAGGGCAAATAAGTAAAACACGGATCACGTCTTCCACCCAGTCTGTACAATTAAAGCAATATCTCTCTTCTGGTGGTATATTTGTGTACAGAAGGAGCCACACTGCATCTGAGTGTAACTAGAGAACTCCTGCGAGGACGGTTGACACGGTATGCCACGTGATATTCTGTTCTGTAGACTTTCTTAAACACCTGTAGTTTGTTTGTTCCATGGTATCTTTTTTCCAAATATAATATGTCCCTCCATTTAGGCTTATATGCATAAATAATTATACATAGATAAATAAAGCCACAAAACCCTTCCCATATCCAACAGAAATCAGTGCAGTCGATTGTACAATTCTGACTTTATCATAAATATGTGTTTATGAATTACTTTCAAATAGTAATGTTACCAGGTGTTCGTGAAAAGGTGTTTGTATCCTGCCCAGTCGATGGCACGCGTCACAAACACATCCAAAGACAAGTCAAAATAGGGAATTGCATCGGACACAATTTTTTTGTCACTGATGCGTGAAATTTGGAAATGTCCTCCACATGTCTAGCATAAAACGTTTTCAAAGCTTTACTGAGGCCTTGAAACCTTGATCAAACAACTTCCGAGCTAGAAGCGCATGACTCTCTCTGAAATCTTGGTCGAAAGAGCATGCTCGATTGTCTCTGAAAAGTTGCGCAATGTAAACACCATAAGCTGGAGCTGTTGGAATATTTCTCGACATGAAGGGAAAATTGGCTATTAGAAAGATGAAATCGTCCCTATTGCCATACAGCCTTGTTGAGAGTGTTTTGTCACTCTGAATCTTTATGCAAAGATCTAAACATGACACAGATGAGGTGGTCACACTGGTCTCCTAGATTTCTGATTCAGGTTGGTAAATCAGTGAAAGGGAGTTGGCTAGTTCACTGTTATTGAACGATATCAGATCATCGCTATACCTGAAGCTTAAGTAAAACGTCTTGGCCAAATGACCTTGTTTTGACTTCCCGAACAGAAATTCCAATTCGAATGCATAAAGAAACAGATCCGCGAGAAGTGGAGCACAGTTGTGCCGATATGGGTGCCTCCTTCTTGCCTAAATGTCTTACCCCCAAATTTTGCGTAGATGTTATCAATGAGAATGTCCAACATTTCGCATAATATTGTTTTCTCAGTGAACCTAATATGGCATTTGCTTTAATTTTTCAAAAATTGTCCTGAAAATCTGAATATAAATACGTAACTGGATCCACGTACACCAGGTTTTGAAACAAAATACCAATGGATCAAAGAATGAAGTTTTTCGTTATGTTTGTCATGTGTGATAGTGGTGTACAGAGTTAAAAAATAAAATGTTTTGACATCATGAAAAAAATTGTTCTTTGCTGAGATTGCAAAAAGGTTTTTGAGAATCCACATGGTATTAAATCCACTTGCCTCAAATACATTCTGTGAATATAAAGAAAGTACTTCCTTTATTGTATTAAGGATTATGGTCAGTCTTTGAGACAGGGACTTGGTGGTACATTTGCTGGACCCAGCAATATGTCTCCCTTTGTACAGTTTTATGGAGTTTTGGAATCCAGGACAAAAGAGGAATTGACCTGTCAAAAGTTGACAGTACTGATTTATAGTTTTGGCAGATTTCATCCTAAGTTAACATACTGTCCTTGTATGTGGCATTATTTGATATATCATTTGTGGTAATGCTAACATATCTGTGTTTCAATTTGGGTACTTATGTCCCAGGTCGATTTTCTCGCGACATGACGTCACTTTAGCATTCCGGCTCCTCTTCCAACCATTACAGTGCAAATATATCTTGATACTTTTTTTTATACAATTTCACAAATTATTCTCAACAACAGAATTTCTTATATTTACAAGTCGGCAGGCACGGTATGGCGCGTTTATCACGACACTGCTCGAAGACAGCTTCATTCCCTGAAGGCTCAGTAAACATATTTACGTGAACCCAGCAGGCGCATGTTTAACGATCTTCCAAACTATAATTAAGATCAATAGTGAGATTACGATCTTTCCGTCCCCTTCTCCTGTCATGACTACATGGTCAAGAGTTAAAACCCATCCCCATGGCAACAATCATTGTTGAACCACGGGCTAAAAACAGTGATTAATATCATCTCTCATGTGGTTTAACATGACTACTTCAACCAATTTATATTTTATAACATATTTACGACAGTTCGCTCATCAGATGTTATATTGGGAAATGTACCTACTGTACTCGTTGACAGTATAAGCTATAACAATTCTGTATAATGCATTCTGTATTTTTATGTTTATCACCATGTAAAACATTTTTTTGGGCCCATACGCCAAATGCATTACTGTAGTCATTTAGACACACCTATAGTTTTCTCTTATATTTCGTGACAATGTACATTCAAACGCCTAACGTTGAAGTATGCATACATTTATATACGGCACAAAACAACCTACACGCCAAATACATTACCAAATTAATTTAAAGTCATATATAGCCTTCTTTCATGTTTCGCGACAATCTACATTGAAACGCACATCGTTGCAGTATACAGTTAGTAATATCTCTCTATCTGCTATAGGAAATGCACGTCCTCTATATAACATCGCCAGCAACGTGATACATTACCGTATTCACCAAAATAATCCGTACAGAAACTTACTATTTCACACTAATACTGAGCTGTATATCCAACCGTGTACCTTCGTATCTTTATTTGGATCAATCACCCTGCTACTTCATTTACCGTTTATGTTGAAATTCTGACGTCGCCTTTGTGATCCATTACCGTAGTCACCAAAATGATAACGACTCGAACTTAATATCATCTCTAAAATTATAGTTTTTACATTGTACCTTCGTATCTGAACATCATCCGACCATATTTTACTTATCGTATTTGCCGAAATTTTTGTTTCTAGGTTTGTCAGCACCATGCCCACGCTGAGGCCTGCATCACTTCGTGCTTGTCTCCCTATGGCAGCTACATCAAGCACTCACACTAGGATATAACTGAAATGCAGTTCAAAACTCAATTACTCAAAAATATGTTTTCTTTTCCAGGGTACAGCCAGCGGAAACTCGATATCCTGATTGTAGAAGACGTATCTAACTCAATCGGGAAGCTTCAGTACAGTAGCGTGAAACGATTTCAACATAACATGCTCAACCGTTTGGATATAAGCTCTGAAACCATTAATGTTGCTTTTATGGTATTTTCCGTAAACGCAAGAGTGGAATTCCAACCGAATGCCTACGCCAACAACAAAACAGCTGTTGTTGCTGCAGTGAACACACAAGCCAATGAAGGTGGTGCTAGTACACATATTGGCGAAGCCATAAAGTTGGCTAACGACGACGTTTTTACGGGAAGAAACGGTGACCGACCAGACGGTGACAACATGGTCATATTCTTCACTGACGCCTATGGTACAGATGATGACGAATTGGTTGTGGCTGCGAACATTGGTTACCTTCAAGCAAAATCTGAAGTTTTCGTCGTCCATTCGAAGGGACCAGGCGAGACAGCCAACAGAAATGCGACTATCAGTGCACTTGTATCAGACCCTGATTACAGTCATGCTATGAACGAACGTTGACAACACAGGTACTTTCCATGAATTTATGGAAAGAATAGAGGCTTGTGGAGAAGATTGAGCGCCATACTTTCGCACTGCATTGAACGTGCATAAGGAAACCTGATGATTAGAATGAGTTCAAAAACACATCAATTGCATTAAATAAATAATCTGCAGCCTACACTGACTTCATATTGTTTGTTAAAGATGTTTTAAAAAAGAATACATCACTTATACAATAAGTTGAAAAGCTATTATCATGAAGGTCCAACTCATTTTGTTATTATTTCAATGGCAATTTCTGAAATGATCACGGGAACATTTTCAAGTACCTTCATCTTTATCCTGGAAATTCTGCAGACACAATAAGCCTCTTAAGTGCCTCTTTACAGCCATGATATCGATCTGTCAAAACAGCAATGCATTTAGGATGTTTATTTAAAATGTACCAAACTGAAATTTAGAAACTTCGAAAACCATAATCTTGAATCAATGTATTTCGGTTAAGCATTTGGAACTTCTTTAATTCTAATGTAAAGTGATTCAAAATCGCTTCTACAATCACGAAGGAAAGAAAAACAAAACGTGACTTTATGCCTTATGACCAGCTTTCAACCTCTGTCTTTTTAGATGTTTTGGGGAGATTACACCACACAAATGTAACAAACCGTCAGCATCAACGTTGAGCGTTCTCCTTGTTACATGGTGTACATCCACACACCCTCATTGCTCTTTAGTGTATACAAACATATAACCATTGGCATTGGTTGGTCATCAAATTCACCGTTTATATAAAACAATTAACACAAATTATAAAGACTTGAAATAGGTTTGCTCATTGCTTACTGCTTTTAAACATCACAACACCCCAAAACAACATTTATTTCTTAACAAAGGAGATGTCGCCGATGATATAAATATTGGTACCGTGTGGAAGGCCAATATCCATGATAGAAATTGTAATTATTTTGCTAAATTACAATGAAATAATTAGTACAGAAAATGTCATTTTGTGGTATCACCAGATGGATGCATGACAAGAATTTCCCAGCACGACTATAAAGACAAGCGTTGTTTCCGATCATTTTGATCCTTTAATATAGAATATTAAAAAACGTCAAAGAAATTGCCTGCTAGTGAACAAAACAAAGAAATGCACATCCAAACTATCGAAGTACGACTCGCTCCGTGTCTAGACTGACAGTTACTGTTCACAGCAGTATATTATTTTATCTGAGCATCTGTTTGACACATATTTATAATCACCCTCCACTGGTCGACCAAATGATCAATAATGACTATCTCTCTCCCGCCACGTTTGTCGTGTCGGCCCTTTTCACGTCTTGTACTTGATATAAATGTTTTACGACGCGAAGTCATTGTGACTGACGTACTAAGGAAGTTCTTAATAGACCGTTCTCCTCCACTGATGCTATTATTTGAATACATTAGTTGTAAACAAACTACAACTGATGTTCCTGCAGAGCACGTTGATCATACATACGCTCTTGTGTGAGTAACTATGTTATCCCGCCTTTTAAATGATAATTGTATTGCTGTCAGTCAAAACAAGAAGTCACCCATACTGAAAAGAAGTGTCAAAGTTTAGAAATATATAATAAAATATAAGAATTTACTTTCACTTTGTTTGAATCCATTAGAGCATGAACTTTTAGAGAGCGAGGGTCAAATTGTATGAACGTCGTATTTCACAGGGACATACATTCCGCAATTAAATCTTAGAAGAAGATCACGGAAGAGAGTTTAGGTACATGGACACGATTTATACTCTACGATAATATCATAAATAACCCACTTGACATCCCGAAATTAGGATCAAACAGTATGCTCCTTTTGAAGTTAATGTTAAAAGTCGTCACTTTTAAAAGAGCATCTAATAAATATGATGTGCTGATTCGCGATTTTTAAGTCAAGAAATATAGTTTCATATAAACGACGTGATTTCACATTATAATCAACAACGCAAGTTATAAACAAGCTTTTCAGTTTACAATAAACGCGAAAAACAAAAGAACGCCTGCGTTGTTTGTAAACACACATGGCTGACCATTTGAAACCTATCAAAGTAAATGACCCCATTAAAGTGAACGGAGATCAGACAGGGAGCGTTATTCGTATAACTAAACTTCTAAACATTTGATGTCTTTAAAACAGCATATGGTCAGATTGAAGTTCCAATATTCATATAGCGACGGTAGCCATAAACTGTTCCAAGTGCGCCAAGATCAAAACTGCCAATGAAAATTTAAAAACAAAACAATGAATGGGACTAAACTTGACATGAATTCACAAACCTATACAGGAAAGATAAGATGAGTAGAAATTGGCCACAGTGAAGTAAGCATTATAAAATCATTCTTCGCATTTGGTTAAATTTCGACACGCAAATTAGAATCGTTCAGAATATGAACTGTCTATTTTTAATTGGATCAAGGGTAGCATATCGCGTTACCTTCAATCGAATTGATTACAAGCATCTGCTCCCGAAATCGATGTAAATTGCTAAACTGAGGTTTATGAATCAAAACAAAAATCATTAGCACCAAGCATCATTTCAAGACTGTGTAACCGTTATTTAGACATACGGAACAACACGTGACTTCTCAGATCCGATCGCACATGTGTCACTACTACAGCACAAGACAGATGCGTACGTCAAGAACAACTGCTTCGGCAAAACTAGGATTGCGTAGTAAATCAGTGCAGACAGTGAGGAACCGTTAACTCAATGAAAGTATTCTCTCTAGATGACCAGTTCGTGGTGTCATTGTCAAGACAATGTTGTTTTTTTTTAAACTTGACTTCTTTTATCAATGCTAGATCTTGTAAATGCCACAGAAAGTTGACTGCAATAATGTGTTAACTGAGCAATGCGGTTGGAGTGCGTGTGCAGTGTTTTCATTCAGACGCGATTGAAAACACAACAGCTGATTCTTGTTCGGCGACGGATGTTTTTGTCATGAAACATGTCTTTAATATGATTATCGGTATTACATAGAATAACACACTCGGTGTGAGGTATTCCGGAAAATGTTTCACTCTTGAAATATTTTCCGTAATCAATCATACCGTAATTCATGAGTGAGTTAAGACAATTTATTAAAATATCAGGGCCATGGAGGTTGTGAGTAGAAATGGATCGAAATCAGTATTGTAAGATTTGATGCTCTTTTGGCAAAACGATTGACACGATAAGGAAATATACAGGTCCATTATTTGTTTCCAGATTTTCAGGTGTTACATTTATCGGGTTTTGAGTATATGGTACCTGGTATTTCAATTTGGAACCCTAGACATAAGCTATGCTTTGCAAATCCTGCAATCGATGGAAATTTGCATGGCAGTTTACAAACTGGATGTCGATTTTGTTACACAATCTTTATTGGACGATGCATAGACTCGTTAGTCTAGCCAAAATATAATTCCAGTATTCAAGCCTAGGTTGGCAAGGGTGAAAACTGGACTTTTATAGTCAGTTAACTCCCTTGCATCCTGAAGATGTTGTCGCAAGAAAGGATGGAGGCCAAATAATACGATTCATTTGGAAAGTTTGTTGCCTCTCCTTATAGGAGCCTTTTCGGACTGCATAAAGTAAGAACAAGACTTTACTCTAATACATCAACAGAAAGTAAACTACCACAGCAGCCTTTGCTGATGGGTGGGCCTATAAACAGTTAAAGTAAGCATAATATCAGCAAGAGAGAATAGTTCTTGATCTTGTTGTGAGGCGTTTTGACTAGACTCCTCTACGGCAGACAAAGACTACATGCTCTTGGATTTGAAAAGTTGCAAACAAAGGAATTGATACCCTAAATTTGAGTTTTCTGCTAACAGCCTGCAGGTCATATAATCACAGAGGGCTTCTCTATTGTTGACAATAACAACCTTCGTCAGTTATTCGAATATTAACAAAAATATCGAGAGCAGCCTCCTACCAAATGGGATCACAGCTTTATCATTATGAATGAATAGATGGGCTCAAAGAGAAGTGGAATCCCTTGAATGTCAGTGGGTGATGTTGGCATTTGGTGGAGAACACCAACTAGACAAGAAGAAAACAAGTGGAATAAACCCATTCGTTCCTAGCCAGCTGTCATCTAAAGTATGTCTGTCCTAATTGAGAAGTGTGTAGCTGTTCCAACCAACAAAGTATCAAAGAACATAATGATTTTATGTAAACATCACTACTGATTGTTTGAAAGAACTTGATATCAGTGACATATCAAATATTACCCATGCAAGGCCAGTAGGTTCATGGAAAAAGAAATCATATAAAACCATCAGTACTATCAACGTCCGGCTTGAATCCAATAACCTGAAGACATGTCTATTCCTTTTCTGTACTGGATTCCAAACCTCCATAAAAAATCCTACAAAGAGAGATATATTGCTGGGTCGAGCAAATATACCGCCAAATCCCAGTCTCAAAGATTAACCTTAATCCTTAATACACTCAAGAAAGGACTTTCTATAAATTCACAGAAAGTATGTCAAATAAGTGTAATAAATACCAAATGATTTGCTTGACATCTCAGAAGAGAATTAAAATCAATTTTGTCAAAGCATTAGATCTTGTAAGCATTAAATGTTCACCACTATCCCCACGTGAAAAAAATCATTCCTTGATAAATGGGGCTTTTGTTACAAACCATGGTGACCACAGATACAATTTACTTATCTATCGTCACAGAGGTTCAGGTAAATTGGTGAAAAATTAAAGCAAATATCATCTGAAGTTTAGTGAGAAAACAGCATGTAAAAGGCTTGACTTCCCATTTATAACATCAGTCTAAAATTTGAGGGTAAGACATTTAGGCAAAATGTAGGCATACCTATTGGCACTAATTGTGCCCCCTTCTTGCGGATCTGTTTCTGTTTGCACATGGATAAGAATTTAAGTTCTGAAGCTAAGGGGTATACGTCCATTCAGTTGTTGCAATCCTCAGTAGCAAAATGTTTATGTGGTCTCTGATAATGCTGTGCAGCGGTTCAGTCACGATACATCCAAACACAGATTTCCAAGCTCCTCGTGCACATTGCATTCTGCAATCTTCTGTCCGTTCATTATAAAACTGAGGTCGTAAAGGGGTTACCCAATCATTCTGACCATACTGTTACCCATACATTTGGATATTTTTACCTTTATTTGTTGTTGGATTTTATGTCATCAAAACGTGATCTTTAGCAAACGTTGAGTAGTATAACATGCATGTACTTAACTCAGATGGCGTGAACAAAAGCTTAATGTGGGACCTATCAAGCAGATGACGTTACAGATTGATATGTGTCTATAGAGGTAACGTGAAAGTTCGTTTAAACGGCAACAGAGTTAGAATATGTAAATTCCTGTACTTGACACATTATGTTGTTTAGGTTTTAGATCTTTCCTAGTATGATGTAGTATGCTTCCTAAAACGTTTACAATCAATATGTTTTAACATTTCAAAGTAACTAATATTGGTGAATGTATGGGTGGAATAGCATATTTCTGCTATTAGACATGCTATTCCTGGGTAATAAATCATGAACTTCGAACCCTTGAGCCCAATATACGAGAGTCAATAAATGACAAAAGCGAAACCTTGAGTCATACTAAAAAGTATATGACATTTAAGAGATTGATAAAACTTGTAAGAAAGTTATTTCCCACTGTAGAATCTATAGTTCATTCGAGTTTGCCTCAGTCTGCCGATGTTTATCAGTGTAAAGTCACGAATAAATATATGCACGCACAAACATATTCCTTGTGTTTAATTCTTGTCAAATAGCCTGTTTGTCCCATGACGTGACATGACAAGGTTGACAGTTTCACTCGTGGCTCTACCTGTACCTCAATATCTCATTCGTGTTAAGGAAATTGGTTCTGAATGTTTTATAGATCGATTTATTTTGCATGTGTTAGTGACACACTGTTCGTATCTGAACAATGAGAGCCACCCATGAAGACATGAACTTTAATGAGTCACTGGATGAGATTACCATGTTCTCTGAAACACAAGTAACCTGTGTCAACTGGGGTTTGATTGTGCATGTGTATTCCCGTGATGTTGTATGTACTTTAGTCATGTTGTGTGCTTTCTTGTCGTGTGTGTATTCTAGTCACGTGTGTATAGGATAATGTATCACAGTGTCATCACGGTCCAAAGTAAGAAAGGTTAAGATCACCTGCTCCTATTTCTGTTGAGCTCTAATAGTAACGTCGATTTTTAGGGATTTACCATTGCTGACCGTATTACTGGATACATTTCCAAAAGGCAATTTTACCATGGGTAAATAATCGATGGTCAGACTCTCTGCCTGAAACTGTTGGTACATAACCTCCGAAATTATTATTTATTGGACCGTACTTCTGCTCAATTAGTAAGTATTATATTATAATGCCGGCATTAAAAGAAATAAGAAAATTTGAAAATTTGGCTAAAATCACAAAATGTAACATTCGGTTCCAAGTTCACACTATATGTTTTCTCCTAACTGCAAAACTTGAATCCAAGCAGGGAGAAACCCTTCATATGCATCAGCGTTTAACTTATCTTGCCCTGATCTGCGCACTGTTGACCATTCTACCGACCCCATCTCTGCTTCAGAAAAACAAATTGAGACGAGTTAGTGAAAGTGATGATCTGAAGATGATCATGATGTCGAATACACAAAGAGACATTGTCAGGTGACATATCAAAGAATCAGTGGCCTGAACATGTCTGTTTCTGTCAGATGTCATAACACCAATGTATAATGCACAAAGTAGAAACACGTTTTCTAGAAAGTATTTTCCCTACACTTTCATCAACGTTGATTAGGTGCCTCTTACGACAACCATGGAACATGTCACTGTTTCCTTGAACATGCTACCATAATGACACACATCAGATTTGATATGACCTGCAGATGATATGATAACACATGTATAAACACTTACATCTATGAGTTGATTGCTGCTTTTATTTGTATACGAGAGGGAATCTTTAGCTGTCCGTCCCAAATCCGCTACAGATGCGTTAGGTATCATGAGTAGACATGACTTCTGTTTGTCATTGTTGTGGTACCGTTGTGTTTGATGAAGTAATAAACCACTTGTGTGATGACTCCACTAATGTCATTTCCCAGTCATTTCAGTCTGATTATCATTATCACATCATAACAAAACATCAGATTTTAATCGGCCATGTGACCATGGTCATTGTCAGACTTGAATGAAAAATCGTTGGTTTAACATCAAAGATACGCTGAAACAGTGTTAATACGGTTGACCTGTGTAGACTTGGACATTGTCCTGGGGTGCTGTGAATGATGGTCGTGATGGTTGTAGTCAGGATCCGAAGCCAGTCCCTTGAAGAGATCTGGAGTTGGTCATGACGGTGGTTAGCACGACGTCTATGCTCATCCAAATGATGTTCAATGTGTTTGGTAGTCAGATCTAGTCACGGCGGTACTCATTTCTCAAAACCTCGGTTGCCACAAGCTCTGTGTTGCAGACCTCATCCTGCAGGAATTTGAATTTACGACCAACACAATAATGATAACGTGACCCGTGAGTCGACTTTCAAGACAGATGAGGTCTGTTCTGCAGCTGTAGATGACACCAACCCACATCATCACTGAGGCACCACCGAATTGACTGTTCAGCTCTGGTACACAACAGTTACTATCAGAGCCAAAGAGCGACCACCTCCGTGGTCTAGTGGTAGGGCGTCCGCACGGAGAGCGGAAGGTCCGGGTTTGATCCCCGGCCGTGTCATCCCAAAAATACGTTAATAAATGGTACTTGTTGTTACCCTATCTTGCGCTCGGCACTGAGGGGCTAAACCAAAGACTAGTTTGCTCGGAGTCAGTATACTCTGTCTGATAGGGGTATTCCTGTAAAACTATGGCATGCTATCTCAGTGAGCTAGCACTATAAATCGGCATGAGTCTGGACTAGTACAAGCAGCCACACACACACACACACACACGCACACACGCACACACGCACACACACACCAATTTCAACTCACCTCACCATGAGCATTTATCCAACTACAACTGAGGATATGTTCAACAACATCCTGCTAGCATCATGTTATATGTATATTCTGGTTGAATACATTCAACATGCAGTTATTCCTTGCAGGTATCATCAAATATTTTGGTTGTGTATGGCAGAACCATACTTTGCAGTTGATTAACTTTCTTTGTAGGAGAAGCATTTCACATATATCTGGTACATCAAACATTATGTTAAGCTCGATAACCCCAAATACAGAAGAACATGTTGCAGTATCATTTCATCATGACATATACATATCTTAGTGGAGAGTGGCTTGAAACACATACAATAAAAATAGTGTTGTTTCAATTATCCATAACACAATGTTCAATGTGCAGTTGCCTGGAATTAGGTCGTATGAGAGAGTAACGAAGATTTGTTGAGACCTGTATCAATATTCCAGCAATATCATGACAGGGGACGCCAGAAGTGTCCTCACATTGCATAGGATGTTTGTCGTCAATATTTATCTTTGTTTTAGTACTTGGCACCGACATATATATTTCATGGTCTCTACTCTTATTTCACAACACATCGTAAGGCATGTGGGACATGCGAGAGTGGCAGAAACGTTCTGAGCCTAAGTGGGATGTGCTGCATAGATGGAGTTGTTATTTGCCAACAATGCTGATGAAGCAAGCTTCCTCCTGGAGAAGTGAAAAGTCCCCAACCGCAGAAATCCAAACTTGCGTAATGCTTGCCAGACGGCTCTTTCCTCAACTTTCGGAGGAGGGGGAATTCTGATTTAGAAAAATCTGGTGATTATTCGAAATGTGTTCAGAGACACTGTCATGCATTGAAGCCATTGCGACGACAGACTTGTGCTTAGGTGCATTGCTCAGGCGTTATAACATATCTTTACTGATAATATGCCGCATGATATTGGCCATTAAGTGTAGGATATGTAGTGTCCACCATTACGATGAATGCAATACACAACCACTTGAACTGCTTCTGTGAGGGAATCATGTCCTTTTTTCGTTTAACGTGATCTTAGTGAAAGTATTACTTTTTCCAAGCCAACAGCTACTGCAACTGAGATGTTAAAGGGGCACTGATCTAACGCAATTCCCCGGGACTGGTTGTTGCCTTTGTTATTGTTTTTTCCCAGTGAGTACCCGGATGTAGAGCAGAAATCTAGACTAGCTCGCGACCTCTGTTGCGCCATTCGTAAGCGCATTAGTCACTTTTATGGATACCGGTAGTAATAAGAGCGTATGGTCACATTGATCAACAAAATGAAATACAGTTTTCGAGATAATAAGGAAATGTAGGCATCTTTGTGGGTAGCATCGGTAATGGTGACGAAGTTTTGATAAGTCACTTGCTTGGTAATTTTGCGATTTTCGTTTACACTATTTTGACTGGCAACACAAAGTAAATATTTCACCTGAGCATTGCTGTTTTTATAGTGTGTATATTTTTTTAGTGTCAAAATGTGTAACATATTTATTAAACGTCTAAATATTCAGTTATTTTACAAAGTGACTGAAAAACATTTCCATCTGTATTATTATGATAACGAATTCCAATCATTTTGATGTTTAATGTCATCACCAAAAGACTGAAAATGTCACGTTGAAAAGTACATTTCTATGTTGTTTGGCTTCTAATCCTACATAATAATCTGTTGTGATGTTTGTAGGCCCTTTTGATCGTCTTAATCAATCTGGACAGAATTTTTATTCAAAATGACTGAAATATTTACACATTTTAAAAAATGCCTGAGAGAATCACATTTTACAAATTGACGGTAATCTATACACGCTTACAAAGGAAATGACCTGTGAAAAAAACGTCTATCGCGCATTGAAGAATTTCCCAACCAAGAGGTAGAAAAACAAGAACGAATCGGTTTAAATGAAGGAAAACAAAATGCAAATACCATAATTACAACTTACCAAATTTATGTGTATAAATAGGCAGCTTCCTTATTCGAGGAATGTATCCGTGAATATCCACACAAAGGAATAATATCCCACTCGTCTGCAGCTATACAAAATAACTTATTCGATGTCACGTGTCTCTGTAACTATCAAATATTCTAAAAGATATATATCGTTTCGGGTGTCAAGTCTCAAGGGTCGGCTGAGAAAGGCCACGTGACAACTATTTTCATTACGTCCACGGTTCCTAAAAAATCCATTGAGTTTGATAACAATGAGCAACCAATCAACGTATTATCAGTTAACCCTTTGAACAAATTGTATGTTGTTTTTACATCGGCACTTCACGCCATGATATGAGTGTATTCCCTTTGTTTTAGTAAACCTAGACATGTAAACACTCACTTTTGACATATCCACAGTGGTTAATCAATCAACGTATTTTCTGTTAATCCTTTGATGACTAGGAACGATCCGTTGATTTACAAAAAAAGTAAATCAACTGATCATTCATCTCTTGCTGGGCTGCCACGTGCATATTACATAACCTCACTTCAAACCTGGATTTAGATTGAATAATTACCCCAGACACAATAAATGCCAAATGAGAACCTTTGTCAGGTAATCTAAGTGGTGCTACCACTAATTGTACCTGTAATAAATTCATTAACTGAGCATCAAGTGAATGACGACAAATACACAAGTGTAGGGTTATACGAGAAAACGTGTATGACAACAAGGGAGTAGTAATCGTATTACACAATCCGAAATCCGAAAATGATTTCACTGCATGGATACTTTTTTTAGTATTAAACTATAACCATCTGGGGTATTTCCAAATGACGACTTCCGATGAGCTCCGCCGTTCTTTTTGTCTGTTTGTTTAGGCTGAAGAAATTATTTAACATGCGCCCTTTGTCGAATCTTTATAGATCACAGTTAACCAATCAGTGTTTATGCAAAAATGCGTAAAACAAATATTGCCTCCAGCCTCCAAGTTTATTTAGCTGTCCTTGCAGACGGTAGCCCAGTCTCTGGTCACGCTCAGTTGCGTTGCGTATCATCCGGGTACTCACGGGGGAAAAAACAATAACAAAGGCAACAACCAGTCCGGGGAATGGCGTTAGATCAGTGCCCCTTTAAGCATGAACGAGGAGCATGATCCTCGGTTTGTCAGCACCATACCCGTTCTCCTGTGCTTTAATCCCATATTCAACTGACATAATGATCGACTGACTGACTGACATCTGACTGAGATACAGTAAAAAATGAGCAATATCTGTATATTTCTACATGCATATTTCCTCCATGAAAGTTATAACCACGCCCAATTGGTGATGACCTCGGGTTTTTTTTCGTTTAAACGTAAGGAGGTTTTTTGGTCACATTCAGTTTTCAGATTGAGTTGTTACTTCGAGAAGGAAAATTAAGCAGAAACATTTTGATTTGTAGAATATTTAAGCAGTTCGAGGACTGCTTATCTCATTCTACGCCACTCACGAAACATCTGTTTCAACCACGCTTCATGACAGACAGAATATTTGAAAATAACCCTAAAATATCATCTCTATGTACATGACGTGAAAACAATTATCCACTACAATTCAGGTGCATAACCTTCAACCCAGGCGGCAGTCGCGTATAGTTTACCAGCAGCAGCCACAGTGAGCATGACCGCCTCCGTGGTCTTGTGGTAGAGCGTCCGCCCGGAGAGCGGAAAGTCCGGGGTTCGATCCCCGACCGCGTCATACCAAAAGACGTTAAAAGATGGTAGTTGTCGTTACCCACTCTGGCGCTCGGCATTTAGGGGCTAAGACAAGGACTGGTCGGCTCAGAGTCAGTATACTGTGTCTGAGTGGGGTATTCATGTTAAACTGTGGCATGGTATCTCAGTGAGCTAGTACTATAAATCGGCATGAGTCCGGACTAGTACAAGCAGCCACACAAACACACACACGTACATGCACGTCGCTATATAAGTGCAATAATCTTGGACGCGACGTTAAACCTCATTTCACCTCACCTCGACTCACAGTGAGCAACTGCATGTGTAGGTCAACACGCCCATGGACTTGGACTCAAAACACATGCAGACCAGTAGTTGCAACTCTCCTCTTTTGATTGGCTACTCAGGTCTTACTCTACTAAAACCTGCATTATCTCAAACGTGAGTGTGCTGAAGAAAAATGTTTTTCGAATGTACAAATATCGTCATGCGGTACGTTTGTTCATTCCAACTGTTCTGTGAATGATTTTGCCGGCAGAGGATGTCTTGCTACATGTAGTTTCACGTGATAGTTTCTCTGTTTCGTGCATGTTCTGTGAAAACATGTAATAAAGACAAAAAAAACATTCTTCACACATACATCTGGATTATCAACTGATCAGGGTTAGTTTTAAGTCATCTTTAACTCTTGGAACTACAAATTGAGCTTGAGACTATTTGGAATTCGACATATCCATTTTGACACATTCGGGTTAAATTAGTGATACACATTCGGGTTAAATTAGTGATACATGTTTGCCGAGGTCGTACTGCGAGTTCGACACAACCGGACAGAATTCAACGTTCGAAATAGCAGTGTTCGACTTTACGTTAATTGTATAGACCTAACACTGTCCGTATGTGAATACGTTGTCATGATTGTAAGCTGACAGTCTATAGTACCTTAAATCAATAGTGTCAACGGAACGGGTGATTCATGTGTGAGAATTCCTCTTTGTTTGAGGACATTGTCATATTTTATTGTCATATTTCAGTTTCACCAATTTCCAATGTTTCGGAAAATATTCACTGGAACTGTGTTATTTATAAAATCGGTCAAATTCAAATGAATCTGTAAATAGTGTTTTCCACCATTTTAACCTTCAAGCTATATCAAGAAGGCTTCCAAATGATCTATTTGGATCAAGCAAACCAGTGGTTGATATCACTGGCAACTGTTTACGACGCCTATGGCACGCAACAAGTCAGACCACCCTTATGATATACATTAATTGGCTTTACGACAAGCGCGGAGCTCCCAACACACACATACATCCATGCATCGTCATGCACGGTCTGCTATTTTCACCTGGTGGAGCAACTCGTCTGTATAACAACACATGTCTACTTTACAACAAGTGATGATACTTGTCGTATTATTCATTACAGCATGTGAGCAAAAGGCTGTAGAGTCTGTGTTTCTTCATGTGTGGAGCAAGTTGTCATAAAAACCGACACAAACCACAGTCTCTTTTGTCCAAAGAATTTCACTGCACGGTTTTTACACAATAAGCAGATATTCACAGGACCGTAATCATCGTCCTGGTCTGTGCTGCAATATGTGACGATGGCGGCGTGTGTCGGTGTTGTGTTCTTGTTTGCCTGCCTCAGTGTCGTAGCTGGTAAGTCAGTTTTTTACGTATAGGTGTACGTATATCTATGTACGTTATGACAGTCGAGTTGTGTCATTTATATATTTTAAAACGTATCAGTTCACGGTGTTCCTTACGTAATCACTGTGTGGTGAACAGTAATCTATCTCCCTTATACAGGTAGATTTAGAAAGTAGTATGACCAGTTTAACACAAAACGAGTCGTGTCGCATTATCCGACATTAACCCTACCATGGTAGAATCACCAGACTTGTTAGTGTGAGGATGTCAGGCATGATACAATAGGTACGGTGAGTGAGTGAGTGAGTTGGGTTTAACGCCTCTTTTAACATTATTCCAGTTATATTACGGCGTGTCAGCTTGATGTGGGAGGAAAGCCCGAAGTGATGCAGGTCTCAGACGCTTACAACTTTGGTGAAACCCACGGGCGCGGGTATGGCGCTGACAAACCTAGAAACATAATTGGGGTGAACCGGGATTCAAACCCACAATCATAGGTTTCTGGCGTGTCCAGGGGACGCAACTCTGCACAGCGAATCGCGGCGCCTTAAACGACTGGGCCACCCGTGCCCCCCAACAGGTACAGTGTATTCGGGAAAGCATAATACTCATGAGCAAAAGCAGAGTTACAGTTTAAATAAGCCTGTTAGTATGTCACTTTACTAGACGGGCTATAGGGGTATGGTGTCCCAAAAGCGTTGGTTCAGGTAATAATGTGCAATGGCTGTATCGCTATCCCATTGCCGTGTTCTGGGTGACACCAGCGTGACAAGACATGGAGAACAGTCACACCTGGGAAGCCTACCAGGGTATGGGTCAGACAGATGTTTTCACAAACTTGTTTTTCTTTTTCCAGTGAATATGGCATAGTGACATTTATGATCACATGACGTTACTTATACTGTATGGAATGCATGGAAGAATTGTCCTCAAAACAATATGTAAACGAAATTGTGAAGCAATTCTATTCATATATAAAGATCTGCGTTGATGCTTGACTATATTCATCAACATCTGTAACTTAAGTGAAACCACGACAGCGAATCAAAACCAAACATATGTGTAGGTCAAGCGGGTCTTCTGTTCTTTATTCCGTGTACCTTGTACATCGATATCGTACTGAGTCATTACTGACTGCCGTTAATCTGTGAACACATGTACTATCTGCACAACTTTACATCTTTGAACACATATACTCTATGTACAACTACGAACACTGTGTTGACGTTGATCATAAACATCCATACACATACGCATTAGAGTTATATCTCAACCTTCTTTAAATTGTTATAATGTATGTTCTGACTATCCTGTTACCCCACGATCTTCAAGAGCATGGCTTGAGTGCTCATGGCAGACACACATTTCCACAAAGCAAAATATGCCTTACACCGAGTATTCTTCTTCCTGGTGTAGAGTATCTGGGTTGTAAGGTTTCATGGTTGAGAAGAGAGCTGCACTTGAACAAGATGCGTGGTTGATGTGCACTCTACAATGAGATGTCTCTCATAACCTATTGTCGTCCTGTCGTCTTATCGTTGTAATGGATATTATGTAACGTATTATAAACAATCAGTTAGAGAGATTCAACAAGACCTTTGCTACATTTGAGAATAAGGTTTACATTGATTTATTCAATATCCACACGCATACGCATATATGGCATGCGTTTACCTGATTATATGAATATTATCAAAAAAAGTAGCATTGATTCTCAGTAGTATTTATCTATTCTGAGTCAACTACAAAAGAAACATTTGGGCCGAGAGTTTAATACTGCACCCCATTGTTCAAAACGAATATATTTCTTCAGGTTTTTCTTCACTTATAAGCAACAAAATCTGTGCACTTGTACACAGCAGACGTATTTTAAAATTAACAGATTTGTTTTATTTGTCTCAACAAAATCAGTAATGATACTTTCGTGTCACTGTATTTTAAAGGATTACCTGGTTTGTTTACTGGGTGGCTTCGCATGGCAGAAGTACTCCAGTACTTACTTTGTCGTGCACATTGTATGATTGGCGGGTTATACCATTTGGGCAGAGTATGCATAGTCTTTTCACGATCAGAATGTAATCATCCACTGGCCGTGATCTTAGCTATGTTATCCAGCAAGTATGACTCGTCATGTTTATCTCAGTTAATATACTCCATCCTAAAAGAAACGCCTAATAACTGAAATCTCCGACTTTTACACATAGCATGGAAATTATGCAATGCAGTGTCCAAACATATCATTATTTTCACAGTCGTCAAACGCAACAACGAAAGCAAAATGCAGATTACAAACTTGTAAATATGGAAAAACGAATCGACATGACGAGTGACCGTAGCACGTGCATGATCCACACCTGAAACAGGAATATGACGTCTATAAAAGTGTACAGTTTTCGCTTACCTGTTCTCTGTATCTGTGCAACTGCACACATCAACGCCAAAGAATACATGTAACTAGTCCCGATTCTACACGGAACAGATTCAATCGGGCGTAACAGGCAAAATATAGAGTAAATTTGGTTAATTTGACCCCTGCGATGACACCATGAAGTCGCGAAAAGGCTAAGCATGTCTTTATCTGGGCGATTACACAACGACAAACTGATGCTACGAGTGCAGAAAGTAGAGGGAATCAACGCTATCGGTAGCTTGTAAACAGAAGCATGAATACATGTCGACCGTAGCTAGGACAGTTCACGTTCATGTAAATATAAAACGTCAACGCCGGAGAACAACCAGTCTTGATTTCCCGCTAAGACAGACTTCACCATGCAGTTATAGCGGAATTCTTGAATCGTTATCAACACGAGACTTTCCCCGATCCTGTGTCAGATCCATAGAACTGATAATAATGCCCAATGCATGGCTAATTGTGTCACAAAGGTGTGTTGCAGAGGTTTCCGTCTCCCAGTTTTCTTTATATTTGAATATGAGCTAGTGTTTGTCTGCCCATCTTAGTTTCATGAATATTTCATTAATTGTGTTAGTAGTTTTAAGTTCAAAACTTGAAAGTACACGAAATAAGAACAACTTATACATTGTCACACATTTCAATATTTTTGCAGTTAACTGCAACTTCAAAATCCTACAAATACAGTTATATATAGTGTCCTATACACGAATCCCATTACTTATAGTTTCGTTTCATATTGTGTGTGGAACAGCTACTGTCTCTTATTGTCAATGATAATTCATGATGAATTTCGTCAATATCGAATAGTCATGGCAGACAGAAGGATTATTTTACCCATGTCCAATGATAATGTGTACTGATACCAACATGTAGGTTCTAATGATGAATGTATACAGGTCCCTAAATTTGCAGCGTTATGTCAGTACATACCTAAATGAGCGGCATAATGTAAACATATACCTAAATGAGGTGCATAATATATAAATATACAATGTTTGTGTGACGGACCTATCCAGTAAAACACCTTAATGACAGTCAAGTGGTGTCATTGATATGTTTTGAAACGTGTCAGTTCACGGTGTTTCAAACGCAACAACTGTGTAGTGAACAGGACACTGGCTCCCTTTTACAGGTTATTTTAAAAAGTAGTATCACCAGTTAAACACAAAACGAGTCGTGTCACACCTACCTACATTAACCCTACCACGGTAAAATCCCCAGTTGTTAGTAAATGTTAGTGTGAAGGCATCAGTCATGATACAATAGTTACAGTGTAATCGGGATCGCATAATTCTCAAGAGCAAATGAGAAGTTGCACTTTAAATCAGCATATCATTATGTAAAGGATACGTTTTGTATAACTGACGCTGGTTTAGGAAGAGTTGGGATGTGAAGGTTTGATACGGTGTCCCAAACACGATGGTCGAGGAAGTAATGTGTAATGTCTGCATCACTACACCACAGTAAAGTGGGTGACACCGGGGTGACAAGACATTGAAAACACTCACTCATAGGTAGCCTACTCGAGTATCGTTCAGGCAGATGTTTGCACAAACTGGTTTTCCTTATTACAGTGAATATACTACTGATAGTAATGATTACATGACGTCACGTATTCTATATGAAATATATGGGAGAGGCGTGCTTGAAACAATATGTAATCTATTTGTGAAGTAATTATATTTTTATATACAGATTTGAGATGCTTGACCACATTCATCAAAATCTGTAACTGTAGTGACTGGCACCATGACACCGATTCGAAACACAACACATGGTAGCTTCTGCGTGTATTCTGTTCCTTTTTCCTTTGCAGATTTGTTTTACCTTCAGGCGATGTCGGACTGTATCGTTACTGACTGCTGTTAATCTGTGAACGTATGTTCTATGCATAAAAATGTATGTCTGTGAATACATATACCGTCTATACAACTTTATATCTGTGAACAGATATATTATCGAAACAACTTTACATCTTTGAACACATATACTATCTGTGCAACTACGAACAGTCTGTTGAAGGTGATAATACATATCCTTACACATAAGCATTCGGATTCTGTCGCAACCTCGTTTAAATTGCACCACTGTATGTTGAGTAAAATATATCTTCCAGATACTTAAGAGCATCGCTTGAGTGCTCATCGCACACAAACATTACCGACCAGCAGTGAAAGCTTGACATTGAGTAATCTTCTTCCTGGTTTAGGGTATCAGGGTAGTGATTCAATTCCCATACGCATATATGCCAAACAGCACGCGTTCACCTGTCCTCGTGAATATTATCATAATCGTAGCATTGATCATAGTAGCATTTCGCTGTGCTGAGTCAACTACGAAAGAAATATCTATATGTTTCTAAAATCATTATTTTCTTGTAAGCAGCAAAATCTCTGCATTTGTACACAGCAGGCGTAATTCAACGTTTACAGATCACTTTTATTTTTTTAAACAAAATCAGTAATGCTACTCTCGTGTCACTGGAGTTTCTGGTTCATCAGTCACCCGATTGTCTGGTTTGTTTATCGGATGATTTTGCATAGCGGGGGTACAGCTGCACTGCGTCAGGAAACAATACTTTTTCATGCAAATTGTACGAATGGCGGTTGCTATTGTTAAGGCAGGATACACTTACCCATTTCGAGAATATACGAGTGATCACTGTTTTTCAGTGGTCCATTCATATAATTTATACAGCTATTTTGCCCTTTTCCAAATGGAATCGTTTAATCGCAAAGCATCTGGGCTGGTTAGGCTCTTGCAATGGAAATTTATATTTACATGTATTTAAGAGTATGCTGTCTGTTTGAATAAGAACATGGACATTTCCGCATTCTTTTCGTTTTGTTATAACGTGATCATCCATTTGCCGAGATCGTAGCGTTATTATCAACTAATCTCAGTTAATATACACAACCCAAAAAGGCAGCGCCTGGGATTGCGAATGTCGTCAAATTGGGAGTTGGTTCCATTATCTCCCAGAATACTGCTCTGTGCAGGGGAATTACTGTCAGAGACCACACACCGAAGCACCCCGTTCTGGTTTTGGGAGACAACAACGATGCAGGAAGATAACAACCATCCCGAGACTACCAGATTCAAACAGGACGTCCAGATAGCAACAGATGCCATTCAGTACTCACAGAACGTCGTGCCGCCACTCATGGTGCCTTATCAATACTGGCAACATCAATTCCCTTGTGTACTGCTTGTACAGGATACATATTATTTTTTCTTTACATATAATTGAATATATATTGCATGTTTTCTCATTGCCATTACATTATGATTAATGTAGTGCACGGCATAGAAACGACACGAAACCAGACTTTTTATAAGCACCATACCCGTATTCGTGGGTTTAACCAAAAGTGTGAACGCCTTATCCATGTGGACAACACTTATCGTCTCGTCTGCTGGTTCCCTCTTAGTAAAGGAGGTTAACTCTGCAAGTGCTGTGAATATTCCAAACACTGAATAACTGTAACTCAAATAATGGGTAGGTTTCTCAGCAGGATAAAAGCCAACGGATACAAATCATATCCGTTGGGGTCATATTCGGATAGATATGCAAATATCAAAGTTCAGGTAGGGACTACTTTCAGTGCTTTTAAACAAACATGGCTTCGCCCTCGTCATTCGGCGATCGAGACAGAATTTGCCATCGGGAATCTTGATAAACTACAGGGATGATTGCTATCATTATCAAAAGAACTGTCTAATATACTGAAAATAAGTGTCTAACTTTTAAGATCTAAATTTCGAGACAGTTTTGCGAGGGCACTAGGCCTAACCAAGAAGGATCAGTAGCCATATCTGCGCTTGTACACCTCTGTGGCTTGAAACCTTTTCCTCAAATTAAAATAGTTGGATTTGGCCGAAATTTGTTTGAATCGTTACCTTGTTTCGTTTTGTCGCTGTACACCTTAACCTTATGACAGGACAGACCGACTGTCAACAACGTCTGACCGTGTCCGTCATGACGTCTCATAGACTAGGGTTAGAGTAGCTTCCTTTTGAGAAAGGGTAGTTACTCTAGGGAACAGACCAATGGATTGCCGCGAACGGCAAATAAAACAATTGTGGTTTTGGTATACATTGCTTCGCCACTGTATAAGAAACAGATTTCAGTTGGAACTATATTGGCTACTGTCACTATCCTGCATTATGAATAAACACTATGGCTCGCTTAATTTATTCCGAATGCAGGATATTTACTATCCCTTGATACACTCGCGTGATAACCTCTATTAATTCTATGGTTTCTATGTATATTACTTACATGTTTTATTCTTGCCATTACATTACCATTATTGCACTTCACGGCACAGGAAATACATGACAGGTGGTAAAGAGGCGCCAGAGTTCAATTTCCACAGATGTGTGCCTTAGGTGTGCCGGAAACTTCAAATCCTGGGTTCAAACCCTGGTTTGGTCTGATCTGAGACCAGCATTTAGCATCATACTGTGGGTTTAAGGAAAGTGGTGAGGGGCTAAGTGCTGCATCATTTCGGATTCACCTCAGACTGAATCTGTGTATTTCTCTTTCATAGTTCAGATGACAATCATCTTGTTTGTAAAGAGAGGAGTGATGTATCCAAAATGTGTGCCACCATTAAAATGTGTTCACTCAGTAAACATTATATATTACCCGCAGACGTACTGAATCACACATACATTCATCTGAGTATGTGACTGGCGTTCAGCATAACAAGTATGCGGTCGGCGGAATTACATATAAGACGTCTGTGGCATTTGTTGACTTGTGACCCTAGTACAACCTTAGACGTCTACGTCCTTCTGGATAGTGGAATATGGAGCTGGGCTCTTTCTGACATCATGTGGAATGCAGAATAACGTATCTGTCTGATCAGATGTCTGTTGTGGCATATTTTGATTTCTTTGAAAACATAACTTGTTCAATAAAGTACTGGGCGATCAGAAATGCCCTTGTCTGTGTATTCGTCACTGTGGAGACTATGAAACTGCCCATGTGGCGAATGTGGTCTCGTGTTGAGTGTAACGGTCTGTACTTGATGCATTTATGCATCATTTCTGTTACAGGTGACTGTACGCCAGGTAAATACGGCAACAGGTGCAGCTACCAGTGTCACTGTCCCCTGGTCAATTGTAACCCTACTTCCGGTTGCGAACCTGCATATTGTTCCGAGGGATGGTCCGGTCCGACTTGTCAGAAAGGTAAGCATGAGAATGTGGATTGTTTCAATCAATGCAGTTACAACAATTTACATTTGGTAGCAACGTTCATGAACTGCATCTGAGGATATATTCGTACAGAGTATACCTGTATGAACACTGACCGGAATGTTGATACAAATAAAGCGACAAAACCTTTTCATATCCAACAGAAATATCTAATATAAAATATAAACTGACCTGAACACTGGTCCTGTCATATTTTGACATGTTCCTCGTTGCTATGTATTATCCATTTACTAGTACATATTGACATCGACCTTATGATGTCTGCTTTAGTCGCATGTTACCATAACATGATGTTAATGTTATTTAGGAATCACTCTATTGTATGTCACAGAAAATATAGCCTTCAAGAAGACAACATCATCAAGTAGTGTCCACTTCCCATCATCAAACGCCGTCAATGGGGACACAGGAGGCGGTGATGAACAAACATGTTTTCATTCAGTTTATGATGATGCAAGTATAACATATGCCTGGTGGAGAGTGGATCTCGGAAATGAAACACTGGTGCGTGGCGTCGTCATATACTTCAGAACTAATTGTGAGTATTACGCCAGATGTTCATTAAACATGTTCTACTGGCAGCACAGCATGGTGCAGTCGACACAGACAGACAGCATTGTCGGCTCTTCACATTTATTGACCACTGTAACAGCGGCTCCGCTGACATAATGACAACTGAATACATATCAGTGAGTGAGTGAGTGAGTTAATTTAAAGTCACATCGGCAATATTTCAGCCATATCGTGACTTGAACAAGATATGCATTGTTATTATAGATTTATATAAAAAACTGTCAACGAAGGACAATATAACAACCAGCAATATATCACAGATCATAAGTGTAAAACTAGTTTTAGAGCAATAAAATGATTTGATTCCAACAGATGACACATTATAAAAACAGGCTATTAATCACCAACAACTAAAGTTAGGCCACCATACTAGGGACCAAGGGGACTTACAGTAACTTTGCTACCTACATGGTTCCCCAGCAGGATTTACACCATGCCTTGAGTTATTGGCGAATGTTGACGAGATTAGCCGAAAATTAAAATATACAAATATTCTGCGTTTAAAAACAGTGATAGATAAATTACTTTGAATGAATTTGCATTCCAGAATACATATCAGGGCAGTAGATCATTGACTGTTTGTTTTATTGGTGACCTGCATATTAGCATGTACTAACATCGAAATGGCAACTTAGGATGCAGAAAATAGCAAAATGGATGACAAATATATCATGGATGACTTCAGTTATCAACCATATGTCAGAACAAACCTTTAGGTGGGGAAAAAACACATCATCACGTCTCTCTTATTAATATGATTGTTTGTTATATCGAGTCAAATATTATAATAAAGTGATATTAAAGCATTAAAAAAACAACTCTTCTATGTGACACCAGCATGTTCATTGAATGAATTGTCCGACGGAACCATAGAGTACTTAGTGTCCTACAAAACCTCACTGTTATGTAAATACTGGAGCATATGAGGCGAAATAATATGTCCTACTTAAAGATAGAGACCCAGTAGGGTCACTAAATAATATTTCCAATTTACTCTAAGGCCATGCTGAACAGTGTTAATGCTGCTGTGGTGTCATTGCCTAAACACTATGGCAGAGCCTTTTCGAAGGATTTCGAGGGGCGATGGGGTATTCCAGACGTATAAGCGTTCGCTCGTCACGCAGAAGGCCCAGGTTCGATTTCCCACATAGGTACGTTTCTTGTGTCCCCCGCCGTGATATTGCTGGAATATTGCTAAAAGCAGCATAAAACCATGTTCACTCAATCGAACTATTTCTTCCAAGACTGATCTTACTGATTCACTATGCATACATCAAAATAGCTGCATAAATGATCGAAAATGATTTTGAATTTCGGAAGGACCACATATCCTTTTGTTCAAAGTAATGAATGTTGTTGTCTGTTGCAATGTGGTAAGTGTCATGCCATGCCATGCATATTGTGGTGCTTTAGGATATAGGAGGGTGTTAGTAATCAGATGGTGACACTTTCTACTATCATTTCACGAAAAATGCTGTTATATTTCTCATCGTGTCTTTCTGCGAGTGGGAAGACCATTCTCTCAGTGAATAACAATATACATAAATGATCTTAATGCACTAAACTAACCTTAATGAAACAGCTGTATAGATTATAGTTTTGCTAGGACCTAGCTATAGACATCGTCCACCTGTGCATCATGATGCTAGCAACAATACATCCTGAATGAATGTCCTGCTGGGAATCATTGTCATTGTGTCAAAATATATTGAATAAATGTCCAAGGATAAATCCTGATCCTGGCAGGATAATGTATCATAATTCTCTTCGACTCAAGGTCCGAGTACCAATACATCATGCATCAATGTCCACATAGAATCATTGTCCTTGATAGCCAAATACGAAATAGGTGTGTAAACCAGTTCATAATAAAAGCACGTATGTACGCATCCATGGCACAGTTAATGCTTGTCGTGGTCTTAAGCTTAAGCTATTTCGCACTGACGTATGATAAGGATAAAAATACGGACATATAACAAGCCTTACATTCCACTCGATTATACACATCCAGTGACGCCATTAATCTGTTATCCAATCTGCTCAAATCTCAAATACTGTGACGTTTTAAAATTAGTTATTATTCATGTTCTAGCTAACTGTTCGAGATCCCCAAATAAAATGAAATAGGGCGAATCGAATAAGGACTTGAAACGAAATAGTTAATGCAAGTATAACTATTTCACTGGGTAATGATAGTCTGGGGTAAGCATACAGGGTAAATGGTGTTCCTCTTAAGACTGTCGATTGTAAGTATGTGCGTTGTGACACAGACATGTGAGACTGCATTTGCAACAGGCAAACTACTAAAACGTTGGTGGAATATACAGCGATGTTGCAATTCATCACTGACCAGCTTCCATACGAAATACTAGATTTCATCGATTGCCATGACACTTTTCATATGTAACAGATAAAGTTCGTCGGAATGGTATCCAGATCTACATAGCTGATACTGCCATCTCCCCAACTGATGGCGTCAACTGCTACAACGTGACAGGGAACAGAGACGGGACAGACATTCCTGATGTTTTGAACGTCACTTGTTCTGGTGAAGGTCGCTTTCTGGTCCTGTACACAACTGTCAACAACGAGAAAGACAAAGTCAACGTACCCGTCCTGGATTTTTGTGAAGTGAAGGTTGAAGGTTGTGTCATTTATGGTATTTCCTGTCCTTGGGTATATAGATACAAATAAATACTTTATTTGATTTTCAAAAATAACTCATCGTTTGGCGTGAATATGAATTTCTCATGTGTTAGTTGTGATAAAGCATAGTTGTTGTTGGGGAAATAACTGACACATTGGTTGTTAACCGTGCATTCCTCTCGCTGTAGACACGAGGCGCACTTATGAAATCATACATGGACTTCACGGCGATGTTTGATTAGAGTGACTACAATGTTTTTCTTGGATATGGTAGGAATTATAGTATTATTTTTCTGACAAAATCTTTTTGTATTCATCTTTAATCTCTGTCTGTTCATTGCCATCGCTGTAAATGTTGTTTAATTGTGTTGGTGTCTTGCATTTCAAGTGTGTGGCCCCGGTACGTTCGGTGCTGTCTGTGACAACTACTGCCACTGTGACGGCGAGGTTTGTAACTACATGAGCGGCGTCTGTCCGAGTGGCGTCTGTCTACCAGGCTGGAAACCAGACAAGTGTGACACGGGTTTGTAGTTACAGTTACAGTTACTTTTATTGTTTAATGTTCTGTCACTTCAGTTGATATCAATGTCCTGTTGCAGAGGTTTTTGCAAAAAGAACGAAAAGTAAATGAATAGCAAACGTATACTAACGGTATTGTTTCAGTGTGTGTATTTGGCAGCTATGGAACAAACTGTAATAGGCGATGCTCAGACAGACACTGCAAGGGCGACAACTCCAGCTGTGCTCGCGTAACGGGGACATGTGTTGAGGGATGTAAGGCAGGATGGAATGGAACTGACTGTATACAGAGTAAGAATAGACAGAGAATGTTCACACAAAAAATCCCCCTGATTAATAGATTAAATTATGGTAATTAAGAAAAAGAAATGAGTGTTATTTCGTGAAAATATAGACATTATTTTGAAGAACGATTTGTTTTTACTCACTTTCAATGTTTCTATATCCCTATATCCATCATTAGATGAGAAATATATGTTAAGAACTGCTTTGAACCTCTGTGAGTAATACATAATCACCGACACCATCAACGTGACTGGGTTGGTTCCCGACGGGGAACGTGTGGCGATTTAGTGTTACTCGTCATTTATCAAATTGCCGATCGTTCAAACGTAACTACACCGATGTGTCGTCTATGTATTGAATATGTTGATAGATTACTGTAGCAAGTTGATGACTGCCACAGCACGGATGCAGTCGATAGTCTGGGTGTTCAGTTCTTCATTTTGTTTATGACAGTATGTCGTAACGAAATACTTTTTTTTTACATTAATTATAACAGATGACATAATGTCATTCTTCACATATGAATCTAGTTATGCATCCCATTTCCTTATTTCAGAATGTGTAAATTCCTACGGAGAAGGCTGTGTCCACCTGTGTTCCTCTAGGAGGTGTAGTGGAACCTCTTCCTGTAATCACGTGACCGGGGATTGTGAAAATGGCTGCATACCCGGATGGAAGCATATTGATTGTACAGAACGTGAGTTTGCCAATCATTCACTATTTATCATATTATTGCCACTTATGACTTGTGGTCTTGGCCAAACATAATTTTTCCCCGTCTACAGCCTGTGTCCAAGGAGTTGAATATGGAGCTGGTTGTGTTGGAAACTGCAGTGCCCGGATGTGTAAGGGAGGGAATGTCACCTGTCCCCGGGACACAGGCCGATGTGAGTCAGGATGTCAGCCAGGGTGGAAAGGAGAAGACTGTACTACTGGTAAATGGCATCCACAAGTGTTATAGCTAAGTCGAAGCACAGAATCATAATATAAATCTCATAAATAAAATAATTGTCGTCATACATGTACACTTTGCCCATCTTTGACTGGCGTCCTGGTTAATGGTGGAACATTTTTAAAAAATAGGCAATGTGAATTTCTTGAATAACTAATGTCTGTAAGCTCTTATTTCGTTTCTGTAAACAGCTTGTATTCTTTTCATTGGCAGCATGTATAACATAGGTGAGCTGTGGAGCTGGTGGTTTGGGTAACTTCAGTGCCCGGATGTGTGAAGGAGGGTCAGGCACTAGACTATGTCATACATATTCTTTTTTGCCATCTACAGCCTGTGTCCAAGATGTGGAATATGGAGAAGTATGTGTTGGTAACTGCAGTGCCCGGATGTGTAAGGGAGGGAATGTCACCTGTCCCCGTGATACAGGGCAGTGTGAGTCAGGATGTCAGTCAGGCTGGAAGGGGGAAGACTGCACTCAAGGTAAGAAACTTTAGATAGTCCATATTCCATTTAATGTATGTGTATACATTTATTTGTTGAAAAATGGCTGGTAAAGTCAGTATGTAAATCTCACTTCCATGAAGACAGTGCTTCTTGATTGAACCATTGTATACGATACATACTGAGCCGTTTGTATAACATAACATAACAAGTATACTGTCGTATCTTTCGTAAAACACTTGTCGCATGATGTCTCGAAGCATATTGATTTCACAGAAGGTTAGTTTCCTCTCCATTATTTATGATATACTCTTCAAAGAAAGGAACGCCAAATGGATATTTTTGGCAAGACAAGCAACAGTTGCAGACGAAGAAGTGCACAATGAAGAGGTTTAATGTTTTATAGTGTCAGTGACAAATTTCCATGATCAAAATGATCACAAAATGGACATGCAAACCATTAGTCCGGAAACACGTACGATTCGGAAAAAAACGTACCCAGTGCATTAACAAAAGGGCCATGGGGCTGCATGTACTGCACGTGCAGCAGCACTATGAACGGTATTTAAGTACAGGGTTTTTATTGCCTGGCATCTGCGTCAATCGAATAGTGACAGTATTTTCTTACCAGCCACAAATCTGGATTTGCGTTTCTTTTTTGTGAAGAATATATTATTGTCACTCAGGATACGCATGACTACACATCTTGGACGCATGCAATACAGGTCAGTGCGAGTTAGGATGTCAGTTGGGGTGGCAAGACGAATATTGTACCAAGGGTAAATGATACGTAACATTGTTGTGATAATTTGGATATAATTGTTACATAATCTGAATTTATTTGTAAATTACGTTGTGAATTTGTGTAAGCTCACAAATGACATCCTGGTTAAAATAGATGTATGTGGTACATTGTGGGCTGAGTGTCATAAACAAATGGTTTGGTTGTTGTCTTAATTGTTTTCCGTCTACAGCCTGTATCCAAGGTTTGCAATACGGCGCTGGATGTCTTGATAACTGCACTACCCGAATGTGTGAGGGAGGGACCGGCACCTGTCCCCGGGATACAGGTCGCTGTGAGTCAGGATGTCAGTCAGGGTGGAAGGGAGAAGACTGTACTTCAGGTAATAGACGTAAGAAAGTGTCACACTCCCCTTAATACATGTGTGAATTCTAGTGTCAAAAATGTATTTTACCCTACTCCAAAACGGCATGCTGAATTTCATGTACACTGTTGGGACTCAGGTTCAGAACAAGTCCTAAATACGCAGTTCATCATATTGCAATCAATGCATAATTAGAATTGTTTGGGTTGTTTGGACTTGGCTCATATCGTGTAAGAATGCTTTCAGTCAAGACTTGAATAATAATTTAAAGGTCGCCATGATACAGCTCGAATATTTGCTGACTTCGGCGTTAAACAACATTTAAGATTCACTTAGATTACGGTATAAAGTTGCTTTAAAACGTTATGACAACGTTGTAATGGACACAGTGTAAACTGATCAGTCAATATAACATTACCCTTTATAGATACACACGTAAGAATAAACAAAAAGCAATTGAATTCAACATTCTCTGGACAAACATATTTCTGTTCCTAGCATGTGTCCAAGGAGATGAATACGGAGCTGGATGTAAAGGTAGCTGCCGTGCCCGGAAGTGCCTGGGAGAGTCGGGCGCCTGTCCCCGGGATACAGGCCGGTGTGAGGATGGGTGTCAGTCTGGATGGGAGGGAGAGGACTGCGCCAAAGGTAAGACTGCGACTAACTTCGTATATAGCTCACGTATTGACAAACTTCAACCACAGTTGCTCAAACAGAAACTTTTTGTTTTCATGTTTTTAGTGGCATAGGTATTTTACTTTCTATATTGATAAAGAATGAATAAATTGGTAATTTATGAGTATACATATATAAACCGTTTGTGTCCATCCCGTTCTGAAACCTAACTACATTGATAAATCCGATAAACACATACAAACAATTTCGAAGATGATTTGTTTTCGTGATCATAGGCAACACCACTTCCTGAGTAAACGTTTAATGGGTCGCAGGTTCTTAGGTTCCAAAGGCAAATGGCCTACATTGGCTTCTGCGATGATAGGCTTACGACAGGCCTGAGGAAAAAGGAGGGGATTCGGTTGTGAGCAGGATCCGTAGAATGGTCTTGACCACTAACGACGCTCGTATCAGTTATCAAAGGGGGGTCATCGTCAGCATAATGTATTTCTCTTGAAGTAATGATTATTTATTAGCGTCCGTGTGTAACACATGTTACAGACATCAATAAGAGATATGCTGTAAATAATTCTTTCTGACAATAATCGTAATAATTCCCCTTAACTGCATTTACTCTGCGGGAACAGATCTTGTCATTTTAAGATGACTGAACTTTTTTTTCTGTCATTAAAGTATACATATCGATATAACATTGCTTGTTAAACGTTTGTGTAAATGCCCAGTAAGAGATGGCAATTGACCTATGACACACAATTTTCGTCGATTTACGTTACCGGTTATATTGGAATGCGATAAACCAATTGATGGTGTATTCTCACACTTCCAATTCCATAAATAAAGGACACAGTTCACTGTTGATTAACGAACATACTTTTTATTAATTTTATATCTGAAATAACATAATATTGTCACCCGACTTTCACCTCAAAGAAATCACCAATTGTGAACAACAATGTTGATGTATGACATCTACATTTACAAAATTGCGTGTCCATTGACATCAGTATGAGGGATTTTACGAGGAATCTTTCGTTATTTCGGGTTGTAGCTATCACAGGTGAGCTTGAAATATACGTAATACAAGAGACATCTCAAAACAGACGTGAGTTTGTAAATACTATACAAAAGGGCAGCAAGTTCACTTTGGCGTTGATGTTTGCGTATTTTTCAAAACATTCCACATGTAATGTTAACGGCGACGTTTTACAATGATCATTGCTGATTTGTTTAAAAAAAACACATTACTGGCGATCACTACAATGTTATTTTTTAAAATTAAATTCTCCGAGTAAATATTCAAAATTTTGATTTCAAAATATACACTAAATATATGCTTATTTAGGAATGTGTTACAAATGGCGAAATTGACGATATACCGAACTTTCAGAGGCCATACAGTAATTTTCCATTGCCTAAAATGAGAGTTCAAACAGAATTTTCAACCTCAGAGTATTTTGTGTTCGGGATGAATTTTGAATTTTAGTGAACTTCTAGGTAGTCATGTTTGAAGAGGAGGGACACACGCATACATATGTTAGAAATGTTAATTTATTGTCCAATATTGCGGATTCTAAAGATCATGGTAAGCAAGGAAGACGACAGAGAAATGTTCAACTCGAGATTCCTCATGAATAGTAGTTAAGGTAAAAAAGTGTATAAACTTCAAAAGGTGAAGTTAATACTTGGTAAACGTCACATGTAGAGGTTCGTTGACAATTAAAATGAACATTCCCATTTTTCAATTTGATAAATTTCCACAGGAATAGTGGTTCAGGTAAAAAAGCGAAAGGTTTAAGTTTATACTTTGTAAACGTCACATTTAGAAGAATGTTGACAATTGATCGGGCCAATTATATTACCAGAAATCTCTTTAAAACTTCAAAAGAAGAACTTATATCTATATGCCCTTATAATGTTACATCTCGGATAACTTAAATCTTAATTGTCTCTTATCTTATCCTGATCTTCATCTTGATCTAGATTCTATTTGCTCTTGGGATCTAACTTTAAGAAATCGGAGCCTAAACAATCATTTCATACCCATCAGGTAAAACCCTAGACATATACACATTTGGTAAGTATAACGTTCAAATATAAGCATACCACGGTTGCTTGAAGATTTCATGTACGAAAATAAACATTCCCATTTTTCAAATTAAAAGAGGGAGGGTAGCTGGTGTAATATAAATATATATATATATATATATATATATATATATATATATATATATATATATATATATATATATATATATATATATATATATATATATAATTATTTTACAGTTCGTACACATATTGTATATATTGAACTTTGAAGTTGCAGGGTTGGTGAATGAGAACTCTGTGGCCAGGACAGACCCTCCATTCAGTCACATCATTGGTGTTGTCATTGGATTGGTTGTGGGTGTCGTCCTAACACTGTTGCTGACAGGTGGCGTGCATCTTTACCTTTTTCGAAAAGGGAGGTAAGTGTAAAAAATGGTAGCAGCGTTTCAGAATACATATATATATCTTATTTCATCATGTACATCAACCATTGTCTCATGCAGGTTGTTATGGAGTCGTGACCTTGTGAAGGATGGAAAGGGAAAAGAGACAGCTGACTCCAGCATGACACTAGCAGACAACTACACATCTATATCCGAACTGCCACACACTGATGGACGTAACACTCAAGACAAAGACTATGCTGGACTGGACACAGGAACGAGAGATGACAACAAACACTATGACGTCATCCAGAATAAAGTATATGAAAACGCATAAACTCGAAGTGTGCACGTAGACATGTGACTGTACATAAGCTTCCAATGCAAGTCCATTGCCAATCTCGAAATTAGACCTGTTGTCGGTCATACAAGACGAGATTGAAGTAAGGCCTGATGGAGGTGACCAAATAACTTTGCAGCTATCAAATGACTCCTCTGACAAAGTTAACGACGGTGACAGTAGCGGATTATCTTAATGCATCAAAAACCCTACAATAACCTTGTATCGATTAATATTCTTAATGTCACATTTGCCTCTTTTAAAGTTATGCACATACACAGCAAAAAAAGTGTAGGTTTCCGTCTTCCGGAAACCTTCCGGAAACCTTCCGGATACCTTCCCATTTTGGATCCGGCCCGGATACCTTCCGGAAACCTTCCGGAAACCTTCCAAAAAAAATGTCAAAATTTGGGGGGTGCATTTTGTTCACTTAAGTGTGAAACACATAAAAAAATTAACTTGAAAATACCAAGCAATTTGAAGGTTGTTGAAGGCATCTGGAAGGTTTCCGGAAGGTTTCCGGAAGGTTTCCGGAAGGTATCCGGATGCAAATTTTCTTCATGACTTGCTTCTGGTAAATAATGTTAGCCTGTGCATTACAGGTACCTGTTGTAATTTTCTGTGTTATCTTAATGGTAAATATCCTCCTAAAACATTTTTGGAGAAGAAAATTGTTCAATTTCATATTTTGTCCTTTTCGGATGTTAATGGTATTTAATGAACAAACATCAGTTCTTGTATAATGATATCCTTAAATTTCATGTCCAGACTTCCAGTTTGTACTGAGAAAAAGAAAAAGTTACAGGTACCTGTTGTAATATTCTGTGTTATTTTAATGGTAAATATCCTCTTCAAACTGAGATATGTGGGCATGCATTGTTCACAAGTTGTTTTGCGACATGGGTCCAATGTGTGAAGCTTATTGCTGGTGTCCGCCACCATGATATTGTTGCAATATTGCTAAAAGTGGCAAAACAGCATTCTCACTCAGAAAAAAATGGAAAGTCATTGGCTATGTGCTTTGGCATTTGGCCCTGGTGAGATTAACAGATTAGTTTGGAATGGTATCAGTACTTGTTATATCGGGACAGTGTAGTTTCATGGGAATATAAAACAGAATACAATTGTCCCAAATTGGTGCATAAGACAAATGGCATCCATAGAAAACACCTAAATAAAGTACAGAAAAAATATCAATGTCATTTGTCTACTAAGGTGGAACTACAACTTTTGTTAAGTATTTATAGTAGGAAAACATTCAGGGCATTAGTACATTTCATATTTGTTCAGCACCTATGTTATGGCTGATCAGTATTATATATCTTTATGCTAATGAAGCAAAACAAATCATGTTTTTGGAAAAAAATCTTATTTATTGATTATATGGCATTTCATTGGTACATATCACAAATTGAAATTTGATCAAGCAAGAAGAGGAACTAGCATAAAGTAACCAGTGGTGTTTGCAAGGCCTTACAGAACAGACGCTTCAATGCCATTTTCTAAATAAACAAATTAGTCAAATCTCAGAAGAATTTTATTGAAGAAGAATATCTAAAGTCAATTATGTTTCTGCAGTAAACCACAAAAGTCATTCAGATTTGTATGGTCAGCATCGGTGTACACAACCTGGACATAGTCACAGTGCTTTGGCATAAATTCATTCAGACTTCATTAGTGTCATAATAAAACCACCTACAGTCACACTGATGTGGCATTATTCATTCAGAATCATCACTTTCTGAGGTGAATCTGTTGCTTGTTATCAGGAGTACTGTTCATCTTCCGGCGAGTCCCTTGTCTGAATTGTGTGAGCAAGATCTTCTTAAATGTAGCTGGTGTCAGATTGTGAAATCCAGGTACCTGAAACATTTCATAACATCTTTAGAAACTTGTTAGTCAAAAGTTATGAAACACACACATATTTACAAATGTTTAAAGTTGTTTTCTCAAACAGTGAGGTATTGACAATTTATCTTGCAACTGATATTTAACCAATCTTTGAACATGTAAATAAGCCATTGCAAACAGAAAAGTGTTCAGAAAATACAAAAATGTATCCGGTCTTCTAAAACAATATCACAAGGTTCACCTGAATTTTGCTTGAATGTTTGCATTACATCAAAATGTAACGAAGGGTAAACAAGACTATGCAAAACTAAGTTACATAGGTTCTTATACATAAATACATAAATGCAACTATTCATAATTATCAAAACACATGTCATGTAAGTGATCTCAAAATACAACATAATGAGCGAGTGAGTTGGTATAGTTTCATGCAGCTTGTTAGCAATATTCCAGCTATGGGCTTCACACATTGTACCCATGTGGTGAATTGAACCCGGGTTTCAGAGACTGTTTCACCCACTAGGCTACCCTTGCACACCAAATACAAAAGAAAGTATATTAGGAATTCAGACAATAGATATTCTCACCAAATTCATTAATTCATTAATGGAAGCTATATTGAAATTCAAATTTTGACAAATTAGGATGAGACTGTAGAAGCATTTATCTAAGTTATTATGGATATTAATTATCTACCGTTAATTGGTAGTCCATCATAGACAGTGATAAGAAATTCAACTGAAAAGTACAACCTGAACCATCAACTAAAAACTATGTATATTACATTAAAGGGGCCGGTCATGTATTACCGGTATGTTCTCATTCATTTTTGACACAACCCTCCCTGAAAGAAAATGCAAAGCACTTTATATTTTATTGTCCATTTTGTCAAAAGTCTCCCCTAGAGACTCTCACATTTTGGGGTGACCCTCCCTGTTTGTTCTGATCTGAATTCAAATATTCATGACTCATTATCATATTTTATCATTCATCCTATCTTTTTTGAAAATTAACTAAATGAAGATTAACAATAACATGCAAATCTGCCAAAATATTGGCCTGGCAAAGTTTAAATTAATCATAATTACTGTTATAAAGTTTTGGATCCATCGTCTGTTTCTAAATACAGTGAAACCCAACTTTGACTTGTGTGGCATTGTTGAATCATCTACCCAATGTTCTTTATGCATTGATATGCATCTGCACAGAGTGGTCAAAGTCTGTGTCTGACACATAGTGTGCTACAAGGGAGACATCAGTTTGTGTCTAGCCAAACTGTCTGATAATCTCAAGGGCTGCCTTGGTAGCATCAAGGGATGTAGCTAATCCTAAATAAACATAAAACAAGTGACACCATCTCTTCTACAGAACACATGATCAAAGCCTGTCCCACCTTTGATGTTTATTACCTTGCTACTCTAAAAACAGCTAATTAGCAAAATGAACTCAATGTCAACTCATTGTGGACTAGGGATTAACAGGGCAATTAGTGTCGGGTGGGTATTAGTACTTGCAATTGTCTGTTAATTACTTAATTGAGTAGTGACGGCTTAGTCAGTTGTGCCTTTACAACTGCTATACAACTTATCGAGTCAGTTTACTATGTAACATGCTTCTTGGGACCAAGGAAATGTATCTTGCTGGATAACAGTTTTTTTCTAATTGATCAGAGATCAGAAATAATAATAATGACGTTTTTGATGTGCATTTCTTTGTTGTGTTCACTAGGATGATGGTGATGGTCTTTGAATTATTAGACACTATTTATTCCAAAAGAGGAATAGGGTTGGTGAAGAGGCAAAGCTTATTTGAACAAAATATATATTGAATAAACAGAAACTGTACAAAAAACAAATTAACTGTATCTACAGTTGAAACTATCATGATGCAAATTTTCACTGAATCAAAGTCATATCTTTTCAAGACTCAGATCAGGTTGTAGTGATTGAAGGTCACATTAAACTTGCTAATTTCAAATCATTTATTACACACTTATGATTTGGTTTGCTGTTTTATGCCGCACTCAAGCAATATTCTGGCTATATGTAAATAATCGAGTCTGGAGCAGACAGTCCAGTGATTGACATCATGAGCATCGACCCACACAATTGGGATCAATGACATGCATCAACCAAGTCACCGAGCTTGATCGCCACCTGATGGCGTTAGTCAACTCTTTAGACGAGCATTGTCACCGTTACGGAAAGTATTGGGTTACAAATATCCCTTGTAAAACCTTTCAACATGTTCAAATGACACATCAAAAGGCCATTGTGAAAAATTGCATACTTACTTACTTACTTTGGAGATTTAACGTGCGCTTTCCGACTGATGCGTATTTCGCACACGGGAAAAATTGCACCATGTTAGGATTCTTAAATACAGTTTCAGCTTGACATTGAGTACTTTAAACTTTAAAGTGAAAAATACATTCACAACAAGTGAGCTGTGTCTGCCAATCAGAGTCGGTGAGTAAATTGGAGTAGGGGACTAATTTCGAAGGTAAACTTGTTTCAACGTTTAACAACTACATGCATTTGTGTTTGTATGAGACGACGTGTGTTTAATTCCATATATTTCACTTCAAAGCATGTTATCACAATAAATTGAGTCGGGTATAGGATAAGTTGGAGTAGAGGCTAATTTCTATTGTAAACTTGTTTTAACATTTCACAATTATTGGTCTTTGCAAGTTATCAATCCTAGTTTAATTTCATTCATTTTACCAAGGTAAAAAAAAAATAAGGTGTCATTTTCGTCAAGTAATAATCGCCGTTTTCGCTTTCGGCGAGTATTTCGCCAGTCAGTGCTGTTTTGCTAAGGTGTCATTTCAGCTATAACCCGCTTATTGCACATTATTAGTTTCAATTTATATTTATAATCATTTTAACCACTGTAATAAGTAAAAAATGAAATAAAAGTATATAGAAAATAAACAAGCACTTGTTATAAAATGTGCATCCGCAGGCAATATTTATAAGATAATCCTGCATGTAGCTGTGGCCATCACACTGAAGATGCACTTCACTTCTTTCTCATATGTCCAAATTACAATGATTTAAGACAGAATATGTACTATTATGTTAAGGGATATGATCTAAATTCAATTCTGTTAGGTAATCCTGAAAGGACGTCAAAAATAAACTTAGAAATTCTTAAATCAGTAGAAGACTACATTCAGCTATCCAATAGGTTTTGTGATTGTACATAGCATCTTAAATTTATAATACTATTCCTTGCCGTATATTGCAGTACACTATTACTACTAAAAATGCGACCTGACAGCGCCGACAACGTAGTTTCTATAATAAGAACATGTATATAATTGTATTCCTTGACTTTACTTTTGTCATATCATATTGTATTCTAATTCTGGAGCGGTATTCAAATAAGTTTTTGCTTGTTTACCCATCCAGTTCACATATAAATGTTTAAAACAATATTTAGTAAACAAATAATTTAAACTCATGCAACAACATAGCGTGTGGAGACGATAGACCACTGAAAAGAGCATATATATGCACATCCAATGACCCCTGACATATGCCACTAAATCTACGCAGGGAACATCTAAGCCTTAATTTCTGGGCCGCGTCCCAAACAAACCCTCTCATCCAAAACCTAATTAACCAAAACATTAGCCCAAGAAACCAAGCTCTAGCTCGCAAACACCCCTTACTCACCCCAATATCCCAAAGAATAACTAACTACCTCAATGAACACCAAACTCAAAATCTTAAACAAAACTGCAAAAAATCAAATATCTTCACCCCTAAACTCAAAATACCCCAAATAGACACAACGCTAGCTAACCAAATAAATAAACAAACCGACCCAAACATAGCTAAAACCACCACACTTGCATACATACACGAAAATTGGCCAAATTGGTGTCACATATACACTGACGGATCTTCAGACCCGATCTCCAACCACACAGGCTTCGGAGTCCATACCACACAACCAGTTATATCCACACAATCTTACCGACTCCCTAACAACCAATCAATATTCACGGCCGAACTTATGGGCATGGCCTCAGCCCTGCATAACCAACAATCTAAAAACAACAAAAAAATCCTAATTCTCACTGACTCCCTTAGTGGACTACAAGCCCTCCAAAACAAAAATACCAAAAAACGACCTAAATTAATAAACCAAATACTTAAAAGCTCCAACGACCTAACAAAAGCAGGCAAACAAATAACCTTCTTGTGGATCCCCGCCCACGTAGGAATTTACGGCAATGAAAGCGCCGATAAAGCAGCTAAATTATCTCTCAAAATACCAGAAATAAGCCTAAACCTACCCATCTCAAAATCAGAAATTAAAAGTGTAAACAAACAAAAAATAACCAAAAAATGGCATAATCAATATCAAAACTCAAATAGCCAAATAAAAAAAGTGCTCAGAAAACCACTAGCCAAACCTAAAATCCTACACCCCTCTAAAAAAATTGACAGATTAATTACAAAACTCCAAACAGGACACACCAACCTAAATAACCACCTAAAACAACTTAAAAGACACACCACAGGCAACTGCCCCCACTGCAAACAACCCGAAACCACAGAACACGCACTCATTCACTGCACCCACTATCAAACACACAGAACCACACTACAAACCGCCCTCAATCTAAATAAGGTTCCTACTCTAGATGAAATACTAAACCCTCAAAATAAACTAGAAAACTTCAAGGCCCTAGGCGTATTCCTAATCAAAACAGACCTAATTAAGCGCATCTAAAAATTAATTAATCTACCAATCCAAAATCCAATAAACATACAAACACGCACCTCACCCGGCTCCCTTAGTTCCCTCCTCCACCCACCTCGGCATTTATTCCAAATTTAAAAATTTCAAAAAATCAATATAAGCAACCCCTAAAAGCCCCCTCTTGGGTTGCACACACCACTTTCACCCTTCTCGGAATACACTAAATGGTCCGGCCAGGCCCGTGTGCGAAATACGCTGTAGTCGGAAAGCGCACGTTAAATCTTTATATCAGTCAGTCAGTCAGTCAGACCCCTGACATCACAAGGCATTGTTTTGCCAGTGTGTCAGGCAACAGAATACTACGAATTACATCACAGGGTACTGTGACCTGTTTGAAAAGTTAGGTACTGTATTCTAAAGGTAGGCCCAAAATTCTAGACAATCCAGTGATTGATATTGTGAACATCAGTCCACACTGTTAGATGGTCACTGTCAGATGCCATGAACCAGGTCACCGAGCCTATCACCTGATCTATTAGGTTATCTCTTATGGGTGAGGCTAAAACGGCACCTCAGCAAAATGTCACTGATTTCTCCAACGAAAACAGCACCTTGATTTGGCAAAAAGGGCTACTAATTGTTGTCTGTTATCTGGAGAGACATGTTGATTCCTGGCCGAAATATATATAAATGAAATTTCTATAAAATAACTATTTATTTCCTACTTACTAAAATAAATATGACATATATAGTATACCTGTTGTCCAGTTTCTTGACATTTTCGCCAGACTCAGGTTCAGCTTGACATTGAGCTAATCTGAGTAAAGCTACTTAAAACTTCAAAGCATGTGATCTTTCAATGATAAGTTTAGTTGCACCTCCCAATCAGAATCATGAGTAAATTTGAGCAGAGGCTGATTTCTAATGTAAACTATTTTTAGGTGACTAACATTTAACAATTATTTGTGTTTGCAAGTTTAATTGCATTTATTTTACTTCAAAGAAATCAAAGCATATTATATTTTCACAATAAGTTTAGTTGCATCTCCAAATCAGAGTCGGCAAGTAGATGCTATTTTTTAATGTAAACCTTTTTGAACATTTCTCAGTTATTTGTGTTTACAAGTGACCATGCAAGTTTAATTTCATGTATTCGGGCATATTCAGACCCAAGGTAAAAAAAATAACAAGGTGCTGTTTTCACCAGGCAATAGTAGCCGAGGTACTATTTCCCTTTATAGTATAACCCTCTCTTACAACTAGCATAGGTTGATGGGGACCAATTCCAACCCGGAATCCCCAAATGAGTGGGTATGGTTTTATGCTGTTTTTAGCAATACCACGGCAAGGGACACCTGACATAGACTTCACACATTGTACCCATGACAAGAATCGAACCTTGGTCTTCAGCACTACAACCACTAGGCTACCCCACCGCCAAAATTCCCAACATAATAAACTTGTCATCACGGTATTCTTCAACAAGTGAAAATATCCATACCTTTCAAATGTCTTATCTTCCACTTCACAATGTTCACTGTTGCAAAACTCCTGTCATTTAATTTGTTCTTGATTATTCACACCTGCAAAAGTAAGTTTAGTCGGTACGGTATGAACTAAAAAAATGAGTCACTATAGAGTTTCTAGATAAAGGAATATAAATAAGCAAACATATTTCTACATCATATACATTAGCAAGGATTAACATAAGTTAGGTAGATTGCTTATCCTACAAAAATTAAATCACACATTTACTAACATATGTAAAACAGAATAAGTGGCTTACAGAAGATAAAGAACTTTAATACGTGATCAATATTATTAACATATTCCTTACCTGAATCAGAGACCATATAACAGTCTATGTATTATGGTCTCTGTCTGAATATGTCACATCTTCAGCTCCCTGCAATCGAGGTTGTGAAACATTTCTGCTGTAGGAATATTACATCCGCTGGGATATCCCTTGTCACACTGCCTGGCATGGTAGGCAAACGCATATTCCATACACCACATAGGTATACTTCCTAATACACACTGTCGAAATCCCCGCGGCTCCCAATATGGCCTGTATGAACTGTAATCGGCCAACCTCGTCTCTTTCCGTAACTGCTGCAGAAATGACCGCTCGTCATTCGTGACCAACTCGTGTTATTCCGGGACAAGCAAGTCTACCCATAATTCCCTGTATGGCCGAGGGCGCCATTTTGGAACACAAATGTAAACAAACACTCAAACCTCGTGTAATCGATGTACACCGTGATGCTTGATTGCGATATGCTTACCTCGTGTATCGATACATTGTTCTCAATCACCTCTAACTCGGAAATCCCGGTCGAAATCCACCTGAGCCATCCACAACGAGGACGTCAAGTATTTCGAAAACTCGATTGACAGCCGAAGGAAGGAAGAGCAGCTTGCAGATGCCAGGTACGTAGCAGGGCTTCGAGACATAATGTTCCATGATTTCTATACAGAGATCTTATGAAATGGATTGATTTAGATATTTTCCTGATCTCCATGTTACTACTGTAAACGTCAAGGGCCTTTTAGTTTTGTTGTTTTCGGAAACCCTTTGTTATTATTATGATCAAGTGTTTGTTGTGACATGGTATTTCTATTTGGGATTGCATAAGAGCTACAGGTGCAGGACTTTTAAGGGTCGTGTCCTTATTCTCAACATAACGCTGGGATTTGATGATGAGGGTTAGTTACCAAGGGTATAAATCTGGCAAAGTGCATGTCAAACAAAACGTGGCATTCAATTCCAATCATGTGTTGCCACCTGAACCACCTGAAAGTGAGATATGGATTACAATGAATAATGACAGCTTATCAATCTTTAACAAATTCACACTGAAACATTGAAAGGATAAAGACAAGTTAGTTGTTTTCTGTTTCAGCATGTTCAGGGTTTCTGGGCAGGTTCACAGACATCCTCAGGGAGGATACCAAGTATTGAGTGAGTATTTTTGTTTGTGATAAATACAAACTACATGTATTCATCATGGTATATTTCAATGTAATGTGAAACATCACACTCACAATAGTCCAGCTCTGTGATGGCAGCCTGTAAATAATTGAACATGGACCAGGCAATCTAGTGATTGTTATTTTCAGCCAAGATCCATGCCCTCAGAGTATGATGACAACCTAGTCTGACCACTCAATTCATTAGTTGATTAGTGTTTGCAGCGGTAGAAACTAACACTTTCAGTCCACTAGTCCTAAAATGATAGCATATAGCAAAACCTTTAAAATGTCAAAATGACTAGTGCCAATTTCTAACCCTGGTGTTTGGATGTTGTGTTTGTGTGTGTATGTATGAGTGTATTTAGGTTGGTTTGTTGTTTAACGCCGCACTCAGCTATATGACGACGGTCTGTAAATAATGGAGTCTGGACCAGAAAACCCAGTGATTCATATCATGAGCATCGAGCCACGGAATTTAGATCAATGACATGCATCAACCAAGTCAGAGAGTCTGACCACCCAATCCCGTTAGTCGCCTTTTACGACAGGCATAATGGCCTTTTACGGCAAGCATGGGTTGCTGAAGACCTAGTCTACCCCGGAATCTTCACGGGTCGAGTGTATTTAACTTAAATCATGAATCTTATACTTGTTTCTCTGTGCTTTTACAATGTAACCCAAATTTTCTCTGGAATAATAAAGTATTTTCTTATTTATATCATTTCTGAACAAAGTGTCATATCAAGGTTAGATCTCTGTCAAAACAGTGCCATGGAAAAGCCAAACAAATAGCCTAGAAATAAAAGTAAATACTGCATTGCATTAATCTGCATTTCAAGAAAATGTGGCAATAATTCATGGAATGATATTCACCTCGGTGAGGATCCCTCTGCATTGTCGAACAAGTTATTTCCTATGTAATGTATGTGTTGAATGACCCTGACTTTGTTGTCAAAATATTGTTTTAACATTTGTTAAATATGGGGATAAATGTCATCTCTGAATGTTTGACATGAATTATTATGATTAGGGTAGTTCTAAGTCGGAATCACACCCGGGGTCTTTTCATTTGAATCAAATGTACAACATGTACAGTTTGGACATTTCTGTGATGTGAATGCTACTTATGTTTGTAGAATGTCCGGATGAATAAAAGAGACAGTCATCCGTGCAGCATCAATGCAAAGAAAGACCATAGAAGAGCAACAGTGAGTGGTAAATATTTTGAAATTATTCTGTTTGGTTCATATGGTTATTTTGCAAATATGTCTTCAGTTTGTTCCTTATCGCTGTAGGCACGGATGTCCTATTATCTAAGGCACTACAATTTTCTGTGCAGAGTTGCATCTCTTGGGCTTAGCAGAAACCTATAGTCATGGGTTCAAATCCTGGTTCTCCCCGGGTTAAAGCGTTCGCTCGTCACGCCGAAGACCCGGGTTCGATTCCCGACATGGGTACAATGTGTGAAGCCCATTTCTGGTGTCCCCCGCCGTGATATTGCTGGAATATTGCTACAAGCGGCGTAAAACCATACTCAGTCAGTCAGTGGTTCTCCCCGATTATGTTGCTAGGTTTGTCAGCATTATACACATACTCGTGGGATTCATCAAAGACCTGCATCACTTAAGACTTTCTTCCCACATCAAACTAACATGCGGTGATATATCTGGAATACTGTTCAAAGCAGTGTTAAAGCCAAATCATTTATTTAACACTGCATCCAGCAAAAGTTTGGCTATATGACAAGGATTGTGAATATATATTTTTCCATGTTGATGAGTTGAAACAATCACTAAATGACATCTCTTAAAAAGATTCCCAGCATTCCAAGCCTAATTAATAGATAAGGTTGTGATTGAGTAGGCTCATTGATCACATGTAATCATACCACAGTGATGTGGGATATTGTCCATAATAGTTATCATCGGTTTGTCTGGACCGAGTTCATAACATTAGTCACTGGTTTGTCTGGTTGAGATTTGAGATGTGATTATCTTAAAAGTTTAGCATATAACAAGACTCACATATGACAACTTAAGTGATTTTGCTGCCTTCTATCTGTAAGTACATGTGGCAACAATTCTTTTTGATTGCTAAAATCTTTTTACATAATGCTGCAGAAACTGAAGTCCTGCTTGAGATCCCTGGATGAGTACTCCAGGTTGACAGTCTGGAAGGACCAGACAAGGGAGTCCTAAACAGAGGCTGCACCCCTTCAGATATCAGAGGTGATTTGCAGACAGCGATGATGAGGGTCCTGTTATTTCAATGGAGGCCGACCGAGAAATTGTATGCCAAATGGTACTGGGACACACAAAGGCTGGTCTGGCTAATGTGAGAAGACCAACCAATGCCAAGCTGGAGTGGAATTCTTCCAGGACATTCAGGAAATTCTTGTAAACACTTGAAAGGAATGATAAATGGGACTTATTGTCTTTAAATGTGGACCCAAACACCAAATGGAAAGTTCACAATTCTACTAACACAATGCAGCAGAGATAGAGTCTAACTGGTATCCCCTCATCCTGGTTCCTGTTCATCCATGGCAATATAGAAAGAAAAGGAGGATTGAGGGAAAGTAAGTTATCTGAACTGGTGAACATAATCCGTAGGTACTGTCAAGCGAACAGTTATCACACTCTGTTATGAGTATTGAAGAATAGGATGAAATTGCATTCTGCATCAGGAACCATCATGTGGACACTGTTCAATGTGCGATATACTATAGGCATATGAATAAAAGAAATTGATAATTTGATTGTTGCTTATGTTTCATTTGCCAGCTGTGTAAATGGGGATGTTTCATGATTTTGCCTCAGTTTAATAGCCACACTTATCTTATGAAACCATGCATTGCTTGGGCATCTCAAGATAAATAACACATGTTTCCTTTGCTCTGAAAACGTCTGATGACACATTGATCTGTTATGTCAAAGGTTAAAGTCACAACCAGACAAAAAGTTTGTTTGTGGTCTAACTCTTCCTTTGGGCAGGGGTCGAAGTTGGAAAAAGGTCGTGTGTGATCTATATATACTACATTTTCCCTTAAATTGCCTTTTCTACAGAAGTCTTAGTAACTCTTATACATATACTGGTTACATTACTTCCATATTTTGGTCAATGATATGTTGAATTCTACCAAAGGACTGCATATTTGGTTTATGTGCTGGATAGCTCTTTGAAATGTTTTTGAAATATTTATCACTGATATTGAAGGTCAAATTCACACTCAAAAGTGATAATTCATGAGGGGTTGAAGTGTAAGATCAAGGCAACAGTGAAGGGGTCATTCATAAAGTATTTCTGCAATTATAACTAAAATGCCTATTTCTGGAGATATTTGTGAAGTATTAAGCACATCGTTGTTATATTATTTGAATACACATATATGTGCAGTGGTTACAACTCCAGTGTCAAATTAACTGTCAATCCCTTTTAATAAAATAATTCACAGTAACTGAGGAAGAGCTTACTGTAGTACCATACAACTAGGGTGAGGCAAATGTCAATGAAGTTAGTATTTTGAATATAACAAGTACATGTACCGTTACAAATAGTCTTATTATCATCTCACTAGGACCAAAGGCCCAAGTGAGCACATTGTCAATGACTTTTTCTTTTTCTCAGTACAAACTGGAAGTCTGGACATGAAATTTAAGGATATCATTATACAAGAACTGATGTTTGTTCATTAAATACCATTAACATCCGAAAAGGACAAAATATGAAATTGAACAATTTTCTTCTCCAAAAATGTTTTAGGAGGATATTTACCATTAAAATAACACAGAATATTACAACAGGTATCTGTAATGCACAGGCTAACATTATTTACCAGAAGCAAGTCATGAAGAAAATTTGCATCCGGATACCTTCCGGAAACCTTCCGGAAACCTTCCGGAAACCTTCCAGATGCCTTCAACAACCTTCAAATTGCTTGGTATTTTCAAGTTAATTTTTTTATGTGTTTCACACTTAAGTGAACAAAATGCACCCCCCAAATTTTGACATTTTTTTTGGAAGGTTTCCGGAAGGTATCCGGGCCGGATCCAAAATGGGAAGGTATCCGGAAGGTTTCCGGAAGGTTTCCGGAAGACGGAAACCTACACTTTTTTTGCTGTGATATGGCTAAAATTAACCCATTAGGACCGGACACTGAGAGGAGATGGAGCCTGTATGTTATGCAACCTGTCGTCTGTTGAGGACGAGATCCAATATCTCTCGTTGCATATGCCACAAATATTATCACCATTGATAAATACACCCGCAATAGAGAAAACCCCTAGAATCCGAACATATTATGTACATGTCTTAAAAGAGCATATGCAAAGAAGCAAGCTTTTGTAACAGTCATGTTAAAAAAAAGTTTAGTCATTTGTTCAGTCAAATGTGAGAAATGAGCTTATTTTATATCTTGGTCCATGCTGACTTCACTGAATGTCATTCAGTTTAAATGTAATATACAGAATAGGTAGGATAGATGACACTGATATTTAACACTGTCTGAAAAAGGAAATATACCATTAAACAGAGACAATGCATAGGTGTCAGAGTATAGTTATGTCAGTATGTGCAGCTGATATGCCCTACGTAAGAACGAGTTTGTATTTCATTATTTTATTGACTTAATACATGATTGGGACCAATTGTGCTCTCCTTCTTGCTGATCTCTTACACATATGACTCGCAATTTCTCTTCCGAGTGGCAAAGTCAAAACAAGGTAATTTGGCTGAGAAGTTTAACTTAAGCTTCAGGTATAACGTAATAGTTGACAGCGTCGATATAGCTGCAATGAATTACATCACAATGCTTTGCAGACAACTGTGACGTCGTCGGTTACCATGACGTCACAATCAAATCACATCACACATCTCTGCTACTGAAGCTGTTATCAATACTTTTACACTTAATTAGACAGTCTACCGACTGGAAACGTTGGAAAAATGATGTTGGATAATAAATAAAATCTCACCCTCGTGTCTTTTGATATCAACACTCGTTGATAAAAGCGGAAAAAAATCCTCGGCAAGCTTCGGAGGTTTCCCACTTTTATAAACTCGTGTTGACATATTTGATATCAAAAGACACACAAGTAAGATTCTCTATTTAACTATCAAGCACATAGTCAATTCCCTTCCACTGATTGATCCACCAGAACTAGAAATACAGGAGACCAGTGAGAGCACCTCATCTGTTTCTCAACAAGCCTGTATGACAAAAGGAATGACTTCAACTTTTCGTTTATGCCCTGCAATATTCCAGTAGCTCTAGCCTTTTGTGTCAACATTTCCCAACTTTTGAGATATAATCGAGCATGCTCTTTCTTACACGATTTCAAAGAGCGCTATAAACTCCTGTTCAAAAGTTGTTTTATCATGGTTACAACATTAAAGTCCTCAGTAAAGCTTTCAAAACGTTTTATGGTGGTTGAAGTGGCCCATGTTAATCCATAAATAATTGTAAATTCATATTATTGTCAATTACACGAACACAGCTTTCATAGTTAATATGTAATTGTTTTATATCATCAGGTGTAAATATAATTCATAATTATTGTGTATGTCATTGTAAATATTTATCGTTGGGTATGGCCTTCAATTTCGTTCTGTGTATGAATTCGTCATTATCATTTTTACAGTTCAGTAACATTTCAGTTGATTGATAAGTACATTTTCCTCATGTATTTAGCTCATTTATTGCTCAGTTCCTCCCTTTATTTAACGCTCAGTTTTCTGTAAAATGTATCTTCTTAGCTGTGTTCCATTTCCCGGTTTGTAGCAAGCCACCATTTTACGTCACAGCCTGAGCTGACTTTTAGTTTCGGATCTCGGATTTAGGTTATTCAGTAGCTTCAACTCAATTATTATCATCTAAATATTTGTTTTAATTATTCGTTAGCAGACTTAGTTCAATTAGGCTTTTATTGCTTTGTGCATTGCTTTGTTTATTGTATCTTGTTTCGAATGAGTTCGTTGATGACGTCACTCATCAACAGTGAGGGTTGTATTCAGTTGAAGATTTTTTTTGCATGAGAGTAGACGTAGTTTGTACGACGCTCCGATTTCGGGTATGTTTATTTCTTTAAGTTTGGCAAGTTGTAATTCATTCTAGTGTAATAATTATTGTTCATTGTTATATACATCTAATTACTATTAATTCAAATAATCTAATTATTATTGGTTGTATATTTGTGAAATTTATTTCATTAACTGTGAGTGTTGGGGGGGATGGAGGTTAACTGCCCCAAGCCTACCCCTGAAACCGTCACAGTGGTCATTAGGAGGACAATTCCAGATTTGACGCATCAGTGAAAATAAAGATGGCTGATGCAATTCACAATTTTATACTTATTCATAAACACATGATACAATCGGAATTGTAAAATTGTTGCAGACATTTCTTGTTGCTTTGGAAAGTTTTTTGTCCCTTTTGCTAACTGTTAATATTTCCTTCGAGGCAAGAACGCATTTTCCTTTGTCTGTCTGATGGTCTTCAGTTATGAAACCTTCCCTAGCTTTATTTTAACATTGCAAACATATTTTGAAGAGACATCATTTTCACACTGGAACATGCCACTGTACTGTTGTGTTTGCTCAAGCAGCATACCACTTCCTCCAGTTCCTCCTCATTGTCTTTACAATCCCTACATCATTAACAGACATCAAATTTTAATCGGCAATATGAGCTCTAACGTTTCAGTCAGTCTAGAATGAAATATGAATTATCACTCGTATGTTAGTTAACGTCTATGTACCAACATTAAAGATACGTTGAAACAGTGTTAAAACATATGACTTACATAAATGGCTGACATTGTCTTGGGGTTTGGTGAATGATGGTCGTGATGGTTGCAGTCAGGATCCGAAGCCAATCCCTTTAAGAGATCTGGAGTTGGTACAAATAGTGAGGCATTACATGACAGTGGTATACACGACGTCAGTTCTCAGCCAAATGATGTTCAGTGTGTTTGGTACTTACATCTTGTGATGGCTTTACCCGTGTCTAAAAAACCTAGTTGCCACAAGCTATGTGTAACGGACCTGCAGGAATTCACACTGACGACCAACCCATTAATGATAACGTGACACATGAGTCGACTTTCAAGAGAGAGGATGTCTGTCCTGCAGCTGTAGATGACACCAGCCTATATACATGACTGAGGCACCGCGGTATTGACAATGTACAGCTTTCTACACTACTGGTGGAGCCCATGAGCATGTATCCAACTAGAATTCTTGCCATCTGTCTACATGTAATTCAGAAAAGTTATAACATCACGCCTACTCCATCCTCAGGTGATGCTAGTAACGACCGAATTGTTTCTTATCTTCAGTTTTATCACAGTCATGAGTCTGACTGACCTCTCTGCCTGACGTTGGTTTAAGTCAGCAACTTCACTGCTTTGTTTATGTATAATGCATAACCTTGAAATTAAACTATTTGAATTGCTGGGATTATGAGCACTGTCGAATCTGAACATGTCTATTGTTGGCTAGTGTAATAAACTGTCTGGTCATAAGCATGTATATTACAAAGCAAGATTCCCCTTTTTACTCTCTGTAAAATCACCCAATATAGTTTTATGCAGAATTCACTTTCTTTGTAGGGGCAACATTTCACAACATATACTTATCCTAGTGGCGCGAAACACACACAAATAACTAATGTGGTTTCAATGATTCATTACACAATGCACAATGTGCAGTTGCCAGGAATTTGACAAATATATGTTATAGGTTTTTATCAATATTCCAGCATTATCATGGGGACACCAGAAATGGGCTTCACATCCTGAACCCACGTGAAGTCATAATCGTGACTAGTCAACACTGTCATCACAATATGCAGCAGGAGAAAGAAGAGTTTGCCGACAGCTGTGAAGTATCATATTAAGGAAGTCTTCCTTGGCGAGAAGAAAGACTATACTGTACATGGCCGTAGTGGATAATCTGCGCATTTAGTAAATGTAGTCACAGCGTTGACTGTCAGAGTTGCGTTCAACTTCCTGGTGTACATATTCACTCATCAACATGGAGGGGCACAGGCTCGGTGTCCTGCTGTGGATCTGTGTCTGTGTGCTGGACTGTGTGGCAGGTAGGTGCTGAACAATGTACAAGGAATGGTTTTCCTTTGGAACGTTTCCTTTAAAACCATCTCTTGTTAAGGCATAAATAATCTTTAAGTTCAAGTTGATTTGGAATTCAGGGACTCATGCTGAGACGTAGTATAATGTACCTACTCACTTACCATCTCTAAATGTGACCAGAGATAAACACATTTCAAGGTTCCTAAATAAACTGGGGATAGAGGGAAATAACAACAACTTTTCTAAATTGTAATATATATCAGTTTCTAGAAACAGTTAGATGATAAAAATGAACAATGTGGGAACACATTACAACCGGCAATGACGTTTTACGGTAGAAGTTATGACAGCCAACGATCCTTAAAGGCAATCGAAAGGGGTGAAATGGGTAGTTTCAAAGTTAAAGCAGCATTCATTCACTCGGCGATGCATACTGCGTATGAGTCTCACACTGGCGATTTGATGGAGTCTTTCCAACTCCTCTTGCAGCGACTGGCAAAGTTCGACTAGGCGTATGCCGTTGACGCACAAACGTCTTCCAGTCATGTCTCAGATGTTTTAAATGGTCTCGGTTTATTACTGGCCAATGCAGTTTATGATGTTGTGCTGCCTGAAGAAAGCATTTACGACACGTTGTGTACACCATAGTCGTCTTTTGGCAATACGACAAGGGACGGCAAAACACGTGGCCATCGAGCAGGGAGATTAACTGCATGTTGACATTTCCTAATCATTTGACCCATAATTCATGCTCCAGTAACCTATTTGGTTCCCCGTTTAACCTTGATTTTGTAGAGGCTGGTTTCAGATCAATCGGACCAGAAGTATACAGACCACACAAGCATCTAAACATAGCACCCCCTGACTAAAGATCACTGTCCAAACACAATGCAATGACGTCTGCCGAATCTCAACAGACACAATGCAACACAGTCACAATGATTTTTTAAACAAAAAAATACACTGCCACACTTGATGTGACATGAACTATAGTATAATGTACCTACTCACTTACCATCTCTAAATGTGACCAGAGATAAACACATTTCAAGGTTCCTAAATAAACTGGGGATAGAGGGAAATAACAACAACTTTTCTAAATTGTAATATATATCAGTTTCTAGAAACAGTTAGATGATAAAAATGAACAATGTGGGAACACATTACAACCGGCAATGACGTTTTACGGTAGAAGTTATGACAGCCAACGATCCTTAAAGGCAATCGAAAGGGGTGAAATGGGTAGTTTCAAAGTTAAAGCAGCATTCATTCACTCGGCGATGCATACTGCGTATGAGTCTCACACTGGCGATTTGATGGAGTCTTTCCAACTCCTCTTGCAGCGACTGGCAAAGTTCGACTAGGCGTATGCCGTTGACGCACAAACGTCTTCCAGTCATGTCTCAGATGTTTTAAATGGTCTCGGTTTATTACTGGCCAATGCATTTTATGATGTTGTGCTGCCTGAAGAAAGCATTTACGACACGTTGTGTACACCATAGTCGTCTTTTGGCAATACGACAAGGGACGGCAAAACACGTGGCCATCGAGCAGGGAGATTAACTGCATGTTGACATTTCCTAATCATTTGACCCATAATTCATGCTCCAGTAACCTATTTGGTTCCCCGTTTAACCTTGATTTTGTAGAGGCTGGTTTCAGATCAATCGGACCAGAAGTATACAGACCACACAAGCATCTAAACATAGCACCCCCTGACTAAAGATCACTGTCCAAACACAATGCAATGACGTCTGCCGAATCTCAACAGACACAATGCAACACAGTCACAATGATTTTTTAAACAAAAAAATACACTGCCACACTTGATGTGACATGAACTACAGCAGGGTTTTGATGTCAAGTTATACAGAAATAAATGTTCTTGCATAGGATGTTTGTCGTCAACACCTAGCTTGGTTCTAGTACTTGGTATTGATTTATATTTCATGGTCTATACTCTTATTTCACAACACTTAGCATAAGGCATTCCCGACATGGGTACAATGTGTGAAGCCCATTTCTGGTGATCCCCCGCCGTGATATTGCTGTAATATGGCTAAAAGCGGCGTAAAACCATACTCACTCACTCACTCAATGAGTGTAGCGACACAGTCATGCAGTGCAACCATGGCGACACCAGACTTGTGCTCAGGTGCATTATCCTGGTGGAAAGACGCATCATATAATATACAGCATGATAATTGTCATTACGTGTAGAATATTTCATATTCACGCATTACGATGTGATGCAATACACAACTACTTGAACTGCTTCTGTCCTATTTTCGTTTAACGTGATCTTACTGACAATATTACTATTTCCAAGATGATCCCTTATCATTATGTCACAGGAACAACAAAGTTCTCGTTCTGGGCTGATGTTTTATTTATGATGAGTCCTGTAATTATAACAAAATCACATGTTACATGGCTTGGTGGTCCAGCATGGTCTGTCTTGAGTTCCTAACACATGCTGACCATGTAGTTTTTAACTACTATATTATTGATATTCATTTCCATAATAAAACAGTTATCTACCACATTATTGATATTCATTTCAATAATAAAACAGTTATCTGGATTAATATAATTCACACAAGAATGAACCTATTTCAATAAAAAAAAAAGATTAAAGGCATTCACACAACCCATTCAACATACCTGTAATTATAACAAAATCACATGTTACATGGCTTGGTGGTCCGGCAAGGTGTGTGCTGGGTTCCTAACACATGCAGTCTTTATAGAGGACAGTCATGTGATCTGCCTCTACATCATTTGCAGGGACTGCATGTGCCAGGGCCCAGGATGTACCCCACAGACCACAGTTAAGGTGGCCTGTTCAAGCCAATATTAGATATGGAAACAAGTTGGTGACATAATTAAAATATTAGTAAAACTTAACCTGCGACAATTACCATCGGTTTGTCAGCACCATACCCATCGTCTCTGCCCCTTGCTTTCAGCCCATATTAAACTGACATACTGACTGACTGACATCTGACTAAGATACAGTACAAACCAAAGAAAAAGCGGAAGTAATGTCCGTATGTCTCTATATGCATATTTCCTCCATGAAGATTATCCCCACAGCCAATCGGTGATGACCTCGCTTTTTCATTATAACGTAACGAAGTGGTTTGGTGCCCATCAGTTTTCAGATTGAGTTCTTAGTTTGAGAAAGAAAAATATAGCAGAAACATTTTGATTTGTAGGACGCGACGCGAAAACAATTATCTGCTACAATTTGTGTAAAACACCTTCAACACAGGGAGTAGTCGAACTAACACTATCCATATGTTAATACGTTGTCATATTAATTCATCTGTTAGCTGGCAGTCTATAGTTCCTTGGGTCAATAGTTCCAAAGGAACGTGTACGGGTGATACATGTGCGAGAGCTCACATTTTGCTTTAGGAGAATGACGTTCAATCTAAAGTAAATGATTTCAGTTTCACCAATTTCCAATGTGTCAGAAATATTCACTGTTTAATATTCACTGTTATGAAGTCGATCAATTTCAAATCAATAAATATTACTTTCCACAATAATGACATTCATGATCAAGACAACTCGCAAAGATTCAATTAGGATCAAGCAAACCAGTGGTTCATATCGCGAGCAAACGTCTTCGACTCCTTTAACACGCAATAAGCCAGGCCACACTTACTATGTACATTTATTGTCTTTTACAACAAGCATGAAGTTCCCAACAAACACGTATCTCCTTGAATCATCATGCACGGTCTGTTATTTTCACCTAATGGAGAAACTCGTCAATATAGGCCAGCTTAAACAACATATGTCTACTTTAAAACAAGGGATGATACTAATCGTATTATTCATTATAGCATCTTCTGTCCAAAGAATGTCACTACATGGTTGCACACAATGAACAGGTCCTCTTCCTGGTCTCTGCTGCAGTATGTGACGTTGGCGGCGTGGGCATGTTTTATGTTTCCATCTGTATGGATTGTCTTCATGCATTCAGCATGGTGTGTAAGCGTCACCTGAATGACGCGTACATGCTTCTAATAGTATTATTACATACACCGACACCGACACCGACACGAACGACACTTTTGTGAAATCTACTGCATATAACAATGAACAGAAACGTTATCTCCTTCCTGTGTGTGCTGCAGTATATGTAACCATGGTGGTGTGGGCCGGTGTTGTGTTTTTCGCCAGCCTGAGTGTCGTAGCAGGTAAGTAAGTTCTTCATCCTTAGGTGTTTTAGCACCAGCTGCCTGGATATAATTCATCTGGTATCAGACCATGTACCTAGACAGAGCGGCATTTCAGACGACATAGCTTTTGTTGAACTGATATCTTCCAATCACTGGGTTACTGCCTTTTGTGATTAAAGGCGTTATTCAGGATAAGGAACACAACATCCAAGCGAGTTAACGTAATACGCTGATTCGAAACGTTCGATAGAAAAGCTGGAAATGTCGCCAGGACAGTTGCCAATAATGGATATGTTTGGTGTGTTTTTGCGTGTAAACTCGATTGCTATTTTTAATGATTTCTTCTGCATCCTTCCCCACTCTTAGAAATGATTCATTAATGGATGAATGAACGAAGAACTGTCAGAAATGGAGAGACTAGAAGCAAGATTATAATAGTGACGAATATCTATGTACGTTATGACAGTCGAGTGGTGTCATTGATATGTTTTGAAACGTGTCAGTTCACGGTGTTTCAAACGCAACAACTGTGTAGTGAACAGGACACTGGCTCCCTTTTACAGGTTATTTTAAAAAGTAGTATCACCAGTTAAACACAAAACGAGTCGTGTCACATCTACCTACATTAACCCTACCAGGGCAAAATCACCAGCTGTTAGTGATTGTTTGTGTGAAGCATCAGTCATGATACAATAGTTACAGTGTAATCGGGATCGCATAATTCTCAAGAGCAAATGAGAAGTTGCTCTTTAAAGCATCATATATTATGTCAGGGATAAGTTTTGTATAACTGACGCTGGTTTAGGAAGAGTTAGGATGTGAAGGTTTTGATACGGTGTCCCAAACACGATGGTCGAGGAAGTAATGTGTAATGTCTGCATCACTACACCACAGTAAAGTGGGTGACAACGGGGTGACAAGACATTGAAAACACTCACTCATAGGTAGCCTACTCGGGTATCGTTCAGTCAGATGTTTGCACAAACTTATTTTCCTTATTACAGTGAATATACTAGTGATAGTAATGATTACATGACGTCACATATTCTATATGAAATATATGGAAGAGGTGTGCTTGAAACAATATGTAATCTATTTGTGAAGTAATTATATTTTATATACAGATTTGAGATGCTTGACCACATTCATCAAAATCTGTAACTGTAGTGACTGGCACCATGACACCGATTCGAAACACAACACATGGTAGCTTCTGCGTGTATTCTGTTCTGTTTTCCTTTGCAGATTTGTTTACCTCCAGGCGATGTCGGACTGTATCGTTACTGACTGCTGTTAATCTGTGAACGTATGTTCTATGCATAAAACTGTATGTCTGTTAATACATATACCGTCTATACAACTTTATATCTGTGAACAGATATATTATCGAAACAACTTTACATCTTTGAACACATATACTATCTGTGCAACTACGAAAAGTCTGTTGAAGGTGATAATACATATCCTTACACATAGGCATTCGGATTCCGTCGCAACCTCGTTTAAATTGCACCACTGTATGTTGAGTAAAACATATCTTCCTGATACTTAAGAGCATCGCTTGAGTGCTTATCGCACACAAACATTACCGACCAGCAGTGAAAGCTTGACACTGAGTAATCTTCTTCCTGGTTTAGGGTATCAGGGTAGTGATTCAATTTCCATACGCATATATGCCAAACAGCACGCGTTCACCTGTCTTCGTGAATATTATCATAAACGTAGCATTGATCATAGTAGCATTTAGCTGTGCTGAGTCAACTACGAAAGAAATATCAATATGTTTCTAAAATTATTATTTTCTTGTAAGCAGCAAAATCTCTGCATTTGTACACAGCAGACGTAATTCAACATTTACAGATCACTTTTATTTGTTTTAACAAAATCAGTAATGCTACTCTCGTGTCACTGGAGTTTCTGGTTCATCAGTCACCCGCTTGTCTGGTTTGTTTACAGGATGATGTTGTATAGCAGGGGTACAGCTGCACTGCGTCAGGAAATAATACTTTTTCATGCAAATTGTACGAATGGCGAGTATACGAATATACGAGTGATCACTATTTTTCAGTGGTCCATTCATATAATTTAAACAGCTATTTTGCCCTTTACTCCAAATGGAATCGTTTACGGCAAAACATCTGGGCTGGTTAGGCTCTTGCAATGGAACTTTATATTTACATAAAGAGTATTTAAGAGTATGCTGTCTGTTTGAATAAGAACATGGACATTTTAGCATTCTGTTCATTTTGTTATAACGTAATCATCCATTTGCCGAGATCGTAGCGTTATTATCAACTAATCTCAGTTAATATACACAACCCAAAAAGACACGCCTGGGATTGCCAATGTCTTCAAATTGGGAGTTGGTTCCATTATCTCCTAGACTACTGGTCTGGGCAGGGGAATTACTGTCAGAGACCACACAACGAAGCACCCCGTTCTGGTTTTGGGAGACAACAACGATGCAGGAAGATAACAACCACCCCGAGACTACTAGATTCAAACAGGACGTCCAGATAGCAACAGATGCCATTCAGTACTCACAGAATGTCGTGCCGCCACTCATGGTGCCTTATCAATACTGGCAACATCAATTCCCTTGTGTACTGCTTGTACAGGATACATATTATTTTTTCTTTACATATAATTGAATATGTATTGCATGTTTTCTCATTGCCATTACATAATGATTACTGTACTGCACGGCATAGAAACGACACGAAACCAGACTTTTATAAGCACCATACCCGTATTCGTGGGTTTAACCAAAAGTGTGAACGCCTTATCCATGTGGACAACACTTATCGTTTCGTCTGCTGGTTCCCTCTTAGTATAAGAGGTTAACTCTGCAATTGCTGTGAATATTCAAAACACTGAATAACCGAATTTATCAAATAATGGGTAGGTTTCTCAGCAGGATAAAAGCCAACGGATACAATGATATCCGTTGGGGTCATAATCGGATAGAGATGCAAATATCAAAGTTCAAGTAGGGACTACTTTCAGTGCTTTTAAACAAACATGGCTTCGCCCTCGTCATTCGGTGATCGAGTCAGAATTAGCCATCGGGAATCTGGATAAACTACAGGAATGATTGCTATCATTATCAAAAGAACAGTCTAATATACTGAAAATAAGTGTCTAACTGTGACGTAGCTAACGAAACAGTTTTGCGAGGGCACTAGGCCTAACCAAGCGGGATCAGTAGCCATATCTGCGCTTGTACGCCTCTGCGGTTTGAAACCTTTTCCACAAATTAAAATAGTTGGATTTGGCCGAAATATGTTTGAATCGTAACCTTGTTTCATTTTGTCGCTGTACACCTTAACATTATGACAGGACAGACCGACTGTCAACAACGTCTGACCGTGTCCGTCATGACGTCTCATAGACTAGGGTTAGAGTAGCTTCCCTCCCTTCCCTTCCCTTTATGACCCTAGTACAACCTTAGACGTCTAAGTCCTTCTGGATAGTGGTATATGGAGCTAGGCTCTTTCTGGCATCATGTGGAATGCAGAATAACGTATCTGTCTGATCTGTCTGGCATATTTTGATTTCTTTGAAAACATAACTTGTTCAATAAAGTACTGGGCGATCAGAAATGTTCTTGTCTGTCTATTCGTCACTGTGGAGACTATGAAACAGCCCATGTGGCGAATGTGGTCTCGTGTTGAGTGTAACGGTCTGTACTTGATGCATTTATGCATCATTTCTGTTACAGGTGACTGTAGGCCAGGTAAATACGGCTACAGATGCAGCTACCAGTGTCACTGTCCCCTGGTCAATTGTAACCCTACTTCCGGTTGTCAACCTGCACATTGTTCCGAGGGATGGTCCGGCCCGACTTGTCAGAAAGGTAAGCATGACAATGTGGATTGTTTCAATCAATGCAGTTACAACAGTTTACATTTGGTAGCAACGTGCATGAACTGCATCTGAGGATATATTCGTACAGATTATACATGTATGAACACTGACAGGAATGTTAATATAAATAAAGCGACAAAAACTTTTCATATCCTATAGAAATATCTATATGAAATATAAACTGATCTGAACACTGGTCCTGTCATATGTTGACATGTTCGTCGTTGCTTTGCATTATTCATATCCTGGATCATATTGCCAACGCCCTTATGGTGTCTGCTTTAGTCGTTCCTTTTACATTGTTAATGTTATTTAGGAATCACTCTATTGTATGTCAAAGAAAATATAGCCCTAAAGAAGACAACATCATCAAGTAGTGTCCACTTCCCATCATCAAACGCCGTCAATGGGGACACAAGAGGCGGTAATGAAAGGAAATGTTTTCATTCAGTTTTAACTGATGCAAATATAACATCTGCCTGGTGGAGAGTGGACCTGGGAAAGGAAACACTGGTGCGTGACGTCGTCATATACTTCAGAACTAATTGTGAGTATAACGCCAGATGTTCATTAAACATGTTCTACTGGCAGCACAGCATGGTGCATTCGACACAGACAGACAGCATTGTTCGTCACAGTTATGGACCACTATAACAGCGGCTCTGCTGACATAGTGACAACTGAATATAGATCACAGCAGTACATCATTGACTGTATATTTCATTGGTGACCTGCATATTATCATGTACTAACATCGAAAAGGCAACTTGTGATGCAGAGAATAGCAAAATGGCTGACACATATATCATGGATGACTTCAGTTATCAACCATATTTCAGCACTAACTTTTAGTTGGGGAAAAAGCATCATCACGTATCTCCTATTAATATGATTGTATATTATATAAAGTTAAATATAATAATAAAGTGATATTAAAATGGACGCAGCATTACAAAAAAACACCACTTGTCTCTCCTATGTGACACTGGCACGGTCATTGAATGAACTACATCAAAATGGCCGCATAAACCAGCGAAAATGATATTGAATTTCGCCAAATCTACGAAAGTACCACATATTCTATTGTTCATAGTAATGATTGTTGTTGTCTTTTGGGACGTGGTTAGTGCAATGCCAGGGCAGGCCATGCAATTTGTGGTGCTTAAGGATACAGGAGGGTGTGAGTAATCAGATGGTGACACTTTCTACTATCACTTCACTTTGTGTAAAATACTGTGTAAATAACATACTTACAGGTTCTAAAAATGCTGTTTTATTTCTCATATGTGTGTCCTACTGCGACTAGGAAGACCATTCTCTCAGTTATAGGTGTTGAAGAAGAAGGCTTTTGTGAATAACAGTATACATAAATGATCTTAATGCACGAAATTAACCTAAATGTAACAGCTCTATAGATTATAGTTGGGCTAGGACTTAACTATAGACATCGTCTACCTGGGTATTATGATGCTAGCAACAATACATCCTGAATGAATGTCATGCTGGGAATCATTGTCATTGTGTCAAAATATCATGAATAAATGTCCAAGGATAAATCATGATCCCAGCAGGATAATATATGATAAACCTTCGAATCAAGACCCTAGTACCAATACATCGGGCATCAATGTCTACATAGGAATCATTGTCCTAGTACCAACATATCCACATGAGAAAACGTTCAGTTTTACATGATAGCCAAATACGAAATAGGTGGGTCAACCAGATTATATTGCACACGTACGTACGTATCCATGGCACAGATCATGCTCGTCGTGGTCTTAAGCTTTGTCTATTTCGCACCGACGTATGATAAGGATAAGAATCGAGACATAAAACAAGCCTTACATTCCACTCGAATTATACACATCCGGTGACGTCATAAAATCTGGTCTCCAATCTGCTTAAATCTCAAATACTGTGACGTTTTAAAATTAGTTATTATTTATTTTCTAGCTAACTGTTCGCGATCCCCAAATAAAATGAAATAGGGCGAATCGAATAAAGACTAGAAACGAAATAGTTAATGCAAGTAAAACTATTTCACTGAATAATGATAGTCTGGGGTAAGCATACGGGGTAAATGGTGTTCCTCTTAAGACTGTCGATTGTAAGCATCTGCATTGTGATACAGACATGTGAGACTGCATTTGCAACAGGCACACTACTAAAACGTTGGTGGAATATACAGCGATGTTGCAATTCATCACTGACCAGCGTCCATACGAAAAAATAGATTTCATCGATTCCCATGACACTTTTCATATGTAACAGACATAGTTCGTCGGAATGGTATCCAGATCTCCATCGCTGGTACAGACGCCTCCCCAAATGACGGAGCCAACTGCTACACCGTGACAGGGAACAGAGACGGGACAGACATTCCTGATGTTTTGAACGTCACATGTTCTGGTGAAGGTCGCTTTCTGGTCCTGTACACCACAACTGTAAACAACGAGATCAACAATGTCAACGTACCCGTCCTGGATTTTTGTGAAGTGATGGTTGAAGGTTATATTTTTTCCTGCTCTTGCGTATATAGATACAAATAAATACGTGATTTGATTTTCAAAAAGAACTCATCGTTTAGTGTGAATATGAATTTCTCATGTGTTAGTTGTGATATAGCATAGATGTTGTGGGGGAAATAACTGACACATTGGTTGTTAACCGTGCATTCCTCTCGCTGTAGACATGAGGCGCACTTATGAAATCATACATGGACTTCACTGCGATGTTTTATTAGATTGACTACAATGTTTTTCTTGGATATTGTAGGAATTACAGTATTATTTTTCTGACAAAATCTAGCTGCACCATAGTGTATCTTTTTTGTACTCGTTTTTAATCTCTCAGTCCGTACATTGCCATCACTGTATATGTTACTTAATTGTGTTTGGTGTCTTGCATTTCAAGTGTGTGGCCCTGGTACCTTCGGTGCTGACTGTGACAACTACTGCCACTGTGACGGCGAGGTTTGTAACTACGTGAGCGGCGTCTGTCCGAGTGGAGTCTGTCTACCAGGCTGGCAACCAGACAAGTGTGACACGGGTTTGTAGTTACAGTAACAGCTACTTTTATTGTTAAATGTTGTGTCAATACAGTTGATGTGTAATAACGTTACTGTTTCAGTGTGTGTATTTGGCAGCTATGGAACAAACTGTAATGGGCGATGCCCAGACAGACACTGCAAGGGCGACAACTCCAGCTGTGCTCACGTAACGGGGAAGTGTGTTGAGGGCTGTAAGGCAGGATGGAATGGAACTGACTGTACACAGAGTAAGAGAAGACAGAGAATATTCAGACAAAAAATCCCTTTGATTAATAGTTTAAACTATGCTAATTAAGAAAAAGAAAGCAAAAGTATATACATTATTTTAAGAACGATTTTTCTGTGTCTCACTTTCAATTTTTCTATATCCCTATTTTGTAGATCATTAGATGAGAAATAAATGTTAAGAACTGCTTGCACCTCTGTGAGTAATACATGACCGACGACATCAACGTGAGGTTGTAGGTTTCCGACTGGGGAATGTGTGGCGATAAAGTGTTACTCGTCATTTATCAATTTGCCGATCGTTCAAACGTGATTATACCGATGTATCGTCTATGTATTGAAGGTTTTGATAGATTGCTGTAGCAAGTGGATGACTACCACTGTCAGTCGAGGCACGGATGGAGTCGATAGTCTGGGTGTTCAGTTCTTCATTTTGTTCATGACAGTTGGTCGTAACGATATACTTTTTGTACATCAATTATAACAGAGGACGTAATGTCATTCTTCACATATGAATCTACTTATGCATCGTATTTCCTTATTTCAGAATGTGTAAATTCCTACGGAGATGGCTGTGTTCACCCGTGTTCCTCTAGGAGTTGTAGTGGAATCTCTGCATGTAATCACGTGACCGGGGATTGTGAAAATGGCTGCATACCCGGATGGAAGCATATTGATTGTACAGAAGGTCAGTTTGCCCATCATTCACAATTTATCATATTATTGCCACTCATGATTTGCTTGAGTACACATCTTGGACAAACATATTTTTTCCCGTCTACAGCCTGTGTCCAAGGAGTGGAATATGGCGCTGGATGTGTTGGTAACTGCAGTGCCCGGATGTGTAAGGGAGGGGATGACACCTGTCCCCGGGACACAGGTCGATGTGAGTCAGGATGTCAGCCAGGGTGGATGGGAGAAGACTGTGCTACTGGTAAATAGCATCCACAAGTGTGCATACAATCATAATATACATCTCATAAATAAAATAACTGTCGACAAACATGTACATTTTACCCAATTTTGACTTGACATACTGATTAATGGTGGAACATTTTTTTAATAATATACAAAGTGAATTTCTTGAATAACCAATGTCTGTACGGTCTTCTGTACACAGCTTGTATTCTTTTCATTGGCAGCATGTATAACATGGGTGGGGCGTTTGGGTAACTTCAGTGCCCTGATTTGTGAAGGAGGGTCAGGCACCAGACCCTGGCATACATATTCTTTTTTCCATCTACAGCCTGTGTCCAAGGTGTGGAATATGGAGCAGCATGTGTTGGTAACTGCAGTGCCCGGATGTGTGAGAGCAGGGATGATACCTGTTCCCGGGATACAGGCTGGTGTGAATCAGGATGTCAGCCAGGGTGGAAGAGAGAAGACTGCACTCAAGGTAAGAAACATTAGATAGTCAATGTTCAATTTAATGTATGTGCATATATTTATTTATACATATATGGCTGGAAAAATCAATATGTTAATCTAACTTTCATGAAGACAGTGCTTCTTGATTGAACGACTGTATACGATACATATTGAGCCGTTTGTATAAGATAACATAACACATATACTGTCATATCTTTCGTTAAACACACGACACATGTTTCGAAGCATATTGATTGTACAGAAGGTTAGTTTCCTCTCCATTTATTATTTCTTATATAATCATAAAAAAGCCGTACAAGCAAAAGTAGCAGACCAAGAGGTGGAAAATGAAGAGGTTTAATGTGTTATAGTGTCATGCAAACCATTAGTACGGAAACAGGTACGATTAGAGACACGTGCCCAGTGCTTTAACAAAAGGGCCATGGAGATGCACGCACTGCACGTGCAGCAGTGCCATGAACGGTATTTAAGTGCAAGGATTTTGATTGCCTGGCATCTGTGTCAATCGAACAGTGACAGCTCAACAACATGCCAATATAAACAGAAGTGCAAAGAAAGGCCGTCATAGGCTGCTTGCAAGCAGGGTAATACCGATCAGCTCTAGCCAGAGTTGTCAATGTAGTGGCAAACACCTTCACAAGGCTACGGGATCGGTTTCAACTTCAAGAGTCAACACGTCTACCAAGACTACGCAGAATCTCCAACCAGACCGTACGAAACCGTTCAATAGCAGTAGCCTACGAGCAAGACGTCCTGTTCGACACGTCATATTGAGACGACAACATCTTGAACAACGTCTGCATTAGTGTATGGCCTCGACTGCGATGGAGAGATGTCTGGTTCAGCGACGAATCCAGATTTCTCCTCCGTCGAGGGGACGGGAGAGCATGGCTCTGCAGACTTCGTAGAGACATTACGCTGGAAACTGTGTACAGGGAGTGGCCAGGTTTGGAGGGGGAACACGATAGAGAACCTGTGGGATGAATAGGATAGACGCCTACGCCTACGTCAACCACAACCCCAGACGTTGGAGCATTTGTACACAGCTTGTGTTCATTTCATTGGCAGCATGTATAACAAGGGTGGGGCGTGGAGCTGGTGGTTTGGATAACTTCAGTGCCCGCATGTGTGAAGGAGGGTCAGACACCAGACCCTGGCATACATATTCTCTTTTTCATCTACAGCCTGTGTCCAAGGTGTGGAATATGGAGCAGCATGTGTTGGTAACTGCAATACCCGGATGTGTGAGAGAAGGGATGATACCTGTCCCTGGAATACAGGCCGGTGTGAATCAGGATGTCAACCAGGGTGGAAGGGAGAAGACTGCACTCAAGGTAAGAAACATTAGATAGTCAATATTCAATTTAAAGTATGTGCATATATTTATTTATAAATAAATGGCTGGTAAAAATCAGTATGTTTATCTAACTTTCATGAAGACAGTGCTTCTTGATTGAACGACTGTTTACGATACATATTGAGCCGTTTGTATAAGATAACATAACACATATACTGTCATATCTTTCGTAAAACACACGACACGACAACATCTTGAACAACGTCTGCATTTGTGTATGGCCTCGACTGCAATGGAGAGATGTCTGGTTCAGCGACGAATCCAGATTTCTCTTCCATCGAGGGCACGGGAGAGCATGGCTCTGCTCTGCGTCAGAGAGACATTACGCTGGAAACTGTGTACAGGGAGTGGACAGGTTTGGAGGGGGAACCCGATAGAGAACCTGTGGGATGAATTGGATAGACACCTACGCCGACGTCAACCACAACCCCAGACGTTGCAGCAGTTGGCTTTTGTGTTGCAGGCCGATGGGGCTACCATTCCCCAGGATGTGATTTGCATACTTGTCTCTTCCATTGGCGCGAGATGTCAGGCCGCTATCGATTCCATTGGGGAACATACATAGTTATTGATGGTAGTTGACCTTCACCTTAGACTGTTCCTATGTACCGATAATTGAGATGACAACAATCACTAAGTGTTCCCTCCACAACATTTTGGCTCACTTTCTTGTACGGTTCCTCATATATCTGTATTTTCCTACCTCCTACAAACTTGGCGTTGCGTTTCGTTTTATGAAGCATATATTATTGCCATGTAATACAGGCCAGTGCGAGTTAGGATGTCAGTTGGGGTGGCAGGGCAAATATAATACCCAGGGTAAATGACACGTAATATTGTAATGATAATTGAAATAGAATTTGAATATATTTGCAGATTACCTTGTGAATTTATATCAGCTCACAAATGGCATCCTGGTTATAGTAGAAGTATGTATTACATTGAGTGTCATGAACAAATGGTTTCATTGTTGTTTTAAATGTTTTCCGTCTACAGCCTGTATCCAAGGTGTGGAGTATGGCACTGGCTGTATGGGTAACTGCAGTGCCCGGATGTGTGAGGGAGGGTCCGGCACCTGTCCCCGGGATACAGGCCGGTGTGAGTCATGCTGTCAGTCAGGGTGGAAGGGAGAAGACTGTACTTCAGGTAATATACGTAAGAAAGTGTCCTTAACTCCACTTAATACATGTGAATGAGTGAGTGAGTATGGTTTTACGCCGCTTTTAGCAATATTCCAGCAATATCACGGCGGGGGACACCAGAAATAGGCTTCACACATTGTACCCATGTCGGGAATCGAAACCGCATCTTCGGCGTGACGAGCGAACGCTTTAACAATTAGGCTATCCGACCGCCCTTAATACATGTGTTATTCTGGTGTGAAGAATGTATTTTATCCAACTCCAAAAGGTCATGCTGGATTTCTTGCACACTGTTAGGATTCAGGTTCAGAATAAGTCCCCAAAACGCCATTCATATCGCAAGCGATGAACAATTTGACCGTCGGTCTGTTTGGACTTGGTTCATATAGTGTTACGAATGCTTTCAATCAAGACTTGACTAAAAACATAAAGGTCGCCATGATATAGCTGGATTATTTGCTGACTTCGGCGTTAAAGTTATATTTAAAATTCACTTCGATTGCGGTATAAAATTGTTTCAAAACGTTATGACTAGGACTGCGCCAAAGGTAAGACGATCATGGCACTCATGACTAAATTCAGCTCTACAGAACTATTACGAATGTATCAGTGAAAGAGCTTGGATTGAAATTTAACTGTAACTGTGACTAACTTGCTCACATATTAACAAACGTTTTGTTTTCATTTCTAGTGTCATAGATATTTTACTTTCAATATGTAAAAGGAATGATTAAATTTGTAATGTATGAGTATACAAGTTTACACCGTTTTTATCCATCCTGATCTGAAACTAGAACTACATTGATGAATCAGGTAAACACATAAAAACAATTTCGAAGATGGTTTGTGTCGAGATCAAAGGCAACACCACTTCTTGAGTAAACGTGAATATGTACTTAAGTTTTTAATGAAACCTTAAGTGAAAATGAAATTTAGTGTCCTATATTGCTGATCCTAAAGATCGTGGTAAGCAGGGAAGACAACAGAGAAATGTTCAACTCGGGATGCCTCATGCATAGTGGTTCAGGTAAAAAAGCGTGTATACGTCAAACGTTTCTACTTTGTAAACGTCACATGTAGAAGTTTGTTGACAAGTAAAAGGCCATGCGTGCAGCAAATAAACCAATCACATCACAAGAAATCCCTTTCAAACTTCAAAACACGAATTTATATATATATGCACCTAACAATGTTACATCTCGGATAACTTAAATTTTAACTGTCTCTTACCTAAGCCTGATCTTCAACTTGATCTATATAATATTTGCTCGGAGACTAACCACCATTTCATACACAAAAGATAAAACCCAAGACATATACACATTTGGTAAGTATTATGTCCCTGCGTTCAACTAAAAGCCTACCACAGTTGCATGCAGATTTCTGGTATGAAAATATAAATTCCCATTTTTCAAAATAATAGAGGGAAAGTAGCTGACATAAAAACAGCATGATTTGAAATATAAAAAATAAAATAATATATATATATATATTGAAAGTATGTACATATATTGTATATGTTGTACTTTGAATTTGCAGAGTTAGTGAATGAGAACTCTGTGGCCAAGACAGACCCCCCATTCAGTCACATCATTGGTGTTGTCATTGGATTGTTTGTGGGTGTCGTCCTAACACTGTTGCTGACAGGTGGCGTGCTTCTTTACCTGTTTAGAAAAGGAAGGTAAGTGTAAAAGATGGTAGCAGCGTTTCGGAATGTATACATCTTATTTCATTAAGCTCATCAACCATTTTCTCATGCAGGTTGTTATTGAGTCGTGACCTTGTGAAGAATGGAAAAAGCAAAGAGACACCTGACTCCAGCATGACGCTAGCAGACAACTACACATCTATATCCGAACTGCCACACACTGATGGACGTAACACTCAAGACAATGACTATGCTGGACTGGACACAGGAACGAGAGATGACAACAAACACTATGACGTCATCCAGAATAAAGTATATGAAAACGCATAAAACAATATATTTCAACACGAAATGTGCAAGTAGACCTGTTGTAATGTACATGCGTTTCGAAATCAATTTCATTACCAATCGCGACATAAGTCTTTTGACTCCTCTGACAAACGATGGTGACAGTAGAGGATTCTCTTCATGCATAAAAGACCATACAATAACCTTGTATTGATTACTATTCTAAACATTTGGCTATTTTAAAGTTCTGCACCTGTACACATGACCACAATTCACCCATTGGGACCGGACGTTGGCAATCTATATCAAGAGCAGATAGAGCCCGTACATTATGCAACCTATCTTCTGATGGAGACGAGTTCCAATATCCCATATGCCACACATATTATCACCACTTGTTAATACACCTTCAATCGAGGAAAACCCGAGAACCCGAACATTTTATGTACCTCTTGTAAGTTTTCACCTGTTGTAAAATATTCAGTCATTTGTGTTGTCAAATGTGTGAGAAATGAGCTCATAATATAACTTGGTAACTCCACGCTGTTACCCACTGAATGTCACTCAGTTTAAAAGTAATGTACACAATAGGCAGGATAGATGCCATCTTTGTATTTAGCACTGCCTGAGATATATCATTAAACAGAGACAATGATAGCTGTAAGTGCATAGTTGTGTCAGCATGTGCAGCTGATATGTCCTATGTAAAGACGAGTTTGTATATCATTATTTTATTGACAAAATAAATGATGGGCACCAATTGTGCTCTCCTTCTTACTGATCTGTGTCTGTATACATATGAATAGGAATTCCTGTTCCGAGTGGCATAGTCAAAGCAAAGTAATTTGACTGAGAAGTTTAACTGAAGCTTCAGTTATATCGTCATCTGATATCGTTTCTTAACCATCAAGCACAAAGTCAATTCCCTCCAACTGATTACTCACCCGAACTAAACATACAGGAGATCAGTGAGACAACCCCATCTGTTTATCATCTATGCACAAAGATTCAGAGTGACAAGACATTCTCAACAATACTGTATGTCAAAAGGGATGACTTCAACCTTCCATTAATGTCGTGCAATATTCCAGCAGCTCCAGCCTTTTGTGTCTACTTTTCCAAACTTTTGAGATACAACCGAGCTGCTCTTTTCTACACGATTTCAAAGCGCGCCAAACGACCCTTGTTCAAAAGTTATTTTATCATGGTTATAGCTTGAAAGCCCTCAGTATAGCTTTCAAAACTTGTTTTGGTTGACATGTGGTGGACAATTCCAGATTTAACGTATCAGTGACAATAAAGATGTCCGATGAAATTCAAAATTTATTTGTGATTCATAGACACATGATACATTCGGGATCGTGAAATTATGGCAGAGATTTCTTATTGCTATGGAAAGGGTTTTGTCACTTTTACTAACCGTTAGTATTACCTTCGAGACAAGAACGCATTTTCCTTTCTTGTCTGATGGACTAATAAAAACGTCCCTAGCTTCATTTTAACATATTTTTAAGAAACATCATTTTCACACTTGAACATGTCCCTGTACTGTTGTGTTTGATCAAATAATAAACCATTTGTGTGATGCCAGATTCCTCCAGTTACAGATATTTCAGTTTCCAGTCCATACATTATCTTTTCAATTCTTACATCATTAACAGACATCAGATTTTAATCTGCAATATGATCTCTAACGTTTCAGTCAGTCTAGAATGAAAAATGAATTGTCATGATATGTTAGTTAACGTCTATGTACCAACATCAAAGATACGTGGAAACAGTATTAAACATATGAGTTGGATAACTGGCTGAAATTGTCTTGGGGTGCTGTGAATGATGGTTATGATGGTTGCAGTCAGAATCCGAAGCCAAGAGATCTGGAAGGTGGTCCAAATAGTGAGGCATTACATGACAGTGATAAACACGACCGTCCGTTCTCAGCCAAATGATGTTCAGTGTGTTTGGTACTTACATCTGGTGATGTCGTTATCCATTTCTAAAAAACCTGGTTGCCACAAGCTATGTGTAACGGACCGTGCCCTGCAGGGATTCACACTGACGACCAAACCAATAATGATAACGTGACACATGAGATAGAGAGAGAGAGAGAGAGAGATGAGGCCTGTCCTGCAGCTGTAGATGACGCCAGCCTACATCATGACTGAGACACCACCGTATTGACAATGTACAGCTGTCTACACTACTGGTAGAGCCTATGAGCAGGCATCCTGATGCTAATAACTACCAAGTCTTTCCTATCCTTCAGTTTTATCACAGTCATGAGTCTTACCTGACTGACCTCTCTGCCAGCCGTTGGTTTAAGTCAGCAACTTCATTGCTTTGTTTATGCATAATGTATAACCTTGAAATCAAACTATTTGATTTGCTGGGATTATGAGCAGTGTCGAATGTGAACATGTCTGTTGCTGTGCCAGTGTAATGAACTGTCAAGTCATAATCACGTACATTACAAAGCAAGATACCCCTTTTTATTCTCTGTTGTTGCACAGCGTTGTATGGTCAGTAAAATTCTGCTGGCATCCTGGCATATAATGATATATTTTACTGTATGACATAACATCATCCAATGCAGTTTTACACAGAAGTATACGTTGCAGTTGATTCACTTTCTTTGTAGGAGCAACATTTCACAACATATACTTATCTTAGTGAAAGATCGCCTCCGTGGTCTAGTGGTTGAGCGTCCGCCCGCAGAGCGGAAGGTCCTGGGTTCGATCCCCGGCTGCGTCATACCAAAGACGTTGAAAGATGGTACTTGTTGTTACCCTGTCTGGTGTTCGGCATTAAGGGGCTAAAACAAGGACTGGTCGGCTCGGAGTCAGTATACTGTGTCTGAGTGGGGTATTCATGCTAAACTGCGGCATGGGATTTCAGTGTGTTAGCACTATAAATTGGCATCAGTCCCGATTAGTACAAGCAGACACACACACACACACGTGCATGCACGTCGCTATATGAGTGCAATAATCTTGGACGCGGCGTTGATTAAAGCAACTACACATTTTCCATAGAGACCATTGTACGACCCCGTCTATATGGTTTATGTTTGCTTAACCTACTTCAAGTGTATACATACACAACCAACCCGACCGCTGATATATTGAAAGTCATCATTGAAATACGGTTTAGTGACATTTTAGCAACAGTGGGCGATATCTGAATATGAACATACAGTGAAAAACAATAACAATTGACATCCTTACTGAGGCCTTGAATGTTGCAAAACCGTATTCAAACAACATTTGAACATGAGTTATATGACGCTTTTTGGAATGTTCTTGCAAGATTCAACCTCAACAGTTGTGACATGTAGACACCGATTGCTGGAGCCGCTGAATTATTGCTGACATAAAGAATAGGTTGACCCTTAGAAACCTGAAGTCTTTCTTCTTGTCACACAGTCTTGTGGGAAGTGTGTTTGTTCACTCTGAATCATTATACACAGATCCAAATATGAAATATTTGAGGCCGTTTCACTTGTTACTTTTACTTCCGGTCCAGGAATAAATCAGTGGAAGGGAACTGGCTATTTGACAGTTATTAACTGACATCAGATCATCGATGTACCTGAAGCTTAAAAGTTAGACATCCTTTGTTTGATTTTACCAATCAAAGCAGACATTCTGAATCATATGCATATTACTTAACAGATCAGCAAGAAGGGGAGCGCAGTGGGTGCTCATGGAGATGCTTACGTCTTCTTTCCTAAATGTCTTCTTTGATGTAGCAACGTTTACGTTCTGCCGCTCATCATACATCAGTGAAACTGCTGGTTCAGTTTGTCTCGTGAACATATAAGATGGTAAGATTTTATTTATTCAAAATATGGCAGTGATAAAATATATTGAATTATTTTAATACATGTATGCTGAAGCTATTCGATCCTCCCTTTAAATAAGGTAAATCTCTTGTTCAGGCTCCGATGTATGTTTTATACAGTTCATGTTGGATTGTGAGCATGCAGTCTGATATATGTCCAACTGTCCGAACGAAACTGCATGCCTATTTTTTTTGTCGTTTAGCATGTCACCAATTTCTTCTCAACAGAATGGTTTCTTTCTAATACAGTTAACGCTGTTGTTTTGTCCTGTTGAAAGCAAGGTAAATAATTGGATTTAAGCCAGGTTCGACACATCCATCTCGATCACATTACCGTCAGATCTAGCCATCACAAAACAAACGTACACCTTCGTGCATGTTCTGTTAAAAAAATGAAGACAGAATCATTCTTCACACATACATCGGCATGGGTGTTCTTGATGACTGACCAGGGTGAGTTTTAACTCATCTTTACTCTCTTGGAACTATAACTGAGTTCGAAACTCCCGGGAACGTGACACATCCAGCTCGCCACATTCGGGTTAAGATAGTGACCAATGTTTGTCGAGGTCGTACTGTGGGTTCGACACAACTTGACATTCGGTGCATAACAGGGTTCGAGTTTACGTTCATAGTGTTCTAAAAGACAATGGTTGCTATGGTATCCATTAGCTGGCAGTCTATAGTTCCTTGGGTCAACAGTTCCAAAGGAACGTGTACGGGTGATACATGTACGAGAGCTCACATTTTGCTTTAGGAGAATGACGTTCAGTCTAAAGTGAATGATTTCAGTTTCATCATTTTCAATAAGGACCTATTATGTTTCACCATTTTCAACAAGGACCTATTATCTTTTCATATTTTTCAATTATTTTTTTTTAAATTTCTTGTTTTCATGGAAACAATTTGGACTTTATTCACCGTATGATATTCACTTTTATGAAGTCGATCAACTTCAAATATATTAATAAATAGTTCTTTCCAAAAAAATAACATTCAAGCTATATTAAGACAGCAAAGAATATATTAGGACAAAGCAAAGCAGTGGTTGATATCACGAGCAACCGTCTACGACGCCTAGGCACACAATAAGTCAGGCCATAGTTATGATATACATTGGCTTTACGACAAGCATGAAGTTCCCAACAGACACATATCTCCATGCATCATCATGCACGGTGTCTTAGTTTCACCTGCTGAAGGCACGCGTCAATATAGGTCAGCTTTAACAACATATTTCTAGTTTACAACTAGTGATAATACTTATCATATTATTCATTATAGCATGAGTGAAAACGTCTGTAAAGTCCGTTTTGCGTCATGTGTGGAGCATGATGTCATAAAACCGACACGAGCGACAGTCTCTTTTGTCCCATGAATTTCACTGTATGGTTGCACACAATGAACAGATCCTCTTCCTGGTCTGTGCTGCAATTTGTGACGATAGCAGTGTGAGCATTTTATATGTTTGCATCTGTATGGATAGTATTCATGCATTGCTCAGCATGCTGTTTTCGCTTCACCTGACTGACACTACATGCTTCTGATAGTATTATTACATATTTTAGGCGTGTAAATGGTCAGGAAAACCGACATGAAAGACTATTGTGTCCAAAGAAATCTACTGCATATTTGCATGCAGTGAACAGCAACGAATAGAAACGTTATCTCTTACCGGGTCTGTGCTGCAGTATGTGACGATGGCGGTGTGGGCCGGTGTTGTGTTTTTCGCCAGCCTGAGTGTCGTAGCAGGTAAGTACGTTCTTCATCCTTAGGTGTTTCAGCACCAGCTGCCGGGATATCATTCATCTAGTATCAGACTATGCACCTAGACAGAGCGGTATTTCAGACGACATAGCTTTCGTTGAACTGATATCTTCCTATCACTGGGTTACTGCCTTTTGTGAAAAAAGGTGTTGTTCAGGATAAGGAAAAAACACCCGAGCGAGTTCACGTAATACCCTGATTCGAAACGTACGATAGACAAGCTGTAAAAGTCATCACCAGGACAGCTTACTTTGATGGATATGTTTGGTGTGTTTTGTGTCACTCGATTGCTATTTTTAATGATATCTTCTGCATCCTTCCCCACTCTTAGAAATGATTCATTAATTGGTGAATGAACGTAGAACTGTCAGAAATGGAGAGACCCGTAACAGGATTATAATATTGACGTATATCTATGCACGTCATGACAGTCAAGTGGTGTCATTGATATGTTTTGAAACGTATCAGTAGTGAAGAGGAAACTGTCTCCCTTCTACAGTTAAATTTAGAAAGCAGTAAGACCAGTTAAACACAAAACGAGTCGTGTCGCGCCACCCGACATTAACTCTACCACGGCTTCAGTCATGACCTAATAGTTGTATACTGGAAAGCATAATACTCATGAACAAAAGAGAAGGTGCACTTTAATTCAACCTGTTCTTGTGTCACTTCATAGGACGGGTTATACGGGTTAACTTTTGTATTGATGACCCAGATTCTGAAACCCATGTGTAAAGGTTGTGATACGGTGTCCCAAACACGTTGGTAAAGGAAAGAATGTGTAACGGCTGTATCACTATCCAAATGTGTTGTGGGAGACAACAGCGTGACAAGACATTACAAACACTCACTCCTTGGCAGCCTACTCGGGAATGGGTGAGACAGATGATTGCACAAACTTCTTTTCCTCATTACAGTTCATATTACACAGTTCTATATGGAATATATGGAAGAAGTGCGCTCGAAACGATATGTAAACTATTTGTGAAGCAATTACAATGATATATAAAGATCTGCGTTGATGCTTAACCAGATTCATCAACAGCTGTAACTGAAGTAAGTGACATCTGGACAGCAAATCCAAACCCAACACATGGTAGCTTTAGCGTGTACTGACTGTATTCTGTCCCATTTTCCATGCTCCTTGTATATTGGTTTTACCCAGTCGATGTCGAACGCTATCATTACTAACTTTTGATAATCTGTGAACACAAGTACAAAATCTGAAATAATATATCTGTGAACATAAATTATATCTATACTACTTTATTTCTGTGAACACATATCCTATCAGTACAACTCTACATCTGTGAATACATATACTATCTGTACAACTCCACATTTTCGAACACATATAGTATCTGTACAACTCTACATCTGAGAACACATATAGTATATGTACAACTCTACATCTGTGAACACATATAGTATCTGTACAACTCTCAATCTGTGAACAAATATACTATCTGTACAACTCTACATTTTTTGAACAAATACACTATCAGTACCACTCTACATCTTTGAACACATATGCTATCTGTACAACTCTACATCTGTAAACACATATACTATCTGTACAACTCAACATCTGTAAACACATATACTATATGTACAACTCTACATTTTCGATCACATATACTATCTGTACAACTCTACATCTTTGAACACATATACTATCTGTACAACTCTACATCTGTGAACACATATACTATCTGTACAACTCTACATCTGTGAACACATATACTATCTGTACAAGTCTACATTTTAGTGCACATACACTATCTGTACAACTTTACATCTGTGAACACATATACTATCTGTACAACTCTACATCTTTGAACACATACACTATCTGTACAACTCTACATCTTTGAACACATATACTATCTGTACAACTCTACATCTGTGAACACATATACTATCTGTACAACTCTACATCTGTGAACACATATACTATCTGTACAACTCTACATCTGTGAACACATATACTATCTGTACAAGTCTACATTTTAGTGCACATACACTATCTGTACAACTTTACATCTGTGAACACATATACTATCTGTACAACTCTACATCTGAGAACACATACACTATCTGTACAACTCTACATCTTTGAACACATACACTATCTGTACAACTCTACATCTTTGAACACATAAACTATCTGTACAACTCTACATCTTTGAACACATACACTATCTGTACAACTCTACATTTTTGAACACATATACTATCTGTACAACTCTATATCTGTGAACACATACACTATCTGTTCTACTCTACATTTTTGAACACATATACTGTCTGTACAACTCTACATCTTTGAACACATACTATCTGTACAACTCAACATTTTTGATCACATCTCTACAACTACGAACACCGTGTTGAAGATATTCACATCTGAAACATCCATACACATACATATAGGCATTCGGATTCTGTTGCAACCTTATTTAAAATGCATTAATGTAAGTTGAGAAAAAATATCTTCATGAAACCCGACGAAACTAAAGAACATCGCTTGAGTGATCATGGAAGACACACATTAGCACAAAGCAAAATTTGCCTTACACCGATAATTCTTCCTTCTTGTGTAGTGTATCTGGGTAGTGAGTTTTCATGGTTGAGAAGAGAGCTGCCCTTTACAGAATGCGTGGGAGATGTGTCTCTCATAAATCACTGTCGTCGAGTTATCTCTTCACTGTAACGAAGATCATGTGAATAAACTTTATACGACTGATTCAATATCCATGCCATTCAGGACGCGTTTATCTGTTATCACGAATAGTATCATAAACGTAACATTGATTTTTAGTAGCAGTGATATTTGCTGAGTCAAATACAAAAGAAACAATACTGCGCCCCACTGTGTTGCAAAACGAATATATCTCTTAAGGGTTATCTTCACTTATAAGCAACAAAATATCTGCACTTGTACACAGCAGACGTAATTCAAAATTAACATAGCATTTGTTATGAAGTCTCTGAAAGGCAGTTATACACATAAGGAAGGTAATTTATAAATGTCAACTTCTTTCACGTTTCGCGTAGTATATGCTTACTCCTTCATCAGGGGAATTGATGATATGAGGCAGAGAGCATATATATGTACCTGTAATAATAGTCTGTCTTACAGACCCTGATACATTTATATCAACTACAGCCCATGCAAGTCTATAATGTTTGGCAAGTCTAGATTACTGCAGTATCAGGGTCTGTACAAATCTGCTGAATTCACAAGCGAGCACAGAGCTTGTAATTATCAGTAAATCTCTAGCTGTCACCCCCCTCCACACCCCAAGACCCCACACTGAGACAAGACCTCCCGCTCTGGCCCTGCCACCTCACTCTGGCCAGACAACATGTGGGATTATATTGGAGACTTAGTGACATATATAAAATCTAGTTTCTTTATTTCTTTCATTGTCACCCTGGTTCGGAAAGACGAGGATTTCTAAAGGTTTCTAAAGGTTTTTCACTGCTGTGTAAGAATTGCTTTTTTTCTATTCTGCTTGTAAGAATGAATAGGAACATAGATGAGCTTATTGCTTCATCACTGATGAAAGCAAATATACAGAGAATACGTCCAAATCAAAAGACGGTCATTGAAAGGTACTTAGATGGCAAAGATGTGTTGTTTTGCTCTCCAACCGGGAGTGGAAAGTCATTGACGTTTGAACTTTCTCCCTATTTATACAAGGCAGTAGAAAACACAAGCCATGCTACTGTCATTGTTGTGTCACCCTTGATTGCTCTTATGAAGAAGCAAACGGAGAAATGTGTGTCATTAGGACTCAAAGCTGTGTACATGAATGATGTCGCACAGGAGGCAACACCGACAAATGATGACAGTCTGGTATCAACCATTGAGAAATTGACTGTCGATGACATAAGGGATGGAGAAGCAGACACAATATTCACCAGTCCAGAATCTATTCTTGGACATCATCGGAACATAGTTACTGAATTGGATAAAGAAAAACATCTGAAGGCAGTTTTCATAGATGAAGCACATTGTATTTCCAAATTGTAAGTATACAAGATTGCCTCTCTCTCTCTCAACATGTATACATACCAATATGTATGTATATATCTATTTATCTGTGTATCTCTCTCTCTCTCTCTCTCTCTCTCTCTCTCTCTCTCTCTATTACAAAATTATTTCATTTCATGTACTATACCAATGAACTGCACAAATGTTTGCTAATACAAAATGGCAAAGTAAACTATATTTGCTCAGTGGAAGTGTTTCATCATCATCATCACCATCACATTGGAGATTTAACGTGCGTTTTCCGACTCAAGCGTATTTCGCACAGGGGGTTGCACTTACACTAGTGGGGAAAAAAGCGTAATGAATAAATAAAGAATCGAACACAAAAAATTATAAACTTTACATTGATAATCTAATAAAGCTGATGGGGGTGGGGGTTTGGCTGGGTGGGAGTGGATGGTAAAAGAAAGTGAAGTGTTTGTTTGCAGCTGGTATAAATAAGGACACTTAGGCTTGACAGGGATATGTAGTGACACCTTACTGTTTATTACAATGTTTGCTTTTCCTGTATACAAATGCAGGACAAAAGGCTTAGGAGGGGGCTTAGCGGAGATACTGCATCAACATGATGTCATCATATTAGCTAACTGAAATGTTTAATTAATCCTGTGATCGGAACTGGTCGTAAGCAAAACCACCACCTCCCCCCGCCCCACACACCCACACCCCAGTAAGAATGAATGGGCCCCCAAGGCATCCATCTGGAATTTGTATTTTCTTTGGATACTTGGCTAAATAAAACAACAAATTATTCAAAACAACTCATAATATTTCACTGTTCAAGACAAAATGTTGTTTACCCTTTTTCAAAGCAAACCTATATAATATTACCTTTTCCAGTATGATAACCTACTTCTAATAAAAGGTAGTAACATTGCTAGTTTACTGCAAATATTTAATTAAATTTGTGTTTTGGGGAGCTGACATAGAGCTATTTCCAAATTTACGCGAGTTTATTAGTATTAATATAACAAATTGTCAGCCATGGGATAAATTTGAAAATTAGCAAGAAGTCGGGTTTGGGTGGGAGGAATCTGAATGAGACTATTACATGTGTATTTGATAAATCCATTGTCTTAACACTAGTTGTACAAACAAAACTCCTGCTAGACATTACATAGTAGCTGTAGTTACATGTGAACAGATGTTGTTTTCATAACTGAAATGCCTGCTCTTTTGTTTACACAAAAATTAACCAGTTTCGAACAAAATAATAGCCTATGCTTAACCTTTAAATCTATACCAGGTAAACCTATTATTAATACAAGTGTGTAATTCTAAGCATTATAAGATGTGAAGATTGTCAACCAGAAAGTGTATTGTCTCGGAACATATGTGTACCATACATTTATCTACTTGTAATGCTCTGGACAATATAAAATGTCTTCCCATCATCATCCTTAGCTTAGCACTTTAACAGACACTTAGTAACACCACATGAGCACGCAAAAACTCTCATACCTGCAATGGAGTAACAGTCCACATGACACTAGGACACTTTCAAGAATTAATTAACATTTCAACTAACAACACAACAACTCTGAAATTATAATTCCGAGCTAGTTCATAGGCCATAGTAATTGTGAAACACTAATAACATCAAAATGTTTTCAATGAGTATACACGGTTTGTCACATGTCTTTTCAGTGGAATGTCCAGTGACAAGAACAAGGCTCCATTTCGACCAGCTTATGGGCAGCTTGGAGAGCTAAGATCATTAACAACTGTTCCAGTCATTGCACTTACTGCCACTGCATGTACAAAAACTCGGGAAATAATCAAAGAAAAACTGTGCATGCAGAAGTGTGAAGAAGTTATTGTAAGTCCAAATAAATGTAATATCAAATATTGGATGCATGAGACAAAACACAACCTAACTGAAGACTTTGCATGGCTTGCAGATCTACTTCAGAACACTCCAAGAATGATCATTTTCTTCAGAAGCACACGGCAGATAGGCGATCTATATCAATATCTGATGTATTCTCTTCGTCAGAAGGCTTATGTCGACTTTAAGCCTGAGGGACCAAATGATGGTCCAAATGAGCTAGTTCATAGGCCATAGTAATTGTGAAACACTAATAACATCAAAATGTTTTCAATGAGTATACACGGTTTGTCACATGTCTTTTCAGTGGAATGTCCAGTGACAAGAACAAGGCTCCATTTCGACCAGCTTATGGGCAGCTTGGAGAGCTAAGATCATTAACAACTGTTCCAGTCATTGCACTTACTGCCACTGCATGTACAAAAACTCGGGAAATAATCAAAGAAAAACTGTGCATGCAGAAGTGTGAAGAAGTTATTGTAAGTCCAAATAAATGTAAAAAACTGTGCATGCAGAAGTGTGAAGAAGTTATTGTAAGTCCAAATAAATGTAATATCAAATATTGGATGCATGAGACAAAACACAACCTAACTGAAGACTTTGCATGGCTTGCAGATCTACTTCAGAACACTCCAAGAATGATCATTTTCTTCAGAAGCACACGGCAGATAGGCGATCTATATCAATATCTGATGTATTCTCTTCGTCAGAAGGCTTATGTCGACTTTAAGCCTGAGGGACCAAATGATGACCGGAATAGACTGTTTGACATGTTTCATTCTAAAACAGATGATGAAGTTAAAGAAAGTATCTGCTCCTCATTCATGGACCCGCAGGGTACAAAGCGTGTTGTTTTAGTGTCTACATCCTTCAGCATGGGCCTCGATGTTCAAGGTGTAGACCATGTCATTCACTATGGACCAGCTTATGATGTTGAAGATTATCTACAAGAAACTGGAAGAGGTGGAAGAGATCCCAATACGCAAGCACATGCCATATTGATGAAATATAAGAGGTGTTTGTCCGGGAGAAATGCAGTCAAGCCTTGCATGAGACAGTATTGCAAAAGAACTTCATGTCGCCGTGTGGAACTTCTACAGCATTTTGAAAGTTCCCCATCAAAAGTGAGTCCACCTCATGACTGTTGTGATGTATGTGCTCTGACATGCAAATGCCAGTGTAACTGTGTGGAAACATGTGATTGTGGCCAAACTTGTAACCAAATCTCATCAATGGTCATGGAAAAGATACGCTCCCCTCTGTATTTATCAAGTGATTCAAGTGACACTGCATCTGATGATGACGTATCCAGTGACAGCGAGGTTGATGAGAATACCAGGAGAAAAACCTATTGTCTTGACGTACAGTTCAGAGAGTGACTGAATTCATACATACTGTTTACTGCTGAACTTTTTCAAACTGCCTGATATCCAAGTTTGGATGTCTTCCATGTTAAGGGATGCTAACGGGTCTTTTAGGTTTGGAAAGCTATCATGAACTCTGCTGTCATCAATATCAAAAACATTTCCAATACTGTGTAGTTGTTCAGCCAGTAGTTGAATGTCATCTGCCATATCAGTTTTCTTGTGCTTCCCAGAGCATTGCCTCACACTAGACACATTATCAAACTTCTTGCATATGCCATCAGTTGCAAGTGCACTCCTGCTAACTCTCAGAATAGTTTTCTCTGTGTATTTCCCCCTATATGTATGCACATCCTCTTTAAATACTTTGTTGCAATGTTCAAGGTCAAGATCATTGGGATGGTTTGTGTCAATTTTTCCCTGGTGGTTGACTGTCCTGTTCCACACAAATCTCTCCGCCTGTCTCTCCGACAGAAGACATTGTGCTTGAGCAGTAGTCTCAAGCAGGGCAAATGCATATTTGGGGCACTTTCCACCTTTGTAATATAAGCAAAAGAATTTTGCTAATCGTAGCAATCTCTCGCCATCCCCAAATCTGATGGCATCATTGTGGTTGAGCCTCAGCAATCCTAAGGTCAGGCACAGTTTTGTGTAGTCATACACACTGGATTTGGATGATGTTTTGACGGGAGGGCTTATACCTGACTGTTGGTTAAACTGTGGATCAGGATGACCATGTATCCGAGCTTCATGTTTTCTAAGCGACATGGGCCTTCGATATTCTTTGTCGCAGTATCTGCATTTGATGTCATTTGACTGAATGCCATAATCAGGAAGATTTTGCACATGAGGGACGGCATGATTCTCAACAAACTGGTGGGCATGTTCCATGATGTATTCCTTCATTGCGTCATGGTCCCCAACTGGACCTGCATAATTTGGCTTTGGTTTAGAATGTAAATTTTCCATTTCGAAGTGATGAAGTCCACCAGCAATGATGTAGGCAGTTGTGACTTTATCCATGAACTCAGAAGAGGCATAGAAGTTGTCATGGGGATCGGATGGCACATTCCTTGAATTCATTTTGTTTCTTGCTGCGTACAGTGTTCCAATTGAATTGGATGAGGAGGTGTCATAGAGAAGGCTCCAAATTAATTTGAGAAATTCTGCCTGATTATGAAACTCTTCTATTTTGGGGACTAGTCCTTTCAGTTGTTTTGATGGTGTTCTGCAATTAGATTTACAATTCTTAGCCTGTTTGTGCCTCTCATATGTCAGATAATCCCCTCCACTCAGAACCTTCTGAGGTTCTTGTGCCCAGTTTTCTTCCTCGCTATGGCCAGGAACGAATTTGTGGATGAACTCACAGATATCGGTCATTTGATCATTATATTGCTCATTCTTCTCCAGGACGCCGATATTGATTCTCTCAGTTTTCTGGCGCATTTCCTTCATGTATTTATGAGGAATGCATGGTGGCAAAACTGGTTCAAAAACGCGAAAACTGGGAATGAACTCAATCCACTTCTTTGCGACAATATAGGCAAATTCGTTGATCAGGATTGACTGTTCTTCTTGGCCGGGCAGTAAAGTGGAAAATTGAATTGCTTCTTCATCCTGTTGGGGGCTTGAATCATCCAAAGTGTTCCCATCAACTCTGTTCTTGTAAGCACATATTTGGAACATGTGCTGACTTTTGTTCTGGTGTTTTGATGACATAAATCGTACTCTGGTGTAGAAGTCAACATTGTCCCCAACAAAATAATAGCCTGGGTGCATCCTTTTTCTATGTGCATCAAGTGTTTTTTCCTCCTGGTCAAGATGAAATAGTACATTTGGAGAAGCCCCATTCGCTGCCACAAATTCTTGTGCTTCTGAAACATTTTTCAGGTAAACACTTTCGGTAAGAGCATCAGCTTCACACTGAGTTTTCCACTCATTAATGGCCACATCCCATTCTCTGGATAGATGTTCTATATCAGTTATTGCTGTGGAATAACTTGTGCTGTCATTTGTTACACACAGCCTGTGAAATGCAGACTTTTTAGCTCCACCTTTCAGAAGGATGATGCTGTTTAAGTGTTGTAGGCCATTCAGCTCTCGGTTGTAAACAGATAAAAGTTTGGAACCAGCTGAAACTATTGCAGGAAGAAGAGAATTTTCATTCTTCGTCTTATTTCTGTGCAAAGAAGGATTTGATGCAAATACTTGTAGAAGTGTCCAATATGTTGGTGCTTTTGTTTTCCATTCATTTGTAATAGTTTCCCATGATAGGTTCTGCAGACAAGATGCTGTCGTAATCCTTAGAATTGAAGCTTCTTTTTTGGAACATATTTTAGCTATCTCTCCCTGAATTACACCACAAACACCTCTTATGATATAAGGCTTCAATACTTCTGTACCCAGTATCAAAGTTGAAAGATTCTTGAAGTCTGGAGCTGTAGTGGCAAGAGTCAAACTAGACAGAGGATGAAGTACAGTCCTGTTGCAACCATCAGAAGTAGTAATCGTTACCTGAAAGGTAATGTTCAAGATATAGGGATCTATGAAACATGTACATACTTTTTGTTGGTTTTGGTTTTATAATCAAACAACATGTAATAACACAACTACATGTCTGCAGTATTATATAGTTACATTTAAATAGTTGTGTTTATTATATATATTGTTTTGTAGAATTCATTCCTGTTTTCAGTGGTTTTATTGTTCTTAATAAAATTATCTCTCAGTAGTTGAACTTTGTTATGTTGAATGTAGCATGATCTCGAACCAATTCCCTGGTTCCCGACTGCCTCACTATAAAAATACATAAAATTCGCCCGCTTTTCTCGAATTTGATTATACCATTTAAAAACATCACAAACCCTAATTAGATGATGTATACATAATCACACCCATTGATTGTTAAGATCCCAAAATCTATTCTTTTGAATTATCCTCTTATAAATAATGTTAAATGTTAGAGCCCCCAAACAAACTTTTTCTTGTATATTCTTACGGAAACGAAACAAAAAAGTGGGGTGTGTGGAGAATTGTCTGGACAATGACAATTATACCCGTGAATAAGACCAATAATATGACATCGGTATATGAAAATTCATGACCTGTAAATATGATATAGGAGGGATGTTTGTGAACTTTGTTGTTATGTACATATTCATAACAATATTACTGTAACGAAATGGGAACATATGACTACACCTAGTTAATGTTTGTGATCGACAAGTTTGATAATAATTTGATAATCTACTTACTCTGACAGCATCGCTATCCCTGCTGCATGTAAAAGCAGACGCAGAGCTTGTATCTTCGGAGATTTCAGATCTTATTTCCTGGAATAATGACTTTCTCCGGAAATCCCTTGATTCAGAAACATCTTCAGATCTTAGTCTTTTTGTAACTTCAGTTCCATGGGATTGGTACAAAGAAATAACAGTCTTTTCAAATGATGTCACAAGTCGGCTTAAAGTATTGTCCACTCGAGTTATCTCACCTAGACATTTTCTGCACACAGTATGTGTAGAACATTCCCGATGTACTGACACTTTTAAAACTTTTTCAATCAGAAGACATGGCTCTGTCTTAGTACTTCCAATAAAAAGTTTTCTCCTGTTTGATGGCACATCAATGAAATTGCCACATATAGTGCAAACAGAACCTTTAGATTTTGGAGAAATATTAAGTAACTTTGAAACCTTCGTTGGAGTTTTCGAGAGGTCAAGTTGTTTAGCCATGGGAATCACACTAAATGCTGCCCCTAAGCTGGTACCCAAGCTCGCTCTCAAAATAGATTTCTGGACATTTGATACTTACTGCCATCTAAACTGACCCCCCCAGTTTCCAGTGGGAGGGGTGTGTGTTTGGGGAGATGTGGTAGGGGCAATAAAATTTCCTGTCACACACACTTTCAATGGCATGCCAGTGATGGGTGATAGGATCCTTTACACGTGTCGTAAAATTCCAAGAAATTATAGCTCTGCAGATTTGTTTAGTCTCTGAAAATGAAGAGAATCACTGGGCTCCCTTTTTATTAGATTTTTATTTTCTGTATGATATGTTCATTTCAGAGACTATATGTTAGTCTACTGTAATAACAACAAAAGTAATAGTTCGAATAACAAAAGGTGGAAACTTTACAAGGGAAGCCAACATATAATTGGCGCTGACAGTTGATCAGCAATAGACAATAGAAGCCAACAATTTGCACTAAATAGCGCTGATAGTTATGGACAACTGAAAGCCAAGACTAAATTATTACTAATTGATAATTGGCAATGGACAAGGGCAAACGGGAGGCCGGGGGTAATCAGCACTGACAGGTAAACGAATGGAAATAGAAATGAGCAAATGGCAGCCCTGGATGGATATAATGTAATGCATTTCGTTTTGTCAAATTTGCAAGTTTGTGATCTGCATCTTGTTAGTTGCGTGTGATGACTGTGAAAATAGTAATATGTTTGAACGATCAAAATGACGAGGTGATAGTAGCACGTGATATGCATCTGAAACATGCACATGACGTCTACATATATAACTGTGGAGTTTCCGTTTACCTGTTCTCCGTACCTGTGCAACTGAACACATCAACGCCAGGGAAAAACAAGTCTGGATTCAATTACGAAACAGACTCCATTGGGTGTAACAGACACAATGTGGATGGAAATTGCTTGCATTGACCACTGTGATGACACCAGGTGTCCAAGAAGACAGTAAGCATGTATGTATCTGGGCGATTGCACAACGGCAAACTCATCTTACGACTGCAGAAAGCAGAAGTAAACATTGGTCGCTTGTAAACAGAAGAATGAATACATGTTGACGGTAGGTCGGTTCACGTTCATGTAAATATAGAACGTCAACGCCAGAGAACAACCAATCTCGATTACCCGCTTAGACGACAGACTTCACCATGCAGTTATTGTGAGATTCCTGAATCGTTATTAACACCAGACTTTCTGACTTCCCCTGACCCGGTGTCAGATGCATGGAACTGGAAATAATACCCAATGCATGGCTAATTGTGTCTTTATTCATTATGTATTGTAGGCCACAGGCCCATTATAATTGATAATTCTTTCAAATATGTTTCTAAGCCGAAATTTGTTTTGAATAAACTGCAAAGAGTTGATTTTGAGCTTGATGAAAGAGCTGCCAATTGTGTTCATAAGATAATTTTAGACGGAATATAAATTCCGACAGAAAGCTGGATATATTACTTATAAATTGCTGGTCCCATATGTAACCAAAACCAGTGGAGAATAGGATGTGTTTTACTTTTGATGCCCTGTTAGTTTTACCATTAATGCAGTCTGGATGATGGATTTAACATGTATAATGATTTAATAATTCCTCACATAACCTGTTTTGCCTGGATTGATTCACTATTAACATGAGCAGACCAGTGTAGTGATCTAGAGAATAATAATCCCAAGTATTTGTAAAACGAAACACATTCAAGCTGGTGCTCGTTATATCACTTTTCGACTCTTGATAAATGTCCACCATTTTGATAAACAACGATTTTAGTTTTTGCTAAGTTAACAGACAGGTGGTATTTATCACAGAAACAGTTTAAAACATTAACTCATTTTTGTAGCCCATAGACAGTATCTGCAAAAAGGACGATATCATCTTCAAATAACAGCAAAAATACCTGTATGATATCAGGATGCAGTTGCACCTCTGGCGCACATGAAGATTCTATTTGTTCAACAAGCTGATTTATAAAAATAGAAAATAAGAAGGGGCTCAACACGCAGCCTTGCCAGAGGCCCAAAGGGCAATCAGAACTTTCAGATAATATGTAATTTGACTTAACACATCCCTTCACACAATTATAGATAGATTCAAGTGCATCTAACATCTTGGGTGAAATTCCCCTGTATTTTAATATAAACCATAATTTAGATTTGTTAACAAAGTCAAAAGCTTTTTTGAAGTCGGTAGTGTTGAATAATAGTTTGTAAAATGAAAATATTATCTATTGTGCTATATCCTTTTCAAATCCCGCTTGCGACTCGCTAATTTTGTTGTACGAATTTGCCAAAAATACTAATATTGCATTAAGAACTGGTGTATAAAGTTTACTTAAAGTGCTTAAAAGGGAAATACCTCTATAATTATTAGGATCAGATTTATCACCTGACTTATACAAGGGACTATGATACCTGTACTCCATGATTCAGGGAAATACGATGATTAAAAAAACGACATAAAACAACAATTCCATTTATAATCAAAATCCCTTAGACCCGAGAACGTCCAGTTCATTTGTGGCAAAAATTACAGACAATGAAAATTGTTGTTTAGGCCCGCACAAAAGGCGGGCAAATTTATTACAAGGTATATATAAACGCCTAAGCGTACAATTCGCCAATCCGAAATTGTATGAAATAAGCCACAAAGGTGGGGGAATCGACGCATACACGCACATGACTAAGAAAAAGGAACCTAAATAGCGAGATAGAGAGGAGGAGGCTTGGGAGGAGGTGGTTTTAAGCTGCTAAAATGAGACAGGGCAAAACACGTCTGGAGCGGGCGGCTATCCAAGCGGAGATGCGCGTTAATCAGAAAGCTAACGTGGATAACGTCACCGTTTACGTCATATCTTTTAAGTGACGTATTGATTCCCGCCATGAGGTGTAACCGGGCAGCGCACATGAATCGCAACCGGGTTTTTTCCCATAAAATAAAAAAAAAAATGCATTTATGGCAACAATATATCGGAGGAGGATTTGAAAAATTCTGATATAAGGTTATCTTCCCCTGGAGATTTAGATTTTTTTAGCTTATAGATTGCTTCTTGTATCTCTTCTTAAGTGATCGGAGAATCCAGTACACAGGCGGCCGTATCATCAGCATTATGGTCAGTATCAGAGTTTTCAGTCTGTTCTGGCAAATTATCGTCACATTCTTCAAATAAGTTCCTGAAATACGAATACAATTCTGATATATTTACATTGTCTTTTTTTGACGACTTGGTTGTATATTTCCTTAGCACAGTCCAAAACTCTTTTGCGTCATTTATATTAGCCAGTAAAATGTCTCTGACAGACGTATTATATTGTCCCTTTTTGCTCCTTATTAGGACATTATATTTATTGCGTTGAGTAATATATAAATGTAGTGATTCACTGTTCTTTGATCTTCTAAAACAGTTCAGTAGCCTCAGCCTTTCTGATCGCTTGAAATCACATTCTGAGTCAAACCATGGCTGATCTTGTGTTACAGGACAAGTTTTCTTCTTTTTCTTCATGAAGTCCGCAGCCTGGTGAATAACATCAGTAAAAACTTTAACAGCTTGGTCGATATCGGTCAAGGCAAGAGTGCAACAGTCATTAAGCATAGATGATATATCAGATGACAAGATATGGTCTTTAAATATTTCAGCAAAATTATTATCCCATAAAAATTTGAAGCCTCCCCCGTCTCGGTGGGTATCAGCTGACGAACTGGTTTGGATTTGGTAGTCACGTGATTGAAATGTACAACTGACTGGCATGTGCGGTGACTTGGTCCGAGACCCGATATGCAAATCTGAGCGCATTACAAACAAATCACTTGACACAATGACATAATATATTACACTCGCTCCTGTTGACGCAAGAAATGTACAGTCATCAACAGACGCATATGAACCAGCTCGACTATTCATAATATTCATATGTAAAATAGAGCACAGATTCAGTAGTAGTCTCCCATACCTTTAAACAGATTTATCGGATGAAAACGTTTCATCTGTAGACTGTCATATAAGAAATCACAATTTTCCATGTGTAAAGTTTTCATTATATCGTCTTCAACGAAATCCTTATCCGTACAAGTACGAGCATTGAAGTCACCCCCAGTATAGTAGACACGTCACCAAGTTGTTGCAAACATCCATCAGAGAATCTTGAAAAAGAGACATTCCATAATTAATGTATTTATCATGATACCATGGTGAATTCACTGGGTTGATATATACAGAGCCTAACAGTATATCTTTGGATGTACTCAGAAGTGACTTGTCAAATAAAACAAATATACAATTATTACAGACTTTGGAAAACTTTATGAAGTTTGATATTCTTTTTCTTATCCTCCCGAAAGTCTACCATACGACGCAGTTTTACATGCCTGACCAGTGTGCAATACATAGTATTGGAATATTGTAGCTAAATCACAACTATTTGTCCATGTTTCACTAAGCACAACAACATCAAACATGTTTACAAAATCAATGAAGTCATTGTCACATAATTTTGCCATTAAACCATTGATTTTCCAGAATAAAAAGTCAAGATGCGTGACACAGCTGAGCCATGACCACATCCCTATTTCTTCTGTCCTGGTTTATCCCTTGAGCGAAGGTGGGGTTCATCTGTGTCCGAGGTTGTGCTGCGGTTATCTCCCCTCGTTACACAGCTTGCGGTGTTTGTTGTTTTGGTGTTGCCTTGGCTACTGACAGACTGAGATGTCAACAATGACCAGTTTGCCACACTTATAATAGCCAGACCTGTTCCGTTTCTTTTAGATCCTGTAGCTTACTTTTATGGTATTTCGTTAGGTCATTGTATATACCAAATCGATTATCTTTAAGATTTGGAGACCTAATGCCCACACTTTATCTTCTGGGTACATAAACTTTACGATCATTGGTATTGGTGATTTTCCCGCTTTCGTACCAAGTCTATGTGCAGAGATGAGATAGTCGGCACCAATAGGGTTGTCATCAGCGTTTGTATTGTTGTTTATTTCTCACGTGGTGAAGATACAGGTGGTAAGATACTAAATCCGTAAGTCACATGTGTGTCGTACAATGTTGACCTTGTTTTATTCGTTTTGATTGGATAACCGTGACCTCTGTCACACCGGGACTACTTTTTTCATTCATAAAAAATCGCTAGACGGCATTCATTTTGCAACTACAAGGCAGAACTGAAAAAATTAATAATGAGAACGAGAGATATTTACAAACACTTTATTAAAACAAACAAAATAGTTACATGCATCAAATTTTGTTTGCATTCTATATACGTTATGCATAGAGCTTCTACAAGCATTATATATAATCGAGTTATATCCATTTACAATGTACGACTACCGATTAATAGAGCGAGGTACGTCCCCCATGAGCGTGACCACTTTCGCAACTTTCAATTTGGTTTAACGTAAAAAGGTAAGTGTGGTGAAATGGAGTCTGTTTAACTATCCGGACAGATATCTAGACTTACTTGGAATGATCCGGTTGTACCATCATTGTCCCCCTCGTAGCGTATTTTGTGGACGCTGTTTCGGGAGGTGTTGTTCATGAATGAACGTACACGACTGCACGACCAGCAACAAATCTTTCGAAAAATCCGTGGAAGTGTGCCTGACTTCTGATTTTGTGGCCCCGAACATCCCAAATGTGAATAATTACATTCCCTATCTCTAGCGTAAAAAAGCTGTGAGTAGACCACGATTGTCTTTTCTTATTGCGGTGGTGACCTTGCCCTTCGATCGTTCGAAGCTGTCACTGACATGCAAGTAGACTTGAGTTTGTTGATTTTCACGTCTTCAGTATAGAGTGGCAGAGTTAACATGAATGTCTTTGGCGAACACTCTGATTTCCCTCTTCCAAAATGGTACGAACATGATATAAATTCAGCTGATAGATCAAGGAAACCGAATCATTTTGATTGCACAGACGGGACACTGGCAGTGCGAGTGACCGACAGTTGGTCCGATATTCAAAGTGGGGCCCTTATGTGACTTTTCAAAATTTCTTATAGGTGTCCTTCGTACTGACAACATGGTGCTGGAATTACCAAAGTTGAAGAATTTCTTCCAAAAGGAGCTTGAGCGTCGGTGCTATTTTCTTTGCAAACACAACTGCAGGTGCATGTTGTTAATGCGTATGCATAGAAATGTCAACAATGCCCATAGTTGGGCAACCGGTTTCAGTTTGGTCTGTATTGACACTTAAATATATATTTAACGTGGGTAATAAATAAAATACCACACTCATTCTCGTTAGATACCATTTTTACGAAACGGGTGGACATTCTATGGTATCTGACCGAGCGAAAGAATGAGTGTAGTATTCTCTGTTTAGCACATCACATTTCTTGCAGACTATTACAGTTTCATTGGGTTGTTCGGAAAGGCCATACAGTATCACTCTATTACGCCTGCTGTACTGCTCCTAAGCACTTATCTTGTCTGACAACCGTAAAACACATTCGTCATTCAGTGTGGCAGATGAAGAGGCAGTTTCAAGCCTGTCAAGTCTATCAGCAATATCATCAACATCAATATGTAAGATATGTTGTTAAGATTTTACGTCAGCAATTTCGGATTTTATGTCACATAAAGTCACATTAATTTGAGCTGTCTCTGATTTGATCCCTCTAATTTCTTTAGCGACTGTTTTTAATTCAGATAGGAGTTCCTGGTGTAGTTTACCTGCTTCTGAATCGGTTGGAGGACCTGTGTCACAAAGGCGTGTTGTAGAGGTTTTCGTCTCGCATTTCCTATATATTTTAATATGAGCATGTGTTTGTCCTGCCCATCTTGGTTTTCATCAATATTTATTTCATTTTATAGTTTAATAGTTTTAAGTTCACAAATTGCAAGTACACGAAATAAGAAAGGCTTATATATTGTCACACATTTCAATATTTTTCAGCAACTTCAAAATCCTTAAAATTACAGTTATCCTACTTTGTCCGATACACTGATGCCATTACTTATGGTTTCGTTTCATATTATGTGTGGAACAGTTACTGTCTCAAGGATAATGCCTGATGAATTTAGTCATGGCAGAAAGGAGGATTATTCAACCATGTCCTTTGAAAATGCATACACATATCTATTTACCTGTAGGTTCTGATGCTAAATTAATATAGGTTCCTAAATAAGCTGCATATCGTATACATATACCAAAATGAGCTGCGTAATGTATGGATATATCTAAATGAGCTGCATATTGTACAGATATACCTGATGAGCTGTGTAATGTATTCCTATACCAAAATGAGCTGCATGATATATGGATATATCTAAATGAGCTGCATATTGAACACATATACCTAATGAGCTTCATAATGTATACATATACCTAAATGAGATACATAATATGTACGTGCACCTAAATGAGCTGTATACCGAATGAGCTGTGTAATGTGTTCATATATCTAAATGAGCGGCATAATGTCTACGGACCCCTTATGAGCTTTGTAATGTATTCATATCTAAATGAGCTTCATATTGTATATGTATACCTAAATGAGATAAGTACATGTATAAAATATTTAAATGAGCTGCACAGTGTATACATATACCTAATAAGCTTTGTGATGTATTCATATATCTAAATGAGCTGGGTAATGTATGCATATAGCTAAATGAGCTGTGTAAAGTATCCATATATCTACGTGAGCTGCGTTATATATACATATTCCAAAATGAGCTGCATAACGTATTCATATAAATAACTGATCTGCATAATGTATAAATATACAAAAACGAGCTGCATAATGTGTTTGTACACCTATAGCTAAGGACCTTTGTAGTGTATTCATATATCTATATGAGCTGCATAATGTATACGTATACCTTAATCAGATAAGTACATGCAAACAATATCTAAATGAGCTGCATATTGTATCCATATAACTAAATGAGCTGCGTTATCTATTCATTAACCTAAATGTGCAGTGTAACATATATACTAGCCACATAGAGAAACTGTGCACGGAGAAAATATATTCTGGATTGAAATGCAACACAGCAAGAACAAAATGATGCAGATGCTGTAGCAGCTGAATGATCGGACCATAAGAACATGTCAACGGGACCTGAACAACATCTGTTACGATGACGTCAGAAGATCAAAATGGAGTAGGGGGTCAAACGACAAAGTCACAAAGTCAATAACGGGTATGACCACCCTGTGCGTGAATCACAGCAGTGCATCGGCGACGCATGGAGTCCACCAAATTGGCATGGAAGGCCTGGGGAATTGCCTGCCATATCCTCCTCAAATCCTGTGCCAAGTCACGGACGTTATCTGGAGGATGTGGAAGACGACGCAGACGGCGCTCCATTTCATCCCACACATGCTCTATTGGGGAGAGATCTGGATAAATTGCAGGCCATGGCAGTAACATGACATTGTTATGGTGGAGGAAATCCATTGCGACCCTAGCCGTGTGAGGACGAGCGTTGTCCTGTTGAAATGTCAATCCCGGGCCATGACGTTACGGAAAAGGAATAACCACAGGCCTCAGAATCTGTTCTCTTCAGCCAACACCGATGAGGTTGCCCTGAACAACCACCAAAGGGGTTCGGTGCCGTGCTGTTATCCCACCCCAAATCATCACAGAGCCACCTCCAAAACGATTCCTCTCCACAATACAGTTGCGTGCATAACGTTCTCCCAAACGCCGGTAGACACGTTGGCGCCCGTCACTGTGGGAAATGTTGAACCTCGATTCATCTGTAAAGACAACATTTCTCCACCATATTCGAGGTTGGCGAACATGATTTCGACACCATCTTAGACGGTTGACTCGATGACGGTGTGTCAGGATGGGACGTATGGCAGGGCGTCGTGGTCGTATCGTAAACTATTCCTGACAGTGTTGGGATGGATACGGCGCAGTCCAGGAGTTGTCTGGGACGTCGTTACTGCCGTTTGGAACCTGTGTCGGAGATGTGTAACTCGAATCCATCTGTCCTGTCTTGGCGTCGTTACTCGGGGACGTCCTGGACGTGGGTGGTCGGCAACGTCATTGGTGTTCTGATAACGCCTCACCAATGCCGATATGGTGTTACGATGGCATTGGAAATGTGTTGCCACCTGTTGTTGCCTCATTCCCGCTCGGATCATTCCAATGGCTTCATGACGCTGTGCAGCTGTCAATCTTGGCATGATTTGCTTGTGATATGCTTGTGTCTGCGCCTGCGAAGGTTTGAATTTTTTAATGAAAACAGATCATGCTTTCCAAAGTGACAGCGAAGTTTGAGTTGCACACGCTGTGTACAGCTGCACATGATGCACGTGCAGTAACACATTGCACGTCCATAGGCCCCCATCAACGACGTCCTATCGCATGGCACGTGCATGAGCGTTTGAATGTCTGCAATAATTGCTGTGTTCAAACCTATCTTTCATATATCGACGGTGTGCCCTTATATCTATATTTTCTCCGTGCACAGTTTCTTTATGTGGCTAGTATAGATATACCTATATGAGCTGTATATATATTGTATACGAACATCTAAATGATCTGCGTGATTCCCTGTCGTTGACTGCTGCTGAATACAATATGGCAAAAAAACCAGTTAAGAACAAATGCCATGAACAATACATGTGAAAAATGACATTTGATGATTTTCAACGGCATTTTTAAGTTTGTTTACAAAATATTACGAACAGGTACTTCAAAGGTAGATAAAACAAATTAATATTGCTATACACTAGCAAAGTTAACAAACCCCTCGTCTTCATTGAGTACATGCTATACACTTCTAAATTGTTTCAGTCATTAACAACCTTACAAAGCTGATACACCCCTAACACCCCTGTGGCCTTGTTTTTATACCTACTCACTGTGGTCTCAAAATGGCGAGCGTGACAAAAAAGATCTAATTACAGTTAAGATCGTCTTCATTTGAAGCAAACGCAAGTACTGTGACAGGTGGAATCTGACTAGCCATAGAAGGGACACAACTCGTAATAGCCAGTGGTGGCTTTACGATCCGGCCTAGAAAATCCCGCAAAGTTCGGTTAGTGTGGAAATTGGACTTTTACAGTGAGTTAATGCTCTTGCCTTGGGAATATGCATGTTACGCACGGATGCATCACATCCTGCATACGTCCGTAAACAGAAAAAGTCAATGGATGAGCATGGACGCTTAAGCATACAAAAACTAATCAATATTGCATTTGATCATCATACACCTTGTTGATGAAACAGCCTTGCAGTTTGTCGGAGGTCGCCATGCTGGTCGCTATACACACAGTATAACCAATGTCTTCAAAAGGAACCATAACGTCATTGCATCGCCTAATATTAGCAGTGTGATAGCTTGTCACAGTCGAGACGAGATGTATGGCCAATGGGTAATCCAGTCCGCATGACATTGGGTGCAATTGGGAGTTGGTTCCATTATCTCCTAGAATACTGGCCCGGGCAGAGGGAATACTGTCAGAGACCACACAACGAAACACACCGTTCTGGTTTTGGGAGACAACAACGATGCAGGAAGATAACAACCATCCCGATACTACCAGACTCAAACAGGACGTCCAGATAGCAACAGATTCCATTAAGCACTCACAGAACGTCGTGCCGCCACTCTACGCACATATTGCCTTATCAATACTGGCAACATCAATCCCCTTGTGTACTCCTTATACAGGATACATATTATTGGTTCTTTACATATAATTGAATATGTATTGCATGTTTTATCATTGCCATTACATAATGATTACTGTACTGAACGGCATAGAAACGACACGAAACCAGACTTTTATAAGCACCATACCCGATTCGTGGGTTTAACCAAACGTGTGAATGCCTTATCCATGTGGACAACACTTATCGTCTGCTGGTTCACTCTCAGTACAGGAGGTTAACTTTGCAATTGCTGTGAATATTTCGAATACTGAATAACTGAGTTTATCATATAATAGGTTGGTTTCTCGGCATAATATGCCAACCGATAAAAATGATATCCATTGGGGTCATATGCGGATAGAGATGCAAATATCAAAGGTCAAGTAGGGACTACTTTCAGTGTTTAAACGAACATGGCGTCACCCTAGTCATTCGGCGATCGAGTCAGAATTAACCATCGGGAATCTGGATAAACTACAGGAATGATTTCTATCATTATCAAATGGACAGTCTAATATACTGAAAATCAGTGTCAAACTGTGACGTAGCTAAATTTCGAAACAGTTTTGTGAGGGCAAAAGGCCTAACCAAGCGGGATCAGTAGCCATATCTGTACTTGCACACTTTTGCGGCTTGAAACCTTTTCCACAAATTATAATAGTTGGTTTTGACCAAAATATGATTGAATCGTTACCTTGTTTCGTCTTGTCGCTGTGTGTACATCTGACTGCACTTCTTAACATTATGACAGGACAGGCCGACCGTCAACAACGTCTGAACGTGGTTGTGACGCCTCATAGACTAGGGTTAGAGTTGCTTCCCTTTGACAAAGGGTAGTTACTCTAGGGAACAGACAGGCAAATAAAACAATTGTGGTTTTCCGTATATATTGCTTCGCCACTGTATAAGAAGCAGATTTCAGTTGAAACTATACTGGCTACTGTCACGGTCCGACTGGCATATAACTTACCCTGTGACGTAATACATTGTCAATGCGCGCATTCCAGGAAAACTCACAATGTTTCCGTCATGTTAGTGAGAGAGGGAAAGCGATTGCCAAGCACAGAATTAAAGAATGACATTATATGATAAAGCAATTATCACGCTTGTGTGTTTGGGGATGGTAAATATCCTGCATTAGGAATAAATACTATGTTTAGTGGTACTTCTGTGTACTTCTGGATAGTGGTATATGGAGCTAGGCTCATTCTGACATCATGTGGAATGCAGAATAACGTATCTGTCTGATCAGATGTCTGTTGTGGCATATTTTCATTTCTTTGAAAACATAACTTGTTCAATAAAGTGCTGGGCGATCAGAAATGTCCTTGTCTGTCTATTCGTCATTGTGGAGACTATGAAACTGCCCATATGGCGAATGTGCTATCATGTGGAGTGTAACGGTCTGTACTTGATGCATATAATTTATGCATCATTTCTGTTACAGGTGACTGTACGCCAGGTAAATACGGATACAGGTGCAGCTACACGTGTCACTGTCCCCTGGTCAATTGTAACCCTACTTCCGGTTGCGAACCTGCACATTGTTCGGAGGGATGGTCCGGTCCGACTTGTCAGAAAGGTAAGCATGAGAATTGGATTGTTTCAATCAAAGCAGTTACAACAATTTACATTTGGTAGCAACGTGCATGAACTGCATCTTAGGATATATTCGAAACCTTTTCATATCCAACAGAAATATCGATAAAAAATATAAACTGACCTGAAAACTGGTCCTGTCATATTTTGACATGTTCCTCGTTGCTTTGTATTATCCATATACTAGTACATATTGACATCGCCCTTATGCTGTCTGCTTTAGTCGCTCCTTTTTACATTACCATAAGATGTTTTTAATGTTCTTAAGGAATCACTCTATTGTATGTCACAGAAAATATAGCCCTCAAGAAGACAACATCAGCAAGTAGTATCTTTTTCCCACCACCCAACGCCGTCAATGGGGACACAAGAGGCGGTGATGAACACAGATGTTTTCATTCAGTATATTATGATGCCAGTATAACATCTGCCTGGTGGAGAGTGGATCTCGGAAAGGAAACACTGGTGCGTGACGTCGTCATATACTTCAGAACTAATTGTGAGTATTACGCCAGATGTTCATTAAACATGACACAGACAGACAGCATTGTCGGCTCGTCACAGTTGTGGACCACTATAACAGCGGCTCTGCTGACATAATGACAACTGAATATAGTTCAGAGCACTAGATCATTGACTGTTTATTTTCTTGCTGACCTGCATATTATCATGTACTAACATCGAAATGGCAATTTGGGCTGCCGAAAATAGCAAAATGGATGACAAATATATCATGGATGACTTCAGTTATCAACCATATTTCAGAACTAACTTTTATTTGGGGAAAAAGCACCATCACGTCTCTCTTATTAATATGATTGTATATTATATTAAGTAAAATATAATAATAAAGTGATATTAATGTGGACGCAGCATTAAACAAACATCACTTTTCTCTCCTATGTGACACTGGCACGGTCATTGAATGAACTGTCCCACCAAACGGAGCCATAGAGTACTTACTGTCCTACAAAACCTCACTGTTATGTAAATACTGGAGAATATGAGGCAAAATACTATGTCTTACTGAAAGACAGAGACCAAGTAGGGTCCATAAATGATATTTCCAATTTACTCTGAGGTCATGTTAAACAGTGTTAATGCAATTGTGTGTCATTACCTAATCACCATTTCGAGGGGTGATGGGGTAGCCCAGACGTCAAAGCGTTCGCTCGTCACGCAGAAGGCCCAGGTTCGATTCCCCACATAGGTTCACATCCTTGTGTCTCCCACTGTGATATTGCTGGAATATTGCTAAAAGCGGCATAAAACAATACATTGCGAATCATGATGCTAGCAGCAACAAAACCTGAATGAATGTCCTGCTAGGAATCATTGACATAGTGTCAAAACATCATGAATCAATGTCCAGGATAATATATGATAAATCTTCGACTCATGGTCCTAGTACCAACATATCCACATTGGAAAACGTTCGGTTTTACATGAAAGCCAAATACGAAATAGGCGTGTAAATCAGTTTATATTGCATACGTACGTACGCATCCATGTCACAGATCATGCTCGTCGTGGCCTTAAGCTTTAACGTCATTAATCTGTTCTCCAAACTGCTTAGATGTCAAATACCGTCACGTATCAAAATTATTGGGATTCATTTTCCTGCTAACTGTTCCAGATAAGATAAAATGAAATAGGTCGAGTCGAACAAGGACTTGAAGTTAAATAGATAATGCAGAAAAAAATATTTCACTGAAATATGATAGTCTGGAGTATGCATACAGGGTAAATGGTTTTCCTCTTAAGAATGTCAATTGTAAGCATTTGCGTTATGACACAGACATGTGGGACTACATTTGCAACCGACACACTACTGAAACGTTGGTGGATAATGCTGTAATTCATGTTGTAATTCATCACTGACTAGCGCCCGTACGAAATACTAGATTTCATCGATTGCCATGACACTTTTCATATGTAACAGACATAGTTCGTCGGAACGGTATCCAGATCTACATAGCTGATAATGCCACCTCCCCAACTGATGGAGTCAACTGCTACAACGTGACAGGGAACAGAAACGGGACAGACATACCTGATGTTTTGAACGTCACGTGTTCTGGCAAAGGACGCTTTCTGGTCCTGTACACCACAACTGTAAACAACGTGATCAACAATGTCAACGTACCCGTCCTTGATTTTTGTGAAGTGAAGGTTGAAGGTTGGGTCATTTATGGTATTTCCTGTTCTTGAATATAAACGTACAAATAAATACGTGATTTGATATGAAACTCATCGTTTGTGGTGTACATGACTTTCTCATGTGTTATTTCTAATATCGCATAGTTGTTGTGGGGGAAATAACTGACACATTGCTTGTTAACAGTGCATTCCTCTCTTCTTCATTCTTCGTGCTGTAAACATGATGTACATTTTTTTAAATGTGTTTTGTCCGTATTATCATATATGGACTTCACTGCGATGTTGTATTAGATTTACTACAATGTTTTTCTAGGACATTGTAGGAATTATAGCATCATTTTACTGGCAAAATCTTGGTACACAATTGTGTATCTTTTTCGCATTCGTCTTTAATCTCTCAGTTCGTTAATTGCCGACACTGGAAATGCTACTTGATTGTGTTGGTGTATTGCATTATAAGTGTGTGGCCCTGGTACCTTCGGTGCTGACTGTGACAACTACTGCCATTGTGACGGCGAGGTGTGTAACTACGTGAGCGGCGTCTGTCCGAGTGGAGACTGTCTACCAGGCTGGCAACCAGACAAGTGTGACACGGGTTTGTATAGTTACAGGACTTCTATTGTTAAATTGTGTATCATTACAGTTGATATCAATGTTCTGTGGTTAAGGTTTCTTTACAATGAACGAAAAGTGAATAGCAAATGTATAATAAACGTTATTGTTTCAGTGTGTGTATTTGGCGGCTACGGAACAAACTGTAATGGGCGATGCTCAGACAGACACTGCAAGGGCGACAACTCTAGCTGTGCTCACGTTACGGGGAAGTGTGTTGAGGGCTGTAAGGCAGGCTGGAATGGGAACGACTGTACACAGAGTAAGATAAATGCAGACAGAATATTTCCACGAAAATATTCCTCTGAACAATAGTTTAAACTATACTAATTAACAAAAAAGGTATGAGTGTTGTTTCTTACAATAATATAAACACTATGTTTAAGAACGATTGTTCTGGATCTTACTTTTTAACGATTAAGACAATTTCTATCTATTTCTACATGTATCTCTGCAAGTATTACATAATGACAGACACAATCAAAGTGATGGGGTATGTGTCCGACGGGGGAACCTCTGGCGATTAGGTGTCATTTCTCCATTGGCCGATCATTCAAACGTGATTATACCGATGTGTCGTCTATGTGGTAAAGAAAATTGACAGATTGCTGTAGCAAGTCGGTGACTGCCACTGTCAGTCGAGGCACGGATCGAGTCAATAGTGTGGGTGTTCAGTTCTTCATTTTGTTCATGACAGTTGGTCGTAACGATATACTTTTTGTACATCAATTATAACAGAGGACGTAATGTCATTCTTCACATATGAATCTACTTATGCATCGTATTTCCTTATTTCAGAATGTGTAAATTCCTACGGAGATGGCTGTGTTCACCCGTGTTCCTCTAGGAGTTGTAGTGGAATCTCTGCATGTAATCACGTGACCGGGGATTGTGAAAATGGCTGCATACCCGGATGGAAGCATATTGATTGTACAGAAGGTCAGTTTGCCCATCATTCACAATTTATCATATTATCATACACAGCCTGTGTCCAAGGGGTGGAATATGGCGCTGGTTGTGTTGGAAACTGCAGTTCCCGGATGTGTAAGGGAGGGAATATCAACTGTCACCGGGACACAGGCCGATGTGTGTCAGGATGTCAGCCAGGGTGGAAAGGAGAAGACTGTAAACGGCATCGACAAGTGTTATATCGAAGTTCATGATGTGCATAGAATCATAACATAAGTCTAATAAATAAAATAACTGTACATTTTACCCGTCTTTGACTTGGTACACTGGTTAATGATGAATTTCTTGAATAACTAATGTCTATACGCTCTTAGTTCGTTTCTGTACACAGCTTGTATTCTTTTCATTGGCAGCATGTATAACATGGGTGGGGTGTGGAGCTGGTTGTTTGGGTAACTGCAGTGCCCGGATGTGTGAAGGAGGGTCAGGCACCAGAGCCTGTCATACATATTCTTTTTTTCCATCTACAGCCTGTGTCCAAGGTGTGGAATATGGAGAAGGGTGTGTGGGTTACTGCAGTACCCGGATGTGTGAGGGAGGGAATGTCACCTGTCCCCGTGATACAGGGCTGTGTGAATCAGGATGTCAGTCAGGGTGGAAGGGGGAAGACTGCACTCAAGGTAAGAAACTTTCCATATTCCATTTAATGCATGTGTACATATTTATTTACACAAATTTGGCTCCGGGGTACAATAGGTCTTCAGCAACCCATGCTTGCCGTAAAAAGTGACTATGCTTGTCGTAAAAAGGCGACTAAAGGGATCGGGTGGTCAGGCTCGCTGACTTGGTTGATGCATGTCATCGATCCCAAATGCGTGGATCAATGCTCATGATATCAGTCACTGGATTGTCTGGTCCAGACTCGATTATTTACAGACCGCCGTCATATAGCTGGATATTGCTGAGTGCGGCGTTAAACAACAAACGAACCATCCAACCAACACAAATTTGGCTGGTAAAGACAGTAGTTAAGCTCACTTCCATGAAAACAATGCTTCTTGATTGAACGATTGTATAGGATACATATTGAGCCGTTCGTAAAAGATAATATAAAAACTATACTGTCATATCTTTCGTAAAACACTTGTCGCATATCTCGAAGCATATTGATTGTACAGAAGGTTAATGTCCTCTCCATTTATTATTGGTGATATACTCTTCAAAGAAAGGAACGCAAAACGGATATTTTTGGCAAAACAAGCAAAAGTAGCAGACCAAGAAGTGCAAAATGAAGAGGTCTAACGTTTGATAGTGTCAGTGACAAATTTTCCGGATCAAAATGATCACAAAATGGACATGCAAACCATTGGTCCGGAAACACGTACGATTCGGAAAAAAACCCGTACCCAGTGCTTTAACAAAAGGACCATGGGGCTGCACGTACTGCACGTGCAACAGCACTATGAACGGTCTTAAAGTGCAGGGTTTTTGATTGCCTGGCATCTACGTTAATCAAACAGTGACAGTATTTTCCTATCAGCCAAAAATCAGGCTTTGCGTTTCTTTTTTTGAAGAATATATTATTGCCACTCAGGATACGCATGACTACACATCTTGGACGCATGCAATACAGGTCAGTGCGAGTTAGGATGTCAGTTGGGGTGGCAACGCGAATATTGTACCAAGGGTAAATGACACGTAACAGTGTTGTGATAATTTGGATAGAATTGTTACATAAATCTGAATTTATTTGTAGATTACGTTGTGAATTTGTGTCAGCTCACAAATGACATCCTGGTTATAGTAGAAGTATGTGGTACATTGTGGGCTGAGTGTCATGAACAAATGGTTTGGTTGTTGTCTTAATTGTTTTCCGTCTACAGCCTGTATCCAAGGTTTGCAATACGGCGCTGGATGCCTTGATAACTGCACTACCCGAATGTGTGAGGGAGGGACCGGCACCTGTCCCCGGGATACAGGTCGCTGTGAGTCAGGATGTCAGTCAGGGTGGAAGGGAGAAGACTGTACTACTGGTAAATAGCATCCACACTCCACTTAATACATGTGTGAATTCTAGTGTAAAAAATGTATTTTACCCTACTCAAAAACGTCATGCTGGATTTCTTGCACACTGTTAGGACTCAAGTTCAGAACAAGTCCTAAATACGCAATTCATATTGCAAACAATGCATAATTAGAATGTCGGGTTGTTTGGACTTGTCTCATATAGTGTAAGAATGCTTTCAGTCAAGACTTGAATAATAATTTAAAGGTCGCCATGATACAGCTCGAATATTTGCTGACTTCGGCGTTAAACAGCATTTAAGATTCACTTAGATTACGGTATAAAGTTGCTTTAAAACGTTATGACAACGTTGTAATGGACACAGCGTAAACTGATCAGTCAATATAACATTACTCTTTACAGATACACACGTAAACATAAACAAAAAGCAATTGAATTCAACATTCTCGGGACAAACGTATTTCTGTTCCTAGCATGTGTCCAAGGAGATGAATACGGAGCTGGATGTAAAGGTAGCTGCCGTGCCCGGAAGTGCCTGGGAGAGTCGGGCTCCTGTCCCCGGGATACAGGCCGGTGTGAGGTTGGGTGTCAGTCTGGATGGGAGGGAGAGGACTGCGCCAAAGGTAAGAGGACAATAGGCAGTCATGACTTAATCCAGCTCTACAGAACTATTACGAAATGGAAATTTAACTGCAACTGCGACTTACTTCGTATATAGCTCACTTATTGACAAACTTCGACCACAGTGGCTCAAACAGAAACTTTATGTTTTCATTTTTTTAGTGGCATAGGTATTTTACTTTCAATATTGATAAAGAATGAATAAATTGGTAATTTATGAGTATACATATATAAACCGTTTGTGTCCATCCTGTTCTGAAACTAGATACATTGATAAATCCGATAAACACATACAAACAATTTCGAAGATGATTTGTTTTCGTGATCAAAGGCAACACCACTTCCTGAGTAAACGTTTAATGGTTCGCAGGTTCTTAGGTTCCAAAGCGAAATGGCCAACATTGGCTTCTGCGATGATAGGCTTACGACAGGCCTAAGGAAAAAGGAGGGGATTCGGTTGTGAGCAGTATCCGTAGAATGGTCTTGACCACTAACGACGCTCGTATCAGTTATCAAAGGGGGGTCATCGTCAGCATAATGTATTTCGTCTGAAGTAATGATTATTTATTAGCGTCCGTGTGTAACACATGTTACATCAATAAGAAAATATGCTGTAAATAATTCTTTCTGACAATAATCGTGTAATTCCCCTTAACTGCATTTACTCTGCGGGAACAGATCTTGTCATTTCAAGATGACTGAACTTTTTTTTCTTTCATTTAAGTAGTGTTAAAAGCAAATCATATCGATATAACATTGCTTGTTAAACGTTTGTGTAAATCACGAGTAAGAGATGGCAATTAACCTGTGACACACAATTTTGGTCGATTTACGTTACCGGTTACATTGGAATGCGATAAACCAATTGAGGGTATATTCTCACACTTACGGAAAACAAAGTAAGTTCCAATTCCATAAATAAAGGACACAGTTCATTGTTGATTAACGAACATACTTTTTATTAATTTTAGATCTGAAGTAACATAATATTGTCACCCGACTTTCACCTCAAAGTAATCACCAATTGTAAACAATGTTGATGTATGACATCTACGTTTACAAAAAGGCGTGTCCATTGACATCAGTATGAGAGATTTTACGAGGAGTCTTTCGTTATTTCGGGTTGTAGCTATCACAGGTGAGCTTGAAATATACGTAATACAAGAGGCATCTCAAAACGGACGTTATTTTGTAAACACTATCCAAAAGGGCAGAAAGTTCACTTTGGCGTTCGTGTATGCGTATTTTCCAAAACATTCCACATGTAATGTTAACGGCGACGTTTCACAATGATCATTGCTGATTTGTTTAAAAAAACATTACCAGCGATCACTACAATGTTTTTTTTTAAATTAAATTCTCTGAGTAAATATTAAAAAAATTGATTTCAAAATATACACTAAATATATGCTTATTTAGTAATGTGTTACAAATAGCGAAATTGACGATATACCAAACTTTCAGAGGCCATACAGTAATTTTCCATTGCCTAAAATGAGAGTTCCAACAGAATTTCCAACCTCAGAGTATACTGTGTTCGGGATGAATTTTGAATTTTAGTGAACGTCTAAGTAGTCATGTTTGAAGAGGAGCGACAGACGCATACATGTGTTAGAAATGTTAATTTATTGACCAATATTGCGGATTCTAAAGATCGTGGTAAGCAAGGAAGACGACAGAGAAATGTTCAACTCGAGATTCCTCATGAATAGTAGTTAAGGTAAAAAAGGTGTATAGACTTCAAAAGGTGAAGTTTATACTTGGTACACGTCACATGTAGAAGTTCGTTGACAAATGAACATTCCCATATTTCAAATAAATAGATAATGAATAGTGGTTCAGGTAAAAAAGCGAAAGGTTTAAGTTTATGCTTTGTAAACGTCACATTTAGAAGAATGTTGACAATTGAACGGGCCAATTATATCACCAGAAATCTCTTTAAAACTTTAAAATAAGTACTTATATCTATATGCCCTAATAATGTTAATAATCTCGGATAACTTAAATCTTAATTGTCTCTTATCTTATCCTCATCTTCATCTTGATCCTGATCTAACTTTAAGAAATCGGAGCCTAAACCATCATTTCATACCCATCAGGTAAAACCCTAGACATCTACACATTTGGTAAGTATAACGTTCAAACATAAGCATACCATGGTTGCTTGAAGATTTCATGCACGAAAATAAACATTCCCATTTATCAAATTAATAAAGGGGGTAGCTGTTGTAAAATATGAAATATATATATATGTGTGTTTTACAGTACGTACACATATTGTATATATTGAACTTTGAAGTTGCAGGGTTGGTGAATGAGAACTCTGTGGCCAGGACAGATCTGCCATTCAGTCACATCATTGGTGTTGTCATTGGATTGGTTGTGGGTGTCGTCCTAACACTGTTGCTGACAGGTGGCGTGCTTCTTTACCTGTTTAGAAAAGGAAGGTAAGTGTAAAAAATGGTAGCAGCGTTTCAGAATATATATATATATATATATATATATATATATATATATATATATATATATATATATATATATATATATATATATATATATATATATATATATATATAAAATCTTATTTCTTCATGCACATCAACCATTTTTTTCCTGCAGGTTGTTATTGAGTCGTGACCCTGTGAAGGATGGAAAGGGAAAAGAGACAGCTGACTCCAGCATGACCCTAGCAGACAACTACACATCTATATCCGAACTGCCACACACTGATGGACGCAACACTCAAGACAAAGACTATGCTGGACTGGACACAGAAACGAGAGCTGACAACAAAAACTATGACGTCATCCAGAATAAAGTATATGAAAACGCATAAACTCGAAGTTTGCCCGTAGACATGTGACTGTACATAAGCTTCCAATGCAAGTCCATTGCCAATCTCAAAATTAGACCTGTTGTCGGTCATACAAGACGAGATTGAAGTAAGGCCTGATGGAGGTGACCAAATAACTTTTCAGCTATCAAATGACTCCTCTGACAAAGTTAACGATGGTGACAGTAGCGGATTATCTTAATGCATAAAAAATCTACAATAACCTTGTATCGATTAATATTCTTAATGTCACGTTTGTGTCTTTTAAAGTTATGCACATATGGCCAAAATTAACCCATTAGGACCGGACACTAAGAGGAGATGGAGCCTGTATGTTATGCAACCTGTCGTATGTTGAGGACTAGTTCCAATATCTCTCGTTGCATATGCCACAAATATTATCACCATTGATAAATACACCCGCAATAGAGAAAACCCCTAGAATCCGAACATATTATGTACATGTCTTAAAAGAGCATATGCAAAGAAGCAAGCTTGTGTAACAGTCATGTTAAACAAATGTTTAGTCATTTGTTCAGTCAAATGTGAGAAATGAGCTCATTTTATATCTTGGTCCATGCTGACTTCACTGAATGTCACTCAGTTTTAAAATAATATACAGAATAGGTAGGATAGATGACACTGATATTTAACACTGTCTGAAAAAGGAAATATACCATTAAACAGAGACAATGCATGGGTGTCAGAGTATAGTTATGTCAGTATGTGCAGCTGATATGCCCTACGTAAGAACGAGTTTGTATTTCATTATTTTATTGACTTAATACATGATGGGGACCAATTGTGCTCTCCTTCTTGCTGATCTCTTACGCACATGAATCGCAATTTCTCTTCCGAGTGGCAAAGTCAATACAAGGTAATTTGGCTGAGAAGTTTAACTTAAGCTTTAGGTATAACGTAATAGTTGACAGCGTTGATATAGCTGCAATGAATTACATCACAATGCTTTGCAGACCATTGTGACGTCGTCAGTTACCATGACGTCACAATCAAATCACATCACTAATGGCTCTGCTACTGAAGCTGTTATCAGTACTTTTACACATAATTAGACAGTCTACCAACTGGAAACGTTGGAAGAATGATGTTGGATAATAAATAAAATCTCACCCTCGTGTCTCTTGATATCAACCCTCGTTGATAAAAGAGGAAAAAAATCCTCGGAAAGCTTCGGAGGTTTTCCACTTTTATAAACTCGTGTTGACATATTTGATATCAAAAGACACACAAGTAAGATTCTCTGTTTAACTATCAAGCACATAGTCAATTCCCTTCCACTGATTGATCCACAAGAACTAGAAATACAGGAGACCAGTGAGAGCACCTCATCTGTTTCTCAACAAGCCTGCATGACAAAAGGGATGACTTCAACTTTTCGTGTATGCCCTGCAATATTCCAGTAGCTCTAGCCTTTTGTGTCAACATGTCCCAACTTTTGAGAAAAAATCGAACATGCTCTTTCTTACACGATTTCAAAGAGCGCTATAAATTCCTGTTCAAAAGTTGTTTCATCATGGTTACAACATTAAAGTCCTCAGTAAAGCTTTCAAAACGTTTTATGGTGGTTGAAGTGGCCCATGTTAATCCATAAATAATTGTAAATTCATATTATTGTCAATTACACGAACATTTTTATCGTTGGGTATGGCCTTCAATTTCGTTCTGTGTATGAATTCGTCATTATGATTTAACAGTTCATTACCATTTCAGTTGATTGATAAGTACATTTTCCTCATGTATTTACCTCATTTATTGCTCAGTTCCTCCCTTTATTTACAGCTCAGTTTTCTGTAGAATGTATCTTCTTAGCTGTGTTCCATTTCCCGGTTTGTAGCAAGCCGCCATTGTACGTCACAGCCTGACCTGACTTTTAGTTTCGTATCTCGCATTTAGGTTATTCAGTAGCTTCAACTCAATTATTATCATCTAAATATTTGTTTTAATTATTCGTTTGCAGACTTAGTTCAATTAGGCTTTTATTGCTTTTTGCATTGCTTTGTTTATTGTATCTTGTTTCGAATGAGTTCGTTGATGACGTCACTCATCAACAGTGACAGTTGTATTCAGTTGAAGATTTGTTTTGCATGAGAGTAGACGGTATGTTTATTTCTTTAAGTTTGGCAAGTTGTAATTCATTCTAGTGTAATAATTATTGTTCATTGTTATATACATCTAATTACTATTAATTCAATAAATCTAATTATTTATTGACTTCAATCACTTGTTGGTTGTATATTGGTGAAATTTATTTCATTAACTGTGAGTGTTGGGGGGGATTGAGGTTAACTGCCCCAGGCCTACCCCTGAAACCGTCACAGTGGTCATGTGGAGGACAATTCCAGATTTGACGTATCAGTGAAAATAAAGATGCCCGATGCAATTCACAATTTTATACTTATTCACAAACACATGATACAATCGGAATTGTAAAATTATGGCAGACATTTCTTGTTGCTTTGGAAAGGTTTTTGTCCCTTTTACTAACCGTTAATATTTCCTTCGAGGCAAGAACGCATTTTCCTTTGTCTGTCTGATGGTCTTCAGTTATGAAACCTTCCCTAGCTTTATTTTAACATTGCAAACATATTTTGAAGAGACATCATTTTCACACTTGAACATGTCACTGAACTGATCAAATAATAAACCATTTGTGTGATGCCAGATTCCTCCAGTTACAGATATTTCAGATCCAGTCCATTCATTATCTTTACAATGCTTACATCTTTAACAAACATCAGATTTTAATCGGCAATATGATCGCTAACGATTCAGTCAGTCTAGAATGAAATATGAATTATCACTCGTATGTTAGTTAACGTCTATGTACCAACATTAAAGACACGTTGAAACAGTGTTAAAACATATGACTTACATAAATGGCTGACATTTTCTTGGGGTTTGGTGAATGATGGTCGTGATGGTTGCAGTCAGGATCCGAAGCCAATTCCTTGAAGAGATCTGAAGTTGGTACACATAGTGAGGCATTACATGACAGTGGTAAACACGACGTCCTTTCTCAGCCAAATGATGTTCAGTGTGTTTGGTACTTACATCTGGTGATGGCTTTACCCATGTCTAAAAAACCTGGTTGCCACAAGCTATGTGTAACGGACCTGCAGGAATTCACACTGACGACCAACCCATTAATGATAACGTGACACATGAGTCGACTTTCAAGAGAGATGAGGTCTGTCCTGCAGCTGTAGATGACACCAGCCTATATACATGACTGAGGCACCACGGTATTGACAATGTACAGCTGTCTACACTACTGGTGGAGCCCATGAGCATGTATCCAACTAGAATTCTTGCCATCTGTCTACATGTAATTCAGTAAAGTTATAACATCACGCCTACTCCATCCTCAGGTGATGCTAGTAACGACCGAATTGTTTCTTATCTTCAGTTTTATCAGAGTCATGAGTCTTATCTGACTGACCTCTCTGCCTGCCGTTGGTTTAAGTCAGCAACTTCACTGCTTTGTTTATGTATAATGCATAACCTTGAAATCAAACTATTTGATTTGCTGGGATTATGAGCACTGTCGTATCTGAACATGTCCATTGTCGGCTAGTGTAATGAACTGTCTGGTCATAAGCATGTATAATACAAAGGAAGCTACCCCTTTTTACTATCTGCTGTTGCACAGCGTTGTATGGTCAGCAAAATTCTGCTGGCATCCTGGCATATTATAAATTATTTTACATGACATAACATCATCCAATGCAGTTTAACGCAGAAGTATACGTTGCAGTTGATTCACTTTCTTTGTAGGAGCAACATTTTACAACACATACTTATCCTAGTGGCGCGAAACACAAACAAATGACTAATGTGCTTTCAAAGATTCATTACACAATACACAATGTGCAGTTGCCAGGAATTTGACAAATATATGTTGTAGGTTTTTATCAATATTCCAGCAATATCACAACAGGGGGCACCAGAAATGGGCTTCACATATGATGTGGAGTCATAATCGTGACAAATCAACACCGTCAGCACAATATGCAGCAGGAGAAAGAAGAGTTTGCCGACAGCTTATGTATTGTGAAGGATCGTATTATGAACGTCGTCCTTGGCGAGCAGAAAGACTATACTGTACTTCATCGTTGTGGTTAATCTGCGCATTGAGTAAATTTTTCACAGCATTGACTGTCAGAGCTTGACTGTAGGACACAGCGACCAACTTCCTGGTGCACATATTCACTCGTCAACATGGAGGGACACAGGCTCGGTGTCCTGTTGTGGATCTGTGTCTGTGTGCTGGACTGTGTGGCAGGTAGGTGCTGAACAATGTACAAGGAATGGTTTTCATTTGGAACCAATTCTTGTTAATGCATAAATAATCTTTAAGTTCAAGTTGATTTGGATTTCAGGGATTCATGCTGAAACGAAGTATATTGTACCTACTCACCTACCATCTCTAATTGTGGCCAGAGATAACCACATTTCAATGTTCATAAATAAACTTGAAAAGTGTCAGTTCACGGTGTTCCCAACGCAACCTCTGTGTGGTGAACAGGACACTGTCTCCCTTCTACAGGTAAATTTAGAAAGTAGTAAGACAAGTTAAACACAAAACAAGTCGTGTCACGCCACCCAACATTAACCCTACCACGGTAAAATTACCCGAGTTGTTTGGGCATCAGTCATGCTACAATAGTTACAGTGTATTCGGGAAAGCATAATACACATGAGAAAATGAGAAGTTGCACTTTAAATCAGCATGTTATTATATCACTTCACTGGGCGGGTTATAGGGGTTAAGTTTTGTATAAATGACGCTGGTTCAAGAAGGATGAGTATGTGAAGGTTTTGATACGTGTGTCCCCAACACTTTGGTTGAGAAAAGAATGTGTAATGGCTGTATCACCATCCCAGTGTGTTGTTGGTGACACCAAGTGTGACAAGACATTGAAAACACTCACTCCTCGGTAGCCTCCTATGGTTCAGAAAGCTGTTTGCACTAACTTGTTAATCTTATTACAGTGAATATTTCATAGTGGTATTAATGATTACATGACGTCACTTATTCTATATGGAATATATGGGAGAAGTTTGCTCGAAACAATATGTAAACTATTTGTGAAGCAATTATATTTATATATAAAGATCTGAGATACTTGACCACATTCATCTACAACTGTGACTGTGGTGCGTGTCACAACGACAATGAATCAAAACACAACCCATGGTAGCTTCAGCGTTTATTCTGTTCCCTTTTCCTTGTTCTTTCGAGATTGGTTTTACCTTCAGGCGATGTCGGACTGTGTCGTTACTGAGTGCTGTTAATCTGTGTACGCATGTTCTATGCATAAAACTATATCTCTGTGAACACATATACTATCTGTACAACTACGGACACTCTGTTGAAGGTGATCATAAATATCCATACACATAGGCATTCGGATTCTGTCGCAACCTCTTTAAAATTGCATCAATGTATGTTGAGGAAATATATGTTCCTGTTACCCGACGACACTTAAGAGCATCGCTTGGGTGCACATGGCACACAAGGGGACACGGGTGGCCCAGTCGTCTAAGGCGCCGCGATTCGCTGTGCAGAGTTGCGTCCCTTAGGCACGCCAGAAACCTATAATTGTGGGTTCGAATACCGGTTCGCCGCAATTATGTTTCTAGGATTGTCAGCACCATGCCCGTGCTCGTGGGTTTCATCGAAGTGGTAAACGTCTAAAACCTGCATCACTTCGGGCTTTTCCTCCCACATGAAGCTGACACGCCGCGATATGACTGGAATACTGTTAAAAGCGGCATTAAACCCAACTCACTCACTCACTCACTCATGGCACACAAACATTACCACCCACCAGTGAAAGCTTGACACTGAGCAATCTTCTTCCTGGTTTAGGGTATCAGGGTAGTGATTCAATATCCATACGCATATGCACATATGCCATTCAGCACGCGTTCGCCTGTCCTCATGAATATTATCATAAACGTAGCATTGATCATGGTAGCATTTAGCTGTTCTGAGTCAACTACGAAAGAAATATCAATATGTTTCTAAAAACATTATTTTCTTGTAGGCAGCAAAATCGCTGCATTTGAACACATCATACGTAATTCAACATTTACATATCGGTTTTATTTGTTTTAACCAAATCAGTAATGGTACGCTCGTGCCACTGGAGTTTCTGGTTCATCGGTCACCTGATTGTCTGGTTTGTTTACAGGATGATGTTGCATAGCAGGGGTACAGCTGCACTGCGTCAGGCAATAATACTTTTTTATGCAAATTGTACGAATGGCGGGTTCTATTGTTAAGGCCTGACAAACTTACCCATTTCGAGAACATATGGTGTGATCACTGTTTTTCATTGGTCCATTCATATAATTTAAACAGCTATTTTGCCCGTGCCCGTGCCCGTGAAGATCCGGGGTAGAATATGTCTTCAGCAACCCATGCTTGCCGTAAAAGGCGACTATGCTTGTCGTAAGAGGCGAGTAACGGGATCGGGTGGTCAGGCTCAGTGACTTGGTTGATACATGTCATCGGTCCCAATTGCGTGGATCGATGCTCATGATATTAATCACTGGATTCTCTGGTCCAGACTCGATTATTTACAGACCGCCGTCATATAGCTGGAATATTGTTGAGTGCGGCGTTTAACAACAAACCAAACCAAACCAAAAAAAACTTATACACCAAACGGAATCGTTTACGGCAAAAAATCTGGGCTGGTTATGCTCTTGCAATGGAAATTGATATTTACATGTATTTAATAGTATACTGTCTGTTTGAATAAGTACATAGACAAGTCCACATTCCTTTCGTTTTGTTATAACGTGATCATCCACGGGCCGAGATCGTAGCATTATTATCAACTAATCTCAGTTAATATACACAACCCAAAAAGAAACGCCTAATAACTGTAATCATTTGTGTGTCAGATGGCATGGATACTATGTAATGCTTTGTCAATACATATCACTCTTTTCATAGTCGTCACACGCAAGTAACAAAATGCAGATCACAAACTTGCAAATTTGCCAAAACGCATCAACGTGATGAGTTGATAGTAGCACGTGATATGCATCTGAAACAGGTACATGACGACTATAAAAGTACAGGGTTTTCGTTTACGCCGTTAGGCGTAACAGGGAAAACATGAATGGAAGTTTTTTGCATTGGTCACTGTGATGACACCAGGTGTTCGCGAAGACAGTAAGCATGTATGTATCCGGGAAATTGCACAAAGGCAAACTCATCCTACGACTGCAGAAAGCAGAAGGAAACAACGCCATCGGTCGCTAGTAAACAGGAGACTGAATACATGTCAGCCGTAGCTAGGGCGATTCACGTTTCATTTAAATGCAAAAAGTCAACGCCGGAGTATAACCAGTCTTGACTACCTGCTAAGACGGACCTCACCATGCAGCCATTCGTCTGCATTTTTTTTATACTTGAGCAAGTGTTTGTCCTGCCCATCTTGGTTTTCATGAATATTTATTTCATTTCAATAATAGTTTAAAGTTCAAAAGTTGCAAGTACACGAAATAAGAAAGGCATATATATTTTCACACATGTCAATATTTTTCAGCAACTTCAAAATCCTACAAATACAGTTATCCTACTTTGTCCTCAACACTGATCCCATTAGTTTCGTTTTATATTCTTTGTGGAACAGCTACTGTCTCAAGGATCATTCCTGATGAATTTAGTCATTGCAGAAGGAAGGATTATTCAACCATGTCCAAAGATAATGTATACATATATCCAGATAAATGTATACAGGTTCCTAAATGCTCTGCGTTTTATATACATCAACCAAATGAGCTGCGTAATGTTTTCATATATCAAAATGAGCTGCGTAGTGTATACATATATCTAAATGAGCTGCGTAATGTATATATATACCGAATGAGCTGCATAATGTATGCATATACTTCATGAGCTCTGTAATGTATTCATATACCAAAATGAGCTGCACATTGTATAAGTATACCTAAATGAGCTGCATATTGTATGCATATACCATAAATAGTCTACATTCAAGCTACATGTACCTAAACGGGCTGCTTACAAGTTTACATATGCCTAAATTATATGCTTACAGAATCAATATACCTAAATGAGATTCGTGAAATTTAACTGATACCTAAATGAGATTCGTACATGTATAATATGCCTAAATGAGATTCGTAAATGTATAAAATACCTAAATGAGATGTGAACATGTATTAATATACCTTAATGAGCCACATACATCGATACCTAAACATATATGAAAAATATACATTTATACATATATCTGAATGAGATGTGTAGATGTATACATATACCAAAATAAGCGAGTAGACTTTACTAACTACAACGATGTAGGAAGATAACAACCATCCCGATACTACCAGATACAAACAGGACGTCTAGATAGCAACAGATTCCATTCAGCACTCACAGAACGTCGTGCCGCCATTCTACGCACATGGGGCCTTATCAATACTGGCAACATCAATCCCCTTGTGTACTCCTTGTACAGGATACATATCATTGTTTCTTGACGTATAATTGAATATGTATTGCATGTTTTCTCATTGCCATTACATAATGATTACTGTACAGCACAGCATGGAAACGACATGAAACCAGACTTTTATAAGCACCATACCCGTATTCGTGGGTTTAACTAAAAGTGTGAACGACTTACCCATGTGGACAACATTTATCGTTTCGTCTGCTGGTTCACTTTCGGTACAGGAGGTGAACTTTGCAATTGCTGTGAATATTCCGAACACTGAATAACTGAATTGATCAAATAATGGGTAGGTTTCTCAGCAGGATAAAAGCCAACGGATCATATGATATCCGTTGGGGTCATATTCGGATAGAGATGCAAATATCAAAGGTCAAGTAGGGACTACTTTCAGTGTTTTTAAACAAACATGGCGTCACCCTCGTTATTCGGCGATCGAGTCAGAATTAGCCATTGGGAATCTGGATAAACTACAGGGATGATTGCTATTATTATCAATAGAACAGTCTAATATACTAAAAATCAGTGTCTAACAGTGACGTGGGTAACGCATCTTAAAAAAATTGGCAACTTTGAAGATCTAAATTTCGAAACAATTTTGCGAGGGCACTAGGCCTAACCAAGCGGGATCAGTAGCCATATCTGCGCTTGTACCTCTCTGCGGCTTGAAACCTTTTCCACAAATTAAAATAGTTGGATTTGGCCGAAATATGTTTGAATCGTAACCTTGTTTCGTTTTGTCGCTGTGTGTACATCTGACTGCACACCTTAACCTTATGACAGGACAGACCGACTGTCAACAACGTCTGAACGGCCTTCATGACGTCTCATAGACTAGGGTTAGAGTAGCTTCTCTTTGAGAAAGGGTAGTTACTCTAGGGAACAGACCGATGGATTGCCGCGAAAGGCAAATAAAACAGTTGTGGTTTTGGTATATATTGCTTCGCCACTGTATAAGAAGCAGATTTCAGTTGGAACTATATTGGCTACTGTCACTGTCCGACAGGCACATCACTTACCCTGTGACGTAATAAATTATTAATGCGCGAATTCCAGGAAAACGCTTGAGTGTTTGGGGATGGTAAATATCCTGCATTATGGCTCGCTAGATACATTTTGTATTCTAAATGCAGGATATTTACCATCCCTTAACACACTCGCGTGATAACCTCTATAAATTCTATGGTTTCTATGTATATTACTTACATGTTCTTCTACGATTGTTTCACTTCACGGCACAGGCAATACATGACAGGTGGTAAAGAGGCGCCAGAATTCAATGTTCATAGATGTGTGCCTTGGGTGTGCCGGAAACTTCAGATCGTGGGTTCATGGTTTGGTCTGATCTGAGAATGTTTCCAGCATTTAGCACCATACCGTGGGTTTAAGCAAAGTGGTGAACGTGTAAGTGCTGGATCATTTCAGATTCACCTCAGACGGAATCTGTATTTTTCTCTTTCATAATTCAGATGACAATCATCTTGTTTATAAAGAGAGGAGTAATTTATCCAAAATGTGTGCCACCATTAAAATGTGTTCACTCAGTGAACATTATTTTACCCACAGACGTACTGAATCACTCATATATTCATGTAATTATGTGACCGGCGTTCAGCATAAAGCTACGGACATTTTAGCCCATTACTCAGCACTGTTTACTGATGTTGCGCATTCAATAAGTTTGCGGTTGGCGGAATAACATATAAGTCGTTTGTGGCATTTATTGACTTGTGACCCTAGTACGACCTTAGACGTCTAGGTCCTTCTGGATAGTGGTACTATGGAGCTAGGCTCTTTCTGAAATCATGTGGAATGCAGAATAACGTATCTCTCTGATCAGATGTCCGTTGTGGCATATTTTGATTTCTTTAAAAACATAACTTGTTCAATAAAGTACTGGGCGATCAGAAATGCCCTTGTCTGTCTTTTCGTCACTGTGTAGCCTATGAAACTGCCCATATGGCGAGTGTGGTCTCATGTGGAGTGTAAAAGTCCGTACTTGATGCATGTAATCCATGCATCATTTCTGTTACAGGTGACTGTACGCCAGGTAAATACGGCTACAGGTGCAGCTACCAGTGTCACTGTCCCGTGGTCAATTGTAACCCTACTTCCGGTTGTCAACCTGAACATTGTTCCGAGGGATGGTCCGGTCCGACTTGTCAGAAAGGTAAGCATGAGAATGTGGATTGTTTCAATCAATGCAGTTACAACAATTTACATTTGGTAGCAACGTGCATAAACTGCATCTTAGGATACATTCGTACAGAGTATACATGTATGAACACTGGCAGGAATGTTGATATAAATAAAGCGACAAAACCTTTTCATATCCAATAGAAATATCTATATAAAATAAAAACTGACCTGAACACTGGTCCTGTCATAATAATAGTACATATTGATATCGCCCTTATGGTGTCTGCTTTAGTCGCTCCTTTTTACTTTACCATATTATGATGTTATTGTTATATAGGAATCACTCTATTGTATGTCACAGAAAGTATAGCCCACAAGAAGACAACATCATCAAGTAGTGTCCTTTACCCATCATCAAACGCCGTCAATGGGGACACAGGAGGCGGTAATGAAAGGAAATGTTTTCATTCAGTTTATGATAATGCCAGTATAACATCTGCCTGGTGGAGAGTGGATCTCGGAAAGGAAACACTGGTGCGTGACGTCGTCATATACTTCAGAACTAATTGTAAGTATTACGCCAGATGTTCATTAAACATGTTCTACTGGCAGCACAGCATGGTGCAGTCGACACAGACAGACAGCATTGTCGGCTCGTCACATTTACGGACCACTGAATACATATCAGAGCAGTAGATTGTTGACTGTTTATTTTATTGGTGACCTGCATATTAGCATGTACTAACATCGAAAGGGCAACTTGGGATGCAGAAAATAGCAAAAGGGATGACAAATATATCATGGATGATTTCAGTTATCAACCATATTTCAGAACGAACCTTTAGTTGGGGAAAAAACATCATCACGTCTCTCTTATTAACATGATTGTATGCTTTATCAAGTAAAATATTATAATAAAGTGATAATAAAGGGGACACAGCATAAAAAACATCACTTGTCTCTCCTTTGTGACACCAGCACGGTCATTGATCCATGAATGAACTGTCTGACCAAACGGAACCACAGAGTACTTAGTGTCCTACAAAACATCACTGTTATGTAAATACTGGAGCATATGAGGCGAAATAATTTGTCCTCCTTTAAGATAGAGACCCAGTAGGGTGACTAAATAATATTTCCAATTTACTCTAAGGCCATGTTGAACAGTGGTAATGCTGCTGTGGTGTCATTGCCTAAACACCATGGCAGTGCCTTTTTGAAGGATTTCGCGGGGCGATGGGGTAGCCCAGACGTTAAAGTGTTCGCTCGTCACGCAGAAGGCCCAGGTTCGATTCCCCACATAGGTACACATCCTTGTGTCCCTCACCGTGATTTTGCTTGAATATTGCTAAAAGCGGCATAAAACCATGTTCACTCACAGGAACTATTTCTTTTAAGACTGGTCTTACTGAGACACTGTGCATACTTCAAAATAGCTGCATAGATAATCGAAAATGATTTTGAATTTCGGAAGGACCACATATCCTTTTATTCAAAGTAATGAATGTTGTTGTCTGTTGCAATGTGGTTAGTTCCATGCCATGCCATGCATATTGTGGTGCTTTAGGATATAGGAGGGTGTTAGTAATCAGATGGTGACACTTTCTACTATCACTTCACTTAAAATACTGTGTAAAATACTGAGTAAATAACATATTTACAGGTTCTGAAAATGCTGTATTATTTCTCATCGTGTGTTTCTGCGACTGGGAACACCATTCTCTCAGTCATAGACAGTGTCCGGACAGAAGTAGGCTTACGTGAATAACAATATACATAAATGATATTAATGCACTAAATTAACCTGAACTTAACAGCTGTAGAAATTATAGTTTTGCTAGGACCTAACTATAGACATCGTCCACGTGCGTATTATGATGCTAACAACAATACATGCTGGGAATCATTGTCATAGTGTCAAAATATCATAAATCAATGTCCACGGATAAATCATGATCCCGACTGGATAATATATGATAAACCTTCGACTCCAGGTCCTAGTACCAATTCATCATGCACCAATGTCCACATAGGAATCATGATCCTAGTACCAATACATCATGCATCAATGTCCACATAGGAATCATGGTCCTAGTACCAATACATCATGCATCAATGTCCACATAGGAAGCATGGTCCTAGTACCTACACATAATACATCAATGTCCACATAGGATTCATGGTCCTAGTACCTACACATCATACATCAATGTCCACATAGGAATCATGGTCCTAGTACCTAAACATCATAAATCAATGTCCACATAGGAATCATGGTCCTAGTACCAATACATCATGCATCAATGTCCACATAGGAAGCATGGTCCTAGTACTAATATATCATGCATCAATGTCCACATGGGAGTTAAGGTCCTAGTACCAATACATCATGCATCAATGTCCACATAGAAATCATGGCCCTAGTACCAATACATCATGCATTGCTGTCCACATAGGAATCATGGTCCTAGTACCAATACATCATGCATCAATGTCCACATAGGAATCATGGTCCTAGTACCAATACACCATTCATCAATGTCCACATAGGAATCATGGTCCTAGTGCCAATACATCATGCATCAATGTCCACATAGGAATCATGGTCCTAGTACCAATACATCATGCATTGCTGTCCACATAGGAATCATGGTCCTAGTGCCAATACATCATGCATCAATGTCCACATAGGAATCATGGTCCTAGTACCAATACATCATGCATCAATGTCCACATAGGAATCATGGTCCTAGTACCAATACATCATGCATCAATGTCCACATTGGAATCATGGTCCTAATACCAACATTTCCACATGGGAAAACATTTAGTTTTACATGACAGCCAAATACGAAATAGGTGGGTCAACCAGTTTATAATAAAAACACGTACGTACGCATCCATGGCACAGTTAATGCTCGCCGTGGCCTTAAGCTTTAATGTCATTAATCTGTTCTCCAACCTGTTCTCCAATCTCAAACATGGTGGCGTTTTAAAATTTTTGGGATTCATTTTCTTGCTAACGGTTCGATATAAGATAACATGAAATAGGTCGAGTCGAAAAAGGACTTGAAACTAAACAGATAATGCAGGAAAATTCCCTGAAATATGATTGTCTGGAGTATGCATACGGGGTAAATGGCTGGCCATTGTAAGCAACTGCATTATGACACAGACTTGTGAGGCTGCATTTGCAACCGACAAACTACTGAAACGTTGGTGGACAATGCTGTAATTCATTTTGTCATTCATCACTGACCAGCGTCCGTACGAAATACTAGATTTCATCGATTGCCATGACACTTTTCATATGTAACAGACATAGTTCGTCGGAACGGTATCCAGATCTACATAGCTGATTATGCCACCTCCCCAACTGATGGAGTCAACTGCTACAACGTGACAGGGAACAGAGACGGGACAGACATACCTGATGTTTTGAACCTCACGTGTTCAGGCGAAGGACGCTTTCTGGTCCTGTACACCACAACTGTAAACAACGAGATCGGCAATGTCAACGTACCCGCCCTGGATTTTTGTGAAGTGAAGGTTGAAGGTTGGGTCATTTATGGTATTTCCTGTTCTTGAGTATATAGATACAACTAAACACGTGATTTGATATTTAAAAAAAGACTCATCGTTTGGTGGGTATATGAATTTCTCATGTGTTAGTTGTGATATGGCATAGTTGTTGTTGGGGAAATAACCGACACCATATTTGTTAATATTGCATTCTTCGTGCTGTAAACATGATGTACATTTTGAAAATGTGTTTTGTTCGTATTATCATACATAGACTTCATTGCGATGTTGTATTAGATTTACTACAATGTTTTTCTTGGATATTGTAGGAATTGTAGCATCATTTTACTGGCAATATCTTGGTGCACAATTGTGTATCTTTTTCGCATTCGTCTTTAATCTCTCAGTTCGTTAATTGCCTACACTGGAAATGCTACTTGATTGTGTTGGTGTATTGCATTATAAGTGTGTGGCCCTGGTACCTTCGGTGCTGACTGTGACAACTACTGCCACTGTGACGGCGAGGTGTGTAACTACGTGAGCGGCGTCTGTCCGAGTGGAGACTGTCTACCAGGCTGGCAACCAGACAAGTGTGACACGGGTTTGTATAGTTACAGGACTTCTATTGTTAAATTGTGTATCATTACAGTTGATATCAATGTTCTGTGGTTAAGGTTTCTTTACAATGAACGAAAAGTGAATGAATAGCAAGTGTATAATAAACGTTATTGTTTCAGTGTGTGTATTTGGCGGCTACGGAACAAACTGTAATGGGCGATGCTCAGAGAGACACTGCAAGAGCGACAACTCTAACTGTTCTTACGTAACGGGGAAGTGTGTTGAGGGCTGTAAGGCAGGCTGGAATGGGAACGACTGTACACGGAGTAAGAGGATTGCAGACAGAATATTTACACAAAAATATTCCTCTGAACAATAGTTTAAACTATACTAATTAACACAAAAAGTATGAGTGTTGGTTCTTACAATAATAGATACACTATGTTTAAGAACGATTGTTCTGGATCTTGTTTTTTAACAATTAAGACAATTTCTATATATTTCTTCATGTACCTCTGCAAGTAATACATAATGACAGACACAATCAAAGTGATGGGGTATGTGTCCGACGGGGGAACCTCTGGCGAGTAGGTGTCATTTCTCCATTGGCCAATCATTCAAACGTGATTATACCGATGTGTCGTCTATGTGGTAAAGAGAATTGATAGATTGCTATAGCAAGTCGGTGACTGCCACTGTCAGTCGAGGCACGGATTGAGTCGATAGTGCGGGTGTTCAGTTCTTCATTTTGTTCATGACAATTGGTCGTAACGAGATAATGTATGTACATAAATTATAACAGGAGTCGTAACGCCATTATTCACACGTCACTCTACTTATGCATCCCATGTCCTTATTTCAGAATGTGTAAATTCCTACGGAGAAGGCTGTGTCCACCTGTGTTCCTCTAGGAGGTGTAGTGGAACCTCTTCCTGTAATCACGTGACCGGGCATTGTGAAAATGGCTGCATACCCGGATTGAAGCATATTGATTGTACAGAAGGTCAGTTTGTCCATCATTCACTTTTTATCATATTAATGCCACTCATGATTTGCTCGAGTACACATCTTGAACACATATATTCTTTTTCCCGTCTACAGCCTGTGTCCAAGGATTGGAATATGGCGCTGGTTGTGTTGGAAACTGCAGTGTCCGGATGTGTAAGGGAGGGAATATCAACTGTCACCGGGACACAGGCCGATGTAAATCAGGATGTCAGCCAGGGTGGAAAGGAGAAGACTGTACTACTGGTAAACGGCATCGACAAGTGTTATATCGAACTTCATGATGTGCATAGAATCATAACATAAGTCTAATAAATAAAATAACTGTACATTTTACCCATCTTTGACTTGGCACACTGATTAATTTTTTAAATAAAATACAAAGTTAATTTCTTGAATAACTAATGTCTATACGCTCTTAGTTCGTTTCTGTACACAGCTTGTATATTTTTCATTGGCAGCATGTATAACATGGGTGGGGTGTGGAGCTGGTTGTTTGGGTAACTTCAGTGCCGGGATGTGTGAAGGAGGGTCAGACACCAGTCCCTGGCATACATATTTATTTTTTCCATCTACAGCCTGTGTCCAAGGTTTGGAATATGGAGAAGGATGTGTTGGAAACTGCAGTGCCCGGATGTGTGAGGGAGGGAATGTCACCTGTCCCCGTGATACAGGGCAGTGTGAATCAGGATGTCAGTCAGGGTGGAAGGGGGAAGACTGCACTCAGGGTAAGAAACTTTCCATATTCCATTTAATGCATGTGTACATATTGCTTTACACAAATAGGTCTTCAGCAACCCATGCTTGCCGTAAAAAGTGACTAAGCTTGTCGTAAAAGGCGACTAACGGGATCGGGTGGTCAGGCTCACTGACTTGATTGATGCATGTGATCGATCCCAAATGCGTGGATCGATGCTCATGATATCAGTCACTGGATTGTCTGGTCCAGACTCGATTATTTATAGACCGCGTCATATAGCTGGATATTGCTGAGTGCGGCGTTAAACAACAAACAGACCATCCAACCAACACAAATTTGGCTGGTAAAGACAGTAGTTAAGCTCACTTCCATGAAAACAATGCTTCTTGATTGAACGATTGTATAGGATACATATTGAGCCGTTCGTAAAAGATAATATAAAAACTATACTGTCATATCTTTCGTAAAACACTTGTCGCATGTCTCGAAGCATATTGATTGTACAGAAGGTTAATGTCCTCTCCATTTATTATTGGTGATATACTCTTCAAAGAAAGGAACGCAAAACGGATATTTTTGGCAAGACAAGCAAAAGTAGCAGACCAAAAAGTGCAAAATGAAGAGGTCTAACGTTTGATAGTGTCAGTGACAAATTTTCCGGATCAAAATGATCACAAAATGGACATGCAAACCATTAGTCCGGAAACATGTACGATTCGGAAAAAAACCCCGTACCCAGTGCTTTAACAAAAGGACCATGGGGCTGCACGTACTGCACGTGCAACAGCACTATGAACGGTCTTAAAGTGCAGGGTTTTTGATTGCCTGGCATCTACGTTAATCAAACAGTGACAGTATTCCCCTACCAGCCATAAATCTGGCTTTGCGTTTCCGTTTTTGAAGAATATATTATTGCCACTCGGGATACGCATGACTACACATCTTGGACTCATGCTATACAGGTCTGTGCGAGTTAGGATGTCAGTTTGGGTGGCAAGACGAATATTGTACCCAGGGTAAGTGACACGTAACATTGTTGTGATAATATGGATAAAATTGTTACAGAAATCTGAATTTATTTGTAGTTTACGTTGTGAATTTGTGTCAGCTCATAAATGACATCCTGGTTATGATAGAAGTATGTGGTACATTGTGGGCTGAGTGTCATGAACAAATGGTTTGGTTGTTGTCTTAACTGTTTTCCATCTACAGCCTGTATCCAAGGTTTGCAATACGGCGCTGGATGTCTTGATAACTGCACTACCCGCATGTGTGAGGGAGGGACGGGCACATGTCCCCGGGATACAGGTCGCTGTGAGTCAGGATGTCAGTCAGGGTGGAAGGGAGAAAACTGTACTTCAGGTAATAGACGTAAGAAAGTGTCACACTCCACTTAATACATGTGTGAATTCTAGTGTCAAAAATGTATTTTACCCTACTCCAAAACGTCATGCTGGATTTCTTGCACACTGTTAGGAACCAAGTTCAGAACAAGTCCTAAATACGCAATTCATCATACTTCAATCAATGCATACATGTAATTAGAATGTCGGGTTGTTTGGACTTGGCTCATATCGTGTAAGAATGCTTTCAGTCAAGACTTGAATTATAATTTAAAAGTCGCCATGATACAGCTCGAATATTTGCTGACTTCGGCGTTAAACAACATTTAAGATTCACTTAGATTACGGGAGAAAGTTGCTTTAAAACGTTATGACAACGTTGTAATGGACACAGTGTAAAATGATCAGTCAATATAACATTACCCTTTACAGATACAAACGTAAAAATAAACAAAAAGCAATTGAATTCAACATTTTCTGGACAAACGTATTTCTGTTCCTAGCATGTGTCCAAGGAGATGAATACGGAGCTGGATGTAAAGGTAGCTGCCGTGCCCGGAAGTGCCTGGGAGAGTCGGGCTCCTGTCCCCGGGATACAGGCCGGTGTGAGGATGGGTGTCAGTCTGGATGGGAGGGAGAGGACTGCGCCAAAGGTAAGAGGACAATAGGCAGTCATGACTTAATCCAGCTCTACAGAACTATTACGAAATGGAAATTTAACTGCAACTGCGACTAACTCACTTATTGACAAACTTCGACCACAGTGGCTCAAACAGAAACTTTATGTTTTCATTTTTTTAGTGGCATAGGTATATTACTTTCAATAGTGATAAAGAATGAATAAATTTGTAATTTATGAGTATATAGAGGATTAACCACTGTGTTCGGTTGTTACCGAAAAATCTACACAGAAATCTAATTGTGACAGATTAATCACGAGTGTTATGTTTTTTGTTAACTATTAAAAGCTGATGGGGGTAACGTTTTGAGAATTAGTAATGTGATTTGATATTTGTTAATGGTTTTGGATTTCTCGGCCCATAACTTTGTTTGCATTCGTCTCGCCGTGACGATCATTCTCAATGCGCAACACTAAATAGGCCCACATTTTTTGTGTATGTAAACACGTTTTTCGTTTATTTGTTCGCTAGAAACAAATGTTATAAACCCAATTAAGAGGAAATTAAATATTGTCTTATATATTGTGGTCTCTGATTAAAATAGCGACACAACTTTTCACTCCCAGGCAGCCAATAAGATTATGTGAAAAAAATAAACCACTGTAAACCTTGTAATAGGAGAATAATAAATCTTTGGTTTAAAGAATGTACTTGAGACAAACCTAATTCTACATGTCTTAATACTCTGTATTGTCTGTAAATTCTGAAAATAATTTACTGTGATATTGAGTTTCTACCTAAAACTAATAATAAGAAATTAATTTTGAGGTTATTTCATCCTATCTAAAATACACAATATATTTTAAGATGCATAAATGTACATCATTGTTGAAAAAAAAGAATATTGCTTTTGAAAAAAATACCTAAAAAGGTTGATTGGTGCCCACCATCTTTATCTTCATCATTTTGTCTGCTCCCTATAATAAATCAAAATAGTTAAGAAAAAATATAAATACATATATTACTTTCTGGAGTTTATTTAGATTTAGGTATGACTTAATATAGTCAAGTTTTAACAGGGTATTGTTCTTTTTTCATAATGAGTTTCTTAATTATCCTGAGATAGTATGTTTAAATAATTGAAGTCTTCATGTTTAAAAAATACCAAATAATTATAGACCAAAATACATTGATTATATTGATCTGGGTAAACTCCACCTGTTGAAAGGGGAAACAACTGCTGTGGTTGAAAAACATCTTGGTCGTGAGATGTACGCCAAAGATTGATCGTTTCCTGCATTAAAATTGAGTATTGCTCTAGATCCAAATTATCTGAGTGTTTATTTTCTTAAAATATGAAGTTTAAGTCTCAATTATTTTAATAGATCTATGAAATATGTTTTTGATCGATCGGCTCTAGATCAACACTTTGTTGTAACGTGGCCAATATTTATGTGGTTGACAGTTGTTGTTTTTAAAAAATACCCAACAATATGGTTTGTTTCACTATTTCATCGGTATTTTTACATGAATTAATTAACTGTTTCATGAGCTTTGTTATTAGCCTTGAAAACGCCCAGTAAAGAATGTACCGAAGTTGCTCCCCTGGTCCCGTAATATCGATGCGGTATCTCGCTTCGGTTACCGTCTTCTCATTCTGCAACTGAATCTGGTACATTGGGAAGCCGAAATTCTCTGATATATCTCCACATATCACACCCCTTCTTCCCCCACAAACTTTCTCTCGGTCATCAACTTTCGGCAATGGAAACATTGTCACTACGGTAATGTTTTGCCACCAGGGGATTTCCTGTACTAGACGAGCTCGGGTATCCCCGATCCGAAAATAGTGCCGTCAATTATTTTTAGCCAGCCAATCAAAACACCAAGACACAACTCTCCACTCTCAGCCAGCCAATCAGATTTGGTGAAAAAAATAAACCACTGCGAATAAACCACTGCTGGCGATTGAAGATCAAGCCCTGTTATGGGAGAAACATATATAAACCGTTTGTGTCCATCCTGTTCTGAAACTTGATACATTGATAAATCCGATAAACACATACAAACAATTTCGAAGATGATTTGTTTTCGTGATCAAAGGCAACACCACTTCCTGAGTAAACGTTTAATGGTTCGCAGGTTCTTAGGTTCCAAAGGGAAATGGACAACATTGGCTTCTGCGATGATAGGCTTACGACAGGCCTAAGGAAAAAGGAGGGGATTCAGTTGTGAGTAGTATCCGTAGAATGGTCTTGACCACTAACGACGCTCGTATCAGTTATCAAAGGGGGATCATCGTCAGCATAATGTATTTCGCCGAGGTAATGATTATTTATTAGCGTCCGTGTGTAACACATGTTACAGACATCAATAAGAAGATATGCTGTAAATAATTCTTTCTGACAATAATCGTGTAATTCCCCTTAACTGCATATACTCTGCAGGAACAGATCATGTCATTTCAAGATGACTGAACTTTTTTTTCTTTCATTTAAATTGTGTTAAGGGCAAATCATATCGATATAACATTGCTTGTTAAACGTTTGTGTAAATGCCGAGTAAGAGATGTGACACACAATTTTGGTCGATTTACGTTACCGGTTACATTGGAATGCGATAAACCAATTGAGGGTGTATTCTCACACTTACGGAAAACAAAGTAAGTTCCAATTCCATAAATAAAGGACACAGTTCATCGTTGATTAACGAGCGTACTTTTTATTAATTTTATATCTGAAATAACATAATATTGTCACCCGACTTTCACCTCAAAGAAATCACCAATTGTGAACAACAATCTTGATGTATGATATCTACGTTTACAAAATGGCGCGTCCATTGACATCAGTATGAGAGATTTTACGAGGAGTCTTTCGTTATATCGGGTTGTAGCTATCACAGGTGAGCTTGAAATATACGTAATACAAGAGGCATCTCAAAACAGACGTGATTTTGTAAACACTATCCAAAAGGGTAGAAAGTTCACTTTGGCGTTCGTGTTTGCGTATTTTCCAAAACATTCCACATGTAATGTTAACGGCGACGTTTCACAATGATCATTGCTGATTTGTTTAAAAAAAACATTACCAGCAATCACTACAATGTTATTTTTTTAAATTAAATTCTCTGAGTAAATATTAAAAATTTTGATTTCAAAATATACACTAAATATATGCTTATTTAGTAATGTGTTACAAGTGGCGAAATTGACGATATACCGAACTTTCAGAGGCCATACAGTAATTTTCCATTGCCTAAAATGAGAGTTCCAACAGAATTTTCAACCTCAGAGTATACTGTGTTCGGGATGAATTTTGAATGTTAGTGAACTTCTAGGTAGTCATGTTTGAAGAGGAGGGACACACGCATACATGTGTTAGAAATGTTAATTTATTGTCCAATATTGCGGATTCTAAAGATCGTGGTAAGCAAGGAAGACGACAGAGAAATGTTCAACTCGAGATTCCTCATGAATAGTAGTTAAGGTAAAAAAAAAAAGCTTAAAAATTCAAAAGGTGAAGTTTATACTTGGTAAACGTCACATGTAGAAGTTCGTTGACAAATGAACATTCCCATTTTTCAAAGTAATAGATAATGAATAGTGGTTCAGCTAAAAAAGCAAAAGGTTTAAGTTTATGCTTTGTAAACGTCACATTTAGAAGAATGTTGACAATTGAACGGGCCAATTATATCACCAGAAATCTCTTAAAAAATTCAAAATAAGAACTTATATCTATATGCTCTAATAATGTTACATCTCGGATAACTTAAATCTTAATTGTCTCTTATCTTATCCTGATCTTCATCTTGATCGAGATTCTATTTGCTCTTTGGATCTAACTTTAAGAGATCGGAGCCTAAACCATCATTTCATAACCATCAGGTAAAACCCTAGACATCTACACATTTGGTAAGTATAACGTTCAAATATAAGCATACCACGGTTGCTTGAAGATTTCATGTACGAAAATAAACATTCCCATTTTTCAAATTAATAGAGGGAGGGTAGCTGGTGTAAAATATGAAATATATATATATATATGTGTTTTACAGTACGTACACATATTGTATATATTGAACTTTGAATTTGCAGGGTTGGTGAATGAGAACTCTGTGGCCAGGACAGATCCTCCATTTAGTCACATCATTGGTGTTGTCATTGGATTGGTTGTGGGTGTCGTCCTAACACTGTTGCTGACAGGTGGCGTGCTTCTTTACCTGTTTAGAAAAGGAAGGTAAGTGTAAAAAATGGTAGAAGCGTTTCAGAAGATATATATATATTATTATCATCTTATATAAAATCTTATTTCATCATGCACATCAACCATTTTTTTCCTGCAGGTTGTTATGGAGTCGTGACCCTGTGAAGGATGGAAAGGGAAAAGAGACAGCTGACTCCAGCATGACCCTAGCAGACAACTACACATCTATATCCGAACTGCCACACACTGATGGACGCAACACTCAAGACAAAGACTATGCTGGACTGGACACAGAAACGAGAGCTGACAACAAACACTATGACGTCATCCAGAATAAAGTATATGAAAACGCATAAACTCGAAGTGTGCACGTAGACAAGTGACTGTACATAAGCTTCCAATGCAAGTTCATTGCCAATCTCGAAATTAGACCTGCTGTCGGTCATACAAGACGAGATTGAAGTAAGGCCTGATGGAGGTGATCAAATAACTTTGCAGTTATCAAATGAAGCCTCTAACAAAGTTAACGATGGTGACAGTAGCGGATTATTTTAATGCATCAAAAACCCTACAATAACCTTGTATCGATTAATATTCATAATGTCACATTAGCCTCTCTTAAAGTTATGCACATATGGCCAAAATTAACCCATTAGGACCGGACACTAAGAGGAGATGGAGCCTGTATGTTATGCAACCTGTCGTCTGTTGAGGACGAGATCCAATATCTCTCGTTGCATATGCCACAAATATTATCACCATTGATAAATACACCCGCAATAGAGAAAACCCCTAGAATCCGAACATATTATGTACATGTCTTAAAAGAGCATATGCAAAGAAGCAAGCTTGTGTAACAGTCATGTTAAAAAAAGGTTTAGTCATTTGTTCAGTCAAATGTGGGAAATGAGCTCATTTTATATCTTGGTCCATGCTGACTTCACTGAATGTCACTCAGTTTAAATGTAATATACAGAATAGGTAGGATAGATGACACTGATATTTAAAACTGTCTGAAAAAGGAAATATACCATTAAACAGAGACAATGCATAGGTGTCAGAGTATAGTTATGTCAGTATGTGCAGCTGATATGCCCTACGTAAAAACGAGTTTGTATTTCATTATTTAAATGACTTAATACATGATTGGGACCAATTGTGCTCTCCTTCTTGCTGATCTCTTACACAAATGAATCGCAATTTCTGTTCCGAGTGGCAAAGTCAAAACAAAGTAATTTGGCTGAGAAGTTTAACTTAAGCTTTAGGTATAACGTAATGGTTGACAGCGTTGATATAGCTGCAATGAATTACATCACAATGCTTTGCGAACCATTGTGACGTCGTCGGTTACCATGATGAAACAATCAAATCACATCACTAATAGCTCTGCTACTGAAGCTGTTATCAGTACTTTTACACTTAATTAGACAGTCTACCAACTGGAAACGTTGGAAGAATGATGTTGGATAATAAATAAAATCTCACCCTCGTGTCTCTTGATATCAACACTCGTTGATAACAGCGGAAAAAAAGCCTCGGCAAGCTTCGGAGGTTTCCCACTTTTATAAACTCGTGTTGACATATTTGATATCAAAAGACACACAAGTAAGATTCTCTATTTAACTATCAAGCACATAGTCAATTCCCTTCCACTGATTGATCCACCAAAACTAGAAATACAGGAGACCAGTGAGAGCACCTCATCTGTTTCTCAACAAGCCTGTATGACAAAAGGGATGACTTCAAATTTTCGTTTATGCCCTGCAATATTCCAGTAGCTCTAGCCTTTTGTGTCAACATTTCCCAACTTTTGACATATACTCGAGCATGCTCTTTCTAACACGATTTCAAAGAGCGCTATAAACTCCTGTTCAAAAGTTGTTTCATCATGGTTACAACTTTAAAGTCCTCAGTAAAGCTTTCAAACGTTTAATGGTGGTTGAAGTGGCCCATGTTAATCCATAAATAATTGTAAATCCATATTATTGTCAATTACACGAACATAGCTTTCATATTTAATATGTAATTGTTTTATATCATCAGGTGTAAATATATTTCATAATTATTGTGTATGTCATTGTAAATATTTATCGTTGTGTATGGCCTTCAATTTTGTTCTGTGTATGAATTCGTCATTATGATTTAACAGTTCAGTAACATTTCAGTTGATTGATAAGTATATTTTCCTCATGTATTTACCTCATTTATTGCTCAGTTCCTCCCTTTATTTACCGCTCAGTTTTCTGTAGAATGTATCTTCTTAGCTGTGTTCCATTTCCCGGTTTGTAGCAAGCCGCCATTTTACGTCACAGCCTGAGCTGACTTTTAGTTTCGTATCTCGGATTTAGGTTATTCAGTAGCTTCAACTCAATTATTATCATCTAAATATTTGTTTTAATTATTCGTTTGTAGACTTAGTTCAATTAGGCTTTTATTGCTTTGTGCATTGCTATGTTTATTGTATATTGTTTCGAATGAGTTCGTTGATGACGTCACTCATCAACAGTGACAGTTGTATTCAGTTGAAGATTTGTTTTGCATTAGAGTAGACGTAGATTGTACGACGCTCCGATTTCGGGTATGTTTATTTCTTTAAGTTTGGCAAGTTGTAATTCATTCTAGTGTAATAATTATTGTTCATTGTTATATACATCTAATTGCTATTAATTCAATAAATCTAATTATTTATTGACTTCAATCACTTGTTGGTTGTATATTGGTGAAATTTATTTCAATAACTGTGAGTGTTGGAGGGGATTGAGGTTAACTGCCCCAAGCCTACCCCTGAAACCGTCACAGTGGTCATGTGGTGGACAATTCCAGATTTGACGCATCAGTGAAAATAAAGATGCCCGATGCAATTCACAATTTTATACTTATTCATAAAAACATGATACAATCGGAATTGTAGAATTTTGGCAGACATTTCTTGTTGCTTTGGAAAGTTTTTTGTCCCTTTTACTAACCTTTAATATTTCCTTCGAGGCAAGAACGCATTTTCCTTTGTCTGTCTGATGGTCTTCAGTTATGAAACCTTCCCTAGCGTTATTTTACCATTGCAAACATATTTTGAAGAGACATCATTTTCACACTTGAACATGTCACTGAACTGATCAAATAATAAACCATTTGTGTGATGCCAGATTCCTCCAGTTACAGATATTTCAGATCCTGTCCATTCATTATCTCTACAATACTTACATCTTTAACAAACATCAGATTTTAATCGGCAATATGATCGCTAACGATTCAGTCAGTCTAGAATGAAATATGAATTATCACTCGTATGTTAGTTAACGTCTATGTACCAACATTAAAGACACGTTGAAACAGTGTTAAAACATATGACTTACATAAATGGCTGACATTTTCTTGGGGTTTGGTGAATGATGGTCGTGATGGTTGCAGTCAGGATCCGAAGCCAATCCCTTGAAGAGATCTGGAGTTGGTACAAATAGTGAGGCATTAAAGTGGTAAACACGACTTCCCTTCTCAGCCAAATGATGTTCAGTGTGTTTGGTACTTACATTTGGTGATGGCTTTACCTATGGCTAAAAAACCTAGTTGCCACAAGCTATGTGTAACGGACCTGCAGGAATACACACTGACGACCAACCCATTAATAATAACGTGACACATGAGTCGAGTTTCAAGAGAGATGAGGTCTGTCCTGCAGCTGTAGTAAACACCAGCCTATAAACATGACTGAGGCATCGCGGTATTGACAATGTACAGCTTTCTATACTACTGGTAGAGCCCATGAGCATGTATCCAACTAGAATTCTTGCCATGTGTCTACATGTAATTCAGTAAAGTTATAACATCACGCCTACTCCATCCTCAGGTGATGCTAGTAACGACCGAATTGTTTCTTATCTTCAGTTGTATCACAGTCATGCGTCTTATCTGACTGACCCCTCTGCCTGCCGTTGGTTTAAGTCAGCAGCTTCACTGCTTCGTTTATGCATAATGCATAACCTTGATCTGAAACTATTTGATTTGCTGGGATTATGAGCAGTGTCGTATCTGAACATGCTAGTGTAATGAACTGTCTGGTCATGAGCATGTATATTACAAAGCAAGATACCCTTTTTTATTCCCTGTTGTTGCACAGCGTTGTATGGTCAGCAAAATTCTGCTGACATATTATAAATTATTTTACTGTATGACATAACATCATCCAAAGTAGTTTTACGCAGACGTATACGTTGCAGTTGATTCAGTTTCTTTGTAAGGGCAACATTTCACAACATATACTTATCCTAGTGGCGCGAAACACTCACAAATGACTAATGTGGTTTCGATGATTCATTACACAATGCACAATGTGCAGTTGCCTGGAATTTGACAAATATATGTTGTAGGTTTTTATCCAGCAATATCATAACAGGGGACACCAGAAATGGGCTTCACATCCTGAACCCACGTGAAGTCATAATCGTGACTAGTCAACACTGTCATCACAATATGCAGCAGGAGAAATAAGAGTTTGCCGACAGCTGTGAAGTATCATATTATGTACGTCTTCCTTGGCGAGAAGAAAGACTATACTGTACATGGCCGTTGTGGATAATCTGCGCATTGAGTAAATGTTATCACAGCGTTGACTGTCAGAGCTTGACTGTAGGACAAAGTGTCCGACTTCCTGGTGTACATATTCACTCGTCAACATGGAGGGGCACAGGCTCGGTGTCCTGCTGTGGATCTGTGTCTGTGTGCTGGACTGTGTGGCAGGTAGGTGCTGAACACGACACTTATGACAGCCAACGATCCAAAAGGCAATCGAAAGGGGTGAAATGGGTAATTTCAAAGTTAAAGCAGCATTCATTCACTCGGCGATGCATACTGCGTATGAGTCTCACACTGGCGATTTGATGGAGTCTTTCCAACTCCTCTTGCAGCGACTGGCCAAGTTCGACTAGGCGTATTCCGTTGACGCACAAACGTCTTCCAGTCATGTCTCAGATGTTTTAAATGGTCTCGGTACTGGCCAATGCATTGTATGATGTTGTGCTGCCTGAAGAAAGCATTTACGACACGTTGTGTACACCATAGTCGTCTTTTGGCAATATGACAAGGGACGGCAAAACACGTGGCCATCGAGCAGGGAGATTAACTGCATGTTGACATTTCCTAATCATCTGACCCATAATTCATGCTCCAGTAACCTATTTGGTTCCCGGTTTAACCTTGATTTTGTAGAGGCTGGTTTCAGATCAATTAGACCAAAGTATACACACCACACAAGCATCTAAACATAGAACCCCCTGACTAAAGATCACTGTCCAAACACAATGCAATGACGTCTGCCGAATCTCAACAGACACAATGCAACACAGTCACAATGATTTCTTAAACAAAAAAATACACTGCCACACAAAATGTGACATGAACTACAGCAGGGTTTTGATGTCAAGTTATACAGAAATAAACGTTCTTGCATAGGATGTTTGTCGTCAACTTGGTATTGATTTATATTTCATGGTCTATACTCTTATTTCACAACACTTAGCATAAGGCACGTGGGACGTACGGGAGTGGCTGAAACAATCTGTACCAAACTCAAATGGACTGCATAAATGGAGTTGGTTTTAAAAACATGTTTCAACATAATCCACACACTTCTGCCAACGATGCTGGAGTGCCTGGATCACATTTTTGTAGGAGACTTCCGCCTGGGGCTTTGCAAATTCCTCTACAGCAGAAGGTCTTCCTAGACGCTCTTTATTCAAATTTGAGAAGGGGTAGAAATCTGATGGTGACAAATCTGGTGATTATTTGGAATATTCAATGAGTTTAAGGGGGCGGTCGGGTAGTCTGGTGGTTAAAGCGTTCGCCCGTCATGCCAAAGACCCGGGTTCGATTCTCGACATGGGTACAATTTGTGAAGCCCATTTCTGGTGATCCCCCGCCGTGATATTGCTGGAATATTGCTAAAAGCGGCGTAAAACCATACTCACTCACTCACTCAATGAGTGTTACGACACAGTCATGCAGTGCAACCATGGCGACAACAGACTTGTGCTCAGGTGCATTATCCTGGTGGAAAGATGCATCATATAATATACAGCATGATAATTGTCATTGTAGGTGCTGAACAATGTACAAGGAATGGTTTTCCTTTGGAACGTTTTCTTTAAAACCATCTCTTGTTAAGGCATAAATATTTTTTAAGTTCAAGTTGATTTGGAATTCAGGTACTCATGCTGAGACGTAGTATATTGTACCTACTCACTTACCATCTCTAATTGTGGCCAGAGATAAACACATTTCAATGTTCATAAATAAACTGGGGATACAGGGAAATAACAACAACTTTTCAAAATTGTAATATATATATCAGTTTCTAGAAACAGTTAGATGATAAAAATGAACAATTTGGGAACACATTACAACCGGCAATGACGTTTTAACGGTAGAAGTTATGACAGCCAACGATCCTAAAAGGCAATCGAAAGGGATGATTCTCGACATGGGTACAATTTGTGAAGCCCATTTCTGGTGATCCCCCGCCGTGATATTGCTGGAATATTGCTAAAAGCGGCGTAAAACCATACTCACTCACTCACTCAATGAGTGTAGCGACACAGTCATGCAGTGCAACTATGGCGACAACAGACTCAGGTGCTCAGGTGCATTATCCTGGTGGAAAGACGCATCATATAATATACAGCATGATAATTGTCATTACGTGTAGAATCTTTCATATTCACGCATTACGATGTGATGCAATACACAACTACTTGAACTGCTTCTGTCCTATTTTCGTTTAACGTGATCTTAGTGACAATATTACTATTTCCAAGATGATCCCTTATCATTACCATCGGTTTGTCAGTACCATACCCATCGTCTCTGCCCCTTGCTTTCAGCCCATATTAAACTGACATACTGACTGACTGACATCTGACTAAGATACAGTACAAACCAAAGAAAAAGCGAAAGTAATGTCCGTATGTCTCTATATGCATATTTCCTCCATGAAGATTATCCCCACAGCCAATGGGTGATGACCTCGCTTTTTCATTATAACGTAACGAAGTGGTTTGGTGCCCATCAGTTTTCAGATTGAGTTCTTAGTTTGAGAAAAAAATAATATAGCAGAAACATTTTGATTTGTAGGACGCGACGCGAAAACAATTATCTGCTACAATTTGTGTAAAACACCTTCAACACAGGGAGTAGTCGAACTAACACTATCCATATGTTAATACGTTGTCATATTAATTTATCTGTTAGCTGGCAGTCTATAGTTCCTTGGGTCAATAGTTCCAGTACGAGTGATACATGTGCGAGAGCTCACATTTTGCTTTAGGAGAATGCCGTTCAATCTAGAGTAAATGATTTCAGTTTCACCAATTTCCAGAAATATTCACTGTTAACTATTCACTGTTATGAAGTCGATCAATTTCAAATCAATAAATATTACTTTCCACAATAATAACATTCATGATCAAGACAACTCGCAAAGATTCAATTAGGATCAAGCAAACCAGTTGTTGATATCACGAGCAACCGTCTACGACACCTTTAACACGCAATAAGCCAGGCCACACTTATTATGTACATTTATTGTCTTTTACGACAAGCACGAAGTTCCCAACAAACACGTTTCTCCTTGAATCATCATGCACGGTCTGTTATTTTCACCTAATGGAGAAACTCGTCAATAAAGGCCAGCTTAAACAACATATGTCTACCTTAAAACAAGGGATAATACTAATCGTATTATTCATTATAGCATCTTTTGTCCAAAGAATGTCACTACATGGTTGCACACAATGAACAGGTCCTCTTCCTGGTCTCTGCTGCAGTATGTGACGTTGGCGGCGTGGGCATGTTTTATGTTTCCATCTGTATGGATTGTCTTCATGCATTCAGCATGGTGTGTAAGCGTCACCTGTATGACGCGTACATGCTTCTAATAGTATTATTACATACACCGACACCGACACGAACGACACTTTTGTGAAATGTACTGCATATAACAATGAACAGAAACGTTATCTCCTTCCTGTGTGTGCTGCAGTATATGTAACCATGGCGGTGTGGGCCGGTGTTGTGTTTTTCGCCAGCCTGAGTGTCGTAGCAGGTAAGTAAGTTCTTCATCCTTAGGTGTTTCAGCACCAGATGCCGGGATATCATTCATCTGGTATCAGACTATGTACCTAGACAGTGCGGCATTTCAGACGACATAGCTTTAGTTGAACTGATATCTTCCAATCACTGGGTTACTGCCTTTTGTGATTAAAGGCGTTATTCAGGATAAGGAACACAACATCCAAGCGAGTTAACGTAATGCGCTGATTCGAAACGTTCGGTAGAAAAGCTGGAAATGTCGCCAGGACAGTTGCCAATGATGTATATGTTTGGTGTGTTTTTGTGTCACTCGGTAGTTTTTTTAATGATATCTTCTGCATCCTTCCCCACTCATAGAAATGATTCATTAATGGATGAATGAACGAAGAACTGTCAGAAATGGAGAGACTAGAAACAAGATTATAATAGTGACGAATATCTATGTACGTTATGACAGTCAAGTGGTGTCATTGATATGTTTTGAAACGTGTCAGTTCACGGTGTTTCAAACGCAACAACTGTGTAGCGATCAGGACACTAGCTCCATTTTACAGGTGATTTTAAAAGTAGTATCACCAGTTAAACACAAAACGAGTCGTGTCACACCTACCTACATTAACCCTACCACGGCAAAATCACCAGCTGTTAGTGATTGTTATTGTGAAGCATCAGTCATGATACAATAGTTACAGTGTAATCGGGATCGCATAATTCTCAAGAGCAATTGAGAAGTTGCACTTTAAAGCAGCATATTATTATGTAAGGGATAAGTTTTGTATAACTGACGCTGGTTTAGGAAGAGGTAGGATGTGAAGGTTTAAGACGGTGTCCCAAACACGTGGATCGAGGAGAGAATGTGTAATGTCTGCATCACTAAACCATAGTAATGTGGGTGACATCGGGGTGACAAGACTTTGAAAACACTCACTCATGTGTAGCCTACTCGGGTATCGTTCAGTCAGATGTTTGCACAAACTGGTTTTCCTTATTACAGTGAATATACTTATTGATATTAATGATTACATGACGTCACGTATTCTGTATGAAATATATGGGAGAGGTGTGCTTGAAACAATATGTAATCTATTTGTGAAGTAATTATATTTTTATATACAGATTTGATAATACATATCCTTACACATAGGCATTCGGATTCTGTCGCAACCTCGTTTAAATTGCACCACTGTATGTTGAGTAAAATATATCTTCCTGATACTTTAGAGCATTAGAAACATTACCACCCAGCAGTGAAAGCTTGACACTGAGTTATCTTCTTCCTGGTTTAGGGTATCAGGGTAGTGATTCAATACCCATACGCATATATGCCATACAGCACGCGTTCACCTGTCCTCATGAATATTATCATAAACGTAGCATTGATCATAGTAGCATTAAGCTGTGCTGACTGAACTACGAAAGAAATATCAGTATGTTTCTAAAAGCATTATTTTCTTGTAAGCAGCAAATCTCTGCATTTGTACACAGCAGACGTAATTCAACATTAACGTATCACTTTTATTTGTTTCAACAATATCAGTAATGCTACTCTCGTGTCACTGGATTTTCTGGTTCATCGGTCACCTGTGCTGTTCTGCGTCTGGCAATATTATATTTACATGTATTTAAGAGTATGCTGTCTGTTTGAATAAGTACAAAGACATTTCCACATTCTTTTCGTTTTGTTATAGGGGCGGTCGGGTAGCCTAGTGGTTAAAGCGTTCGCTCGACATACCGAAGACCCGTGTTCGATTGCTGGAATATTGCTAAAAGCGGCGTAAAACCATACTCACTCACTCACCCACTCGTTTTGTTATAGCGTGATCATCCACTGGCCGAGATCGTAGCGTTATTATCATCTAATCTCAGTTAATATACACAACCCAAAAAGACACGCCTAATAACTGTAAGCATTTGTGCGTCAGATGGCATGGATATAATGTTATGTCTTGTCAATACATGTCACTATTTTCAAAGTCGTCACACGCAAGTAACAAAATGCAGATCACAAACTTGCAAATTTGCCAAAACCTATCAACGTGACGAGGTGATAGTAGCACGTGATATGCATCTAAAACAGGAACAGGCAAACTCATCCTTCGACTGTAGAAAGCAGACGGAAACAACGCCGTCGGTCGCTAGTAAACAGGAGACAGAATACATGTCAGCCGTAGCTAGGGCGATTCACGTTGCATGTAAATGCAAAACGTCAACGCCGGAGTATAACCAGTCTCGATTACCTGCTAAGACAGACCTCACCATGCAGCCATTCGTCTGCATTTTTCTTCATATTTGAGCAAGTGTTTGTCCTGCCCACCCTGGTCTTTATGAATATTTAATTCCTTTTAATAATAGTTTTAAGTTCAAAGTTGCAAGGACACGAAATAAGAAAGGCGTATATTTTGTCACACATTTCATAATTTTTCAGCAACTTCAAAATCCTACAAATACAGTTATCCTACTTTGTCCTCAACACTGATCCCATTAGTTTCGTTTTATATTCTGTGTTGAACAGCTACTGTCTCAAGGATCATTCCTGATGAATTTAGTCATGGCAGAAAGAAGGATTATTCATCCATGTCCAATGATAATGTATACATATATCCAGATAAATGTATACAGGCCCCTAAATGCTCTGCGTTACACATACATAAACCAAATGAGCTGCGTAATGTATTCATATATTAAAATGAGCTGCGTAGTGTATACATACATCTAAATGAGCTGCCTAATGAATGCATATACTTCATGAGCTCTGTAATGTATTCATATACCTAAATGAGCTGCACATTGTATACGTATACCTAAATGAGCTGCATATTGTATGCATATACCATAAATAGTCTACGTTCAAGCTACATGTACATAAAACGGGCTGCTTACAAGTTTACATATGCCTAAATGATATGCTTACAGTATCAATATACCTAAATGAGATTCGTGCAATTTAACTTATACCTAAATGAGATTGGTACATGTATAAAATACCTAAATGCGATGTGAACATGTATTCATATACCTTAATGAGCCAGTGATCCGGCCTAGACAATCCCGCAAAGTTCGGTTAGTGTGGTAATTGGATTTTTACAGTGAGTTGAGCTCTTGCCTTTGGAAGATTCATGTTACGCAGGGATGCGTCACTTCCTGCATACGTCCGTAAACAGAACAAATCAATGGATGAACATTGACGCTTGGGCATACAAAACCCCAGCAATATTGCATTCCATCATCATACAGATTGTTGATGAAACAGCCTTTCATAGGCCGAAGAGAGACAATCGAGATAAGGTTGTCGGACGTCGCCATGCAGTTGCTATACGCACATGATTGCAAGTGTCTTCAAAATGAACCATAACGTCATTGCCTCGCCTACTAATAGCAGTGTGCTAGATTGTCACAGTCGAGACGAGAGTAGGTGATCCAGACCGTATGACATTGGGTGGATTTGGGAGTTGGTTCCACTATCTCCTAGAATTCTGGCCCAGGCAGGGGAATTACTGTCAGAGACCACACAACGAAACACCCCGTTCTGGTTTTGGGAGACAACAACGATGTAGGAAGATAACAACCATCCCGATACTACCAGATACAAACAGGACGTCTAGATAGCAACAGATTCCATTCAGCACTCACAGAACGTCGTGCCTCCACTCTACGCACATGGTGCCTTATCAATACTGCCAACATCAATCCCCTTGTGTACTCCTTGTACAGGATACATATTATTGTTTCTTTACATATTATTGAATATGTATTGCAAGTTTTCTCATTGCCATTACATAATGATTACTGTACTGCATAGCATAGAAACGACACGAAACCAGACTTTTATAAGCACCATACCCGTTTTCGTGGGTTGAACCAAAAGTGTGAACGCCTTATCCATGTGGACAACACTTGGATACTGGTTCACTCATAGTACAGGAGGTTAACTTTTCAATTGCTGTGAATATTCCGAACACTGAATAACTGAATTTATCAAATAATGGGTAGGTTTCTCAGCAGGATAAAAGCCAACGGATACAAATGATATCCGTTGGGGTCATATTTGGATAGAGATGCAAATATCAAAGGTCAAGTAGGGACTACTTTCAGGGTTTTTAAACAAACATGGCGTCGCCCTCGTCATTCGGCGATCGAGTCAGAATTAGCCATCGGGAATCTGGATAAACTACAGGGATGATTGCTATCATTATCAAAAGAACAGTCTAATATACTAAAAATCAATGTCTAACAGTGACCTAGCTAACGCATCTTATAAGTTTTGGCAACTTTGAAGATCTAAATTTCGAAACAGTTTTGCGAGGGCACTAGGCCTAACCAAGCGGGATCAGTAGCCATATCTGCGCTTGTACAACTCTGCGGCTTGAAACCTTTTCCACAAATTAAAATAGTTGGATTTGGCCGAAATATGTTTGAATCGTAACCTTGTTTCGTTTTGTCGCTGTGTGTACATATGACTGCACACCTTAACGTTATGACAGGACAGACCGACTGTCAACGTCTGAACGTGGCCGTCATGACGTCTCATAGACTAGGGTTAGAGTAGCTTCCCTTTGAGAAAGGGTAGTTACTCTAGGGAACAGACCGATGGATTGCCGCGAAAGGCAAATAAAACAATTGTGGTTTTGGTATATATTGCTTTGCCACTGTAATAGAAACAGATTTCAGTTGGAACTATATTGGCTACTGTCACTGTCCGACTGGCACATCACTTACCCTGTGACGTAATACATTTTTAATGCGCAAATTCCAGGAAAACGCTTGTGTGTTTGTGGATGGTAATATCCTGCATTAGGAATAAACACTATGGCTCGCTAAATACAATGCTTATTCCGAATGCAGGATATTAACCATCCCTTAACACACTCGCGTGATAACCTCTATTAATTCTATGGTTTCTATGTATATTACTTACATGTTTTCTTCTTTCAATTACACTACCATTATTTCACTTCACGGCAAAGGAAATGCATGACAGGTGGTAAAGAGGCGCCAGAATTCAGTGTTCGCGGGAGTGTGCCTTAGGTGTGCCGGAAACTTCAGATCGTGGGTTCAAATCCTGGTTTGGTCTGATCTGAGTATGTTTCCAGCATTTAGCATCATACCGTGGGTTTAAGCAAAGTGGTGAAGGTCTAAGTGCTGCATCATTTCGGATTCACCTCAGACTGAATCTGTGTATTTCTCTTTCATAGGAGTAATTTAATGTAATCCAAAATGTGTGCCACCATTAAAATGTGTTCACTCAGTAAACATTATATATTACCCGCAGACGTACTGAATCACACATATATTCATGTGAGTATGTGACCGGCGTTCAGCATTACGCTACGGACATTTTAGTCCATTACTCAGCACTGTTTACTGATGTTTCACATTCAACAAGTATGCGGTCGGCGGAATAACATATAAGACGTTTGTAGCATTTGTTGACTTGTGACCCTAGTACGACCTTAGACGTCTATGTCCTTCTGGATAGTGGTATATGGAGCTAGGCTCTTTCTGACATCATGTGGAATGCAGAATAACGTATCTGTCTGATCAGATGTCTGTTGTGGCATATTTTGATTTCTTTGAAAACATAACTTGTTCAATAAAGTACTGGGCGATCAGAAATGCCCTTGTCTGTCTATTCGTCACTGTGGAGACTATGAAACTGCCAATATGTGGTATCATGTGGAGTGTTACGGACCGTATTTGATGCATTTAATTGATGCATCATTTCTGTTACAGGTGACTGTACGCCAGGTAAATACGGCTACAGGTGCAGCTACCAGTGTCACTGTCCCCTGGACAATTGTAACCCTACTTCCGGTTGCGAACCTGCATATTGTTCCGAGGGATGGTCTGGTCCGACTTGTCAGAAAGGTAAGCGTCAGAATTGGATTGTTTCAATCAATGCAGTTACAACAATTTACATTTGGTAGCAACGTGCATGAACTGCATCTTAGGATACATTCGTACAGAGTATACATGTATGAACACTGACAGGAATGTTGATATAAATAAAGCGACACAACCTTTTCATATCCAATAGAAATATATATCTATATAAAATATAAACTGACCTGAACACTGGTCCTGTCATATTTTGACATGTTCCTCGTTGCTATGTATTATCCATTTACTAGTACATATTGACATCGACCTTATGATGTCTGCTTTAGTCGCATGTTACCATAACATGATGTTAATGTTATTTAGGAATGTCTCTATTGTATGTCACAGAAAATATAGCCTTCAAGAAGACAACATCATCAAGAAGTGTCTATTTCCCACCATCAAACGCCGTCAATGGGGACACAAGAGGCGGTGATGAACACAGATGTTTTCATTCAGCTTATAATGATGCCAGTAAAACACCTGTCTGGTGGAGAGTGGATCTCGGAAATGAAACACTGGTGCGTGACGTCGTCATATACTTCAGAACTAATTGTGAGTATGACGCCAGATGTTCATTAAACACCCTGTCCTACTGGCAGCACAGCATGGTGCAGTCGACACAGACAGACAGCATTGCTGGCTCGTCACATTTATGGACCGCAGTTACAGCGGCTCTGCTGACATAATGGCAACTGAATATAGATCAGAGCAGTAGATCATTGACTGTTTATTGTATTGGTGATCTGCATATCATCATGTACTAACATCGAAATGGCAACTTGGGATGCAGAAAATAGTAAAATGGATGACAAATATATCATGGATTACGTCAGTTATCAAACATATTTCAGAACTAACTTTTAGTTGGGGAAAAAACATCATCACGACTCTCTTACTAATATGATTGCATGTTATATCAAGTAAAATATTATAATAAATTGATATTAAAGTGGAAGCAGCATTAAAAAACACCACTTGTCTCTCCTATGTGACACCAGCATGGTCATTGAATGAACTGTCCGACCAAACGGAACCATAGAGTACTTAGTGTCCTACAAAACCTCACTGTTATGTAAATACTGGAGCATATGAGGCGAAATAATATGTCCTACTTAACGATAGAGACCCAGTAGGGTCACTAAATAATATTTCGAATTTACCCTAAGGCCATGTTGAACAGTGTTAATGCTGCTGTGCTGTCATTGCCTAAACACCATGGCAGTGCCTTTTCGGAGGATTTCGAGGTGCGATGGGGTAGCCCAGACGTTAAAGCGTTCGCTCGTCACGCAGAAGGCCCAGGTTCGATTCCCCACATAGGTACGTTTCTTGTGTCCCGTGCCGTGATATTGCTGGAATATAGCTAAAAGTAGCATAAAACCATGTTCAACCAATCGAACTATTTCTTCCAAGACTGATCTTACTGAAACACTGATCTTAATGCACTAAATTAACCTAAATGAAACAGCTGTATAGATTATAGTTTTGGTAGGACCTAACTATAGACATCGTCCACCTGCGCATCATGATGCTAGCAACAATACATCCTTAATGAATGTCCTGCTGGGAATCATTGTCATTGTGTCAAAATATCATGAATAAATGTCCAAGGATAAATCCTGATCCTGGCAGGATAATGTATCATAAATCTTCGACTCAAGGTCCTAGTACCAATACATCATGTATCAATGTCCACATAGAATCATTGTCCTAGTACCAACATATCCACATGGGAAAATGTTCAGTTTTACATGATAGCCCAGGTTCGATTCCCCACATAGGTACGTTCCTTGTGTCCCCCGCCGTGATATAGCTGGAATATTGCTAAAAGCGGCATAAAACCATGTTCACTCAATCGAACTATTTCTTCCAAGACTGATCTTAATGATACACTATGCATACATCAAAATAGCTGCATAAATAATCGAAAATGATTTTGAATTTCGGAAGGACCACATATCCTTTTGTTCAAAGAAATGAATGTTGTTGTCTGTTGCAATGTGGTTAGTGTCGTGCCATGCCATGCATATTGTGGTGCTATGGGATATAGGAGGGTGTTAGTAATCAGATGGTGACACTTTCTACTATCATTTCACTTTGTGTAAAATACTGAGTAAATAACATATTTACAGATTCTAAAAATGCTGTTTTATTTCTGATCATGTCTTTCTGCGAGTAGGAAGACCATTCTCTCAGTGAATAACAATATACATAAATGATCTTAATGCACTAAATTAACCTAAATGAAACAGCTGTATAGATTATAGTTTTGCTAGGACCTAACTATAGACATCGTCCACCTGCGTATCATGATGCTAGCAACAATACATCCTGAATGAATGTCCTGCTGGGAATCATTGTCATTGTGTCAAAATATCATGAATAAATGTCCAAGGATAAATCCTGATCCTGGCAGGATAATGTATCATAAATCTTCGACTCAAGGTCCTAGTACCAATACATCATGTATCAATGTCCACATAGAATCATTGTCCTAGTACCAACATATCCACATGGGAAAATGTTCAGTTTTACATGATAGCCAAATACGAAATAGATGTGTAAACCAGTTTATAATAAAAACACGTACGTACGCATCCATGGCGCAGTTAATGCTCGTCGTGGTCTTAAGCTTTGGCTATTTCGCACTGACGTATGATAAGGATAAAATACGGTCGTATAACAAGCCTTACATTCCACTCGAATTATACACATCCAGTGACGTCATTAATCTGTTCTCCAATCTGCTCAAATCTCAAATACTGTGACGTTTTAAAATTACTTATTATTTATTTTCTTGCTAACTGTTCGAGATCCCCAAATAAAATGAAATTGGGCGAATCGAATAAGGACTTGAAACGAAATAGTTAATGCAAGTAAAACTTTTTCACTGAGTAATGATAGTCTGGGGTAAGCATACGGGGTAAATGGTGTTCCTCTTAAGACTGTCGATTGTAAGCATCTGCATTGTGACACAGACATGTGAGACTGCATTTGCAACAGACACACTACTAAAACGTTGGTGGAATATACAGCGATGTTGCAATTCATCACTGACCAGCGTCCATACGAAATACTAGATTTCATCGATTTCCATGACACTTTTCATATGTAACAGATAAAGTTCGTCGGAATGGTATCCAGATCTACATAGCTGATACTGACGCCTCCCCAACAGATGGTGTCAACTGCTACACCGTGACAGGGAACAAAGACGGGACAGACATTCCTGATGTTTTGAACGTCACGTGTTCTGGTGAAGGTCGCTTTCTGGTCCTGTACACAACTGTCAACAACGAGAAAGACAAAGTCAACGTACCCGTCCTGGATTTTTGTGAAGTGAAGGTTGAAGGTTGGGTCATTTATGGTATTTCCTGTCCTTGGGTATATAGGTACAACTAAATATGTGATTTGATTTTCAAAAATAACTCATCGTTTGGTGTGAATATGAATTTCTCATGTGTTAGTTGTAATATACAGTGGAAATAACCGACACATTGGTTGTTAACAGTGCATTCCTCTCGCTGTAGACACGAGGCGCACTTATGAAATCATACATGGACTTCACTGCGATGTTTTATTAGATTGACTACAATGTTTTTCTTGGATATGGTAGGAATTATAGTATTATTTTTCGACAAAATCTTTTTGTATTCATCTTTAATCTCTGTCTGTTCATTGCCATCGCTGTAAATGTTGTTTAATTGTGTTGGTGTCTTGCATTTCAAGTGTGTGGCCCCGGTACGTTCGGTGCTGACTGTGACAACTACTGCCACTGTGACGGCGAGGTTTGTAACTACATGAGCGGCGTCTGTCCGAGTGGAGACTGTCTACCAGGCTGGCAACTTGACAAGTGTGACACGGGTTTGTAGTTACAGTTACAGCTACTTTTATTGTTAAATGTTGTGTCACTTCAGTTGATATTAATGTCCTGTTGCAGAGGTTTTTGCAAAAAGAACGAAAAGTAAATGAATAGCAAACGTATACTAACGGTATTGTTTCAGTGTGTGTATTTGGCAGCTATGGAACAAACTGTAATGGGCGATGCTCAGACAGACACTGCAAGGGCGACAACTCCAGCTGTGCTCGCGTAACGGGGAAGTGTGTTGAGGGCTGTAAGGCAGGATGGAATGGAACTGACTGTACACAGAGTAAGAGCAGACAGAGAATATGCTTAATATGCTTAAACTATGGTAATTAAGAAAAAAGAAATGAGTGTTATTTCTTGAAAATATAGACCTTATTTTGAAGAACGATTTGTTTGTATCTCACTTTCAATTTTTCTATATCCCTATATCCATCATTAGAAGAGAAATATATGTGAAGAACTGCATGCACCTCTGTGAGTAATACATAATCACCGACATCATCAACGTGACGGGGTTGGTTCCCAACGGGGGAACGTGTGGCGATTTAGTGTTACTTGTCATTTATCAAATTGCCGATCGTTCAAACGTGACTATACCGATGTGTCGTCTATGTATTGAATATGTTGATAGATTGCTGTAGCAAGTCGATGACTGCCACAGCACGGATGGAGTCGATAGTCTGGGTGTTCAGTTCTTTTTTTTGTTTATGACAGTTGGTCGTAACGAAATACTTTTTTTTTTACATTAATTATAACAGATGACGTAATGTCATTCTTCACACATGAATCTTGTTATGCATCCCATTTCCTTATTTCAGAATGTGTACATTCCTACGGAGAAGGCTGTGCCCACCTGTGTTCCTCTAGGAGGTGTAGTGGAACCTCTTACTGTAATCACGTGACCGGGCATTGTGAAAATGGCTGCATACCCGGATGGAAGCATATTGATTGTACAGAAGGTCAGTTTGCCCACCATTCACTATTTACCATATTATTGTCACTTATGATTTGCTTGAGTTCATATCTTGGCCAAACATATTTTTTTCCGTCTACAGCCTGTATCCAAGGAGTGGAATATGGCGCTGGTTGTGTTGGTAACTGCAGTGCCCGGATGTGTAAGGAAGGGAATGTCATCTGTCCCCGAGACACAGGCCGATGTGAGTCAGGATGTCAGCCATGGTGGAAAGGAGAAGACTGTGCTACTGGTAAATGGCATCGACATGTGTTATATCTAAGTCGAAGCACAGAATCATAAAATAAATCTAATAAATAAAATAATTGTCGACATACATGTACACTTTGCCCATCTTTGACTGGCGTCCTGGTTAATGGTAGAATTTTTTTAATAATATATAAAGTGAATTTCTGGAATAACTTATGTCTGTAAGCTCTTAGTTCGTTTCTGTATACAGCTTGTATTCTTTTCATTGGCTGCATGTATAACATGGGTGGGTTGTGGAGCTGGTGGCTTGGGTAACTGCAGTGCCCGGATGTGAGAAGGAGGGTCAGGCACCAAAGCCTGTCATAATAATTTTTTTTCCATCTACAGCCTGTGTCCAAGAAGTGGAATATGGCGCTGGTTGTGTTGGAAACTGTAGTGCCCGGATGTGTAAGGGAGGTAATGACACCTGTCCCCGAGACACAGGCCGATGTGAGTCAGGATGTCTGCCAGGTTGGAAAGGAGAAGACTGTACTACTGGTAAACGGCATCCACAAGTGTTATAACAAAGTATATTATGTGCATAAAATCATAATGTAAATTTAACAACAACAACCAAATTGTCGACAAACATAAACATTTTGCCCATCTTTGACTTGGCGAACTGATTAATGGTGGAACATTCTCTCAACAATGTACGAAGTGAATTTCTTGAATAACTATTGTCTGTAAGCTCTTAGATTGTTTCTGTAAACAGCTTGTATTCTTTTCATTGGCAGCATGTATAACATTGGTGGTTTGGGTAACTGCAGTGCCCGGATGTGTGAAGGAGGGTCAGGCACCAGAGCCTGTCATAATATTCTTTTCTTCATCTACAGCCTGTGTCCAAGGTGTGGAATATGGAGCAGCATGTGTTGGAAACTGTAGTGCCCGGATGTGTGAGGGAGGAAATGACACCTGTCCCCGAGACACAGGCCGATGTGTGTCAGGATGTCAGCCAGGGTGGAAGGGCGAAGATTGCACTCAAGGTAAGAAACATTGGATAGTCAAAATTCCATTTAATGCATGTGTATATATTTATTTACAAAAATGGGCTGGTAAAAGTCAGTATGTAAAACACACGTCCATGAAGACAGTATACGATATATAATGAGCCGTAAGTATAATATAACATAACAAATATAGTGGCATATCCTCCCGAAACACATGACACATGTCTTGATCATTTTTTTGACAAGCGCCAACACAAACAAATTTGGTTATATTCAAGACTTTTGCGTTTTCCTAACACAATGGTTTCATTAGGTTAAGATCGCATTACTTTTTTTATAATGTTGTTCAGGCCACAGCTGGCAATTTTTCTGAGGTGCCATCATTTAATTTTGCACTGGAGAGATTCTACTCGTCGGATGTGGAATCCCGAATCATCTGCATCATGTTCCTTGTTTTGTTATGATCAACACGTGTTTTCACCAAGTCGAATAGGTGATTGACTTTCGTTTTTGCGTCGGTCGGGATGCCGGTTTAGAACATGTCGCCATTACATAGGTGGATTTCTTTTATTTTTGTCAACGACAGCCTGTGTCCAAGGCGTGGAATATGGAACTAACTGTGTTGGTAACTGCAGTGCCCGGATGTGTGAGGGAGGAATCGTCACCTGTCCCTTGGATACAGGCCGGTGTGAGTCAGGATGTCAGTCAGGGTGGAAGGGGGGAGACTGCATTACAGGTAAATCGCATGTGAAATGAATAATCATAAACATAATGCATGTTTTTAGAATAACTGATATCTTCTGATTAAACCCAGAGACTGTGACGTTTGTCACGTGGGCACTTAACTATGGAATACTGTAAGGGACATTCTCATTTCATTTTCATTTCATTTTCTCGCGATCTCGCGTTCTCGCGTTTTAGACACTGTCCGTGCGCATGCGTAATATCATAAGGTCAAGGCCCATGCGCACGTTAGTAATCCTTTGGTCATGCTTCTTTCATGCTCTTCATTCTCCAAGTAGCATTTCGCAAACTTATGACGAGCTTGGAAATGCTATGTAATTTACATACACAAAGTCTGAGTCATCTCCCGTTGTTACAGTTTCCTATGTACTTTATAATAAAACCCTCAACATGCTCAATATATTTTACAAAAGAAATTGTGTGCATGAAGGTCCAATGATAGTGAAAATATTAATGTGTCTGAAAGCTGGAAACAAAACTATTACCGTCAGTGAGTGAGTAATATTGCTTAAAGTCGCATCAGCAGTTCTACAGTTACAGAAATAATCACAAGCCAGTGAGTTTCTCCATGAGGCAATTTTATACACGGCTAGCATATTCATGAAAGGCAAAATTCTCATTGACCAATTTGTAATACAAAATTAACTTTCATATTTTCATATTGTAACCGGGGATTGTGATGGAAAATACAATTTCAAACATAGACTACGGGTGTGAGTGTTTATTGCCAGAGTAGATAATGACATCCTTTAATGTAAAAAACAATAACATTATAAAGACAATACTGCATAGGTTTCATTCATTCGTTTCATATAAATATACGTCTATATTCTGAACATGAACATGAACTTACTAATCAATGATATACAAAATCATTATATTAACCCTATAATAAACAAACAATTCATCAAGGGCGATAACTCGATCCCGACATCACTCATAAGATACAATATAAACCTGGTCCATGTTGTAAAACACACTTAACATTATAAATACAATTACCATTTTCTTGAAACTGCTGTATTTATTCAGTAACTCACATATATTTGGCACGATACACTATTTACAATTCATATTTCGAGACACGACAAACATGTAAATTACCCATACCCAGTCGGTGACACTGGGATGTTTATCGTCTTCATGCAACCGCCAATTCTTCGAAAATATGATTCTAAATAGAGCAACCTGACGGTCCATTCCCTCTCACAATTAACGTCATCAAACTCTCTGCGATATTAAATTACATGATCACAATCGAATCATCAGAAATGAGGTCATGATTAATCGTATAATACACCCCGCTTCGTTCTTCAATGATTTTAGCGATTAAACGTGTAGTCATCTATAGAGTAAGTGAGAGAGTTGGGTTTAACACCGCTTTAAACAGTATTCCAGTTACATCACATCGTGTCAGCTTAATATGAGAGGAAAGCCCGAAGTGATGCAGGTCTCAGACGTTTACCTCTTCGATGAAGCCCACGAGAACGGCGAACCGGGATTCGAACCAACAATCATAGGTTCCGGGCGTGCCCAACTGATGCAACTCTGCACAGAGAATCGCGGCGCCTCAAACGACTGGGCCACCCTAACGAGTGTTGATATATTTGATGTCAGACCGCCGTCATATAGCTGGAATATTGCTGAGTGCGGCGTTAACAACAAACAAACAAACAAAATCTTTCTGAAAAATACCTTTAGGCATCCATGTTGGTTATTTGACTGTTAGTTGTTAGACAATATTTGTCAAATTCAGTCAGTTCACAGGCAAGAAACGGAGAGTGTTCTTGACTTTATTATGTTACCAGTCTACATAAAATTTCTGTATAATCAAAAGACTTGGAACATTTGCATTCTGACATTGTCAAAAGTCACGTGATTTTGAGCAGCCATTTTGAAATAAACTTCATTAATTTGCAAAGCAGACATTTCTATGAACGTTGTGGTTCATCCCGTCGTTTTGATGTTAAAAGACACGAGCGTGAGATTTTATTCATCATCCAACATCATTCTTCCAACTTTTTCAGTTTGCAGAGAGTAATAAGATGTTGAATACAATGGTTCGTGCGCACCTCAGTTCACGCCGCTGCACGCGAGTTTACCGTGAGTGAGTGAGTTTGGTTTTTACGCCGCTTTTAGCAATGTTCCACCAATATCACGGCGGGGGACACTAGAAATGGGCTTCAAACATTGTACCCATGTCGGGAATCGAAACCGGGTCTTCGGCGTGACGTGCGAATGCTTTAACCACTCGGCTACCCGACCGCCCCGAGTTTACCGTGACGAATTACCTTACAAAATAGTTACATTTAACTGTATAGACAATTAGCACAAAAACACGAGAACGCGAGATCGCGACACTTGACCAATGTCGCAATCTCGCGTTCTCGTGTTTTTGTGCTAATTGCCTATACAGTTATATGTAACTATTTTCAAAAACACGAGAACGCGAGAACGCGAGATCGCGACACTTGACCAATGTCGCAATCTCCTTTCTCGCGTTCTCGTGTTTTTGTGCTAATTGCCTATACAGTTATATGTAACTATTTTCAAAAACACGAGAACGCGAGATCGCGACACTTGACCAATGTCGCAATCTCGCGTTCTCGCGTTCTCGTGTTTTTGTGCTAATTGCCTATACAGTTATATGTAACTATTTTCATAAACACGAGAACACGAGAACGCGAGAACGCGAGATCGCGACACTTGACCAATGTCGCAATCTCGCGTTCTCGCGTTCTCGTGTTTTTGTGCTAATTGCCTATACAGTTATATGTAACTATTTTCAAAAACACGAGAAAGCGAGAACGCGAGAACGCGAGATTGCGACATTGGTCAAGTGTCGCGATCTCGCGTTCTCGTGTTTTTGTTCCTGTTTGCCTGTACAGTCATCTTGTGGCTCAGTCGTCTGAGTTGTCGCAATTCGTTGTGTAGAGTTGCGTCCCTTGGATGTGCCAGAAACCTACGGGCCGGGCCAAGGCGGGTCAAAGTGTTACTGGCTAATTACTTCATTATCGGCGACCATACCTACATATAATTGATGCAACATACAGCCATGACATTAATGAACAATCACCAAACAAAAAAGTGCACCATAAATAAGTAATTCGGAGTAAATCACTTGAAAACCAGAAAGTGGAGCTGTGTGTTAGCGTCGCTGATCTTGGTAACATGTAAAAGAGCAATCGTTAAACGAAATAAAATTTGAAACGTATCAAATACTTCTAGCTATCGTGATACAAATTTCCATCTGTGAGCATAGCGTTTATATTTATAGGAACGTACTATATATAAGTAAATACCACTTTATGATGTCACTGATCGTCGTATTTAAAGCAGACACGTTGCTTAAAGTAGACCTCTTCTCCCTATACTCTCAACAGTCACACAAGTGTTCGGTCCGACTTGGCCCGGGCTGTCAAAATCAACTTTAAACTCACATATGTATCATCAAATGGATTCACATCTATAAACTAGTATAATATCTACCTAAATACCACTTTATAGTGTCTCAGATCGCTGTACTTAAAGAAAACAAGGGGCTCAAAGTGAAGCCCTTTTCCCTCTACATTCTCAACATAGTCTCTATCAGAAGTGTTTGGCTTGTGTTGGGTCCGACTTGGCCCGGGCGGTCAAAATCAACTTTAAACATAAATATCTATCTTCATATGTGTTTACATCTATAGATTAGTGTTATATCTACCTATATACCGCTTTATAATGTCACGGTACATCGTATTTAAAGAAAACAAGGGGCTCAAAGTGAAGCATGTTTACTGTGTTTTCTTAAGAAAATCTATGTCAGAAGTGTTCGGTCCGACCTGGCCCGGGCTGTCAAAATCAACTTAAACCTCACAGATGTATCTTCAAATGTGTTTACATCTATAGACTAGTGTTATATCTAAGTGAAGCCCGTTTCCCTCTACATTCTCAACATAGTCTCTATCAGAAGTGTTTTGCTTGTGTTGGGTCCGACTTGGCCCGGATAATAGGAGCATTAAGCAGGGTTGAGGGAGAGGTTTATCCTGAAATCCAAAGTGTCTCACCTTACCTTCTCCAAGCGTTACCCTGTAAGTATGATCCTTGAAAAAAAACACGACGGAATAGGTAAAAGCAAAGGATTTTCCGACCAGACACAAACCATGAAAAAAGGGCTTCACTTTAACGAGTATACTTCACTCCAACACATTTGGTGATACAAGTAGGTAGATATAACACTAATCTATATATGTAAACACACTTGAAGATACATCTGTGTGTTTATAGTTGATTTTGACCGCCCGGGCCAAGTCGGATCCAACACAAGCCAAACACTTCTGATAGAGATAATGTAGAGGGAAAATGGCTTCACTTTTGAGCACCTTGTTTGCTAGTGCAATATGAGACACTAAAGTGTAATATAGGTAGATATAATATTAGTCTATAGATGTTAAGTATGTGTTGTAACTTTAGAAGCGCTTTGACAGTTATTAACACGTGTCGTGTCAGTCCTATGACATCCGCGAATATCCACTTGAGGAAACATCCTGTGTTGGTTAAACACGAATTAGTGCCAAACACGTTAATTAATGAAAGAAGAGTAGTCAAAACACTGTCATTTCGAATTCCTGACCAGGACATCACACCCCTGAACGTAAAGGTCGGTGAGAAACCTTCTCATCAAAGTAAAGACACAGTCAAGACACTGACTTTTCGGTATGTAGCTATAATTATCATTTTATTACATTGCTGAAGATGCATTTTGATACAAACTCAATTACATGAGCAAAACTATACGTTTCTGGACATTTGAGATCTGCCTATTATTCTGCAATCCATTTTTAGTATTACCCGCTGGCCCGGCCCGCCCCGACTTTTCTTGGCCCGACCTTTAGGCAGTCCCAATGGTAGGTTTCCTCCCATTTTAAAGGGGCACTGATCTACAGCAATGCCCCGAGACTGGTTGTTGTCTTTGTTATTGTTTTCCCCCGTGAGTATCCGGATGATATAGCAGATATCAAGACTAATTCGCGACCTATGCTGCGCCATTCGTAAGCGCATGTATCGCTTTTATTAATAGTATTTCATTGTGGGTATATTGTTTAGACAAAATGTATAAAGTTTCACGAAGGCAATTTTTGCAACGCCTAAATATTCAGTTATTTTACAAATTGACTGAAAATCGGTCAATTTATGTTATTGTTATTACGAATTCCAAACACTTTTATGTTTTAATTTCATCACCCAGTGATTGAAAATGATAGGATTAAATTAAAGAAAATGAAATTCAAAGTATGTTTCTATAGTTTGGGCTTCTAATACTAGCGGGGCGGTCGGGTAGCCTAGTGGATATTGCTGAAATAGTGCTAAAAGCGGGGTAAAATCAAACACACTCACTCACTCTAATACTAGGATAAATAGTCTATTTTTAAGCCCTTTTGAACCTCTTAAAAGTTGTTAGTCAATCTGGACTTGGATTCAGTCAATTTCTATATTACTGATATATTTAGACATTTTATAAATTGCCTGAGCGAATCACATTTTACACATTGAGTGTAACATACATGTATACACACCTACAGGTACAAGAGGAACAAAAATGATTTGTCCAATGCAACAGCAAATGAATGAAAACAAAATGCAAATATCATAATAACGACCCACCGAAGTTTTATGTATACATTTGGACAGTTTCCTTGTTCGAGGAATGTATCCGTGAACATTCACAAATAGGAACAATATCCCATACGTCTGCAGCTGTGCAAATAAATTTATTCGACTTCACATGGCTCTGTTACATTCAAATGTTTTAAAATATATACATATAGCGTTTCTGGATATTATAACCCGTGTTCGTTTCTCAACTGATCACAAAGTTTGTTTCAGATGTTTCACAAAGGTGTCTAGTCTCATCGGTCAGCACGTGTGACAATTATGTTCATGATGTCCATGGTGCTTTATAAATATCCATGGAGTTAGAAAGCAATGAACAATCAATAAACGTATTATCGGCTAACCCTTTGAACCAAGTATGTTGTTTTTACATCGGCACTTCACGCCATGATATGAGTGTATTCCGTCTGCTTTAGTAAACCTACACATGTAAACACTTACAAATCCACTGTGCAAGATAACAGTGATTAATCAATGAACGTATTTTCTGTGGAACTTTTGATGGCGAGGAATGATCCGTTTACAAAAAAGTAAATGAACTGATCACTCCTCTTGCTGGGCTGCGACGTGAATATTACATAACATACATTTCACCTCACTTCAAACCTGGATTCAGATGAAATAATTACCCCAGACACAAGACACAACAGCCAAATGGGAACCGTTGTCAGGTAATCTGAGTAGTGCTACCACTAACTATACCTGTAATAGGTTCATTAACTGAGCAAAGACACAGGGTTATGCCAGAAAACGTGGATAACAACAAGAGATAGCAATCGTATTATCCGCGCAATCCCAAATCCGAAAATGCTTTCACTGCTGGGATACCATTTTTTAAACTATAAAAATAAACTGACGGCCAAAAGAAACGTTACCAACGATATTTCTATGATAAAATATGACCAACACAAATTGAAGCAGCAATAACAATTAACACGTCCCATTTTAATTCTGGAAACCCTAAACGCCAGAAACTCTACGGTCTTTTCCCAGTGTCGGTCAAAGGTATTTACAAAAATAAGCATGCTGTTTTCATGGGAACATACTAAGGAAGAAAAAATGAAAAAATAAAGAGTTCAAAAACTCAATATTTACACCATCTCGCCCATGGGCCAATTATTGTATTGTAGAAATTCATCATTCAGAACCGTAAAATTGCTAATTCAACAACAAAGTCCTTGACCTCCAACAGGGACATTTCTTGACACGGGGTCATTCGTCTAGTATTCGATCAACAACATTGGTTACAACTTTAAGGTGACGACGGCCCAGACCGTTCAAAACGGGATGTGACCTCCATGAGCGGCAATGCATCTTCGAATGCGGCGTCGAACTGAGTAGACAAGCGTCCTCACATCGACCGCAGGTATCCGATTCCATTCCTCACGGAGGGCAACGATCAACACTTGTCTCGTGAAGGGAGGATGTTGACGTTTCCGAAGACGACGACCCAGCTGGTCCGAGATGTTCTGTGGGTGACAGATCTGGTGATCGAGCTGGCCACGGCAGGACAGTCACGCTGTTGGCGTTGAGGAAGTCTCTAGTAATACGGGCTTTATGGGGTGTGGCGTTATCTTGTTGGAACACCGTCCGTTGTTGACGCTGGATGAAAGGAAGAACCACTGGCCGTACGATATTGTCAATGTAGCGTTGTGCTGTCAGATTGCCTTCGATGATGAGAAGTTCCGTCTTCTCGTCCCTGCAAAAGCCGCCCCAGACCATCACACTTCCGCCCCCGTAAGGTTCCACCTCCTGGACACAACAAGGAGCCGTACGTTCACCACGTCGTCGATAAACTCGCGTCCGCCCATCAGGTTTGAAGAGTTGCAACCTGCTCTCGTCACTTAACAGCACTCGCCGCCAATCCCTTTGTTGCCATCGCTGAGTTTGCCTGCACCACGTCAATCTGGCACGTCGATGTTGACGGGTCAAGGTCATGCCCTTGAAAGGGCGATAAACCCGGAGACAATAATGTCGTAGTCGTCTGGTCACTGTTTGTCTGCTGACCGGATGTCCTAAGCTGTTGGCAGCTGATGACGTCACAGTAAGAAATCTGTTCCTCGGATGAAGTACCCGTAAAAAGCGGTCACCCTGCGGGGTCATGACCTTTGGTCTGCCACTCCGTGGTCTGTCTGCGGTTCTGCCAGTCTGTCGGAGACGTGCGACCAGTCTGGAGCAGTTTATGTTAATGGCAACCGCTCTCTGTGTCGCTCCAGCATACATATGGCTCTCTCCCTCTGGACAGCGGTGGGGCGGTCGGGTAGCCTAGTGGTTGAAGCGTTCGCTCGTCACGCCGAAGACCCGGGTTCGATTCCCGACATGGGTACAATGTGTGAAGCCCATTTCTGGTGTCCCCCGCCGTGATATTGCTGGAATATTGCAAAAAGCGGCGTAAAACCATACACACCCACTCACTCACTCTGGACAGCGGTCAGTCTTGGCATGTTCGTTGGTGTTAATCATCGCAACCATTGATAGGGAACAGATCCGTGCGTAATTTATACCCGTGATTGCACGATAATCTGGGAAAGAATGTTTTATAAAAATGCTGAAAAACACCAATATTTCCCCAAATCCGTAAAGCACGTGTAAAGAACGACAGAAAACATGAAGGCTGTATTCGTGAAATGTGTTCTTTACTGTTTTTGAACAGGTTGGCATCTTTGTTTTAAAGTGACAAATCAGTTAATGTTGGTAACGTTTCTTTTGGCCCTCAGTTTATAACCATCTGGGGTATTTCCAAATAACGACATCCGATGATCTTCCATCGTTGTTTTTGTCCGTTTGTTTAGGCTGACGAAATTAATTAACATGCGCCCTGTGTCTGAAATTCAGAGATTACAGGTAACCAATCAGTGTTCTTGAACACAGTAGTCCAGTCTCTTGTCACACTCAGTTGCGTCAGCGAGCAAATCGGCAGATAGTGAACCCCAGCTGGCAGTGTTAGACAGCCGAGAAGAAGATTAGTGCCCCTTTAAACCTACAAGCCGGGATATAACTGAAATATAAATACTGTTCAAAGCAGTGTTAAGCCAAACTCACTCACTTATTCAGAGCCATGCCGGTCCACCAGGCTTGATATTGGGGGTACTTTTCCAGTATAAGCATGCCTGTCATTTGCATGTTATGGCCGCAATAAATTAATAGTTACAGTTTGATTGATTTTTTAAAAACATGGGAGACAGGAGTCATTTAAATTTAACGTTTTATTTTGTTCTTATCGACCTACTTTAGGCATATGTGTACAATTGCTGTCGACGGATGCGATTCACATGCATCATGTGTGTTCAGTAGGGCTACGTGTACGGAGTATTGTATCAGGTAAAGAAAGTAGAAACACTCATATTAACGATACTTCTATTTCTAGGAATTTGAGGGCATTAAAATAATGTAAGGCAGGATGTTTTGTTGTCAGGCGGGAGCGGATGAACATCAATTTATTAAAGTAGCGAATATGGTATCGTATAAAAACAAAACAAAAAAACCATCGGACAATATAATTTTATCCGAATGCTACAAATTGGTCTGTGAGAATTTTCTTTTAATGAATATTCTAGCCGTGTATAAATTTGCCTCATTGAGAAACTCACTGGCTTGTGATTATTTCTGTAACTCACAGTGTAGCCGCGAATAGCTGCAATACTGCTGATGCGGCTTTAAGCAATATTACTCACTCACTCACTGACGGTGATAGTTAATGTTTTCACCATCATTGGAGATTCATGCACACAATTTCTTTTGTAAATTATATTGAGCATGTTGAGGGTTTTATTATAAAGTACATAGGAAACTGTAACAACGGGAGATGACTCAGACTTTGTGTATGTAAATTACATAGCATTTCCAAGCTCAAGTCATAAGTTTGCTAAATGCTACTTGGAGAATGAAGAGCATGAAATGAAGCATGACCAAAGGATTACTAACGTGCGCATGGGCCTTGACCTTATGATATTACGCATGCGCACGGACAGTGTCTAAAACGCGAGAACACGAGAACGCGAGATCGCGAGAAAATGAAATGAAAATGAAATTTCATACTTAACCGACGTTGGTGAACACAATTTTCCATGAGGTCATTTTTGGAATGACGCAAAAGCAACCACCTCGACTTTACGCGAACACGATTCCGATAAGAGGCACCTGTTCGGTCATTTCTTCGACAGAAACAAATATACATACATATGTACTCCCAATCCAGTGACTGACATCAAGGTCATTGGGATACGATGACATGCATCAAGCAAGCGAGCGAACCCGTTAATAACAAGACGAGCACAGTCGCCTTTTACGGCAAGCATGGGTTGTTGAAGCCTGTATCCGAGGTATGGAATACGGAGTTGGGTGTCTCAAACTCTGCAGTGCCAGGATGTGCCAGGGAGGGACGAAAACCTGTACCCGGGAAACAGGAGAGTGTACAGACGGATGTCGGGAAGGGTGGAAGGTGGGAGAGGCATGAAAAAGTATCTTACTCCGCCTAATTGTTTGTCTTTAGAATTACTACATATACCATTTTGAATATGTCCATAGAAGCATGGAGGCCCACTGCACACCTGATTGTTCTTTGTTAACAGAAATCCACCTGAGTAACAGGTGATTCCCACTGCAAACATTTATTCACCTAAAAAAGGACACATTGCAGTTGGTTCTTGGTAGAGAGATTTCATTTCAGAGTGTATATTCAATAAAATTCAAATATAGTCCTGTTATCTCCTACTACGGAATCTATTGAGAACTGAGATGAAATTATATTATTTAGCTATCTAAGTACCATAAATTGCCCAAGCAATTATGCATTGTATATATGTATCCTAGCGTTATATCAACAAACTCACAAACTCAATGCTATATAGCCAATATACACATGCACAAAAGTTAAGCGCCACCATATTCATAGTCTCTTGATTTCACGTGTGGGAATCAGAAATACGAAATATGATGATGTTTGACTGAATTAGTCTTCCATAGTTTCACGAACCCAAATTTGTCCAGATACCACAAGAAAGGCGTGCTTTACGTGTTGCTATAAATAGTGAAATTCAAGTTTCAGGCACGTAGTTGCATTTTGCTCCTGTGTGAGATTCCCCTTCCAATAGAGGTTGAAAATCAGCCATGCTGAGGAGAAAGTTAACGAACGGTGAAAGATGGCACGTGAAAGGCATGAAAAATGCTGACATGTCATGCAGGGCCATTGCAAGACAAATGGGTCGTCATCACAGTTTTATCACTCGTTTGATTGTCAAACATGGCCAAATCAATGATGTCAATGATAGGCATAGCTCTGGTACAGAGAGGATAGACGTCTTTTCAGGATAGTCAGACGAAATCCATTTGCCACTTCAACAGATTTAAAACTGCAGTGGATTACCCACTCTCGACGATGACCGTAAGGCATCGCCTCAGAGCGGCTGGTTATAACGCCAGAAGACAAGTAAAACGTCCTCAACTGACTGGGAGGCACATGCGGAATCGTCTGATATGGAGTCGTGTCCGTAGTCGATGGAACTTGGCCAACTGGAGAAGGATCCATTAGTCTGACGAGTGTCGAATGCTGCTACGAACAGTTGATGGTCGAATACGTGTTTTGAGGCAACGTAACACTCATTTTGCACCAAGGAACATCCAGAAGACCTCAGCATGTGGCGGGGGTCTGTCATGATATGGGGTTGTGTTTCCTTCGGCTGCAAACTTCCGCTGGTGACAATTCGTGGAAAACTAAATGGCCAACAATACCAAGATGCCGTTCTTCGTCCAGTGGTATACGCAGTCCCTCATTTTGACAGCCATCATCTTCAGACAAGACGTGTTTACATGGACGACAATGCTAGACCCCACAGATCATGGGCAGTTTTGGCTTATTTGCGTCAAGAAGCTATTGCCACTCTTCCTTGGCCGGCTTGTAGTCAGGATCTTAAGCCGATTTATCATCTCTCGGACATTCTTGGCCGGAAAATCAGACATCGTGATCCCCCAGTTCAAAACGACTTGTCATGAGTATGATCATGAGGCGTTGGGTTGAAGCTATGGCCAATGTCCGTGGATCATACACACGTTACTGACGTTTCTGTCTTGCAATAGACTCAGCACTCCCTATGGTGTCTATGTGACACCTGATATGGTCTGCTGATATCATGACAGTTACATGACAAAACAAGCTTTTCAATGTTTTCTAATCCTTCAATTTCTGGTCTTCGGTAACATTCCTTTCTGCTCATATTCTTTTGGAACACAAAATAAACTTACATTGGGACAACTTTTGCATCACATGAGGTTTACATATACGGCTTATAACAATCAAACAATTCGTTATGATAGTCATCATTGAGTGCCCAAAGTAACAGCTCACAAATATGGTGGGTGGCGCTTAACTTTTGTGCATGTTTATATTTTGTAACATTTGGATTAGGTTATAAGGTCAGTTTGATAACTCGTCAGTATGACATGTTTATCTCTACATCAAAATATGCCCCTTTCTTTTATAACCAATATTGTTTCCTGCGGAAAAAAATCATTCCTTGTTATTTCAGGTTTATGTTTATATCCCCTGCATTCGGTTACTCGGGGGAATCACGGGCTAGACATATGCAGGGATTACTTTTGAGAGAAAGTGGTTTATGTTTTACAGATAATATGTGATACTGTGATGTCTGTATGACACCAAGTATAAATGTAGCATGTCCGTAATTCTGTTCTAAGCACAATACATCAAGCAACTGAAGCAGGATACCCTAACACGAAGACCCAATGTGTATGTGTTTCAGTGTGTAGTTCTGGTACATTTGGTGCCAACTGTACTGAAAAATGTGGACAGTGTCGTGACTCCAAGAACTGTCACCATGTGAACGGTGCCTGCCCGAGTGGATGCACTGACGGATGGACTGAATACACCTGCACACAAAGTAACACACATTAATACATCAAGTATATTCGTCTCACACGTTAATACATGTACGTGTGGGTACACTGTTGCATCTGTTCAAATTAACGTAATCATCTCTTCTTTCTTAAAGCGTTATTTTCTTAATAGAGAACATAATTAAACATTTCAGTCTTATTTCTGGTCGTAATTTTAGGTTGCAACAGAAAGTTTATCCACGGTATTTACATTAACTCCAAAAATTCGGAAAACGAACCAAATTGTGAATTCAGAATATAGAACTATTATTTCCCAGTCATCTGTTTCCAAGGAAAGTTTTATTGTATTAATATTAATACAATGCCAATCCTGGTATGTGTATAGAATGCAGTTTTGGGAGTAATTCTATTACAATAAGTAAATTGCAACGGTTCAACACAATGTCATACTTATCCGCTATTGTCAACAACTCATAAACAAAGCTTTATCAGTGAATTACATGGCTTATTGACTTGTCTTTCCATGTGTTTTGGGCAGGATACGCTCACTTTTTCGAAAAAACACGCCATGATCACTGTTTGATACTGATTCATAATTATATGCTTATGCTAAATTCGTAATCGTAAAATAATTACTGCTCTTGGAATTTATTCCTTGTGATTATTGTGTGAGTGAGTTGAGTTTGACAGTGCTTGTAACATTAATCAAGTCATATATGGCGTGTCAGAATACTGTGAGAGGAAAGGGAAGTAAGCGGACGTCAAACGCCGATACAGCGTCACAGCACAATTGCTTTCCTGCACCCATAGAGTCAATGTACTACAATTTTCGTAATATTTGTAACTAGTTACATTAAGTTATTCAAAGATGCTAATTTAGCTTATACCGTAATGATGGGGAAGTGAGTGCATGACAGAGGTCGGTCAAACGCCCCTTTGAACAGTACTCCAGGCGTGTCAGCTTATTTGCACGAAAAATCCCAGAAGTAAGGCAGGTGTAAGCCGTCTACCATTTCATAAGCATGGGCATGGTGCTAATCGGGAAGATGGACGCGACTGAGCACAGAGAAATGCAGCACCATAGACGACTGTGCCGCCCGTGTATGAATGTTGCCGCTTTTATATATACATATAGATTTTTTTTCGATATTGACATTATTGACATCATGATCGTGTGCAGCTGGTATGGTGTACATGAAAGCATATATACTTCATCGATGAACCAAAAGGAACTGCTGTGAAAGAGAGCGTGCGTTTTTTTTCCGTTGTTATGTTCGTGGAAGATAATATGAATAATCGCAATGAAAACGAACATACTTTCTTTCGGCACAGTGTCTTATTTTTATATGACATATTTATATTTTTCTGTTCTAGCAATCAGTATGCCTATGCCGAGTAATGCCGGTGCCATTGCGGGTGCCATTGTTGCTGTCCTCGCTGTATTGGCCATCATTGTTGTGGTTGTGGTTGTCTTTAGGTAATGAGCACAACACACGTATCATGCAGTATCTCGGTATGAATGAAGACTAAATGAAGGACTCGCGTGTGTGTTAAATTATAGTAAAAGCGTATGGCAATTACCAATTGTAAATCGTAGTGAATGTTTAGCGACACAAGGATGAAGAAACCTAACCCAGGAATAATTTAGGGCTGGATATGACATAGGTCATGCTTACTGAGGAATACGAAGCGACTGCACAATTCAGAGTAGAGACTACAAGACGATACTGCAAGGTTTGGTTGCCCATGGTTGTATTACTCATCATTGTTATCTGACTTGTGGATGACAGTTGGCAAAAAGCCCACACCAATGACCCACTCAAATTTGAAATTTACGAAAGAGAACTACTTTGTCTTGTTCAAAACTCCATACGTTGCCAAACCAAGCTGAATGTGAGGAAACCCAATGTTGCAAAGGTTGTAGACGTTCACTGATCACTGATCACTGTTCACAAACAGTAAAGAACAAGCCAGATACTATCATGATCACGACGAATCCTGGATTCCTAGTAGTTCATGAATGTGAAATTATATCAAATGATAATTATCTATAGGAACAACTTTCAATGGAATATTATAAAGACCGCGACAGCATATATAAATGTTCTGAACAAAAGATCCAGCCCATAATCCTGCAATGAAAAACCTGTAGTACTGTCTACCTTTTTCAGCTATTACATAAAGGGTGAATTATCATATCAAATTATATAACAATGTTTAGCATACACAACAAATAGAGATCAGGTTTCATAAAACTGCATTTTTAGAAAATTACTATGTGATTGTGTGCAACCAAAAATATAACAATTTGGTTTCTTTGATCAGAAGGCGGAAGAGTCACCCGAAGCGGTCTGATGATCACACAGACATGTTCAAAATACACAAAGGTTGGTGGCAGGGACAACAGTTGGCCTGAAGAATTGTTGAATTTCATATAATGAAAATTGGATCATTTAGAAATGATGTACTTAACATGTACCAGTTTCTTGACCAGGTCTGAAAGACAAACAAACCATGATTTCATACCTGTATAGATATGCATGTATCAATATATACTGTATATTCATGCAAAGTTCCCTACATGTATCTGTTTTTCACATGATAGGCCACATATCTGACAAAGGACTTGAAAACTCAGCGCATAAAGGTGTAGTGGAAGAGGACGAGGACGATTTAAAGGAGGACCAGAATATGGAGGACCACAGTGCCACGTACTACAACATAGCGAGTGCTCCTGCATTGACGGTGGTGTCTGTAGATCAGCTGGGGGAGCGGATCAAGGAACTGCAGGTGCCCGTCGGGGGATTCCAGGCCGAGTTTCAGGTCAGCTGGATCAACATTATTGTATAAAACCGACACATATATACATTAAGGGATGTGTACATCAATTTATATTCATTTCTTGAATAATGATAAAATACGAGGGCTGGTCGAAAAGTTCTAAGCCTGACTAACTTTTAACTATGGGCCATAAGAAACTGAAACCGTTTGTGTATTAGTGACAGCCAGTTGAACGTGATAGGGGTCTATATGGACACATCAATGGAGTACCGAGGAGTCATCATTTTGTTTTACTTTAGAGAAAAGTATTCCCCAAGAAATGCATGACCCCATGTCACAAGTTTATGGGGATAAGTGTACTAGCTATTCCACTGTTGGGTAGCTATGTGTAAAGCTAGGTCTGGACGTCCGCAACTTCCATCAATGAAGATTCAACCAAAGAGATAGCAAATGTGTGATCCTTGTTGATTATTTTGAAAGTCAAAAGATAACCAGTGCCTCCTGTGCAGATTTAATTCATTCCCTAGGAGATTGTATCAAAGAAAAGCGGCAAGGAATGTGGACTGCTGGAGTTATACCACTTCATGACAATGCGTCTTCTCACACCTCTCGCTTGATGTGCAACAATATGGGTTCGAGGAGCTTCCTCATCCTCCAGACTCGCCAGACCTTGCACCAAGTGATTTCCATCTGTTTCCTAAACTGAAAGAACACCTTCGTGGAAAGCTGTCTGAACAGGTTTTTCAGGGTTGCTTCAAAAAACTTCTTTCTGACTGGAACTGAAATGCTGCACTCTCGATAAGAGAAGTGTATTGAAACGCAGTGCTATTTCAGAAATATAAACACCTTCACAATTTTTGATTTTCTTTGTTAGACTGAGAACCTTGTGACAAGCCCTCATATCTAAAAGCATAGATGTGAAGCATATTTTGCAGAAATGACATTCAGTTGCCATCTAACACAATGAAATGTATTTGCATGACGATCGCATTCTGTTTCTTGTTAGTAGTTTTATCAACTGTATGATGTCTTCTAGCATGTGGTCCGGGCTATTTGTACACACATATATATGGCTTATCAACCATCCTGTATCGATTTCAAGGGGATTGGATGTAATAACCATATGTTCCTTCATTTTTCGCAGAAGCTGTCCACCACCTTCACCCGACCTTACAAAAACTCCCAGCTGGAGGAAAACAAGGGCAAGAACAAATACATAAGTTATTACCCATGTGAGTGTCTCAGAGTGTCAAGAATAAATAGAGGTGACATTGTAATATTGGGCTTTTCATGTGATAATAGCACTCATGATAGTGTGTGATATGTGTCATTACACCTTTCTCAATATGAGCATAGGCATCGAATCAACAAAGATCCATGTTTGTATGTATATTCTGTATGTATTAGATGTATGGTTTTGACTGTGTTATAAAATCAGCTGAACCTTTTCCATCTTTATAAAACAATGGCTGCTAAAAGCAGAGTCGATTGTATAATCCTGACTATATCATCAGTATGTGTGTGTATGAATACTTATCAAATAGTTACAATTACAATTCATATTATAAATATCAAATGTTGATTTCGAAAAGTATACTGAATTTCTAACGTTCTCAAAGAATGTGCTTTTCCTCTTCTACCTATGGCTTCTTTTATTCTCCGGCGTTGACGTAGTTTTGGATATGAATACAACTAAGATGATGAGGTTTACATTTCATTGTTCTTCATTACAACATGACTTATATACAATTGGTGATACTCAGAGTAAACGTTCTCTTGACTGTCATCCCACTGTGTTATTTAAATATCAGTTCATTTGACCCTAAATCCATGGGCAAGCCTGTCTGAACGCATTCTCATACACGTGTTCATATGTACATTTTAAATTCACTTTTGTATTTCATACAGGCAACAGTGTTGTGTGTTTAGCTCTCCAAATTAAATCTCTGTCCATGCCATACCAGAAACATGTAGTACGCTCAACTAGGTACATTTTGGAAGTTATATGACGTGCATAACCTTTATTCCTATTGTATAGTCCCATACATTACAGATGATGCCACTCGAGTCGTGTTGAAGGAGGTGCCAGACCAGCCTGGTTCCGACTACATCAATGCCAGCTACATCGATGTGAGTAGGATATCATGTTTCTTTCTTGATAATTGTGGATTTGTAAAATTGTCATTACTGTCAAAATTCTTACTATAGTGTCAGTACTACATGTACATGTATGTATCTGTTAAAAGACCTGCGAACATCCGTAATAGAATAGTTCTTCACCAACACATGTTTGCCGTAAAATGCGACTATGCTTGTCGTAAGAGGCGACCAACCGGATCGGGTGGTCAGGTTCGCTGACTTGGTTGATGCATGTTATTGTATCCCAATTGAGCGGATCGATGCTCATGATATCAATAACTGGATTGTATGGTTCAGACTCGATTATTTATAGACCGCCGTCACACAGCTGGAATATTGCTGAATGCCTCGTTAAACATTAACAAAAATCTGTTAATTCTTTTTTTAATAGGGACATTCTCAACCCAAAGCCTACATAGCAGCACAAGGTACTGTTATTTATATTTATAATCGTGTAGTGGTCTATCCTGGTACTAACACATGTGTAATGGTCTAGCTATCCTGGTACTAACACACGTGTAATGGTCTATCCTGATACTTACACACGTGAAGTGGCCTATCCTGATACTTACACACATGTACTGGTCTATCCGGGATCTTACACACGAGTAGTGGTCTATCCTGGTACTTACACGCGAGTAGTGATCTATCCTGGTACTTACACGCGAGTAGTGGTCTATCCTGGTACTTACACGCGAGTAGTGATCTATCCTGGTACTTACACACGAGTACTGGTCTATCGTGGTACTTACACATGCGTAGTGGTCTATCCTGGTACTTATAGACGAGTAGTGGTCTATCTTGGTACGTACACACGGGTAGTGGTCTATCCTGGTGCTTACACTCTATCTATCCTTTTGGTAATAATGAATCACCTAATCACAAAATAGGCTGAGAGGCTACTGTGAGAAAATTTCGAATACGAACTGTTGCATGTTTACAGCTCTACATGAACCATACCAGAGATACGTATACGAACAAGTGGAACACATATGATTAGCTGACACATTAAAGACAGAGGAATCCGTTTTATTCGATATGAATATGTGAAATTGTCTTAATTCAAAGCCCTCATTCGGCATCAGTGTGGCTAGTAATTTGATTCCTAGGGTTTACTCCAACATAACCACAAAGTCTCACATATCTGTCATCTACAGCTCCAAACAAGAAGACCCTGACTGACTTCTGGAGGATGATCTGGGAACAGAACTGTACACGAATCGTCATGCTGACAAATCTCAAGGAGTTGGGAAGGGTACGTTTCAGAAAACAACCATTTATCATTGAAGGGTAGATGATAAGTCAAACATAATGTCATTATAATGACAAGAACATCATGGTGTTGACTTTCAAGCATTATCATGTCATGATTTTGTAACCTAACTAGCATTATTCATTGTGACAGAGCGTTCAACCAAATTATCTTTTAGCTAGTCTATTTGACACATATGTTATAATTACCATTTGTTACCACGTGCTGCAGCAACCTATGGCTTGCAAGTTGGTTTCCGCTCAAGATCAGTTGCAAACATTTCAGTAAATGCTTTGGGTTTTCAAAACTGAAATACGGACCAGTCAATGGTAATATCAAATAAAGACCATAGAATGACAATATGTCATCTAATCGTAGGTGAAGTGCGAAGCATATTGGTCAGATACATCAGACATGCCTGTGGGAGACTTCATCATATCTGTGACCGACTCCAGAAGGCGGGCTAACTGGGTCGTCAGGGAACTACAGGTTACAGAGACAAAGGTAAGCCATCCATTTTTTTCTGACAAAGATTCAGATAGTAATTACAAACGGATTTAGCTGCAAACATCAATGTTTTCGAACAAGTAACCTCACTAATCGCGGCATCATAGTAAGTCCTGGAACCATTGCCTTGATATAGCACAAAGCTCAGTTTTGCACAATTTCAGACAAACACAAGTCGATGTTTCCACCATTTCCACTTCACAACATGGCCGGATCATGGAACTCCTGAGGAGACGGCCTTGACTGAGTTTCTGTGGCTGGTCAGGACGGCACCAACCACACAGCATGACCCTCTGTTGGTACACTGCAGGTAAAGAAATTGTCTCTGGTTATATCGAAAACAATGTTCCTTATAGTGGTAAGCGCTGTCAAAATCTGATTGGAAAACATAAATTACATTACACTAAATCAGGTATTTTCGTAAACAGGTTTAATGCCATTGACAGACAGTACTCATGCTGTTGCTCTTTAATACAATGTCATTATAATAAGTTTCATATTTCAACTATTGGCGGAACTGATTTCATGGATACTGTATTAATTTGTATGCGAGTAGATACACACTATATTAATTCATTCTTTAGTGCTGGGGTCGGCCGGACAGGGACTTACATCGCCGTGGACTACCTGTTGGACCAGGCACTGGCTGAAGATAGGGTGGATGTATTTGGTTGTGTCTCGAGGATGAGAGACCAGAGGAAGGGCATGATACAGACCAAGGTGGGACACTGTCATCATATATAACGCTTTGCAATGACGGGTATTTTCTGTACAAGTCATGAATCTTATATATGTCAATTACTTACCTTTAACTATTTGCTTTACATTGTAAACATATAAATATGATATATACTAGTCGAATATTACCCAACGCAACCATGCTGGTGTTAAATGGTGACGTCAGTGTCACTGAGAGTGTAATTTCTTATTATCTTGTCACTGGAATTCTCGAATATCTGTCGAAGCATATGCTACAGGACGCAAAAGACATAATATAAGTCATCAGAAAATGACAAATCCCCCGGCCCCTACAGATTCGAAAGAACAAATTATTCTCAATGGAGTTTATGTCCAACTTCTTTCCCCCAAAAAATTATAAAATAAAAATCCGGAAAATTACAAAAATATCAAAAGTCACCACTTCAGTATGTGTCTGGTAGATTTGCCACGTTTCGATCAAATACACTGATTGGTTTTCGAGTTCTGCCCCTGAAAAAATAATGATTACGGACAGACAAACGGACAGACCGACGGACAGACAGACTAGCTGATCGCTATATCCCCCCGCATTATATGGATAATTAGTAGTGATGAGACAAGGTGTACGTGAAAACACATTGAATCTGTTATACGGGTATCCTCAAAGTAATAAAGAACGTTTTATTAACTTTGAAAATCTCTCGACCATTGCTTCATTCTTGCCCGCTTAATTTCATTACCATATTCAACTATTGAATGTTTTATTGCATTAGGAGCAGTACACATGTGTTTATATGGCCCTGTATGAAACACTCGAATTTGGTAATACTGCCATCAGCGTTGAGGACTTCAGAAACAGACGAAATGTGAAAGGAACATTCAGCATGGAGCGAATGACAGTCTCCAAGTTAGTAGAGGTAGGTGCTTAGTTGAAAATCAACCTTGATCAGTTCTATTTGACAACATTTGCACACAGTAACGTAAAAATGAAACCTGGACTTAATAACGCCTACATTGTGACAGCAAAAGCTCAAACAAATGTTCGAATTGTTGTAGACCCTGAACACAGAAAGGAAGGAGCAGTCCCAGGGTGAGTATAGACGGTGGGACAGATTAATTTCATCAGATACACTCAGTAAGTATCTAATAAAAAACTTTCTCGTCTTATGTCAAGTGTTATAAGAACCATATCATTATTATCTATATTAAATTTATTTAATATGTTCATTGATTTTTTTCCATAATCAGACGAAGAAAGACTTATTATGAAATTTTCAGAACTCAGCGTTAAAGGTCGTTTGTGGATAAATGGACGCTCAGACATCCTAGCTGTCAGCTCACGGGTAAAATCATTGTATTTGGTTAAAGACAGATCAATAAAATACCTACAAACGTCATGTTGTTTGAACATGATTCTATTAGCTGAATGAGTCCCCAAGAAAACACATGTAAACGACTGTGGAACGGATTATGCTAGGTAAATGAGGCACCAAGAAAAAACCTGTACACGACAGTGATGTTTGTACTAGATCTTTGTTTGTACTATCTGTTAAACGAGTATTTTAGAAAGTACATGTAAACGACAGTGTATTTTACAACGAGTTGTTTTGTTAAACGAGGTGTCAAGAAAAATGTGACAGGAGCTCAGACATATAAGTATAAAGTTCAAGTTCCTATTCGCAAGCCTTGCACGATTCTTCAATTATGTAGCATGTCAGTCAACTTATTCTTAATTATGTGAAATAAAATGGTACATGTATTTTCATTATCCCCCCTTTAGTCCCACCTGTCTGTGAAAGGCTACCTGCTCACTGAGGCCCCTTCCGTCACCACGGCGTCTCTGTTCTGGAAACTCACAGATGAACAGGAGTCTTCCACTGTCATTGTCCTGCCAGACTCACACCAGGTAGGTCATGTTAATCCAATTGTGACACCCATTTGTGTACATACTCCAATTCCATCGTTACTAGATTTTCAAACTTAACTCATTTTTGTCAGAGTCTGTCCGGTTTTGTGCCATCGACAGGAGACAGCCTTGATCTTGGTCCTGTCAATGTCAGATGCTCCAGAGAGACCACCGTCAGTACAGACATCACACTCTTGAACATCCACAGACAGATGGAGGTAGGTTCACAATTAACTGAGGAACTCTTATTAACATCACACTTATTACCCTGGCTCAGATCAGCTGGAAAACACACAATGATTAGACCATTGGGCTTGCAATGGTAGTGTGAATTAATGATGAAATACAACGTTTGTCTGAAAAAACTAGTATGTAATTGATATGTAACAAAAATATTTTGGTCGACGCCAGTGACTTTATTTGTGCTGTTGTTCAATGCGACCTTAGTGCTGAGGTCATCGTTATTCTCTTACCTTAACATTTGCTTACGACAGCTGTAGCGCTAAGGTGTGTGTGTGTGTGTGTGTGTGTGTGTTTATCTCATTGAGTGGTCCGATGTCAGTAAAATTGTATGCAGATTGGCTGCATATCCTTCCTGGTTTTACTTCAAAGGAAGTCATACAAAATTTCCCGATGGCGATTTTCTTTGACGAAGCACACACCTACCTAATCTCAAGTAGAGGTTATTGAAATTATAACTTTTCGATATTCGTTTACTGAACAGAATTCCCCAACAGCACTTGTGCATGTGTATGTCTTGAACATCCTACCCGAGGAATCCCCCTCCACTTTGTTGGAGCTTCTGGAACAAGTCGACCGCCACACAGGGGAGGTCAACCCCCACACGGTTACTGTCATATACAGGTAAGGGACGTACAACTGTACATGAAGCAAGAAATCGGGCCTAGCATGGAATCCAGAATCCAGAAGCATAACTGATATTTAATAAGGACATTTGCACCCGTCACAAACACGTGCAAAGGCAAGTCAATTGTTTACCTGAAAAAGGAGTACATATGTTACAAAATTCAAAATAAAGACTAGCATGGGACATATTTGTATCACTGATGCGTCAAAATAAGAATTTGGATAAGTCACCAGAAGCGTAAACAGGGGCTGAAATAAACATGGAGTGGTTAAAGTGTGTCACCTCCCAAGTTGTTGTTGCATATGACGCCATCTCACATATAATATGCATTCGCATTGTTTTGTCACAGCGATGGCGGCAGACAGAATGGAGCCATGTTATGCATCCTGAGCAATATTGTCCAAGGTTTGAAGCATGACAAACGAGCTGAGATCTACAACAACATCAGAACCATGACCCACTGTCTGGACAAGGACATCACACAGGTAATACCAACTTGAACCTTTTCTCCCATTATCCGAGCAAAGGCATCCATAACTGCATATTAACATCAGTGTGGATTTATTAGAGATAAAGACATGTTCTGCCAACTAATGCCAACTCTAAATAGTTGTTGGTGAGTCATGAGGTTCCCACTTTTGCGCATTATCAATACTATGTCGTAGTGATTCACAAAAAGACATGGCTATGACACAGTCAGAATCGTACATTGGACTTACGATTGGTAGTTACTTCTTACACTTGCGGAATGGGTTTTGTCTTTTTCAGGTTATTGGCACCCCTAAACACTAAAGTAAGATGTACATGTTAATCTTTCTATGAACCTTTTATCATCCTCTTGTCCATTAAGATTCCAAAGCATATATAATATGGGAGAGTGAGTGAGTATGATTTTACGCCACTTTTAGCAGCAATATCACGGCGGTTATATAATATACTTATAATTCTAATTACTATGCTACAAAAATAGGGGACAGTGGGAATCATGCAGAAATATCGCCTGATATAAATGACATTGAAAGGATATGATCACCACTGCTGAGCAGCCTCCAAACTCGATTCCTTTGATAACGCAAGTGAGTGAGTGAACTTCGATTCGTAAGAAAACATGACATTATACCAACTTCGTTTATCCCAGTGCCAGTGATTCCTACACAACTGCTGAATCAAATGACGTGTAGCAAGTTGTGAGATGATACGTCATGTGTAGGCAGTGTTGGGGCTCTTACACGAGTTGCCTGATGCAACCGATCCCTTATCTGAGTGACAGTTTGCAACCGATTTCTTGATGCCATTGCTCTGGCTAATCTGTCTGAAGTCGGAGTTGCCCTTGGGCGTCCAGAGCGGCGTCGATCATTGAAGTGACATGTTTGTTGGCATAAGGCCCATAATGTTTCGGCAACAATATTATAATGTGTCCGCCTCAAACGTCGCTTTCTTCGTGATTTAATTTGTTTAAAAGTGTGTCTTCTTAACGTTTTGTTGCGCTTATAGCGGTAGCGATATGTAACATCGACAAACGGCCTTCACAGGAGATATCACCTGGATGCCGTCAAGCATTGTTAACCATTAGTTGGTGTGATGCACAGTCTGATTGGTCAGCCTCGTTGATTATCATTCAATTTCCGTAAATCCACAAAAGATTCTAAATTTCGTGTGACTGAACAAACATGCTATTGTTTTACAAGACAAGCCAATGATAATTTTGATTTGGGAACTTTAAAGGACGTTCTCGAGTCTGACATGGGTAATGCCAAACTGGAAGAATTCTTGAATGATGGCAATTTTTCATGATGATTCACTCTTCTGCCAAGTGTATGTTAAGATAAGAAAAATAAACGCTGATTTCTTGAATAACATCTTGATGATATAACAGCGTTGATATCGAAAAAAATATTGATTAAAACCGCAGAATAAAAAACCCTCTAATATTACAATCCGTCCAATTGTATCTTACACACATGAATCCTGAAAACATGTTTTCAACAACCCAAAAAAACAAGCTATTGTTCGTTGATGCTGTTTGGTGCACCTCTCTTCCGAAGGGATAATCCGCATTGAGCGGTCTCATGAAGGTAGTTTGCAAGGAGGCAAGTTGACAAATACGCAAATTACTGTTTGCGCTCCACTGCAGTCACTCTTATCTCACACCAGGGTAGATTTGCAAAAAGAACTGGCCACAAAAGTTGGCAAAGTCTGAGGTCGTATTCAACTGAATTCAGCACAAAGTAGAAACGTACTCAGTCATATTGCAGGATGACAACTCCTCTCGATATCTCTCTTCCTTGGCCACTGTAGATATCGCTGCAATGAAATTGCATCACAATGCTTTGTAGACCTTTGTGACAACATCGGGTACCAACACGTTACAATCAAATGACATCAATAATCTCTCTGCCGCAAAAGCTGGTCAGCTTTACTTTTTTCACACGGGATATTACTTATTACTGTTTACATACTGAAAACTTTGGATAAATGATTCGTTTGACGGCATGTACATTCTCTCCCTCATATCTCGTCAACAAAAATGTAAAAAGAATCTGAAACCATATGCAAAAGAAATATCGATTGTACGATTCTGACTACATTTAATATCACTACTGCGTTCTTTATCCAGTGTATTATATCTCTCATCTAGTTCTTAAATACTCTGATTCAATTCATGACCACGGCTTCACTTCGAGCCGAATTCCAACGGCACAATTCTTACAGGAATAGAAACGGTGCTATGGTCACAATTGACTCCTGCGTATATCACATAAAAACTTGCTCAAATTGAAATAAAGTGAAGAATGGAAATGAAAGTGGCTTGTATATAAATGTATGTAATTTAATGAATAGATCCGGGATAGAATAGGTCTTCAGCAACCCATGCCTGCCGTAAAAGGCGACTATTCTTGTCGTAAAAGGCGACTAACGGGATCGGGTGGTCAGGTCGCTGACTTCGTTAATGAATGTCATCGATTCCAATTGCGTGGATCGATGTTCGTTATATCAATCACTGGATTGTCTGGTCCAGACTCGATTATTTACAGACTGTCGTCATATAGCTGGACAATTGCTGTGTGCGGCGTAAAACAACAAACCAACCAACCAATCTTTTTAGGTGGGTAAAATGGAAGGGAATTGAGAAACTTATGTTTTTTTAACGATATCAGATCATCCATATACCTGAAGCTTGAGTTAAACTGATTGAGCCCCATATTTCACATATTATATGTTATCAATGAAGAAGTCCAGCATTTCTCATATATTTTTTTAGTAAACTTCATAACAAAGTCAAACAACACTTACTGCACACATGTATCTCCGTTCTGTCTTCCAGGATGACATTGCCCTGTGTTACGACGTTGCCACAGCGTACCTGGAATCGCAGAACATTTACGCCAACATGTGATACCCGACCAACCCTGTGTGCTGTATCGATGCTGCAAGGGACATCCATCTCAAAAACGCATCTTGATTCTCACAGTTATTGATCTTAAAATACTATTTGTGTGGTATACGTTTACTTCTTAACCAATGCCGTTATGGATATAATCATTCAATCAGAATTTCAATATAAAATATCAATCAATTCTCGATTGATGAAATGATGTTGTGATGAATTTCATATTAGGAGCTAACCAACACGGCTCCGCCGCTTGTGTAGATGTGTTTACTGTGTGTGATGCTAATATTGTGTCTCGAGCTTACCAACAAGGCTTTGCTGGTGTGTAGATGTATTCACTGTTTGTGTTGCTTGATAGCACAGGTGTCGGAACGTTTTTTTGAATTTATTCACTAATTGGAGCAAAAATATATCTTAATCCAGATACCTTCTACAAAGACATGCCCATATATCATGCATCAAATTGTGCATACGTTCTACAACTGAGGGAAGTTCTGTTACATAATAGTTCTGATATGATTTCTGTTTGTCCAGGGCCACTGCTACATAACAGCTGCAATGACATGCCAGACTATTAGTATGTTACACTTGTGGTTGAACTCTAGAACAAAGAAGGCCTCCGATGGTAATGATATAACGTTCAATTTGCGCTGATCAGAGTTTTTAAGGATTCTACAATGTTTTGTTGCTTTTTCACATTAACGTTCACACGAAATAACTTGCCAATCTCACCACATAACATTATTATATGATTTACCTCATCGGGACCTAGATTTGACGCACATTCGCGAACCACAAGCAAGTCGCTAATAATCTACTGCTTCCAGAACTAGCCACTTTTGCATTTTCTATGTACGATTTACTTTAAACCGATGCCTCTTTTGCCAGCCAGATGAGGATAAAGGATTTTGGGATTCCCTGTGTGCCGGTCGTGGAGGCGCTGCAATTAGTTATGCAGAATTGTGTTCAATAGGAATGTCTGGATCATGTAGTCATGAGTTTGAATCCTAGAATCGCTCGAATTGTCAGCACCACGTGCACACCCTTGGTCGTCATAAAACGCCACAAACTTTCATGACTTCGGACCTCTCTAACATTAAGCTGAAGCTGTAGCATAACTGAAACAATGCTTCATACTTACAGCGTACATACATAACGTACTGATGGGATTAGTCTGATACGTGATTATATATCAATTCCAGCTTTATACTGGGTTCCCAAACTTGATAAGCATATGTCTTCAGATATATGTACTGCCGAGTCCCGCAAAAATGCTAGTCTTTGCCAACTACTACTAACAATACCTCTGACATCTACCATGCAGGCTTAATTAAAAACTGTCATAGAACATAAGAGTCATGTGGCGTAATCATATGTGGTAATTTTGAAAAAAAATACTTGAAGTTATACAATCTCATCCCAAGATTTTGTTTTTACAATTATTAATGGATGTTTTCAATTTGTTAAGAATGAAAGAAACTCTACTCGAACATAACTGGTAGCGTCGCCAGTCGTCCCAGCGACCGTGCACTTAATACCAAATCTGATATTCCAATTTTTCGTAGAATAAGCTTTTTTATTGAAAAGATTTGTATTGTATAAAATTGGATACATATCATGTACATACATGTTTATATTTACTGATAATCGATTATACGGAAGAGAGATCGAGGTTATGTGTTTTAGGATGGTAAATATCCAGTTGTTGGAAGAAATACTATTATGTCCGGAGCCAAGGATCGCTAAATACAATGCGTATTTACCCAAAAAGGATATTTATACGTATCCGCATATCAAATATCAGTCAATTTAAACATACATGTACAAGATCTGGACCCATTCCACAAAGTGATATGAACATGATGGTGACTTTACTATTGTAACATTGACATACCACAGTCGTGAAAAGATACTCTGTTGTTATTTTGATATGTCAACCTCTTGTAGGACTTAAGGCATACAACAGGTGTTCTATTGTTTGCCTTTGGAACCATGGTTATATTACTATAATGAGGTGGGCAAAGATTGGATTACGGTAACGAACATCTGTACATGAAATTACATTGTATTAAAAGAGCTTCATTTGTATCGTAGTATTAAATGTATAAAGTATCAAATAATGAATAAAATATATATTTTATTATGCTATTGTAATATTGATGGGACCTTACCTAAGAAGACAAGTTCAATTTCACAACAACAAAGTATAATGACATATGTTGCTGTTGCAGCTAAAGGACACTCAAACAGTGTGAACTGATGCATACAAAGTATGAAACATACGATCAAATGTTTTGATTTTGATCTTATCTGGCGTGCATTGTAGAATGCGCTGAAAGACATTACATACACGAGTGACTGCATGAATACAAGACTACAATAACATCCTACGCCCTCAAAGTACTATTAATTTAGTAATCATGGTCCATATCATGAAGACAACTCGGCCTTCAATACAAATCATACAAACCGTGATTCACATCACAGAACAAAGCGGTATGCATCTTACCCCGTGAAAAGACTCCCGTTCCTTGACCCTCACCCACGACACCGGTCAGTATGATTGTTTTAAATGACAATTTGCACCGATACGATTCTGATGAGACTAGTCTTTTTGTTTTGTTTGTTTCTTTTTGTTTTGTTTGTTTCTTTGTTGTTTTACGCCGCACTTAGCAATAGTCCAGCTATATGACGGCGGTCTGTATAATAATCGAGTCTGGACCAGACAATCCAGTGATTGACATCATGAGCATCGATCCACATATATCAACCAAGTCAGCGAGCCTGACCACCCGATCCCGTTAGTCGCCTTTTACGACAAGCATAGTCGTCTTTTACGGCAAGTATGGGTTGCTGAAGACCTAATCTACCCCGGAATCTTCACGGGTGATCAGACTAGTCAATTGGCTGTCTGTCAATGTGGACACGCGAATAAATAAATGGCAAGATCAGTCTGAACATACTGACGGATTTAACGATACCGACGGCGGACGTTTTTAAAAAATGAAGTGTGGACCAGACAATTCATTGGTTGACATGAGCATTGATCTACGCAACTGGGATACGATGATATGCATCAACCAAGTCAATGGGCCTGAACACCCTATCCCGTTAGTCACCTCACACGACAAGCATGGTTTGATGAAGACCAATTCGAGGCGGGATCTTCACGGGGTAATAGCATTTGTTTACTATCGAATAGTGAAATGAACAACAGTGTCACACAGGCCATATACTGAATATGTCTAGACATAGGCTAGAAAGTTGCTTTACAGGACAATGGGCTCTCTATCTCCGATATCAACAAATATTGTTGTTGCCGACAGAAATCTATCTTTTCAGATCTTTGTTCCCTGTGGTGTTCGAGGAAACATAAAATTTGTTATCATGATCAAATAGATATGGAGGAAGTACTGGTTCTAATCTCCATATATCGATCTAATGTCTGCTTTCTCAATAAACTAATGACTAACATCCCCAATAATTTAGATAGCGATTTTTCAATCTGTGCATGTCAGCAAGTCATTTGGTAACTATAATGATATATGTATGGGGTGGTACACTCAAACATGATGTGAATACACAATTTCTAAAATTTACTTCATTGGGCGTATTAACGTCTGAAACATCGATTATATTCCAAATGACACTATATGCTGAAGGGATTATTATCCTCGTGTGTTTCCGTACCGTAAATATCAACTTTTAGGGGTACAAATACGATGTGTGATAAATGTATGATATATGTATGGTATGTGTATGATCGATACGTTTTGTTTGTTTGTTTGTTGTTTAACGCCACACTCAGCAATATTCAAGCTTTAAACACTCTCAGCCAATCATCTCTATTTACAGGAGACATCACGTCTATATTTGCAGGACCTCGCTCATCATCAAATCCTACGAATACATTAGGCGTTTACGTTTTCTTGGTTAAAGTACCCGAAACATTTTATCAAGAGCATCAAAGTTTCTAAAAATTCATTAAGAATTCCAAAACAGTGTGTTAAACTGCAGCAAACTTTAACATTTTTATTTATGTTCTTGACATGTTTTTGTGCTTCATAGTTATAGAAATATAGTTATAGTTATGTGTTGAAGAGATTTTCACCACATTATGTTGCTGATAAATGCTCAAATACACCAATGTTGGAAAACAGACATATAGATAATAAAAGTTTTTTTTCTGGAGAGGTTAATGTCATAAAATGTACGCACGTCTCTGAAAGTTTGAGATGTACACAAAGTGGATCTCCTAGTTCCGCTGATTTCTAGAATGTGATTGTCTCTAAGATCACATGTCATGCAACAACTGATGACACGTGATTGGTCGGCCGTCATATCTGAGTAAGACGACACACAGTCTTCTGGATCACAGATGGGAGATCGGTCAGTGTGGTTACTTTTTTAATTACTTCAAACAAGCATTCCACCTTTGGCTCACTTTAGACCAATGTGTGGAAAAAGGTGATAAAATGACGTTTGCTCTTTACAGATGTCGAAGCATGACGCAATGTAAACTAGTAGTAGTGAATGTTTAATGTAAGAACATTCGCACATTCCAATGGATAACATCAGCGTGAGTGGCGGGTCAAGTCGTCCTCTTGGTGAAGGATATATGTTGAAAGCCAGAATGTCTTTGCTCACTACAACAGAAAAACAGAAGTATTCAAACCACCATGGAAACCGGGTTTTGAATCATTCTTTGATGTTTGTAGAACCATGTGGTCAATTTAATTATATTTCAAACGTGGACGATCACTTTCAAATGGTCACATATTTCATGGAAACAATGCTAATGATTACTACACTGGTCGCCTTAAGTTCACGGTAATTGTTTAATATACCTACCAAGTGTTCCACTTTTACTGTCAAGCTGTAGCATACTGTACTTCTCCTGCGATTCATGGACTAGACCCTCCGTAAACACGATGTCCTTTTTGTCCTTGGGGTCAATTTTACCAACCTATTGGAAGAAATTTAACTATTGAAATTTATTTTTCAGAGTTACATTAAGTCATATCACCGGGTGTCACCTTCATATACAAGGGCATTTACTTTTAATAGGGCTTATAGTTCAACAATAGTGAGAGGAGCAATACTATTTTTATAATGAATGGTATGACCAAACCATTGTCTTTTCATTTAGCTCAGATCATTTAACAGATTAATTCGATTGAAATTTATCTCTCGTCTCTCTCACATCTCTCTCGTAGATCTGTACAGAGAGTCGCGTACTCATTTGAAATGAAAAGGTTCAAAGTTTAATTACTTTCCACACTTTTGAGTGAAGCTAGAAATGACCAAAATGAGAGCAACAAGAATGTTCTCGTACACTAGCGAATCTATAGGACATGCTGAAAACTTTGTTTTTGGTTTACGAATGTTCGGAGACTCTACAGTCTTCATCTCCCGTTCATCCAAACTCTCTGAAAACATTTGAGTCACTCTGTCCGCCAAGTCAAGCACCGCAGTGGGAAGCGTATGGTTCTAAAAGAGAAAGACAATGGTGCAAAGATACTTCGGCTAAGGTGTCAGGCACTAGCTAATATTAACGTACACACAATCATAAAGCTGTTGAGGTAAAATATTGTCACGAGTCTGCCGTTTTGGAATCCATTACATTACCGATGGACTCAATATATTCCTGAAAAGTATTGAACGAGAAATATACACTACTCGTCAGAGATGCGCAGATAACCATGTGTGATTATCGGGTTCATTTATGAAAATGTACACTATAGATCGGTAGAAATTATTGACATTTATTTTCGAGCTATTAATTAAAGGGACTCCTAAATGTTATCATCTAAGTTTGAAAACTATGTGTTTTTGAACATTCTAGAAATAGTAAAGACACTTTTAAAATCTTGAGGCAAAGTGTTGATTTGTTTTATAAACAAGTACCATTGCTATGTGTGCGCAATCGCAATGATTGTTTTAGCTTTAACTCATTGACATTATCAAAATGCTAAAAAGTCTGACATCAATCCCGGATGTTTCTGTTGTTTGAGCAGACACCGTATTTATAGTCGATTTGACTTGATCATTGACACAAAACATACACCGTGTTCTCCACTTTGCACATATTCGTGTTAACGTTAATGTTTTATCAATGTTTGTAATTTGGACGACGTGACCTTTACAAAATGATTCATCATTGACGCTGACTTTACCCACTGCTAAAGAGTAACAGCCTAAATGGAAGAAACACATAGACTTGTAAGAACACATTCTACATACGGGCACTGTAGGCAACCTCTACCTTCATGTTTGTGTAGTAGATTTGATATGGACTTGAAATACCATTACATATTCATTTTCCCCAAAAATGATAAAGGCACATTTTTCTTGACTTGTATGAGTGTCTTCAATAATTCACCATTTGTCTGTAATTTTGACTGAATACTTAGTTGCTACAAGTAGACGATACCACGGACTAGTGTTATAGAGGAGTTGATGGAGGATGGCCTTCTCGTCGTACACATCTCTGCTGTTGTCAGAACTCTCTTAAAGAGCATGAAGCCCGAGGAACTTGAGAGCAAGGAGACTGGCATTGTGGCTCGATCTCTGGATCAGCCAAGCAAAGAAATAAGAATGAGACTGACAAATCGGAATTAAGAAAAGAACGGGAAACAATTCAGTTAAATCCTGTTCTGTAAATATGTGTGTGCTTGTGTAAGTGTGCAAAGGTGTGTGTGAATGTGTGTGTATTGGTGCTTGTGTGTACGTGTGTGTGCATGTGTATGTGTTACCAAAAAATGTTATTGTGATTACCCATTGTGAGAACATATTCCCATTACGTATGCTGTATGGTACTGTTGACGTCTCTGTCATATATTCTGCACATCGGAAACCGACCAATAATACTGTCTATGCACAATCTTTGATATTTTGTTTGTGCTAAAACATGATGACACATTGTCCATCACATATTAAGCATGGTACAATGCGTCATAAATTATACCAGATCCTTCCAATCAAAAGCGTACGTTGGTGATAATACTCTGTATCTCTGTTTGAATTTAATTAATGAGATATATTCATGTTTATACATTGAGTGTTTTATATATTATACCTGCATAACTACTAACCTTTAAATTAGTGATCTTCCTCTTTCCCATGACAGTGTAAAGTGTCATTGAAAAGTGCAGAGGTGAAAACAGATGATTTTATGAGTGGGGCATGGGCATTCCTGGGGAAAAATACTTGGTGTTTCATCACCAAAGAATACCTGCCTACCCAACATTGAGGTGGACAGACCCAATGAAAATACGCCCCCAAAAAACAGAGTAGAGTAAATATGATACTTGGCTTACAACTACCTTAATATCTTATGCAGCATGAAATGAAAAAATATAATTGTAGTTGATGCATAATTGCTTTATGAATCTGAAATAATAAATAAATATCTGTTAGTTACTGTAGAATCTGAAATATACAAATAAGATTATTTACAACATTCTTAAGTAAAACAGTTAAATAATAAAACATGTAAATATATGCAGAACTACTCTCTACCACACTTGTATCACCACTGTTTGGTAGTGGCCCAGAAACACATGTTCATGATACAGTTGGAATTGTACAATCAACTCTGCTCTTGCAATATATTTCTGATGAAGTTCGTATGGGTTTTGTAGTTCCTGTTACCAACGTCTATTACAAAATGGTTTTGGCATTTGAAAGATGTGAAGAGGAACTAAACAACCCAAAACATTAGTCGTGTTCGGGCTGTACTCCCACATACAGGTACACCCTGCAACAGTGATCGAGGCAGCGTGAAATCGCTCTCGGATTGTTTGAATCTCTATAATTTTATTTCACTAAATCTGTTTATGGACGTCAGTCTGTGAATAAATGAATACTGGTATATACGAATGAATGTGTTTGGGATTGTGTTTTGTGAGTTTCGCGTTAAACCAGTAGCGAAACCTAACTGAAATGAAGGCTTTATTTAATAACCAAAATATATAGAAAATACCAGATGAAATTGGCAGTAACTTGAATGACCCAGTCATTTAGCTCTCCGATATTCGGATATTTACCTGCATACGTGTTAGCGTCCACAAGTTATTAAGGTGTATGTACTGCAGTGAGAGCTCATGATTCAGAACGTCTTCATTAAACAATATTTGTTTTCCTACTTTTCAGGAATGAAACATCTCTAGCGAGGTATTAACGAAATGTTCTAAATGCACACTGTTCAGTGTGCATATGACGAAGACCAATAGTAGACGGCTCAAGCAGTTTATCACCTTTCATGCTTGTTACGACTTTTTCAACAAGGGGAAAAACATTACACGGCTCATAATAACCGGCTCATAGGGTCCAACATGACCAGCAAGATGTGCATACAAAATCAGTGAAACGATCAGTGTGAGAAGTCCTGGTTTAAACAGTTGCAAGGATTGGGCTGATAAAACTAAATGAGCTATTCTTGATATGTGTCAAAAGGTTAAAACATATTTTACAGGCTTTCAGGAATTTACCTTCTTCTAATATTTGAACATTGGCAAGTCTTTGACATGAGGTCATTGTTTTTGAAGATGTACTAATGCATTTGAGATCACCGAGTAACGCACCCAAACTTAGCCTATTTAACTCAGGAGTGATCAGATTTATGTACTCGGTCGTGTCAAAATTTAACAAATTGCATGACAATGGTTCATAAGTTTAATTACTCTTGCGATACCACGTCCTTTGACGATAATATTATTACCAACGAATATGTAAAATATATACAACTGACAAAACGTAAGATTGTGAAAGTGAAGGTGTTATTACGATAAATGTAAACTTAATTTCGGGCATGGCGTGTGGTCTCAAGGCTTGATCAATGTACCGAGCTGCTGTGACGCCATAGCCTTTCCCTGGACCAATGATCTGGAAGACCACAGGGCCGACCCTCTGTGCAAGACCAATTCCACGCCACGCCACGATGTTTGAACCAGCCTACGAGTCTCTCTCAACAACACTAACATCCGAATAACGTTTCCCATGGCGTCGCCAGACACACACTCTCTCTCTCTCTTTGCCATCTGCTGTTGAGATACAGAAACGGCTCTCGTCTGAGAAGAGGACTCTTCTCCACTGTTGGAGGCGCCAATGCTGATGCCGTGTTGCCCACTGAAGGCCGTCGCTGGTGTGTCCCCATGGTCTGTCGAGCAGTTTCCGCAGCAGTAACAAAGCGATCTTGAAGAGGCTGTTGCACAATCTGACGATCCTGACGTCGCGTGGTGACCCTTGGTCTTCCACTACGCGGTCGGTCATCTGTGGTGTTGGGGGGCCTGGTACCGTTGCCGGAGCCTGTATATGGTCCTTACGTGGACTTGACATGCATTGGCTACCTGCCGCGCGTTTGTCCAGCTTGCAATCGTCCAAGGGCTTGGTGTCGCTGATTTCTTGTCAATTTTGGCACGTGGTAACAATTCAATAACGGATGAATGTTATCCGATATAAGGAAAGGATTGGAGGAACGCATGTCCATCGGGTTACCATGGCCTTTGCCATGATGCGTTTGGCCGATCGGTTTTGTTGTCATTTTCTTTGTTTTTTTATCATCAAATTTCATTTGTCCGGACAAGGTAATGTTAATTTTTAGAAACTTTGACAAAATTTACCCAGATAACTAAATGGCAACTTTTCATGCAATGTTACTTGGGGTGAGGTTTCTTTTGCAGTTAAGTATATATATACGCACACTCATACACGTCAACATCTTACCTTGTACTCGATATACAGTTCTTTCATCACTCTTCCTGCCTTTGCCAAATGTATTTTCGCCTAAACACGAATATGTGGCGTTGATGCCAGAAGTGGCACAATCCATGAGCTGTGTAGCTGAAAAAAACGCAGATAATTTTATGAATACATCGGTGTCATATTAACACCAGGAACTAACATCCTGCAAACAATACTACTGATATAAAAATGAGAACACTACTGGCATTAGCATCGGCAGCCTATTTAAGGTCGTCATAATCTTGGATGGGGGTAGAAGTGGGGATGGGGATGGTGGTCGAAATTTGGTTTGAGAAATCTACAATACCCCTGAACTAAGGAAACCAGGAAACAATACAGTATCTCCGATGAGCGATATATTTCTCGTGTCAAACCTGAAGATAATTTTGTTTTGTTTCCAAAATCTGATCACCTAAGCCATTATGTTTTTTTCTTCATGGCAACATGATTTATTACTTTGATTCCATCATGACATGAAACCAAAAATATCCTTAAGCTGAACTTACATTCTCCATGAACTTCTATGCCGTTCCTGAACCACGTAATAACAGTGTCGTTGGTTGATGACTGAGTCACGTTACAGGAAAGCAGTACCGTTTCCCAAGGCTTTATGAAGACGTTCTTCAGGGGGAGAAGTGTCACGAGAGGGGGGCCATACACTTGCACCGGTCCACTGCAACCAACATCACGGCCCGACTCGTCCCTGAGACTAAACGTAAAGTTTCCTGAAATGTACAGGACACACTTGGCTGAGTTTAACAGTATTTCAGTTAGATCAGGACATGTCACTTTCATGAGAAGGAAATCCCTAACTTAAGCAGCTCTGTATCATTAAACTGAAGATATTTAAGCATGAGTCAGATTTGTTTGTTTAAGGACGCAGTTATATCATGTCGGTCTGATTTTTTTCGAATCTGGACTAGTCAATCCTGTGACTGACATCATGAGCATCCCATCCACGCATCAAGGTTACTGTGACATACGTCAAAAAAGCCACCGAGTCTACCCACACGATCCCGCTAGTCAACTCTTACGACAAGATTGGGTTTCTGTGAGGACCAATTCCAACCCGGTTCCACACACGGGACATGAGTCGGATAATGACAAACCAAAGATTGTGATCAGCGACACGCTTGACACGGCTTCAGGAACAATGTGATTCTGGTGACCTCATCAGTAGGATGACGATAAGAAGTCCAAATCAATACTGCCCAGAGGCCCTGTTGCTCACCTGATATTTTTTGGAATATTGGCAACACAGATCCAATTTGAGACAATAAGACCACAAAGAGTGTACGATCACAAATTATTCTTTAGCATAAATATCAGAATACTTGTAAGACCTACTCTCTCAATATTACATATACATTAACAAGGAATCAGATTTATTACACGATAAAACAACAAATATCATTTCAACATGATTGCCGTTAATTTGTTGAATATATGCATGTTGTAGAGAAGCTATTTCCGAATTCATGTGCACAAACACGAGATTCAAGATGCCATTTTGGGCGTCATTAAGTTGTGAGTTAGACAAGAGTTACCTGAATCTCTGACCAATACGTTAGCAAGTGTGAGAGTGCCGTTGTAGTGATGTGCCGGTGAGCTGATGAGGCTGGTTACAAGTCGTGAATGTGATGGCGGGATTAGGAATCTGCTGCCCAACATTCTCCATTCCCCCGTGACGTCGCCAACAGGGTTTGGGAAAGTACCTGCACACGTCAGCTGTACCCGGGTGTTGTTCTTGGTGTACAGCGGAGTGTTGTCGACATCAGCACTCGAATATTTAAGTTCCCATAAATCCAGATTGTCTGAATGGAAATTCACAATGTCGTAAGCATATTCCGATTGTTTGTTTGTTCTAGTTAGCCTGGTTCAAACTGCATTTTAATATCCTCCTTTAGCATGTAGTGTAATAGTTTCTAATAACCTAAATAGACCAAATGCATTCGTCATTCCTCATCTCCCTCGGCAACTTGGACTTGGTAAGAGCATTGGTAGGCCCATTTACTCAACTACAATGTCAGTATTAATTAATGAAACATATAAATATATATATGAACGTGCAATAATCAGATTCAGGTTTTTGATCACCTAATGTATCGATCCCAGGCTATTCGAGGTCAACCTAAAGTATCCATACCGTCAACCGAGCAGGTGATCAGTGGCTGTGTTAGGATCCGGAGATCGTGAGTTTTCATCCAAGTTTTAACCTTGGCTTGTCAGCACCATGGATGCTCATAATCACAAAATCAGTAAGCGTCGCCCTAATCACTAATCTCAATTCACTCACTCGTACACTCTCTTTTGATTACAGCATTAATTGAATAATTACTGATTGCTAACCATAACAGGAAATGAAGTGTTAACTCGATATAGCAAAACGATGTTCAATCAACTGACAAAAGTGGTAAAAGCAGCAAAGCAAATGATCTGACTTTATTACAAGAATACGAGCAGCAGCATCACTTGTGAGCGTTGTGTTGTGGGCGTTGTCATATTTTCACTCAAACTGAGGTATTCTATTGAAAGGCTCAAAGGAGGGATATGTTCCTGATTTGCTTTGACAAATAAGTCTGGAATGTCTGTCACGTTATAGTTTCATATTAAGTGAGCAGTTTTGTTTACACTGAGTTCGAACATGATACTACAAACACACGTTTACATACGATATAATTATGTTTCTATTTTTTGTTTGGATTTGATTCAATACATTTGCAATTGATTTGAACCAACTACAATAACTCGCTGCGGGTTAGAATTGGTCTGCTTGTTGTGACAGGCCACTAATGGGCTCGCCGACCTGGTTGATGCATGTTATCGTATCCCAGTTGCATAGAACAGTGCTCATGACTTTATTCGCTTGGTTGTCTGGTTCAGCCAAACTTCATCTGATACAGACCGACGTCATACAGCTAGAATATTGCTTTTCGCCTTTACAACAAACGAACCGATATGTTCATTACAAACTGCATACCTCCCTCCTGTGTTAAGAACTTGATCCCTCTGCTCTGCTCAGAACTGTAGTAGTTGTTGGCAACCTCAACATAAGCCTCGATCTCAGTTGAAGAAGGTAGATTGTGCAACTCAGTCCTTATCTTGTCTGATTGTCTCCCTTTCTTTGTCATGTCGGCATCTGACGTGTCAGGGATAAATATCTCGTGTACGCTAACGGCGTCCGTCTCGTCTATCCACCGGTAATGAACCTGTCATCAATGTAGCATTTATAAAACTGACCACTTTAAAATAATTAAGTTGAACCTGCGCTATGAATATTTCACAGGTGTTTAAAGTGTGAATTGTATGATATTTGATGCGATCTTCTCCCTGGGGTTTTCTGAGGGGCAAGAATATTAAATCAGCAAGACTTGAAAACAACATTCACTTCATGATGTGACTCAACTATACAAACATCGAGGCTACCACAAAACTTTGTCAAATGTAACTGGGTACAGTCCGGTGCATGGATCTGCATAGCGTTGTGACATTAAAGCTTGCCTATCTAATAAGTCAGATAACATTTCAAAGTCCTAAAGTATCTTTACAATGATATACCCTGTTCCATATTCTGATTCGTAATGTCAGAGGCTAATGTGTTACCCAATAATCAGAAATAACCAAGTGTTTCAAGTCATTCGCCCCTCCCTATTACTTTGCGTGTATAAACACAAAGATACACCTTGTACCCCCTGAACTCTCCTCTCACAGCCTCTGGGCTTGTGTCAACCGGGTCCCAACGTAAAGGTGCGCTGGTTGGAGTCAAATTCTTGTCAGGGTCCAACTCCAAATTTTCAGGGAAATCCCGTGGGTCTGAAACGTATAAACACCATGTTAAAGGTTCATTCGTTTGTTTTATAACGCTGAATTAAACAATGTTAAAGTTTCTAATTGTTGCCTGTAAGTAATCGAGTCTGGACCGTGCCATCCATTTGTTGATACAATGAGGACGATGCACGCCGTCGGGATTCACACATTGCTTATTGTGACCAACTGATTGCAGTTCGAGTCGTCTCATGGTGCACTTGTGGGCTTTTCTCCCCGGGGATCTCCAGCCTGATCTCCCATAGAGATCAGCATAGTTTGATATAGGGGCCTGTTCTAACCACAGATTCCCACTAGACATGTTGTATGTTTCCATGTTTCCAAATGTAACACTTTTTGAAGATTGTTTGACCCATTACATGTACCCTTAGGAAAGTCCAGGTGGGTACAACCCCCAAAATATAGGATGCCATTCGGAACTCTATTGTAACTCTAATCTAATTATTTACAATGAGTCATATAGTAGATTGTGTGACGTCTTGTGTGACGTCATGCCCTGACATAGTCTGTTTATGGTTTTAACCATAGAACTTGACTACTCAGTTACAGCAGTCAAGGCCTTAGTTAACCTTTCAAAAAGTATTACGATAGACATGTGGAGGAGGCTCAGTGAGTGAGTATGGTTATACGCCGCTTTTAGCAATATTCCAGCAATATCACGGCGGGAGACACCAGAAAAGGGCTTCACACATTGTACCCATGACGTGAATCGAACCCGGGTCCTCGGCGTGAACACTTAGCTACCCGACCGCCCCTGGAGGACGCATCAATAACCAAAATCATGTCTGATGTAACTCCCTATTTTGACTTGTACCATATCTTCCCGTGTATTTTCAGGTAAATACTTGACTTACCTTCGAATGTTTCCCCGTCACCTATTATCATCAATAGTTGAAGGTGGTTCGTAAACTCTCGTAATTGACATTTGTCATGGTTATGGAAAAGGTTTTCTTGCTGACTAACTATTGTTTACTGCAGCTTAAATCTGTACAGTCGTACCTTTATCCAGAATACCTACATGCCTCGCCGGAATAACCCAAGATTTGTTTGACTCCCTCGATTGCCCTGCCTAACTGGTTCTCAGCACCAACTGTTATTACATAGGGCTGATACGCCTCATTGACAGGAATCTCAACCCTTCCCATGGTGTAGTTATACACCAAGACGTTCTTCCTGAAGCTCCCGTCCTTCTTCCGCACATTGATATTATAGAAGAAACCTGGAGCATTGAGCTCAATTCGAGGCATGGGCTGCAAACAGAACCAAAGACGACTTTGTTTTACTAATACCCAGTAATATCTTCTGTTTAATTTTTGATAACAAAATAAATAATCTTCATTCAAAAGGATACATCAACAGTAAAAGCAAAAAGAACTTGGCATAGAGGGGCTCAGCTGTTTCTCTGTCCCTGTGTAGATACGGTTGTGATCTACTAAACCGAGTGTTTGCTTTATTTGTTGTTACGGTCACAATTGACAAGTCTAGATTTAAAACGGTGGCTTGTCAATAATGAAGCCTTGACCTGACAAACCAGATATAATAAGCAACAATCAACCCCATCGGATACGATAACACGCAGTCTATCAGGAGACCTATTCCAACCCGGAATCCTGATGTAGGAAGGGTAGGTGTGTGGCGAGTAAAAAAGCTTGACATGCCCCCATATCTGGACAAAAACATGTCATCAGTGATGCCAGGCACGTGCGACGATTACGATTGTACCTTCTAAATTTCAAATAGTTCAGCAGACAGTTTTGCCTCACCTCCCATTCAACAACTAAATAGTCCATCTTGTCGCCTATCGTCCTGACGTTACGTGGATGTCGATCCGGACGTCCTGGCGGAGTCTTGCATTTTGTGTGGCTTATGGCACTTGCTTTCCCAACAGCCATTTCATTGACGGCTTTTACACGGAAAGTGAACGTTGCCCACATTGGAACAGTTATCTTTGCCCGTCGATCATCAGCGGACAGCCTTGCAGCAACGACCCATTCGTTAGGGTTGTACGATGTATTGTATTCAACAATGAAACTTAGTTGTGGGGGGAGGTTGTCCTGATGCCTGTCAAACTGCCACTCCAGAAGGACAGTATTGCCATGGCACATTAGCACCGTTACGTTGTAAGGGGGAGCTGGAAGGAGAAAATACTGGACAGTATATACATTGAAACCACATAACTCGAAGTCTTTGGGACAATTAAGAATACAATGATTTGTATATCATGGTAAAAAAAATATTGTTTGAATTATTACGCACTGATGCACGACATGTTACAATTGCAAAGGCCAACTGCCAAGGATAACATTATCAATAGACATATTATTGTGCAATATCAAATGGCTTGTCCAAGTCAATGCTGATGATACAAAATTTACAATACAGTGGCTTTAGATAAGTGCTCGTACCTGCATCATCGTTGCATACCAAAAGTGTATGCTTTATGTTCTTTGCTTTCACGAGAGAATCGGTTGCTTTAGGGATGTAAAGGAAAAATAGGAGAAACAGCATTACTGCCATCACGTGTGCCATCGTCATTTGACGTGCTCCTTCACCTGGCTTTCAAAGGATTGTCACGGGAGAAAAACAAACATCCATTAAGTATGCAGTATGTATGTGAAGTCGAAATCTTAATGGAATGAAAACATATTGCATCTCTCGTGTGAAATAAAGATTCATGACGAACTACTTTTAGAGAATGATCATTATGCAAAAGAAAAATATTTTCCGATCAAAATGGGCCGCGCTTTCTAATGCACAAATGTTGCCTGATTGGCTAATGACAGAACGGCCGAGGCTTGCATTGCGTTATTGCTCTTCATGATGTCACTGATTTCGCACTGTTGTCTGCTGTTTGTTTATCTACTAAAACTAAAGCAGTCTGCTAAATGTATTTGCTTTTATGGAGTTATAATATAAAACAGGTGCACACCAATGTTTTCGTTAATACTTCAAACGCAAAATATATTAAAAGCAGTTCAAAATGAGTAAAAAAATTAGAAATATCATTATTTTATGACAACTTAATGAGAGTCTCGCTTTATATTGAAGGAGCATTTTCCGAAAAATGTAACATCGACCTTAAAATTTAAGCTTAAACTTCTGATTTATATACCATTACAGTTTTCATATCAATATCGACACTTGAGAAAGTGGTCTCATTTGACAGTAGAAATGTACAATGTCACATTTAGTTCATGGAGAATGTTATATGATAGGAATGGAGACAACCTTAGTCATCCTAAAACAACACCTTTGGCATTAAATAGACTATTGTGGATTAAATAAACCACACCTTTATTAATGCAGTACTGTGAATCCGGTTATAACAAGAATGATAAGCTCTTGGGCCAAGTTTATTTCTGGCAAAACCACAACATTTTCCACTTCTCTTTCCCTTAAGTTAACATAGTGCAAATGTACTTGTTTTCACCTATCCGATATTGGAAATATCATTACAGATGATGCGTGTCCATATCATAACGCAGAACGTAAGATGTCTGCCTAAATATTATTCAGCTGCACTGAATGTTATGTTTTCAATCTCTCTTTCAGTGTACAAAAATCGGAATCATGAAACGTGTTTAATCCGCATGCAATCCCTTTTCCGCCATTATGTAATTTGTATTGTCATATATTGGACCTCGTAAGCCAGGTATATTGTCCTGGGAGCAAATATAATTCTGTTCTGTCCTCAGAATTGATGCCTGTTATACATCGGTGGCAATACGCTCACCTATTCGCAAAAAACCCGGTATTATCACTATATAACAGTGAACACAGGCTCTAGATGCAGAGGGAGTGGTAGAGTGTACTCCACTTTTATCTAGTGCTGGAATAAAAGAGACAAAATCCTTTCCTTAATCATGTGTTATCTCTAAAGGCAGAGTCCATTGTACCATTCCGATTATATCATGAGAATATGTTGATCAATCACCATCAAATAGTGATGATACCAGGTGTTCAGGTGAGCATATCCTGTCCCGCCTGGACCACCCATCACTTACACATGCAAAGGCTAGTCAATTGTTTCTCTGAACAAAAATACAGCACATAAATCATAAAACGTTTGGAAGTTCAACTGAGATCTTTTTGTAATAACGATCAAACAACATTGAAAAAAGAGTCGTAAGGCGCTCTTAATAATCTTCGTAGAAAGAGCTTGCTATATTGTAATGCTGAAGTCGGTGAATATTACTAACATAAAGGGACCGTTGAATATTTGATAGTAGAAGTGAACTAAATATCAGTGAGTGAGTTCAAATTTAACGGTTTGGGCCATAATTCTAAATTTTACAAATGTATTCCGATTAAAAACGGTGGTAGATATAAATATTCTTTGAATGACGTGGGCTCACATACTTTATTTAGGAGGACAATAATTGCATGCTACTTCAACCCTAATCAAGGGCAATCTCAGTTTACAATCAAATACTACCAATTTATGAAATACATAACTTGGCACATCAAATTGTATTAAATAATTCTATTTTTATTAGAAAGCACAAAATAAAATGAGACTTAACATAAAAAAGGCCCTTGACTGTTTTTACTCTGAACTATGTATTCCATGGAAAAATCAACACAGTCAAGCAGGACATGTCTGATTTCTCCTAATGTCAGGTCTACATTTGGCCTTACCATTTGCCAAAGAGTGAGTGAGTGAGTGAATATGGTTTTACGCCGCTTTTGGCAATATTCCAGCAATATCAATGGGCTTCACACATTGTACCCATGTCGGGAATTGCCAAAGAGGCGATGACAATATTGCATGGGAGCTAATTTTTGAAGATTTATTTTAGCGGCAGAAATGTTTTGTTAATGTAAAGTGGATTAAATACAAATCAAAAGCTGTTTAACTGATTGGAATAAAAATAGTGACGTACTGTAAAGCTAATATTAGACTGCGTTGCATTGAGGGGTGGTTTATCCGTTTCTACATACAGACTATGAATGAGATAAGTTCTTAAGGATCCAAGGCAAAACGTTGGGCCTTGACGATGGATAGTATCTAGGTTTTGTAAATGAATTTTCCATGCTCCGCCTTAGGCGATGCAGCCATAATCAAGGTTTGATCGGATCAGGTTTCTGTACTAGTCCAAAATGGTTGTCTGATCCCCCTCCCAACACTGAATTAGAAACAACTTTCAACAAATTCAGTGCTTTCAGGCATTTGTCTTTACTTTTGTATTTAATATGTGGTAAGAAAGTTAAATGGCTATCAAAAATAAATTCCACGAACTTGGCCTACTTTACCATTTTGACAGAGTGAAATTTAAAAAATAGTTCAGGTCCTTATGCGGCCTATAATTTCTTCAGAAATTATAGAATTAGTTTCTGATATAGAAATTTTAAAACCGTTTTCAAGGGACCACTTGTGAGTTTTATTGAGACGGATTTGTACCTGCCTTTCTCTTGTGTGCATATTTTTACAAGAAGAAATATTGAAATCATCCACGAAATTATCTATCTATTGAATCGTTTAAAACATTTGAAAAGCTATTTATTTGCATACTAATTCATGTGACAGGCGAAATACTGATCCCGATTGTAATGGTAAGACAGGGTGGAACCCATTCGGACATAAAACTACCTGTCTCTTTATGAAGTGGGGTAACTGACCTCTGTGGCCAACAACATGAAAATCATTTAACAGGACTCCAGGTAGCGTCACATGCTTTCTCAAAATTAAGGAAATTTATACCCAGTGTTGAATATTTACTATAGCATGTTAAACTAAGGAATCTTATCGCAAGGAATTATCAATGATACTTCTTATATTAGTGACACAATTGTTGGTTTCCATACAAACAAACTAATGTAGAATTAAGGAAGAGATTTCAAGCTCTCTGTTATGATGAACCCCATGATGAAGGAGGAAACGTTGTGGTCCTCATTATAAGTACGTTGGCATCCATCTTCCTAATTTCTATCACTTCTACATAACATTAAAAGACTTGCAAATATACTCTTCAAAAAAAGAAACTTGACATAAATGTAAAACCACTTTTAGCCAAATATCTAAAATAATTACATTGAGTGAGAACCAAATAAGTCAAACAGAAAGATGACCTCCTAGACCGCACTACCACAGCCACGTCTACAACCACACCGATACCTGGGGTACGCAGAATATTAGATCAAACGGTACGCAACAGACTGGGGTAGGCTGGACTTTTTGCACGAAGACCTGTTCGACGTCATGTATTGACCCCACGTCATCTGGCGGACCGTCTGCTTGGTGCCAACAGAGGGTTAGATGGGCACGTGCAAGGTGGAGAAATGTACTGTTTACTAACGAGTCCTGTTTCCTAATTACACGTGCTGATGGGCGCGCACGTGTCTACAGACGTAGGGGTGAACGTTACGCCCCCAACGGTGTGCAGCAGGTTGTCCCATTTGCCGGCGGGAGTGTCATGGTATGGGCCGGAATTCGTCACGGTGGTAGGACGCCTCTCGTGCATGTGGCAGGTGCATCGGCAGGTGTGCGTTACAGAGACTTGATCCTTACGTTCTTCCCCACGTCAACGTTCATGGCGGACAGTTCCAGCAGGTCAACGCTCGACCGCATATTGCACGTGTTTGTTAGGACTTCTTACAGCACAACATCATCTAGACATTACCTTGGCCAGCCCGGTCACCAGATTTGTCCCCGATTGAGCATCTGTAGGACGAGTTCGATCGACGCGTTCACAGAAGGAATCCACCGCCCCAAACATTGATGCACTTCAGCATGAAAGGCAGAAAATCCAACAGCGTGTTATTGACAACTTGATTGCATCTATGGGTCGTCGGTGTCAAGCGGTGATTGATGCACGTTGTGGGCACAACCGATACTGACATTTTCTTTACCCCTGTGACATTAACTGTATCGTGTACGACTGTCTGTCTAGGTGACACGATTAATATTTTGAACATTGTGTACATTGATCTTCAAACAGTGTTTCAATTATGATGTCCTATTTTGAAACAATCGCATTATATTACATTTTGAAAGTCAGTGTCAAGTTCCTTTTTTTTAAGAGTATATATCTAAATGTGTCTCAAGGCACGATTCAGGCAAATACCTCAGTAACTGATAGTGGATAGTATCATCACACGCTGCAGTGTCATGAGTTTTCTCAAGGGTGGTATGTAGTTAATGAAACGAAACAACATGAACTTTATGCTTTTTCTGTTGTTTTAAATATGTCTAAAGTTCGGGGACATAATTTAGCGGTTATATGTTTAGGCAAAAGTTTTGCCAAGTTTATTTGCAATGTGATATTTATCAGTTGGTAATTTGTCACCATCCTAAGGATGGAGTATAGAAGTTTTGCCTTTTTAATCATATTCCACAGCTTGGAAAAGGGTGCGAGTGAATTACTTTTGGAGACATAGTTCCTCCAAGATTGCAGCTTGTTTTGTTGATAAGTACCGCAAGTACTCAACAACATTATTCAAGTTATGATTGGTAGGATGTTGGCGGAAATATTGTTCCGCTTTCTTCCTCGGCTTTCTTGCTTGTTTGCAATCAAAATTAAACCATTGTTTACAAATACGAACATATGCAGAGGAGTTACGCATTGTTTGGTCAGCAATATCATATAACTGCAAACAACTGTGTGAGACATGGTAATTTCTGAAATTGTCAGGTTTAAATTTTTTAACACATGTGTTCACTTCCACAAAGGTCATCATATACATACATTACAATTCAAACTCGTTGTAAATGTTTGAATCAGTAAGGGACTGTCGAGGGCAGGATGTGAATAGGTGCTTGAATCGTTATTAAAACACACATATCTATGAAATAACATCTACAATAACTTTACCATTATTGTTTGTACATCCACTACCCCAAAAAGGGTTATGCCCTATTAACACGCCCATGATAATGCAGGACTTACAGTGAGTGAGTGAGTGAGTTGGGTTTAACGCCGCTTTTCGCATAATTCCAGTTATATGACGGCGTGTCAGCTTAATGTTGGAGGAAAGCCCGAAGTGATGCAGGTCTCAAACGTTTACCACTTCGGTGAAACCCACGAGCACGGGTATGGCGCTGACAAACCTAGAAACATTATTGGGGCGAACCGGGATTCGAACTAACAATCATAGGTGCAGGACTTACAGAGCTGGTCATATAGATTCTGATGATGAGACTGTCAAAGAGCAGAAGAAAGTGGAATATACAAAGAACACTAAGTAAGTGCAATATACAAGGTAAGGCACTATGATTGATGTCCTGTCGGACTAAAATAGTAACCCGTGACGATCCGGGGAAGAATAGGTCTTCAGCAACCCATGCGTGCCGGTACAAGCGACTATGGTTGTCGTTAGAGGTGACTAACGGGATCGGGTGGCCTGGCTCGCTGACTTGGTTGATGCATGTCATCGATCCCATTGTCGTAGATCGATGTTCATGGCGTCAATCACAGGATTATATGGTCCAGACTCGTTCATTTATATAGCTGGAATAATGCTGAGTGCGGCGGCGTTAGCTGTTAGCTTTAACTGATGGTTAAATGTGACTACAATCGCTGAAGGCTGCACGGATGTAAATCCTGCTGGGGAGCCGTGCAGGTGACAGAGTTGAGGTAAGTCCCCTCGATCCCTTGGATTGTGGCCTCACTTTGGTTACTGGCGACCTCCAGCTCGTTGTTATCATGGATGGTGATCTCCCTTTGGTTCAAGCTTGTGGTAATATGTCAGTGATAGTCTAGTTACTTTACTGTCCTTAGTTAAGAAAATCTAAACGTATTTCATGTTAATATCTTCATTTTTGCAGTCATGACTGAACTATTGCCGGTGTGACTATAAGTCTTAACTCACTCGCTTAATAGAAAAGTAAATCTGATTCAGGTATGTCAACGAACACTTCATCGCAAACAAGATAATTTGCAATGTAAAGGGTCGTCCATATGTACAGTATTTTTTAACATAATACATTACAATTATTGCAATATATTAAAATATAATAAATCTAAACTTTGTCATATCATGTTATACGGCTACCCAAATATTTGTCATATTTGCATAAGCTACAAACATTATACATGCAGGAGAGTGGACGAATACGATGACAAGCACAACACACCTCTGTAATATATGCTCACGGTCATTTGAATGGTCTTCTCGCGATGTGGAAATGTGGTTGCCAGATCATGCGTATATTTCTAACGTTTGTCCTATAGACCGTGGATTACACGTTCATTTCCTGAAATGAATAAGTCTGTGCAATACTTTTACTTCGTGTGATATAAGTTGACATTATTGATTCAGAGGCGCTGGGGTGCATGTTGTAACCAAGTACCGATCTAGTCCAGAAACGTTCTTTGCACTTGTGTTCTGATAATAACCCTTCAAAATGTCAAACTTACTCACTAACATGACCATGTCGGTCAATGCACTCAACAATTCTACGAATCGGTTGTGGATAAGGAGTTCATCCTTGTGGTTAGTCTTGGGTGCCAGGATCCATGGTGAACTCCACTTCATGTCACTTTGTTCGATGATGTGGTTCTCCAGCGTACACTTGACTGCTTTCCGGGGATGCTCCAGGCTGAGTGGTCCATGCGACGCGATGCTGCTCGAGAGACAATGCATCACCTACTTCCATGTAATGATGCTGTACGTCGGTATGACCTTGTACGTCCGGAGATACATGGACGAAACTTGAAGACAACTGCCAAGGTTGTTCTGCAACACTGATACAATGTGTGAAACCCATTCCTGTTCTTGTGTCCAGTGCCAGGATATTGCTTCAATGTTGCGGTGTTATACCAAACTCAGCTTGAGCTAAGTTTACATTAAGGTGTTGCGGGGCAGCAGAGCGACCGGGCGACACGACGGCACTATCCGGTAGGACCGATACATCTATTATGCTGTATGTTGTCATGTCGCTCGAGCTCGTTAAATAGTGGGAAGGACGGGTGGACGAAGAATCGCATCGGGGTAATTCCCAATAATTTGCGACAAGTCTGTTCTACCAGTGTAGGAGATGGCTGCCCACATCATTACACTGCCACCACCAAATTTGTTTACTTCATTAATTCCCCGCGACGCATGTGAACGACGTCCCCCTCAAGAAGGCGAAGCATGAAACGTGACTACTGCCTTTTGTCGCCGTCAAAAAGACATTGGAAAATCTGGATAGACGGCAATTACAGAAAGGTCTCGAAACCACAACTAGGAAGATAGCATGTACAGCATACATAAATCAGTTTACTAAAATGGTAAATCATATGTTCAGTGTTACGACGCTATGATTGCTTTTTCGATTGTCCAAGAGTTTTTAATGAGCAAAATGCTATTTAAGTCCTCAACCAGTTTAAACAGCAAGCAGTCAGTCCATTAAAACCAACAACAGAATGTGCATGGTGTCCACGAACCACAATTTTTTTCAAGTTAGCAGCGAGTTAAACATTCAAACGTTATACATTCATTTAAGTTTCAGTTGATTATATGCTTGATTTGTTTAACGTTTAGTACCATAAGAGTTTATATTCCAGTGACCTTGATCTTTGCTGAAAGGTCGCTAAAACAATACAACCTCAAATACCCCCTCGAAAGAATGATTATGTATCAAGTATCATACCTATTGATGACATGTACCAAGTTTATTTGACCTACACTGAACAATCGACATTTTGTTAGGTTATGTTCTTTAGATGACCTTATAATAACTTAACACTAGATTTCACTGATCAATTTTCAAAGGATTAAACTCGCCTTTCATGAGATTACAAACCCGTATTCAGTAGCATTCTAATTCTAGGAAAATCGTAAAGCGTTTCCATGTAGGATGATTTGAAATCAGTTCAAAGTTTATTTAATAGTAAATATATGATAAAACCACATACTATTTTTTTTAAAAACGATTATGATAGTTTATATAACAGATTTCGAGCTTAGGATATATGACATACAAATTTGCTTATGGATGCCATGTAATGTTTAATCAAACGGACTAGTAGTAGAACGCCCAACAGGGGAGCGGAAGGTCCAGGGCTCGATCGTCGGCCGCGTCATACCAAAATATTGTACCCTGTATGGCACTCGGCATTAAAGGACAAAAACAAGGACTGGTCGTTTCGGAATCAGAATACTGGCACTATAAATCGACATCAGTCCGGACTAGTACGAGTTTGTATCGAAACTATTATTTCCCTGAGCCTACCCGATGTAACATTCAGCACCATGTTGGTATAATGGGAAAACAAATAGTACCCACACCGTTATACTCACCTGCTGAGAGGCTGACACAAGCCGCGAGTAACACTGCACCGCACTGCACTCCACTACGCAGTCATTATTGACGAGAATAAAGTCTGGTACTGTACGTATAACACTTTCTGTAAACTACGACGGGCGCTAAGGGCGGTTCATTGTGTTGGCCAGGCGACACTTACATTGCCCACTTGTCGCCTCTAATATAGAGCATGCGAGATCGAGTGAGCTTGATAAGAGTCCTTGTGGTAAAGTCACAATTGGTTACATCCACGTTAGTTAAAGTTAAACCTTCAAGTTTCATATTTCTACACAGTTGCATTTCATTTCCAAATTTTGAGATCGTATTATTATTATTATTATTTTAGAACACGTATCTTCTAGAAAGCGCTTTGAATGAAATACATGAAATGTGATTATAATGTGTAGCTGGTGACAACATTGGCCTTTGAATTTAAACACATGCTACATGCATTTTTATCAGTGCTATGTGTTCCAGTTCAGAATAAGGGTGATCATTATGTCGAACCAATCATGAACAACATCATGTGCATTAACATACACTTCGTGAAAATCTAAACAGATTCACATTATATAAATATTTTCCCAGATTCATGATTTAATAAAATGAAACTTTAGGCAGTTGGAAGTTTCTTAATATGCATACCGTTATATTTATATATATTATTTGTGAAGGCAATGATAATGAGACACAGTCATTACGAAAAGCATCTACATGGATGAACTACTGGAAAGCTTTGAAATGAAAGTGCATTTTGTCAGTATTTTATATAAAAAACAGCGTTGCTGTCTGTCCCATGTTCGTTTCTTTCATCCGAGCGATTACTTCAAATTCAGAGTATCAATGATTTTTTTTAATAGGAAGCCTTCTCTACACCAGCAAGTATAAATAGGATAAATAGGACGTTTCAGAATTCTGTCACCTCTGATATTTGTTTGCATATTTGTTTTCCGATCGTGCAACTGACCATTATTTTATTTGACTGCGTTCAGAGATCATGTGATCTGTGTTGTAAATCGTAATATCATTGGTGTTGGAAGAAGTATGTAAGTTTAGAGGCGGTACATGTTGGATTTTGAAATGAGGCCATGAATCATTTAAGAATATCACACAGGAGTTGTAGATCACCCAAATATCTTTTCTGAACTGTCAACATTTTAACACCGCAGATAATCCATAATACAGATTTGCGAGTAGTTTATTCTATATATTACCCATAGGCATGTATTGATAAAAACTTGTTACATCAGCTGTCAATACTGTGACGGTTTAAAATTTCATGACCTCATCTTTTAATAGTTGTGACAAAGAATTCTTTGATGTGCGTTGCTTCGCAGACAATGAAAACAGTAGAGCAACTGGACCTAACTAGCCCATAAGGATGACGAAAACAGTACACTACTCCATTATTATTGCACCAACACTCTTGCAACTAAACTTGCATTGTCATTTCGTGTCATTATGTTCATGGATTTGTATTTGAAATCTTAATTTTAACACACTTGTGGTTTTGTGCCAGTGTATCAAAGGTGATTTAACAGATGATTCTGACACGACCAAGAATTGCAACTTTGCACGTTTGAGGTTGATATTTCGTTGGCTGATGCAAGGTCTACCACCATATATCGGCAGGCTGTTGGAAACTCAAACAACTAATCTACATACTGCTGTCATGAAAGGCGTTGTCCCTCAACGCTTAAACAAATCTCTATACTCAAACGACTACAGATTAAGTGATCTCGTAATCAATAATCAATCCCCCCAAAAGAAAATGAAGTGGGACTTGCAAGGTATACTTCTAAAGCGGACACCACTGTTATGACGCGAACAAAATCAACTGATGATACGTTCTTGTTACCTTGCTCGGCATTAAAGGACTGGCCGGCTCGGAGTCATGATGCTGTGTCTGAGTGGGGTATCCCAGATGAACTCAGTGGTATTGTATCTCAGTGGGCTGGCAAAATAGCCCGGACAAGTACAAACACACACATACACACGCACGTGCATGTGGACGTCACTATATAAGTGCAATAAACTTGGACGCGACGTTAAACCCAATTTATCTCACCCCAATCATTCGTGGGCGAAATATTTTCCCATTTTCCACACATACACGTATATACTACAAACGTGTCGTCATGCTTATCATTTGTGCTTGTTGAATCAAATCGGAACGCTATTTTGCCTTAAACATTGGAGCACTATGGTTTAAGTAGTGGTGTTTCTAACACTTTTGAGAAATGTGAGTCAGAATTTATGCTTGGATTGGCAGAGACAAACGAAGGTTATTTGGACAAGAAGTGTAGCTCAAGCGTTCGGTATACCGATGATCTTACATCATTCAATAACAGTGAAATAGCAAATTCATTTCCACTGATTTACCTAGCTGCACCAGAAATAGACGATACCATTGAGGCAATGATGACTTGAACTTTCCCTTTATGTTGAGCAATAGTCCTATTACTTATCCAGCCCTTGGTGTTGCAACTTTTGAAGCACAAGCGAGCATGCTCTTTGCACTAAGTTTTCAAAGAGCCACATCCGGCTCTTGCTCAGATGGTTTTTTTTAAACATTCAAGGCCTCTGTAAAACATTGAAAACGTGTTTTTGGTAGACATGTCGAGAATATGTCTAAATGTGACGCATTGGTGACTTAATAATGTCCGATGCAATTCCTAATTTTGACTGATACTGTATGTTACCGTCTTTTGTCATGTGAACGATTAACATGCGTTTGCATGTGTTTGTGACTTGTTTGTAAATACATTCTCCTGATACAGTCGGGAGCGTACAATCTACTCTGCTTTTCGCAGACATGTCTCGTTGCTACGGAAAGGGTTTCGTCGCTTTTATTATTAATACACATATCAGATCCTGTGGGAGACATTATCCCAGGTATTGCTAAAGACGACTAGAATGGGAATTGATAACAGGGACTATATATATATATAATACCAGAGTTCTTTGTGGCTGCTCAGGATATTTTAGTCCCATATATTGAACTTGTCTTTAATATTATTTTTGACACAGGTAGCTTTCCACATTCTTGGTGTACTGGCATAATAATTCCATTACATAAGAAAGGTGATACCCCCTTACCCAATAATTATAGAGGAATAACTTTATTGAGTGTATTTAGTAAACTTTATACTTCAATTTTAAATAACAGGCTATCCTTTTGGCCCAGTGCATATGATAAAATTGTGGAATCCCAAGCTGGTTTTCGGAAAGAATATAGTACAATAGACAACATTTATATTTTACAAGCAGTCATTCAGCGTTATTTAGCAAAAAAGCATGGCAAAATTTATGCATTATTTGAAGATTTTAAAAAGGCTTTTGACCTTGTTGATCGGTCTAAATTGTGGTCTATATTAATGCAGCAGGGTGTATCCACCAAGTTTTTACTTTCTTTAAAGTCTATATATAAGTGTGTTAAGGCTAGTGTAAGGTCAAATAATATTTTCTCTGAAGAATTTCATTGTCCTCTTGGCTTAAGGCAGGGATGCGTCTTAAGTCCATTATTATTTTCTATGCTTATAAATGAGTTGGCAATGGATATAGAATTATCTTGTTCAACAGGCATACAGCTTCATCCTGAACTTATCCAACTATTTTTGTTATTATTTGCAGATGATGTTGTTTTGCTTTCTGACACTGTTTATGGTCTCCAGAAACGTATTGATACGTTAAAATATTTTTGTGATACCTACCATTTGTGTGTTAATCTGGAAAAAACTAAAGTCATTGTTTTTAAAAAGGTGGTGTTTTATCAAAGTATGAGAAATGGAACTTTGATGGTTCCAGTCTTGAGTGTGTAACCTCGTACAAATATTTAGGTTTATCTTTTACAAGAACTTTATCATGGGGTAAACATGTTAAGGTTGCAGCACTACAAGCTAAGAAAGTACTATGTGGCATACTGAAATCTCTGTCCAACTTTAAGCCCATACCCTTTGATTTATTTTTCAAAATATTTGATACCAAAATTAGCCCAATTTTGCTATATGGAGCAGAAATATGGGGTCTGAGTCCTGAAATTTGTAATGATATTGAAAGTATCCACATGATGGCTTGTAAGCGCTTTTTAGGTGTTAAGGTCTCCACCTCAAATCACGTTATAAGAGGTGAATGTGGCCGATATCCTCTATACGTTTATGCTTATAAAAGAGTTGTTAAATATTGGTGCAAAATTTTGAAAATGCCAGAATCTAGATATGTAAAGAAATGCTATAATATGCAACTGCAAGCTGTAAGTAATGGTAAAGTAAACTGGGTTTCCAAAATTAGACACATAATTGTGTCAGCAGGATTTGGTTTTATATGGGATCAACAGTGTGTTGCAAATATACCTTTGTTCATAAAGGATTTTTTTGTGAGGCTAAAATTATCGTACCAACAAGACTGGCATTTAGCTATACATGAAAGTTCGAAATCATATTATTATTCTTTGTATAAGCAAACTTTTGGTGTTGAAATGTATATTACAAGGCTATCATGTGATAAATTTAGAAGTATTATGGCACGTTTCAGATGTAGTTCTCATCATCTAAGAATTGAATCAGGTAGACATAACAAGGAACCTAGAGAAGAAAGAGTTTGTACTGTCTGTAAACATGGTTATATCGAAGATGAGTATCACTTTATTTTAATTTGTGATTGTTATCAAGCTTTGAGGTCAGAATATATATCCTTGCATTATTATGAGTTCCCGACAAGACATAAGTACAATATTTTAATGTCATCTACCAACCCATTTACTGTTAAGAAACTAGCCATGTATATTCTGAAAGCTATGAAGCTAAGGCAAAGTCTGTTGGGATCTCCAACTCCCATTACCACACTGTAACCATTGTATCATGGGCCTATGGCCTACAATCCTTGCATTATTATGAGTTCCCGACAAGACATAAGTACAATATTTTAATGTCATCTACCAACCCATTTACTGTTAAGAAACTAGCCATGTATATTCTGAAAGCTATGAATCTAAGGCAAAGTCTGTTGGGATCTCCAACTCCCATTACCACACTGTAACCATTGTATCATGGGCCTATGGCCTACAATACATCTGAATAAAGTGAAATGAAGGACTAGTACGGTAGTCACTCACTTGGAATGATAGCTGGGTTGATCACCTTACATGAATCCTCACTCATGGTAGCAATCCCCGGGTCGCTCTTCCCATGATTCATTTCACTGTCGCCAGGATATAACAACAAATATCAGCTCAATAGTTGTGGGGTAACTAGGTCATCTACATGTATTAGTGTCGGGTTGTACTCACTGTGGAATTTACCTCTGTGTGGAGTCACATTAATGTAATACTCAGGGTGTGAAACAACGTGTTGATGCGCTATCGTGTATACAAATTCTTATCTGTTTGTTTTTTTATATATTTGTACGCTGTATAAATGATAAAGTTAATCTCGGACACGTACATACTGCCGCCTACTGTGCTCATAAACTTGGTGTTACCTTCAGGCTATAAGTGGATGCAGTTGCGTAGTAAAAATTGACAGTTTATTCTCATGCCATGAAAGTAACTAGTGTGAAAGATATGTTTATTTTGTGTTTACCATTGTCACTATTAAAAGTGGCAGACATCCTGTATAACAGTACAATCTACGCATGACATGAGTGATGAAGAGACAAAGTGAAATCATCTGAAAGGACTTTTTGATACTTTCACTTCAGAATACTTTTCAGAATCCTAAAAGTAAGTCGGCAGAAGTCGGCGTGCTTATACTGTGTGGCTTATTTTAGGTCACTCATGTATATTATACCAGACCAAATAAGCCGTTGACATACAGAATGGTGAATAATGAATGTCAATACTTCGTCATGGCACTCAGATTTTAGAAAAATGTGCATGTTAAACCAACACTGTCCGAGAAAGATAGCCAACACGACTATACTCCCACGGTAGGCCACCATTGTGTAAAATGACCTACTGGACCACCAGGAAATGAATTGTGATAACGCACCAGCTATGAGACTACACTGACATGCATGAGCACAATATATCTGTCACAGCGATCATATACCTACTTGCCTTTGTTCATGATACACTCGTCTATTACCGATGTGCTACTCTACTCTGATGTGTTGATGGGATTTAAATATTCATTATTTATATGAACAAGTAAGCATACCCATCTTATATCAAGGCCAGTAATATACGAGTCTTAAAATAACAAATACGTGGAGGCAACAGCACACATTGATATACTGATATCTGCAAATATCTGCATCGACAAGGAAGTGCATTACACAGTTACTCGGCATACCTAACTTGAGGTCACTGATATTCATGCATGAGGCTTAAACTAACGCACAAGCTATCATCGACTCCTCTGCTCAAAATACTGTACTGCCAGGATCTAAATTATGTTTTAGGAACAGAAACAATACGCAGGCACTATCCGTCATCGTCATGGGATGAACCCTCATTCGAAATAACAACATTTTTCGGCTGATAAATTTTAGGCCCACTCCAACTCGATCCAGTGAAACAAAGAAGGGGAATTCACAATTTCAATTACACCATGCATAAATGCATACAGCCATACTGACATGCATTACTTTCCATGCCAAAATACATGCATTCAACACCATGCATAAATGCCTACAGGTATACACACATGCATACAGGCATACACACATGCATTCCACACAATGCATCAATGCATACAGGAATACACGGATGCATTCAATACGATGCATAAATGCATGTACACATGCATTTCATACCATGCATAAATGCATGTACACATGCATTCAATACCATGCATAAATGCATACACACATGCATTCCATACCATGCATAAATGCATACACACATGCATTCCATACCATGTGTACATGCATACACATGCATTCAATACATGCATAAATACATGCATACCACACAATGCATACAGGAATACACGGATGCATTCAATACTATGCATAAATGCATGTACACATGCATTCGACACCATGCATACATGCACACAGGCACATGCATGCATTCCATACCATGCGTACAGGCTTAGACACAAGCATTCAATACCATGCATAAATACATGCATTCCACACCATGCTTAAATACACACAGGCACACGCATGCATTCAATACCATGCACACATGCATTCTATACCATGCATAAATGCACACAGGCAGACACACACACATGCATTCCATACCATGCATTAATACATACACACAGCCACACCATGCAGAGAGGCATACACACACATGAATTTCATACCAAGCAATAAAGGTATACGCACACATGCATTCCATACCATCATTATAATACGCATTATGATGTGATACATTTTTGTCATTATGCATGGTATCACCACGTATTGCCATGGAATTCGCCTTTTTGGTGTGGGAAGAGACGATTGTGATTTAACGCGTGTTGTGTTATGAAGTGTGGATTGTGATGTTTTTGGTATCGTGAAATAAACATTGCATTACATGCTCGATTATGAATTTAGCGTGGTGCCTCAGACGTGTCCAGGCCAACAAACCTGGTCTTGTCCTTTTTGATAAATCCAATGAAATCATTGATATTATGGAATGTTCTGCCCCTTTTGACACTAATGTGATTGACAAGATACAGGAAAAACATGGCAAATATGCAGACCTCGCTTTCGAAATATCACGCTTGCATCCAAAGTACCAGGTTGTCCGATTCCCCTTTGTTCTTGGTGCCTTAGGTTTGGTATCTCTTAATCTTTTGACTGACATTGGGAGAGTACCCGGGTTTGCTATCGGGACTACAGCCCTTCTGACAGTCTGGGCAATGTAGAATGGCTGCAGTGTTCTTGAGTCTTCACATTCAACGAAAAGTTTTGGGTAGGTTTGACTAGGCAGCGCTTCCTGGGAGAAGTCCCATTCGCTGTCTGGGCTGCGTGTAGAGGGGACAAGGGCCCTGAGCTGATGATGAGCCTAACCAGCCTGACTGTGCCAGGATCACCCAAACCCTCTTTGCAGCATATTCTATGTTGGTTGGTTTGTTGTTGTCTTCTCATCCTTACGGGTACCCACTGACTGCTGGTCAATTGTTTTAAGCCGAACAAACAAACCAAACAGTTGTGAAAGTGTTTTTTAAATATTATTTACAACATATTCTCTCTTCTTTTCAGTACGCTTCTCATATCGATAGTGACGATTTTCAATTTCAGTCAGGAAGAAGTCTTCTGAAGCCATCCTGAAAAAAACATTCACGGCAGCTATGAGGACATCGTTGTCGTCATAGCGCTTTCCCCGAAGGTGTTCTTTCAGTTTAGGAAACAGGTGGAAATCATCTGGTGCCAGGCCTGGCGAGTAAGGAGGATAAGGAAGCTCTTCTAACCCAGATTGTCGCACAGCAGCCGTTGCAAGTCGAAAGGTTTGAGAATAGGCACTGTCGTGAAGTGGTACAACTCCAACAGTCAGCATTCCTCAGCATTCCTCTCAGGAGATGAAGGAAATCAGCATAGCAGGCACCGGTAATTGTATTTTGACTTTCTAAGTATTCAACAAGAATCACTTCCTTTGCATCCCAGAGTACAGTGACCATAACTGTCTTCACTGATCTTGACACTTATCCCCATACACCTATGACGTGCAGTCAGGAATTTCTTGGGAAATACTTTTCACTAAAGTCAAAAACTTCAGGACTGCTCGGTACTCGTTCTTTTCCATTTATGTGCTCATTTGTCAATGATATATAAACAGACCAAATACGCTTGCAATGAACTACTCAAACAATGTACTACATTGACTCGTTCATGACCTATAGTTGAAAGTTAGGCTTAGAACGTTTTGACAAGCCATCGTACACGTACGTGTTGCCCCTCTTCACTCAGAATTGCTACACCTCTGTCGTTTAGTGGGAAGTGTGGACTTCAACAATTGTTAGAACTGACCAAGGATCCGGGAAGTATTCATCCTAAAAAACGTAATTAAAAATGACCGTAATGTATTGGATAAGATATTGGTACGGTCCAACTTGCCTTAGATATGCTTTAGCCCTTGCCCATTCTAAAAATGCACTTAGGTATTATTATCGTCTAGCATTGAGACAGGACACAGCCTTTTACTTCCTGGTTATCATGCTCACTCGTCAACATGGATGGGCACAGACTCAGTGTCCTGCTGTGGATCTGAGTCTGTGTACTGGACGGTGTAGCAGGTAGGTGCTTTAAAAAAGGTATAGGGACTGGTTCTTGTGAATTTGTGAAGAGTAACACAAATAAATCTGAACTCTTCCCTTTTGTTTGAGTGTAATGAGTCCTTTCAAATGACTGACCGTGTGCAACCATGACTCGTAGAATATGTAAAGAAGACGGATATATTTACTTTACCACTACTCACTGCGTTATGAATGGCTAACAGTTATGTGTCTTTAAACACTTCACACATGTGACCTAAGACATGGATGTGATAGCTACTGAGCATATCAATATCTGTATTGACACGTCATAGTGTTCAATAAAGCGCTTAGACTGTGTATGCCTGATTCGTCAAATCAATATTGTTTTCATATTTTCCATTTGTTCAACGTGAATAAAAATACCCTGTCCTTTGGGAACTTAGTGTGTTTACAGGTAATATGTCCGCCATTACAGGGTTATGTTTGTAGTGGTGTTGTTATGCCGTGTTCGACTGATATGAATATAGCTGCTCGACAGCCACTACTGTTCTAGGTCACCTATCGATCGAAAAATAACTATCTGCGCTGTTTAACGCAGAGTTATGATTACACTTATTATCATCCAAAATAATGGCATATGATTTATTTCCATCAAGGGTAATTGATTATTAAAATATGACTTCTTTCAATGATACTAGTTGTCCACAATGGACATGTACAATGAAGTCACACACGTCCCCACTTAGTAAGTAGATAAGAGGCAAGTCAGAACATGAAAGGCCTCTTATCGCCTTCGTCTAGGGCCAAGTCTCGTTTTAAGCTCTGTATAATTTATCATCTGTGGCGAATTGACTACAAAACAGTTTTGGCCCGAGACATGAATCTGTACTCACTGTTAGGCAACATTGTTCTTCAGTGTTTCTTTTTGCAGCACTGTATTTGTACACAGTAGAGGTACACAAAATAGCATAAGAGGTTAAATTATCGTGTCTAGTTTCAACTAATTCAGTAAACACGCTATCGTGTCACTGGATTACCTGGTCCAGAATTGCTTTCACTGGATTGTCAGATCCGAACTCGATTGTTTACCGGCCGCCTTCATAAAGCACGTGTAATACTGTGTGCGGCGTTGGCCAACAGACACTTCTGTTGTGTTGCACATTGTGTGAGTGGCTGGTGCTATCAGTAGAGAACATGCTTACCCTTGTCACGAACACTTGGTGTCATCACTCCTTTTCAGTGATACCCGTGAAGATCCGGGGTAGAATAGGTCTTCAGCAACCCATGCTTGCCGTAAAAGGCGACTATGCTTGTCGTAAAAGGCGACTAACGGGATCGGGTGGTCAGGCTCGCTGACTTGGTTGATACATGTCATCGATCCCAATTGCGTGGATCGATGCTCATGATATTAATCACTAGACTGTCTTGTCCAGACTCGATTATTTACAGACCGCCAGCATTTAGTTGGAATATTGCTGAGTGCGGCGTTAAACAACAAACCAACCAACCAGCCAATGTTTCAGTGATTCATTGGTGTAATTTTCAACACTGTCCTGTCTTTCACACCCTTACTATCCACTGACGTTGACGTTCAATATTTACATATGATATTGTAACTTGATTTTCAGGTGACTGCCCTCCAGGTCAGTACGGCTACAGATGCAACTACCAGTGCCACTGTTCCCTGGGCATATGTAACCATACTTCCGGTTGTCAACCTGGACTTTGTTCCCTTGGATGGCCCGGCCCGACTTGTCAGAAAGGTTAGTATATGGCACTGCAACGTGCGCATTCAATGTAATATATGCAGTTTATATAAACTGGTCACTGAACATGATATGTTATACAGGTTATAATAACAGGTTATAATAATACAGGTTCCAAGACTGATATGTTAAACCCAATGGGATGATCTAATCATATCATAATTCATTCGTATCATAGTTCAAGTCATATATATAGTATCAAGACATATGCGAGAACATATATTGTTAATTAAAGTTATCCTTATGATGACAAGAAGTGAATTCCTTGAACAGGACAACAACTACTATGTGCTACATTGTGATTAGAGAATAATTCTTGTTTACGTCACAGAAAATATTGCCCTAAAAAAAAACGTCATCCAGAGGATACACTTACCCGTCGTCTAACGCTGTGAACGGGCACACGGAAGGGGGCGATGACAGGAAATGCATTCTGTCAGCTTATGATGACCCCAGTATAACATATGCCTGGTGGAGGGTGGATCTGGGACAGGAAACACAGGTGCATGACGTCATAATTTACTTCAGAACTGACTGTGAGTGACATAGAGTTAATCATATATCTGTCATTAATAAGTGTAACTGTGCATGTAACCAAAACAATAACAAACACAACGTTCGGAATCTCCGAAACACTTTCTAATGTCATTTGGGGCTACACTTTTAATCTCATAATTACATATTGAGAGGCATCTGGAAACAGACTGTCAGTGAATTGAGTAAATGACAATCCTACGTACGGTTTTTCACTTGTTTGTGTGTTCATGGTCACACTGTTTTCTTCGAATTTGCGTTCTTGTTTGAAAAGATGCTGTTCCTTTTGCACCAACTTGCTCGTTACTTTAATGTCCATCCGTCGACACTTTTACGCCAGGTTCGCAGGTGTTTCTGCATGCAGCACAATGCTGTGCAGGTGCTACTGTGGCATTCATATGAAACGAGGAGGAAAGTGGACGACGTTTTAGACGTCAACAACACCCGCAACGCAACACAAACTGGGCAGCCACACCGCATGTTCTTACACAAATGTTGCAACACTACTTGGCAGCCACACAATAAGCTCGCATCCATCATCTGTTGTTTTCCATACGACAAGTTTACATCCTGCAATGATGTGTGTCTGTGACACGTCGTTTGCAAGCATGTATCTTGCCGCCTGTGACGTCATCTGTCAACATGAATGCCTTGAGTGCCTAGATGTTTATAACTTTGTTATCCAATGCAGTTATTATGTTTGATTTTGACATTAAAGACATTCAAATTGAAAATCCGTTTTAAAGGGGTCTGATCTATGACAAATCTCAGGGACGGGATGTTGCCTTTGACATTGCTTTTCCCCCCGTGGATACACGCCTTCCGGGCGTATCGTCACATTGATCAACAAAAATGAAATACATTTTTGTCCCGGAATTAACAAGCATTTGTAGACTTCTTTGGTGGTCGTATTGGTAATGGTGACAAAGATTTGACAAGCCATTGGTTTAAACCAATTTGAACAAGACTACGCATATTGTAATACCTCTCATTACATAAAAGCCAAGTAACAAGAGATAGTCAAGGTGTATACATTATAATTACACAAGATAATAACCCTAACCTAGACACAGTATCATCAAACTTATAACCTCTCGCATTACTTCAACCTACTTCAAGTGGCAAGACATGATCTATCAACAGACACATGGCCTACCCATGGGATCCCCGCTGTCTCCTATCATCACAGAAATCTACATGACGGACCTAGAAGAAACCGCCCTCCATACATCATCTATCACCCCCCTCTGCTGGTTTAGGAAAGTCGACGACATCTTTGTCATTCTCCAACCTGACCATGACCCCAAAACCCTCCTCAACCACCTGAATGCCCAACACCCCAGGATGCAGTTCACTATGGAAGAAAAATCTGACAGACAACTACCATTCCTAGATGTAAGAGTGCAGAAAGACAACAATAACAAAGTCCACACCAGTGTCTACCGTAAACTAACCCAGTCTGATCAGTATCGTCACCATTTCTCTAACCATCCACCACAAATAAAGAGAGGAATTTTCGCCACCTTAGCCCGACGTGACGTCAACATATCCACAACAGCTACAAACTGAACTCAACCACCTCCGCCATGTCTTCACAAACTTCAACAATTATCCTTCCAGCCTAGTTGAACAAACAATTAACAGCATTATCAGCCCCAGAGAGCGGCGTCCATGAAAACAGACAGCCCCGTTTGTCATCAGTCTTCTCTACATAGGAACAGCCAGCCACCAGATCCGCAGACTGCTCAAACACCACGCCAACACTGATACAGTATTCCAGAGAGGCAGGACAATCCAGAACATCCTCAGTGCCAATGGTAGGCCATCTACATCTAAGTAAGAAGACCCAGCTGGTGTCGTATATCACATACAATGTGACTGGCGACTCCTATGTAGGTGAAACATCCAGGCCCCTACCCATTAGAATAAAAGAACACAAGGCCTTAGAACAAAATAAAGACTCAAAATCAGCCATCTCCAGCCACACCCAAACCCAACCCGACCACAACATCAAGTGGAACAACATCAAGATCCTGGCCAACAATCACTCAGACTACAAAATCAGAAAACTCCCAGAAGCCATCTACATCAAAAGGATCCAGCCAGCAATGAACAGAGATCAAGGCTACAACACCCCGCCTGCTTACCATCACCTAATTGCTAAATCCCTATGTCCATCCAAATAATCCACTGGCATCCACTTGCTTCCAATCATCTATATCAGTCTGCTTGCTGACTCTGTGTCCATTAGACAATTCACTGGCTTCTTATTCACTGGCTTCCAATCACCCCAAACAGCTTCCGTGGTTGTTTACCCTGTCCGATTATTCACTCATTGGCCTCCAATCATCTTAATCAGCTCTCTGTGTCCATCAATCAATTGACTGTATAAACACTGATGTTAATAAGTATATATACCTATGTTGTTCAGAACTATCCAAATTCAAACCAAATTCTTAGGACTTATTTTCGATGAACATCTCACCTGGGATGCTCACATCCAAAACCTAACAACTAAATGCAGTAAAGACCTAAACACCCTAAGATGCCTAACTGGCTCTAACTGGGGAGCCTCCAAAAATACTCTCCTCTCTCTCTACTAGATCAAAACTAGACTACGGCTGCGCCATATACAACACCCTTAACAACTCCCTATCTACAAAACTTGACTCAATACAATATCAGGCTCTCAAACTCATTACACGCACTAAACATGGCACCTCCTACACTTCACTTCAGGCCTTAACAGGAGAGATGCCACTAAGTCTACGCAGGGAACAGCTAAGCTTAAATTTCTGGGCCGCGTCCCAATCAAACCCTCTCATCCAAAACTTAATAAACCAAAACATCAGCCCTAAAAACCAAGCTCTAGCTCGTAAACACCCCTTACTTAACCCAATATCCCAAAGAATAACAAACTACCTAAATGAACACCAAATTAAAAATCTTAAACAAAACTGCAAACAATCAAATATTTTCACCCCTAAACTTAAAATACCCAAAATAGACACAACACTAGTTAGCCAAATAAATAAACAAACCGACCCAAACATAGCTAAAACTACCACACTAGCATACATACACGAAAATTGGCCAAATTGGTGTCACATTTACACAGACGAATCCTCAGATCCGACCTCCAAACACACGGGTTTCGGAGTCCATACCACACAACCAACTAAAACCACACAATCCTTCCGACTCCCAAATAACCAATCAATATTCACGGCAGAACTAATGGGCATGGCCTCAGCCCTCCATAATCAAGAATCCAAAAACCACAAAAAAATCCTAATACTTACCGACTCCCTAAGTGGACTGCAAACCCTCCAAAACAAAAATACCAGAAGCCGACCTAAATTAATAAATCAAATACTTAAAAGCTCCAACGACCTAACTAAGGCAGGCAAACAAATAACCTTCTTGTGGATCCCCGCCAACGTAGGAATATACGGTAATGAAAACGCCGATGAAGCAGCTAAACTATCCCTCAAAATCCCAGAAATAAGCTTAAACTTACCCATCTCAAAATCAGAAATTAAAAGTGTAAACAAGCAAAAAATCACAAAAAATGGCATAACCTATATCTAAACTCAAATAGCCAAATCAAAAATGTGCTCAGCAAACCACTAACCAAACCAAAAATTCTCCATCCATCAAAAAAAGTCGACAGAGTAATCACTAAACTCTAAACAGAACACACCAACCTAAATAACCACATAAAAAAATAAAAAAACACACTACAGGTGACTGCCCACATTGCAAACAACTAGAAACCCCAGAACACGCACTCATCCACTGCACACACTACCTCACACATCGAACCGCATTACAAACCACGCTCAATCTAAACAAGGCTCTCACTCTAGAAGCAATACTAAACCCACAAAATAAACTAGAAAACTTCAAGGCCTTAGGCGTATTCTTAATCAAAACGGAACTAATAAAACGCATCTAAAAACATAATAACCTACCAAATCAAAATCACATAAACAAACAAACATCCACCATACCCAGCTCCCTTAGTTCTCCTCCTCAACCCCATCGGCATCTATTCCAAATCTCAAAATTCCCAAATTATATATAAGCAACCCCTAAAGCCCCCTCTTACGGATGCACAGGCCACCTTCGCCCCTTTCGGAAACACATTAAATGGCCTGGCCGGGCCCGTGTGCGAAATACGCATCAGTCGGAAAGCGCACGTTAAATCTCCAAAGTAAGTAAGTAAGTAAGAACTATCCATCATTTGCTTGATAAAGGTGTTATGATCTACACCGAAACGTCGCACTTATTGTAATAAAGAAGTTGTTCATCCATAGAACTTGTCTTTCTTCAAGACATAACTTGGTCGTCAGTTGTCAAGAATGATTGAAGTGTCTGGTTTTGATAGTCAGAACAATGTAGATTAGTAACTACATAATGTGCACAAGATATGTATATAGTATAATTATGTGAGTGTTTGGAATATCAATTAAGTTTAAATGTACCAGAATGTGTGACGAAAATAAGGGAATATAAGGTTTCAGGTGTTTCACAAAGGTGTCAGGTTTATTTTCATGATTGAGTTTGATGAGCGTATTATCGGCTAAACCTTTTTTTTAAAAACCCAGGCACTTCCCGCTGGGTTTGTTCCGTCTGCTGTTGTAAACCTACATATATAAACACTTACTTTTAACAAATCCATTGTGATAAAACAGCGACAACAGCGATGAGAATAAGTCAACTAATTATCGTTTCCTTTGATCGATGTTTGTTTCCTGTAAATTAACTGATCATTCCTTTCTTGCTGAGCAGTCACGTGTATATTGAAGAACATGTTATCATTCACCAGACCTGGATTTATAAGCCAATATTAGATTGAATGATCACCCCAGACACAAGAAATGACAAATGGGAACCTTTGTCGTGTAATCTGTTGGGTAACTGAGAGTCAAGTGATTGACAACAAGTGCAAAGGTTTAGGGCTAGATCATTAAATATGGATGAAACAAGGGAGTGGTTATTGTTGTATTATATGTAATTTAGTTGCCTGAACAAAAGGGTTGTTGTTTTAAGTGCATAAACTGAACTGTTTATTCATGCGATTTATGGAGTATTTATAATATACTAGATGATATATAATAGATTTGTTTCGGAAATACATGGAATGTTACAACGCGGTTCAATTGTCTGGTGACCGCCACCGTGTTCGAGTGGTAGAGTGTCGAACCAAGGCCGCGTCAAAATACATTGAAAGAAGCTACCTCCTGTTACCCTGTCTGGCGCTCGCCGTTAAGGGGGTAAAACAAGGACAGGTCGGTCAGTGGACAAGCACTATAAAATGGGCATGAGTGCATACTAATACATGTACAAGCAACCGCACGCACGCATGCGTTTACGTCAAGTGCAATAATCTTGGACGCGATGTTAAACCTCATTTCACCTTACCCTATTGTCTTGTCGTGATTTGTCTAAAATGTATTTATTCATTTAACCTGGATCATGATCCTTTAGATCGGTTCTGAAAGCGTATGTCATCTAAACATGCATCGTATTGTATGAAAATATGACAGTCTTAAGTAGTCATATTATCTGCGCAATTGTGGTCAAATGTAAACAGGGCATTGTGAATAAGAATTAAACCCATTTCTTACACATGTATTTAAAGGAAAATCAAATCTTCTAAGTATATTGGTCTGAGCGTAACTCTGCTAAACTTAGCCATTGTTAATTGCAGAATATCTTAAAATATTATTAATTGGACAATATATTAAACAGTAATAAACATACTGAACCAAAATAAAAAAATTCACAATCCTAAAATTTAAACATTTTAACCAGTTATCATTGTGGGCCCTTATTGTGTATTTAAACAGTAATGGTCACGTATTGTCTTCAGATAACACCCGTTTTTGTGCAGGTGTATCGATCAAAGTCATGAGCACAGCACTATAGTGGCAAAAGTATTTTTTCACGTGCAACTGGTCACGTCGCCATAGTACCGCACGTGTTTTCAGCCATACTTGTTAGCAGTCATTAACAAAAAAAGAAAAACACAAGAAAACAAAAGTCTTTACGGCCATTTGTCATGCCACGCCTTTCAAATGTACAACGTGAACGTGCCATCGGCATATTGCAGACGGGAACGTTTGTAGCTGAAGTCGCAAGGACGATGGGTTGTAGTCGACGGACTGTTTATGATTTACAGACGCGTCTACAGCAAACGGGTACCACCGCTGATCGCCCTCGGCCAGGTCGACTACGTGGGAGGTCACATGCAGAGGATCGTCAGATTGTCTTACGTCACCTCCGTAACCGATTTTTGACGGCTACATCAACCAGAAATGAACTGTTTAGGGGTAGGTTGGGTGCGCAAACTGTTCGAAACCGTCTGAGAACTGCTCACCTTCAAGCACGACGGCCATACTGCGGGCCGAATCTGACTCAATTACACAGACGCGTACGTCAACATCAATTGTGGGCACAGTGACACTTACGATGGACTCAGAGGAATTGGAATCAACTCGTCCTCAGTGATGAATCCCGATTTAATCTTCGATTTGCTGATGGTAGGGCGAGGGTGTGGAGGCGCCGTCATGAACGTTAAGCCCAGTATTGTGAACAGGAAGTTGACAGATTTCGAGGCGGAAGTTCCATGGTGTGGGGTGCGTTCTGTAGTAGCACATGGACCTGGTTTGATCTTCCAACACGACAATGCCAGACCCCACACATCAATTTTGACAAGGAATTTCCTTCAGAATGCGGGAGTCAACGTCATGGATTGGCCGTCAAGGTCTCCCGACCTCAATCCCATCGAACACGCCTGGGGTGCGCTTGGCAGAAGTCTGCGCATTCTGCAGAACAAACCACAGAACTTGCAAGATCTTGGCATCATTTTGCAGCAACGATGGCGTCATCTTCCTGATCATGTGTTCACAGGCATCACAAGGTCCAGGCGTTGTGTGGCAGTTGTCAACGCACATGATGGCCATACACCTTGATTTGTAAACACCATTTAAAATTAAGGCTTGCTTCAGTGATTTACAAAAACGACTGTAGGATTATTGGAGTCTTTTCAGGATTATTGTGTCGACAAAGTGCAGACCTCCGAGAGCTTTGTGATTGACCTCCCAATATGGAGCCATCCGTCATCTGAATAAATAATTACATTGAGAAAAGGGGACTGTCAAAACGTGAATGTGGCGATAGTTTCTTTGTACATTATTTACAGAAGCCGTTTATTGTACTTATGATTTGCCTAAATGTTCATATCACATAATACACATGGAGATACTTCCCCGCAGAATCCAAAACTGTGAAGCATATTTGAATGTGTGCGTGATGTATTCTCTCCCTCCCCATCTCTCTCTCTCTCTCTCTCTCTCTCTCTCTCTCTCTCTCTCTCTCTCTCTCTCTCTCTCTCTCTCCTTCTCATTCTGATGTCTTAAATGTAACAGATAAAGTTCACAGGTAAAGTTCGTCGGAATGGTATCCAGATCTACATCGCCGATACTGACGCCTCCCCAATTGATGGAGTCAACTGCTACAACGTCACAGGGAATAGAAACGGGACAGGCATACCGGATGTTTTGAAGTTCACATGTTCTGGTGAAGGACGCTTTCTGGTCCTGTACACCACAATTGCAAACGGCGATGGTTTTAGCATGCCCATCATGGATTTCTGTGAAGTGGAGGTTAACGGTGGGAAAGTATATTTTATTTTCTGGTCTTACATTATACAAATACAAATTATACAAATCAGAATCCACTAACATATTGCAAATTATATAGAACAAGCCTGAAGCTGAAACCGCAATAACCAAACATTATGAGATGCTTAGAATCATAGCAAACATCGTTTCATGAAATGTAAAGTTTTCTTTTCTTATGCAGTTAAAGAACTGAGAACATGATGAAAGTGAATGCAATATGTTTGTCCTCGCCTTTATCACACGCGTGACTAGTGTATAGCTTATTCATTCTTAGTTTCGTGTTTAAGTGTGTGATCCTGGTACTTTCGGCGCTGACTTTGACAACTACTGCCACTGTGACAGCGAGGTGTGTAACTACGTGACCGGCGCCACCAGGGTGGCAACCAGACACGTGTGACAAGGGTTTGTGTTTCATCAAATATATTTAATAGTGTCATTTTTATATTACGTCATTACACTTGAAATCGATACACCGTGGCTGCCTAAAAGAAAAGTGAATGAGAAGTAAATATAATATAAATACATAACCCATTTAAAAGTGTTGAAATAGGTGTATTTGTTTTTAGCGTGTTGTGGTGACAGATATGGAGCAAACTGTGACGGATCATGCTCAGGCAACAACTCTGAGAGCGACTGTGTGACAGGGGAGTGTGTTGGTGCTCAAGACAGAATGGAATTGGTATACACCAATGAGATGAGAATTAAAAACGCTTTTCGTATATATATATGTGTGAATATAATATGAAAACGAAGCATAAGACTTGCTAAGGTCTGAAGATATTCTACGTTCAATTAAAACGGAAGTAATCATAAACAAATGCGTATCCACATTTGTCAGTTTGTACCTCCACACCTTTATTCCTACACGTGTAATTAATTCACAGAATGCTTTGATACATATGGCAACGGCTGTTCTCAAATGTGCTCCGACAGAAAATGCAATGAAATTTCAACAGCCACCTGTATTCACGTCACTTGGAAGTATGACAGTGTGTTCCTAACTATGCTTGTCGTAAGAGACGAGTAACGGGATAGAGCGGTCAGGCTCGCTGACTTGGTTGATGCATGTCATCGTATCCCATTTGTGTGGATCGATGCTCATGATGTCAATCACTGGAGTGTCTGGTCCGGACTCGATTATTTACAGACCGCGGTCATGTAGCTGGGATATTGCGGCGTTAAACATCAAACAATCAATCAAACGAAACTAAATGTCTTATTTCCTGGTTTGACATGCACACATATGCACACACATGTATACATGTTTTATTTCATGTGCCTGCCTTCGTCCCATTGTTAGAGTGCTCGTTTGACATTTGACATGAGAAAAATGGATTTTACTAAAATAAGTGAATAAGTTCTTATATGCATCTACATGGACGTTTGTGCTTGAATGAGTATATGTACGTGTATGATGATATTCGTGTCTACGGTTTAAGTGTGTGGTTGTCAGTGTGTATAGAGGCATTCTCCGTGTGTTGCGTCTGCCCACTTACAATATAGATAACTGGCTGAAAACGGACAAATATGACACGTGTTTGATGCTGAAGAAAAGACATATTACTAAATGTTATTGGATGGATTCCTAACAAACGCTGTTCATATTATAAAGTTTGCTAGGAATCATTGCAAAATGCCACTATCTTATTTCTTCTTTGAGAGGCATGTAGAAGTTGAAGTACTAAGTAAGGATACAATTAGGAGCGACTTGTCGGTGTAGCTTCTAACACCGTTATCAAGCAAGCTTCTAATACCGTTATCAAGCAAGTCCGGACCATGGTTGACAAGTATATATACAGGAAGGAAGTTTACACAGTAGAGTAGATATCAGATATAGTTACCCTGGAGTGGAGAAGCCATGTACACAAAAGGGTAGTAAACGTAATGACCGGAAAAGTCAGTAATGTAAACATAGAGCAGGAAACTAATCATCAGCTACGTGAAGTACTTATACAGGAAGACAATAACAACAAACTCCAGACAATTGTTAACCGGAAATCAACCTACACATACCAAATTACTCACTATGCCTCCAACCAACCACCTCAAATCAAGAAAGGAATTATCTCAACCCAAGTGAGACGAGCTCACAACATCGGTTCGAAGAAGCAACATCTTACCACTGAACTAAGCCACTTCAAACAAGTATTCAGACAGTACAACCACTACACTGAGCAGCTGGAACAACAGAAAATACAGAACATCATTAAGAACTCTCTCCACTGTGTTAATGTATCTTGTTTATTGGTTAAACATACGAATTGACAAAGTTACTAATTTCATGTTTTCAGTTTGTGATCTTGGCAGTTATGGGACAAAATGCAACCAGACTTGTTCAAACAGAAACTGCAAGGGGGACAACTCTAGCTGTGACCACGTGACAGGGAAGTGTGCTGAGCGCTGTACGGCTGGATGGAATGGAACAGACTGTACACATGGTAAGTAAATAGTTCGCCCAATTACCACCAGCTTTATATTTCACGTAATTGCGTCTGACTTAATATTCTTTCGAAAGCAAACATACACGGAAGAACCATTATCAACGAATTGTCCCTTTTGAGAAAGAAAACATGTAATAATAATCCTTCATTTTACACACAATACTATCTATAGAATTTTTGTACTTATTTCAGAATGTGTCAATTCCTATGGAGAAGGCTCTGCTCATCTGTGTTCCTCCAGAAATTGTAGTTGAACGTCTTCCTGCAATCACGTGACCGGGCAGTGTGAAAATGGCTGCATACCTGGATGGAAGGATATTGATTGTACAGAAGGTTAATTTTCAGATCCTTTACAATTTCGATATTATAAAAACAGAATCGATAAGGAAAAGGTTGTACATGATCAGGACAGACGTGTTCATTTCTAAAATGATGAATTGTCATTGATAAGTTAGGTTCTTATAAGTATCTACATGAAGGTATGCGCGTTTTTTATAAGTATCTGCATGAAGGTATGAACGTTAGTGACTACATGTACATGTATGGTGTTATTCGTGTGTACGGTTTAAGTGAGTGGTCATGTTTGCGAGTGAGGAGGGAGGCATGCAGCTCCGTGAGCTGCATCTATCCGAGTAGAATGTGGATACCTTACTGGAAAACAGGTAGTTGTGACCAATGTTTGTTGCTGAAATGCAGATGTCTTGTAAACGTTATCGAATGAATGGTGTATATTTTGTAGGTTGGTTATATAAGAACTCCTTGTGTCAGGCCACTGCGTTATTGTATCTTGTTTATTGGTTAAATAGACGAATTGATGAAGATACTAATTTCATGTTTTCAGTTTGTGATCTTGGCAGTTATGGGACAAAATGCAACCAGACTTGTTCAAACAGAAACTGCAAGTGGGAAAACTCTAGCTGTGACCACGTGGCAGGGTAGTGTGATGAGGGCTGTACGGCTGGATGGAATGGAACAGACTGTACACATAGTAAGAAAATTGTTTGCCCAATTACCACCAGCTTTATATTTCAAGTAATTGTGTCTAACTTAACATTCTGACCAAACCAAAGATACACGGAAGAACCATTATCAACAAATTGTCCCTTTTGAGAAAGAAAACATGTAAAAATAATCCATCATTTTACACACAATACTATCTTTTGAATTTTTGTACTTATTTCAGAATGTGTAAATTCCTATGGAGAAGGCTGTGCTCATCTGTGTTCCTCCAGAAATTGTGGTGGAGCGTCTTCCTGCAATTACGTGACCGGGCTGTGTGAAAATGGCTGCATACCCGGATGGAAGGATACTGATTGTAAAGAAGGTTAATTTTCATATCCTTTACAACTTCGATATTATGAAAACATAATCGACAAGGAAACAGGTTGTACATTATCTGGGTAGACTTTTCTAAAATGAAAATTTAAATATGTCATTGATTAGATAGGCTCTTATAAATATCTTCATGAAGGTGTGTACTTTCGTGAGTACATTAACATGTATGATGTTATTCGTGTGTACGGTTTATGTATGTGGTCATGTTTGCCAGTGTGGAGGGAAAAGAACATGTCAGTCTGGCTTGAAAACGGATGGTTGTGACACGTGTTTGATGCTGAAAAACAAATTTCTTATAAATGTAATCAAAAGAACTCATAGAACGTTTAAGCTGTCACTTCACCCGTTGTTGTACATGATAGTGGTGCACCTCTGGCTTGAATGTATGAATGCATACTATTACTGTTGCTTCGCTTATCTTTAACAACCATCAGTCCTGTTCAGAGAGCAGGGTACCCACCACAAATTGCAACATAAATTATTTCAACTGATTTACACTCAGAACTAATCCCTTTATAACATATAAAATGTATACCAAATTCGGAGTAGTGGCCAAGGTCACTTATGTGAGATTATTATCTTTTATGTAATTGTGTCATAATGTATATCAAATGAAGTGCTGTACGTTGCTCCAATCGCTACTATTTGGGTTTTCCACAGATATGTCATTGAACAAGGTCTAATTAGTGACTGTCAAAACAAACGGTGGACTGAGTAGAGGAGCAGGACTGTCTGAAACTCAAAGGCTGGTGTGGCTCATGTCAATGCCTTTTAGCACAGAGATCAGAAATGCCATGAGAGAACTAACTAATTGATGGAGGCAAATCGAACCAGACAGGAACGAGACATAAATGTTTCATGTAAACTACTCAGATCCCTGTAAGACAGAAACCCCTTTCAGCCAGATCCTGACCTCAGAAGCATTGTGGCGTGTTACTACTATGATGTATTTCAACGCATTTTCTAAAGTAAAAGGCTGCAAGATACAATTTTTACACCTTATGTATGATATGTATGGTCAGGACAAATAACAGCTACTGCAAATTTTGGTATTGTGTGCTGGCTTGTGTCCTTACTCTTTGCTTCTCTGTCCCAGCAATGAGTATGCCATCGCCGCCCAATACATGTGCCATAGTTGGGTCTATTGTTGCTGTCCTTGCTGTTGCGGCCATCATTGTTGTGGTTATTGTGCTAAGGTAATGAACACGTGCACACGTACCACGCACTATGTTAACCTAAATATGTTGAAAAAAAAGGCTGAAAAAGAAACTGGTTTGCCAACCGTATTGTAGTTAGTAGACATGGCACTCGACCTTGGCTCGCTGTAGGCCTTGATGTGCCCTGCAAATTGAAAAATAAGATAGAAACTGCACCCAAAAACTTATGTCAGTAGACACTGCATTACAACCCGTGAGAGCACGTTTGCTATTCATATGTTTGAACTATACTATGAAGAGGGCGATTTTAAGTCTACCTCAATCAATCAAACACTCAAATTAACGATACCTTGGCGACGTTGTGTTTTTACTTAGATTTAACAATTCTAAGTGACAAAGAAAAATCAATAGGACTGTATGAGAACAATTATAGTCAGCTTTCCGTTTATGTCGACAATACCCCATAAGCCTTTGGTGTCTATATTTCACAATTTTCGAGATACAATCAATACAGATTCAAAAGAGCATCCGACGTGTTTTGGCAGATATGAGGAAGAAATATTTCGTGGAATGCCTCATTTTAACTTGTGCCATGTGTTCCAGTGTTTATTCACGTGATTAGTTGACTTGCCGTTGCATGCAGTTTTGAACATTGTGATGCGCTGACCTCTTTTCGAACACCTGGTATCATCACTATTTGATAGTGATTCCTAGACTTATACCAATGAAGTAGCCGGAATCGTACAATGGACCTACTTTTTGTTGCTTTCATCTAGTTAATAACTGAACTTTATATGAAACATTCAGGTTTTTGTTTGAAACAATTATCAGATATACCATAAATTAGTATCATTGTTAAAAGAATAAAATGTCAGCTTTATTGTAAAAGTCAACTCAATATTACATTATTAGCTTCACTGACAAAGGTCATACCATGTGACATAAAGAACCATAACCAGGGCACATAAATTCTAAGTGATGTATTCTCCAACTTTTGTGTAGCTTCAAGAGGGTATCGGTGACGAACGTGTGAACTTTAATGCTGATTTGTCTCAAGCTGCAATTTATTTGGACTGTCTTGATCTGCCTTTGCCCATTCTCATCGCTTCAATGTTCGGAAGGATATTAGGGAACATAATGAAATGTTTTCTTTTATTTCAACATGTACCTCATGTAAAAGTGATACTCCAGCAAATGTTAGGAATTATTATCTATCTCTCACATTATAATCGATATATTGTTGTGGTGAATCGATAACAGGATCTGTGTACATTTGTAAGCATACATGTATCACTCAAAGGTCCTATCTTACTGAGCAGGGTGACTTACATGCTCACCTGATACATATTGCCAGTGTTACTTTACAACTGTTTGTTATTTTTGAAGAGTTTGAGTTAATTCTGAGGGTAATATATACTAATCTTTTGCGTAGGAGGCGAAGGAGTCACTCGAAGCATGAAAATGATGCAGACATGTTCGAAATACAAAAAGTTTTGTAGCTAGAATGTGATCATGACACTATGATAAGTCATAGGCTCACACCCATCGTCACCTTATATCAGTAAGAAGGCAGAGATGGACGTGTCGTCTTAGGCGCCGCAATTCAAATTCAAGTTCGAGCCGATTACATTTCTAGGTTTGTCAGCACCATACCCGTGCCCGTTGATTTCACCAAAGACCTGCATCATTTTGGGACGTCGTCCCACATTAAGCTGACTCGCCGTGATATAACAGGAATACTGTTCAAGGTTGCCTTAAACCGAGCTCACTCACTCACTCACTTAAATAAGTGGCTATTGGTTTATATTTATAATTATTTCATTGTGTGGCCATGTGATCTTACCAACATAGATCTATTCAATATGCATATAGTGGGAGGCACACAGAGCAAAGGCGTTGATAACCCAATGGACAACGATGTTGTTGTGGAGGGCGAGGCCGACAATGATGTAGAGGAGGACCACAATGACACGTACTACAACATAGCAAGAGCTCTTCCAGTGACTGTGGTGTCTATAGATCAGCTGGGGGAGCGGATCCAGGAGCTGCAGGTGCCCGTCGGGGGATTCCAGTCAGAGTATCAGGTCAGCTCGACCAATACCATCACGTGTCTTCCCTAAACTTAATATATATCATTGGTTATCGATGTCAAGCGGATATAACATACTAACCAGCTCTTCATTGATTGTTTGCAGAAGCTGTCCAACACCTTCACCCGACCTTACAATGACTCCCAGCTGGAGGAAAACAAGGGCAAGAACAAATACATAAGTTATTACCCATGTGAGTGTCACCATGCTGTTCTTGTTTTCCATCATGGTTAAAATCAACGTATGGGAAAGATATTATTTAGGACTTCACAGCAATAGTGTTTGCATAAATTCCCGTGCTTGGATTGCCACTGGCGTGCCACTTCACTTCAGTGAAGGTCAAGGTAACTGGGATAATAATTTATACATATAAGTGACAAAGAACATTTCCTTTAAAGGACACATCTACTAACCTTACCCCTAAATCGCATGCGAAGGCAAGTCAATTGTTTACTTGACAAAGTACGGGAACCTGTGGTATAATGCAAAGTGGGGAATTTAGATGTAGTTCTGTTTCGTTATGCACTGACCCAAGCTCACTTTGTTTGTTTGACTTTTCTGTGAGAGCTTGCACCCATATGTTCAACTATAGATAGGCAAACATGTGGTTGAATGAAATTAAGGGTCATGGTTATTGAATCGGATGTAAATACACTTTTAGTCCCGAGATAGCTGCAGACATTGGACTTTTGGTTTGAAAGTTCTCCTGTACAATACTTGTATTTTCGTCACTCAGACGTGATATCCTTAAACCACAACCTTTGTTAGTTAGAGGCAAGGCACACATATGATATGAAGTTGCTGTAAGCATGAATTTCATCATACTGGAAAATATTGGGGTATGTAGAGTTCCAGACATGGTGGCGACCGGACAGCGTCTGTTCTTGCTTGTACTTGTGAACACTTTCCAGTGAGAACAATATTTGATTGTACATAGGGCCTAACTATCTGGGCTACTATGGGTGAGCATATGCTTTTTTTTCCATTTAGTCATTGCACTTTATTGTGCGAATATACATACAGGGCGTGCATACATCTGCAACAAATAGCACTATTCTTTCTGGGTGTCACTTTGATTACGTTAACCTATCTATAGCCATGAAGCAGGGCTGTCAGAATTCGGAACCCATTGTCCAAAGTGTGTTTAGATGGATGGATGGATGGATGGAGCGTATTTATACTTTTCTCCAATGTAACAGATGATGCCACTCGAGTCGTGTTGACTGAACTGCCAGGGAGGCCTGGTTCCGACTACATCAATGCCAGCTACATCCATGTGAGTAATAAATGTTTATGATTATAAATTATAAATGTTTTTGTTACTTTTACACAGTGTATCTCTATTAATGGTGATCATATTTTATTTCAAATAGGGATACTCACGACCGAAAGCTTACATAGCAGCTCAAGGTAAGGATGTTCATATCAGCAAATGCGTGATGATCTTTTATTGTACGTATATACAAGGTTGTTATGGATCAGGCCCATACAGTGTATACCACTGATGTGATAATCCTGGCATTCTGAGAAGGGGATTCATAGGAACAATTATAAGGGTAATCCGTACTTGCCTGATGATGTCTAACAACATGTGTATTCTCACTCCTTGCGATGTCAAAAAGAGTATCACAACAAAGGATTATGCTCGACTACAGTTTTGAACTAACGATATATAAAAAAAGAAGGCATGAATTCTTTTTCCAATCTCTCAGAATTTGAAATCAAAGAAACAAATGAGAAACCATATTCAATGTCCTACGTGAATATGTGCATTACAATATAAAATGATGGCTACTTGGTTGATGGCACTCAGCAATATTTCAGCGGCGGTCTGTAAAAAAATCGAGTCTTGACCAGACAATCCAGTGATTGATATCATGAGCATCGATTTACGCATTTGCGATCGATGACATGCTTCAACCAAGTCAGCGAGCCTGACCAACCGATCTCATTAGTCGCCTCTTACGTTTTGTGATTATGGACATGGTCATGGCGCTTCCATAGTGAAAAACATGCGCGATACTACCTCATACTGTGACCTTTACAGAGCGATTCACATCTTTTTATGCTCTGGTACCTGCTAAAACAGATCTGATTTGTGATTCGGTTGATGCATAAGGTGAGGTACCACAACATCGTTGATCTAAGCACCCGAAGCCGGTCACTGTATTGTCTGCACCAGACTCGACATTGTTTTCAGGCCACCTTAATGTTGCAGGAGTATTGCTGCGTGTGACATCGGACAATAAACAAACACTTACGTTTTATGGGAATTGTGTTGCAAAATAACTGTAACAAGTTTCAACATATATGTTTTCGTGAACACCTTGTGTCATCACTGACTTTCAGCGATCCTCTCACATCATTTCCATCACCAGTGATTGATATTATCCGTCGTTGACGTTTTTACATATATATTTATATATATACATATATTCTGCAAAGCTCCTACCACTATGACCTTGCCTGATTTCTGGAGAATGATCTGGGAACAGAACTGTACAAGAATCGTCATGCTCACAAACCTAATGGAGCTGGGAAGGGTACGTTTTTTGACAACCGCCAGTCATCATTTATAGTACAGATATTAGGTGTTTGGAAAACCAAGGCCATATTGGTGTTGAACATGAATTTGTTACATTGGCTTGTCATGATTCTGCAACCTCTGCAGAACCTAATTCTCTATTCTTGAAAAATTTAAATGTATACATCCTTTTGACAAATATCTCAATTTGTACAAAAACACATCTGGCAGCATAGATTTGTTTCCGGTCATGATTTACGTTGTAAGATCGTGTAGGTGTTTTTTTAAAACTGAAATATCAAATGAAACTCCCGTAATATGTATGTAACATAAAGCTTGTGAAAAACCATGTTCATGTATTTCTCAAAATAGCTGTTTGTCAATTGAAGGTTAAGTGTGAAGCATACTGGTGTGACACATCGGACATGAAAGCTGGTGACCTCACCGTCACTGTGACCAACTCCAGCATTCGGGCTCACTGTGTCGTCAGGGAACTGCAGGTTACAGAGAGCAAGGTAAATCATCAATGTATATTAAATGCCCATTGTGTAAGTATTTACAATATAATTATAAAAGTTGTCGTCATCGTTGTTCATCCTGATAATCATTATTTTTTTGTCTTGGGTGAACCGCACTCCTCTGAGGGTCTTGTTTGGCATACCTTCAGACAAACAAAAGAAGATGTTTCCACCACTTCCACTTCACAACATGGCCGGATCATGGGACCCCTGAGGAGACAGCCTTCACTGAGTGTCTGTGGCTGGTCAGGACGTCAAACACCCAGGGCGACCCTCTCCTGGTACACTGTAGGTGAGCGAACTTGTTTCATGAAAAACCGTGCACTACTTGTGTCGCGTGGTTCCACATATAACAGTGCTGTGTAAAGTGCTGATCGTGGATATTAAATTGCTTTGCATTAATGGCTCTCTTATGAAACTACAGGGGATATTAATGGACAGTCTTGAAAGAAGTCGTCACTCATGAACTTGATCGCAAGGTTATGAGGATGTGTCAATATCGAACTCCCCTAACCATGAAGCCAGTCTAGTCATGAGGGTTGCAATTATGCCTGGTTATCTAAATCAGATGATGAAAAAGACAACACACGAAGGGTCGAGGAGCGAAAAGACAGTAAACAACTTTTCCGACTCATGCGAAACGGTTCATTCAGTATCATTAAACATGGTCTTGTACACCCCGGTCGTTCAAGTTTCAGTGAGCGTGGTAAGAGAATAATTGAACATTGTCTACACTGACCACACCAACCCAACCAAAGCATATACTCACCTCTACTCCAGCAGATGGAAACTCCCAACAGGTACGATATGTTCAACCACCCGGACATGGCGATAATAGCTCAGCCATTCTTGAAAAGCTAACCACCATTGGAGTTAAACTTGAGATCAGAGAAAACTATATTTGTGATATAAAAGCCAACGTTGTTAGCTTGGAAATAAAACTTAAATTTCTCTACCAGCTGCAGCAACATTTCCGATCTTCAGAAGATAGTACTACATTCATCAGCCAATCATATAGTGAGTTGAAAAGTGGTAATTAGAACTTTCACATGATGTTATTTCAATTAAAAGCAAACTTTAAAAACCCCAGATGACCTGAAATGTAAAAAAATGAGCTTGCGAGAGTACGTGATTGAAAAGAAAGGCCGATCAATGCGTGACAACCTGCTGTTTACTCCAGCTTCTGGTCAGTATGAAGTAGAACATAGTGAATCAGTAATCCGAGTAATCCGAGATTAAATTTCAAGGAAATGAACACCGACGGTTATAAAAATCAGTTTAAAAGTGTCGATAGAATAGGTAGAAAACGTCCTCCTACAAATGCCCAAGGGTTGGCAGGACACGCCCTATAATTATTCTTATTACTAAAGAGGGAGAGATGCAGTATAAACGTGTGGAAAAGATTTGCGAGATTACACGTTTACATGGCAGAAAGTCAAAAAACATTAAATGCATTTTATGAATAGTCTTATATTACGAAGCTTGATGTTGTAGTTTTCAGGGAGGGGTTAGCAAAAACGCTTTCAGGAAGAAACCAAGGCACTATAAATGTGTATGAAGTCCGGCTTTAGCTTAAGGCTCCTTCACCAAAGACAACATCATCCCTGAATGTTTTATTCCGTAGGAGCAGTACCAATGTGTATATATGGCACTGTTTGAAACACTGAAATTTGGCAATACTTCCATCAGCGCTGAGGAATTCAGAAGCAGCCGACTTGCAAGGGGGGTATTCAACATTGGACGAATGGCAATCAACAAACTCATAAAGGTAGCTGCTTTGTCATTGTTCAACTGTAGTTTGTTACATTTTCATTGCAATTGTTGACTAAGTTGTGCTTCACAACGCATAATTATATACTGTCTATACCTGTACGAATAGTGTTCTAAATGTGTCAGACCCTGAATACACAACGGCAGGAGCTCTCCAAGGGTGAGTATGAACATTGTGTACATCTAGCAACATCCTTTACTGGCGGATTAATGACTGCATTGAATATGTATATGTAAAATATGTGAACACGGGCAGATGATTGGAGACTGTTCCGGACACAAGGTGAAATTTTCACGCAATGTCTGCTGGGTTATCAAATTGTTAAACGTCTTAAATCGCACTTTTCACAGATCACTTAGCTCGAAGTTCCAAAGTTAGGAACTTTACTAAATGTTAGCTGACAGTTACACGAATGAATGATTTGCAAAACCGATTTGGACGTTCAAGTATATTGTCTAGTAATAAAACTCTGTACTGTGTCATTGTTGTTCAACGCTGCACTCAATCCCAGGTATACCAGACAATCCAGTGAGCGAAAAAAATCGATTTAACAAAATCAACGAGTCTGACGACGAGATCCCGTCAGTCGCCATTTACGACAAGCATGCCTTTTGTCGACTGTCAAAATCTAAAATCCATAATTAGTAGTAGTATTACTAGTTGTACTAGTTGTAGTACTAGTAGTTGTATTTCAGGGATTGAGTAATAAACAAAATAAAATGAGGGAAAAGAGAAATTATACCTCTCAGTTTATTTTATCATATGTTTGATTTTCAGTTGAAAATGTCTTAAGTTAGCAACGTATTCCCAAACCTGAACAGTACTGGCGCTTATTCAGCACTCCTAGTTTTTCACCGGGACATGTTATCTTTCAAAATTAACAAATATGTTTTTTTCGGCACAAATCTACATTTCAATCATGGTGCGTGGTTGATAATTCCTTCAATGTTAAATACGATATGAACTAACTCGTATTTTTTTCGTTTGTCCCCCGGTTGAGATGAAATAAACTATTGTTTTAGGTACCCCTGACAAAGGTCGTGTGTGGATAGATGGACGCTCAGACATCCTGTCTGTCATGTCACGGGTAATGAACTTTATTTATGAAACGATGTTCCTGGAAACTACTTGTAAACGAAAGGTATTTTATAGGTGTAAAACGTCAACGCCAGAGAACAATTCTAATTTGTTCAAAAAGCAGGGCAAAATTTAAGAATTTATGGATCACTGAACATCAACAGTAAGTATGTCCTGCCCTACCGGTTATAAAGTATGCACAAACTGTTTCTAACATTCAAGCTTCTTGTTCACACGTCTTGCCAGGCCTTGAATTTGGTATTTGTTCAATTAAGTCAAATGTAATTAACAAAGTAAATGCCATATCATATTTCCTTCAGAAAAAAAGAGTGGTACATTTAAACTAAGTATTCTTCATTCAGTCCCACCTGTCTGTGAAAGGCTACCTGTTAACTGAGGCCCCCTCCGTCACCACGGCGTCTCTGTTCTGGAAACTCACAGAGGAACAGGAGAGTTCCACTGTCAGTGTCCTGCCAGACTCACACCAGGTGGGTTTGACAAGTTACAAAAATACCACTTAAATATTATTGATGGGCGTCTTCATAGTGAATAAAGCGAGTTAAGGATATAAAGGAGTGAGTGAATATGTTTTTTAGCAGATTTTAGCAATATTTCAGCAATATCAAGGCGGGGACATCAGAAAGGGCTTCACACATTATACCCATTCGGGGAATTGAACTCGGGTTTTCGGCGTGACGAGCGAACGGCTTAACCACTTGGCTACTGGGCATCAGAATGGCCTCGCTGACTTGATTCTGATATTATGATTTTCCAGCAGACCCTTTCAAACTGTCGCATCGTACATTTCAGAAAAAAACCCGACTGCAACATTTATTGATTACACATTCCCATAATTGTTTTTACCATATAATATAAGTTGACTTTGTTTCAGAGTCTGTCCAATTTTGTGCCATGCACTGGAGACAGCCTGGATCTGGATCATGTGAGTGTCAGATGCTCCACAGAGACCACCATTAACCGTGACATCACCCTCCTCAAAATCCAAAGACAGGTGAAGGTAAGTAGACACTGCCTTGATGAACGTGCATGGATATCCTTTCAGTAGGCCCCGCTGATATAATTATTTTTAGAGTAAGAAAATACGTAGTAAAGTGACTATTTGGCTAGAATTGTCAAAGTGTTCAAACTCGTCGGTGCACTCGATGCACTTGACAAGATTAGCCTAATATCATCAAATCAGCATATTAGATTTTCAAACACTTTTTAGAACTAACATTATCTTTAGTAACAGATTTGTTTTACAAAATCACACCAATTTTGATATTAACTAGAAATAATTAACAACCCTACCGTTCCTCCATACATTTGCAGAATTCTCCACCAACAGTGGTGCGTGTGTACATCTTGAATAGCTTGCCCGCGGAATCTCCCTCGACTTTCTTAGAGCTTCTGGAACAAGTCGACCGCCACACAGGGGATGTCAACCCCCACGCAGTTACTGTCTTATATAGGTAAAGAAATTTAGAATAAAGACTGTAGCAAACCTGACTTTCACCAGTACGACAGATTTGACAGGCATGCTTTCCTTGACAGCTTACCAGCATACCGGCATACCATATTACGATATTCTTAAAATCAGTTACTTTAATGTCTAAATTGAACAATGCATGAGATCAGAAAAAATGTAATATTTGAAATAATTATTGAATTAGAATACCTTTAAGTAACTACAACACACCGACTAAACATTTCCGTTATAGTTCTTAGCTGACATTAAATTAACTACATTGTTGTGTACCTTATGAAATTGTCATCTTCACATGGTACATGTACTTGATAAATGGTTATATTTCCCCAATGGGTTCATTTGATTCCTTGTAATCCTCACCTATGTATCCACACATCGAAACCCTGTGCGGTGTCATGATCAGAAAGGATCACAAGACCCGATAAAGGTAAGGATGGTAAGTGGTGTGTCATTGTACCCAATTCGGCGTGGGAGCTTGTTCCATCGGTAAACAAATAGCATGTGCTTGGCACAGACACGATTGTTGACAGTTCACCGTGATATAGCAGTCCACCGTGAAAGTAGCACCTCAACGTGATATAGCACTTCACTATGATATAGCAGCCCACCTTGATATAGCAGTCTACCGTGATACTGCAGCCCACTGGCATATAACACTTCACCGTGATATAGCTCTTCAACGTGATATAGCAGCCCACCGTGATATAGCAGTCTACCATGAAACAGCAGTTCACCGTGATATAGCACCTCACTGTGATATAGCACTTCACCGTGATATAGCAGCCCAGCTTGATATAGCAGTCTACCGTCATACTGCAGCCCACCGTGATATAGCAACCCACCATGATATAGCAGTCTACCGTGATAAAGCAGCCCGCCGTGATATAGCAGTCAACCTTGATAAAGCAGTACACCGTGAAATAGCAGTCCACCGTCATATAGCAGCCCACCTTGATATAGCAGCCCACCACCATATAGCGATCAACCTTGATATAGCAGTACACCATGATATAGCAGTCTACCGTCATATAGCAGTCCTCCGTGATATTGCAGCCAACCGTGACATGGCAGTCTACCATATGATACTGCAGCCCATCATGATATAGCACTTTGACGTAATATAGCACCTCACCGTGATATAGCACTTCACTGTGATATAGCAGCCCACTGTGGTATAACACCTCGGCGTGATATAGCACCTCACCGTGATATAGCACCTCACCGAGATATAGCACTTCACTGTGATATAGCAGCCCACCTTGATACTGCAGCCCACTGTGATATAACACTTCACCAAGATATAGCAGCCCACCGTGATATAGCAGTCAACAAGGATATAACACTTCACCGTAATATACCACCTCACCGTGATATAGCACTTCACTGTAATATACCACCTCACTGTGATATAGCACTTCACCGTGATATAGCAGCCCACCGTCATATAGCAGACTACCGTCATACTGCAGCCCACCATGATATAGCACCCCACCGTGATATAGCAGCCAACCGTCATATAGCAGACTACCGTCATACTGCAGCCCGCCGTGATATAGCACCCCACCGTGATTTATCAGTCTACCATGATATAGCAGCCTACCATGATATAGCACTTCACCGTGATATAGCAGCCCAACTTGATATAGCAGTCTACAGTCATACTGAAGCCCAACGTGATATAGCAACCCACCATGATATAGCAGTCTTCCATGATATAGCAGCCCACCGTGATATAGCAGTCCACCTTGATTAAGCAGCCCAGCGTGATATAGCAGCCCACCGTCATATAGCAGTCCAGCTTGATATAGCAGCCCACCGTGATATGGCAGTCTACCATATGATACTGCAGCCAACCATGATATAGCACCTCAATATGATATAGCACCTCACCGTGATATAGCACCTCACCGTGATATAGCACTTCGTGGCGATATAGCAGTCCACTGTGACACTGCAGCCCTCCGTGATATAACACTTCGACGTGATATAGCACTTCAACGTGATATAGCAGCCCACCGTGATATGGCAGCCAACCGTGATATAGCGGTCCACCGTGATATGGCAGCCCAGCGTGATATAGCGGTCCAACGTGATATGGCAGCCCACCGTATTATGGCAGTCTACCATAGGATACTGCAGCCATACATGATATAGCACTTTGACGTAAAATAGCAGCCCGCAGTGATATGGCACCTCAACGTGATATAACAATTCACCGTGATATAGCACCTCACCATGATATAGCACTTCAATGTGATATAGCACTTCAATGTGATATAGCAGTCAACCATGATATCGCAGTCAACAGTGATATAGCAGCCCATCGTGATATAGCAGTCCACAGTGATATAGCAGCCCACCATGATATAGTACTTCACCGTTATATAGCACATGTGATATGGGAGTCCACCGTGATACTGCAGCCCACCGTGATATTTGCGGTCCACCATGATGTAGCAGTTCACTGTGATATAGCAGCCTGCGTGATATAGCTCCCCAACGTGATATAGCACTTCGACGATTGTTGACATTCCAACGTGATATAGCTGGAATATCGAGGCGTAAACACGACTGTTGACATTCCACCGTGATATAGCTGGAATAGTGGGGCGTAAACACGATAGTTAACAATTCAGCGTTATATAGCTGGAATAATGAAGCATAAACACGACTGTTGACATTCCACCGTGATATAGCTGGAATAGTGGGGCGTAAACGCGATTGTTGACAGTCCACCTTGATATAGCTAGGTTAATGGTGCGTAAACACGATTGTTGACATTCCACCGTGTTATAGCTGGAATACGGGGTCGTACACACGATTGTTGACATTCCATTGTGATACAGCTTGAATAATGGGGCGTAAACACGATTGTTGACAGTCCACCGTGATATAGCTGGAATAATGGGGCGTAAACGCGATTGTTGACAGTCCACCGTGATATAGCTGGAATACTGGAAGGCAAACACAATTCACTCACTCTTATGATGCTGCTTTAAATGACATGTTACCCTCTCCAACAGTATTCGTCTACTTTGTAATATGGGCTCACGTTGTGTTGTTTCAGCGATGGCGGCAGACAGAATGGAGCCATGTTGTGCATCATGAGCAATATCATCCAAGGTTTGAAGCATGACAAACGAGTTGAGATCAACAACAACATGAGGGCTATGACACACTGCCTGGATCAGGATATCACACAGGTAGTATCAACATTTAGTTAAAATACATCAATTGTCAACGCCATTGTATTTATACGAACGTATCTACACCTATATCCGCGTGTTAACTAAGGAATTAGGACATATTATGCATAAAACATTAAAGCCGTTATAGACGTACAATACCCTTACACCAAGATATGATAAGCTAACAGGAAGCTATCTATAAGCATATGTATGAACATTGTTCATAATCGAATCGGTTGCGATTTCAAACCATATATTCTAGTTTATTTACACAGGCACAATTTTCAAAACTATAGCAGTTGTCGTCTGAGAGCAGGATGTTACCTGATCCTTGTCCCAATGTATCAGACACGAGATGATTGTTATTACGTTTTACGCCATTGTTTATAGAGGCTACCTAACTTTAAATACAAAACAACATTTACCCTTCAACCAGTCATTACAGCGTGAGTCCTAGAATAGATAAGTATTTGATGTCATGTCGGGTTCATCGATCAGTTGCCCCCAAAGAAGATCATTCCTATACACCACTTATATATCTCATGCTTCCAGACTGACGTTGCCCTGTGTTACGACATGGCTTCGGCGTACATCGAGTCCCAGAACATCTACGCCAACATGTGATGAACTACCATACCACTTATACTGAAGGAAACACAACCTGGAAGTGATTCAGGCCTGTCAGGAAACATCAGCAAATGAATAGTTATATTGTTGCAATATCTATACCAAGACGTAATGGTTTGTTTGTAGTTCTCGGTTACCATAACAATAGCTGCACATTAAATTCTTCATGTTTGTACTGTAAAAAGACAATATTACTGATTTCAAAAATAGAAATAGTCACCTGTTCAAGCTGTCGCCCTAAGTAGACAGTTAAAGTGTTACGGATCAAAATGTGCTTATGTTTTACAATGGAAAATATATCTGAAATATGTCTATAATGTGACTGTTATTAGTCCATTGCTGTTGTAATAATATGATAATCTATCAGTATGACACATATCTTTACATGCTGCTTGTAAGGTTGACAGATGACATACACTCACTGTTACGTGACGACTGTTGTAGTGCAATTGAACACTGAAAGCCAAGAGTAAAAGGTAAAGAACGTGCAACCGTGCGAAGGGAATTAGTTAAACTAATGATTTAATGGGACCGAGTTTTTTGCTTAAACACACATAAAATGGCATAAGTATCATCATTTGTGAAAATAAAGCAATGTGAATACAATATTTTAATAGGTAGAAGACCGCTGGTCATTTTAAATTTGGTACCGGTCGTGCGTTCACATAAAAACTTTTCCAAATCATATCCTTCCTTTCAGATATGATGCATGACTTTACAAACGTTTAAAATGTACACATGTTTTACGACCAAGGAAATGTTCATATTTCAAGTCGGACTAACATTGCCTTAAATATCGTAGTTTTGAATTTCTTAGCATTTTTTTACAATATTATACATAAACCTAAATGATTTCAAAGAATATAAATATTCCCCAACAACCTACTGTAAATTACCAAGCACGCAACACGTGATTAAAAGGACGAGGAACACGTAATGGGCGTGTAAGCACGCAAAATGTGGAGACGTGTGTTAAATTCCTGGTCAAAATATGGTTGAACTAATTTTACAAACTTTATTCAGTCACGAGCTTGAAGTCATTATTGTTTCTAAAAGCTATATCATAACAAATCTACGTTTAGCTTCGGTATGTGGCACCCAGGTGTCGACTCCCAAATCACCAACCATTGCCAACTTACTTTAACGGACAGACACAATGAACTGAAAACAGCAGAAAACACACAGATTATCTGAATTCTGTTTAATCCCAGAAACAACCGCACTCGGTGATACCTGAACCAAAATTACAAGACTGTTCATATAAATCATATAGAAGACATATCACACATAAATCATGTCGTATAATATATATTTATATGATACATATATGTTTACAAAGGTGATATCATGAACTGACTTGACGAAAAACACTTTGAAGGTGAACATAAATTACAAGACAGTTCATATACATGATATAGAAGACGGCTTACACATAAATATTGTCGTATAATATATATGTATATAATACATGTATGTTTACAAAGGTGAGATCATAAAGTGATTTGATGAAATTCATTTTAAAGTTGAATACATTTTCTGGTCGAATGTTTGAGAGCTGATACATTTGATGGAGTCAATGTTGTATAGAATGTTGAATTAACTGGCCATTCGTGATATTTAGCCAAATTGTTTCTAAACATATTTCTGATAATCCTTATTTATCATATGATGAGTAAGTTTCTCAGCAGGATAAAGCCAACGGATAAAAACGATATCCGTTGGGGTCATATGCGGATAGGGATGCAAATATCAAAGGTCAAGAGGGGACTACTTTCAGTGTTTATAAACAAACATGGCGTCGCCCTTGTCATTCGGCAATCGAGTTAGAATTAACCATCGGAAATCTGGATTGACTACAGGGACAATTGATATCATTATCAAAAGAACAGTCTAATATACTGAAAATCAATATCTTACTGTGACGTAGCTAAGGCATTTTATAATTTGTGGCAATTTTCGCCAGGGCTCGCTAAATACAATGTTTATTCCTATTGCAGGATATTTACCAACTCCAAACACACTCGCATGATAACCTCTAACTATCAAGTAAATTCTCTATTCCTTCGGGTATGGTATATAGTCTAATTTATATTTTGACAAATCATAGTTATATATACATGTAGTACGTACATTGGATACGTTCAACTGTCCAATATTATAGGTAAATATACGCCAAAATTTTATTATTCGTTTATTTATTTTAACATAAATGGGTTCTCTTCCGAGTTTACAGAATACCATAAAATGAGGTTTTGAGTTTCTTAATTCGCTAGCTAACTTAAAGAATGTAATATGGCTGTTTTCTATTATATTTGGGTTTTCAAATCCATATATTTCAGAATTTTACCGTAAAATCTGAGCAACCTTAACATCAAAAGTTGGCAGTCAAGTGGCAATTTTGCATGGCAGGATAGTTTGAATAAAAAATACATAGCTTGTGTTCAATTTTCAGTCAATGACCTAATACTTGTTACCATTTGTTTGTTGCTAAAAAGCCAAAGTTATCATCCATCTGCAATAACATTTTTTAAAAGTAAAAGGATAGTTTTGTCTAAATTACTTGGCCTCTTCCAAATAAGAGAGTTTTGGTTTTTGAAACGGTAACGCCTAGTTTCCAGATAGAACAATGCATGTTAAAAGAATGTAAAGGTTTTTTCAAGGCTGCTTGGTGTCACTGAAACAGCAAAATACGTTGAACCCACACGAGTATGTCACTTTCTTGTTCCTGTTCGACTTTTATACCTGTACATCCTGTTTCAAATAAATATGATTCTAAATCATGTTGGTATATTGTGAGTACACCTTTACTTCCTGCCTAACACCAGAGTTGAATGAGAAATACGAGGATGAGGTAATGTTTGAATTTACCTTTGATTGTATGTCCTATTATAGATCACGTGCATATTAGTTTGTGAAAATTTCCTCGTATACAAGTTTTATGTAATTTTGACCAAGTCCAACCCTCCACACTGTACCAATTGCTTTGGTAAAATCTATGAATGCATAATACAGTTTTATTAATTTCTAGCGGATAGCATTTTCATTAAAGATGTTTAGTAAATATATTATCAGCAGCTGTAAGTTTCAGGTTTATGTCAACCTTTTTTTCACAATTATGTACGATATTGTTTGATTGTTTCGTGAAGCTTGTGATAAGTATGTCCTCTTTCCCCAATGACTTATGGGCAGTCGACAATGAAGGATTTCCGATAAAGCCGGACTTGAAGATTGGAGTTGCCCTCTTCAAGCGAGAGACAGCTTGCAAAGTGGCCTAATACATTATGCCCAAAATATGCGCCATGTTCAGACCTCTGTATCATTTACTTTGCAGGGAGCTGGCTCTTGTACATGTATTTCATGCCATTGGTTCATCTATGACAGCTCTTGAAAATGAAATGCCCGCGCCTTTCAATAACGAAAAAGGCCCCTTTGAAATATAGGCTCATATATAACTCTCCCCCTGCCTCCTTCCTTTCACCTATCACACCATCAAAGTATTGTCATTCTATGAAGAACTCACTTAAAGATCCTAATGCGAAGTGAACATCCGAGACCTTGTTCTGTCACTCTCGCCCAATTTCGTTGTGACGCTCAAAATGGCGACGGCCCACACAATTCGATTGGGATTTTCGACATGTTCAACCTTAACATGTGAATTATTCCCCTCGTACAAAAATAATTTGAATATCGTCAACCTGAAATCATGTAACAAGGACTTACGTACGCATTTGCAAAGGAACAACGTGCCTTTAAATGATGTAAAGACAGAATGCGAATGCACTGGACAGATCGACCATTTGCCCTGTACATCGGTACTAACTGGGACTGATTTGGCTGAAGCCTAGAAAGTGTGTTGATCCATTACATTCAGTCACATCAAAACGAAATGTATGCAGAGGCATTCATGCCTTGGTCTCAAATGACGTTTTTAAGAAGAAGAACGCACTATTTCCAGTTGGGTCAGGATAGTTAGCCATTTGATAGGGTATATCCAAGCAGTCCACAATTTTCTCTATTGTTGTGCCAAGGCACAATCGGAAAAGGATATTTTTTACCGCAAAATCGCCCCGATGAAATCCCATATCCAGCAGTATGTCAACGCTGCAGACAGCCCTGACATCATATTGCGGCGTTAGAGGGTATTATGTTGATAATAGGGAGCCATGGCGAAATGCTGAAGTGAAAATTCTCGAATGTCGCTGAATCGTGTAGTATCCGATGTCTCTAACAAAGAGAGCGAGCGAGGCTCGCAGTTCACATGACACACTGTTCTCGGATGCAGGATCCGTCTCGATGGAGATGTGTATGCTTTTGCCAGGATAATGAGTGTGTGTCCGATGAGCAATAGAGCACCCCACACAGGCTCAAGGGCAACATAGTGTAAATATTGAGTTTTTGAACAATTTGTTTTTCATTTATTCTTCCTTGGTATGTTTCCATGAAAACAAAATGTTTAATTTTGTAATTACCTTTGACCGAGAGTCGGCAAAGACCGTAGAGTTTCTGGACTTTTGGGTTTCCAGAATTAAAATGGGACGTGTTATAATTTATATTAATCCTCTTCACACAAAAAAACGTACGCATGAATACATCGATAGCATACTGATAGATTCATATAAAAATGGCTGCCAATAGATAACCCATAGGAACTGGTAAACGTATCGATATTTCCACTATTACATGCTAGGTCTCTGATGTAAGCCAGGTCTCAAAATGCACGCTTGGTCAACAGTTCTCGATGACCTAGTGTCTAAAAGGGGTAAAACGGTGGTATTTTTGCGATGATATAATGTTCTAGGCCATAACCAGACTGTTTGGGGGATATTACAGGCACATTGAAACAAATGACAGTGAAAGTTAAACGTTACATTATAAAAAGGTGTTTGAAAAGACTCTATTCATGACTAGATGTTGTTTTCAAACCTTTTTTGTGATCTATATTCATTGCCAACTCCGCCAACCATCACTGTAAGGATTTGGCAGGAGGGGATTTGAAACAGTGACAGCCCCCGGGTGTGAGTGTGATTAGAGTATCAGGAGGAACAGACCGACAATGTCGACTGTGTTGAGTGTTCTGTTGCTCATCGGACTCATTGTCTCAATTTGTCAGTGAATTGGGAATATCAGCAGAAACGGGTGATGAGTGGGTTGAGGGTATCAGCTGGGACAGTCGTGTATGGTATCAGTTGAGCAGGATGAATGTGTGTGAGGTGGGAATATCAGCAGGGGCAGCTGTCAGAGTCAATCGTCTAAAGCTCTGCATTGTCTGACTAACTTCTTTCAGCTAGGTCAGGATACGCTGTTCGTAAGTTCACATACACTCACCTTCATAATTATTATATTTAGCAGTATATTATTGAAATAGTTCAAAGCAGAGGTTAAAGTAAACCTACTATCTCACACATGTATTGAATCCTAGCACATGTAACATCAGTCTACTATCAAATAATCTCCATCATCAAGAAAAGTAGAAAATATCAAGTATATCATTTTTCTGGTGGTTAACATACCAGAATATCTGAAACAACATCATAGGCAATATATTCCTGATGGTGCGATGTTACCACATGCGACAAACAAACAAATGTAAACGATACTGGTTGGCCAGGGAACGTTGATTGCCTTCAAATGTGGAGAGCATTTCCAAATTGTACACATCGGTGGCAAAAATTGTGACCTATGCAATTTCCTATTTTGCAATATCTTTTTTCATGTGGATACTTGACTTGCATTTGCGTGTGTTATTCACACCTGTGGGGCAGGGTACGTTCACCCTTTCACCCTGGTGCCATCTAGTTGATAGTGATTCATAAACATATCCAAAATATATATGCACAGTCTCAGTACGTACTCATCATCATACAATGGACTTTGCTTTTAAAAGGCATGTCTTAACATGATGGAAAGATGTCTGTCGCTTTTTTTAAATTAGAAATACCCCCACATATGTGACATAAAGTATAACTAAACCATGTTTGCCTTGACCAAGGTCACTTAATATAAATGATGCCCAGTGACTTGCTTGAAATAACACTCTCTGACCTGTCCATGGTCACTGGTCGTACGTACTGGTCGGTTTCGGCGTCCTTTTGTTCTCGTCGTTTTGTTTTTCCTCTTTAAGTTCGTATTCTCTTGAATCCTATTTGCAGCTTCACGATCTTGAGCCATGTGTAGGTAAAGACATAAGGAGTATAATTCAATTCACTAGATTAACGTTAATACGACAAATACAAATTTTATTAACACAACCTATTTCAAATGTATATAATATCAGTTTTCGCTTTTCGGATTCACTGTGTGAATTAGCAGCAATGTCTTTTACCGCTGCCTGAAATTCAAGTAAATATTTTCTTTAATATCAAACTTCGTGTTATTGGCAGTGTGGCCCCAACGACCTTGACTTGTAGGATTGGTTTGAAGGACACGCCCCTCTGTGTACGAACAAAACATGCGATATTGTGCCGAGATGGACCAAGGGGAACACAATTATGGGTGTATACTGTACGCAGGAGTGTACATAGATACAAAGCATTGTTGTTCAGTACCTCTTATAGAGTGTGTGGGCCATCACTTCTGTGTCTGTCTTGACTTCAGGCCGCCGTCACAGGAGTGGCAGGAGTACACCACAAACATTTACCTTTTTATGGGAATTTGGTGAATGACAGGTGTTACCGGTAGGGCATGACATGCTTACCCTTTCCTCCAACACCTGATGTCATCACCAACTGTCAGTGATCCAGTGATATAATTTTTCCTGATGTTTCACCGTTTACGCCCAATGGAATCTGTTCTTGGCGTATAATCGAGATCGGTTATTCTATGGCATTGATATTTTATATTTACACTAGGAGTATTTATCTACTGCATATTACGCTGAGGATAATCATGTGTTTAACATTAAAATTTTGTTTTATGTATTCATAACATGCTGACGAACTTTGTCAGCTTCTGGTTATCCTAGATTTATAAGAACTCTTGAAACTTATCTCGACGGTTAACGTCATATGGCTGTTATACGTTTCCAATGCTCTTTAGATAAAATGCATTGTTTGAAGACACTGATGGATGTTTTTGACATCTTTTCAAGCCTTTAGGCACCCATGCCATTTATACACAAACTGGATACGCCTACATGCTCTGTAAACAAAGCGTAGTTATATTCGATCATCAAAGCGTCCTCTGCAGGTGGCAATGTGATTTGATTTTATTGACGTGAGACATTATTTAGACAAAGAACCACATACTACCAATGCAAGTGATCGGTATCTGTATTACCACTGGATTTTGCAATGGTATAAGGGCAGTTCCCTGTATAAACAAGCCTTTCTTGGTTGTCGTAAACAGGAAAATTGTAAGGTAGGACATGTGCATGAATATCTATCAGTTAATGTTCGAAGGGGAAAGGTTGATGTAAACGTGTGAATTTAATATTTCAAATATCAGTTAAACAATAGGCTGAAATTAAAATAAGGAACAACATTATAATTCATTTTCCTTCAATGGTTTCACACAGAACAATACAACTTCGTCTATGACCATGAAACATTCCTCGGGAACATTCCATAATGTCAATGCCTTATGATGCCGTATGAAGTTTAATATGCTGGTCCTGCTTTTCTGCTTTCAGTTTCTGAGCCACTAAGACCATTCACTGTAGTTAATACTTGTATATACATATGCATAGTCGTTATTTGCAACACGTTCAAGAATATCGTGCTTATTTCTATCGTAGATTAAAAGAATATATTTATATTTATATTTATTTATTTTAATTCTTTGGGGGAAGTAGGCGCCAGGTTCGTGGGCCAAGACTTTTGGTTTTGGTTTTGCAAGCTACTAGTCTTTGGTCTAGACGTAATTCGGATCTAGTCCTTATGCCCTTCTCTTTCATGCACATGTGTGAACTTAAACGAAAACGTGTCTATGAGATTCTAACACGTATTATTTCAATACCAGTTAAACACTTTTTACATCTCAATATTTTATAGCTAATTAGAGTCCAGTGTCTTTGAGTGATGAAAGCTGATTCAACCACATTTTGCCATGTACATTTCATAGTATCTGTTTAAATTAATTAACAAATCCATCGCGATTCAAAATATTTTGTCCCATCCATCTGTATCCAAAACTCTATTCGTATGACCTGTCTGTCAAATCAAGCTACCCATTTTCTCTTACTGATAGACCAGACATATTCATTACTGCTTTACAAATTGCATTTATGTATCTGTCTGTGTGACTATTTAATATTAATATTTTCAACCAATATTTTAAGACGCTCACTAGTCATTATCCATCGGTGTACACCTTCAATTTCCTGATTAAAAACGCAGACGTTGTGGAACATAAAACATATAACAATGCAATGGTAGTTCAAAAACAATCATTGGTAACTGGCTGCACAGAACTGGCTTCTCACCAACCAATGGGCATTGATTGTTTTTAAATATTTAATACCATTTAAATTTAATTCATATGTCATCTGTTCAATACAATAATACAGTTTAGGTTACAGATACTTCTTAATTGACATAACTAACTTATAGAAACGAGGATTGAATAAAATCCTCGTATGCTAATTTAAATTAAGCTTAACATAAAATATCTTTTAAACACATACACACAGACAGACACACACACAAAAATACACAACACCATTGCGAATCCTGCCTTGTATCTTCTGGTTGGAATAGAAACAACAGTAGAATGCAACATCATCAAGAAGCTGACTCAGAAAGTAAGGATCCAAAAATGATCCATTGGAACAGTTAAGCATGTGGTAAAATGTGCACACTTAAAGGTGCATTAGAATAGCATTGTAACATAAAAGTAGGTATGTTCTCTGATCTGATTGGTTAAAAAGTGTTGTCGAATGAGCATAACATCGCTGAATTTTTGGGGTCTCATCACCGTGTATGTATACATTAATTAATGGAACTATTTTTGAAATCATCAACATGGAGGAACAGATGGAAATTTACCCTGACTTCCACATAGGAGATTTCGATGAAATATTGAGTGATTGGGACAACGATACATTTTCTGAGATAATTCAAGAATTTGAAGGTAAATGAAATTTACCTTTTTTCATTAATTACCCAATCATAATCATAAATGATGTAATTTTCTTGGGCTTGGCAAAAGGGAAAAGAAAAGAAAATCATTTTTTAACAGAGTAAAAACATTTATTGCAACTCTATAATAGTTATGACTTTCATACACCCAAATAATTTTGTTATTATTATTACTCACAACAGCTGTTGAAGCTGAAAACCGTCCAGAGATGGCCCCTGAACTAGGAAATACAGCCAGCGTTTCCGTAGAGCGTAAAGAGATTGACCAAAATCTTAACGTAAATTAAATACTTCGTTTTGTAAGGTTTGATATATGTTATGCTAAATGGATATACGGAAATTTCATTTAAACACGACGCCGTAATAGGACTAATAACAAATTACTCCCACTTACGGCGTCGTGTTCAAATGAAATTTCCGTGCTCAAATCACTCAAATCTTACAAAACGAAATATTTATCTCCTAATTAGAACACATAACAAGGTGACCCAATAGGGTCGTAATGTTGGACAAGGAAGTAATGTTGCACATTAATATTTCTTAACCTTTACAAAATCCCAGTCACATATCTAGTATGTATTTCCTCTTTTGAGCCACTCAATCATGGCGGGGCTGTGTGTCGTGTTGCTGCTAGTAGCCAGCGTTTATCTTTCGTCTGGTGAGTGCAACATTTTTGTGATGTTCATTGGTGTAGTGGCCAGAGGCCAGGGATATTCTGTTTGTTTGTTACTGCGATCCATGAATGTTTCCTGCGAAAATCGTGGTTTTCTTACAGTGATCAAATTTTAATTCGTTTGTTTTATGTTTTGGTTGCATTCTATATATAAATGTCCCTTATTATACAAGACAAGATGATTTTATTATGTATATCAAATGGACAAAGTGAATCAATTAAACAAAAGATGAAACGAAGACCAGAATAAGTTAAAGATATCCAATCTTGAGCTTTAAATTGCCGCACATTAATGTAACGATATAATAATGATACAATTCCCATTGTAGGAACTGGAAAGTTGGACTTCTTTCTCTGATTCTATATTTGAATATTAGTTCTTTGAAGAGTATTAGTATAAGATTTAAAGGATCGTTGTTTCCTTGTAGGAATCCGAGCAAAATCTGTTGTTTGGTAAATTGTATTCTAACATCTATTTTGGTAAAAATCCATTTCTCCAGTTCCTGCCCAATCGGTGTTACCCTGCAACAATCAGAAAACATATGCGAAGCCGTTTCTGGTTCAATTAAACAATAGCTGCAAGTATCGTTGATGTTATTCCCATTTTTACAAGTCTAGAATAGGTAAAATGTGGTCAGCCATATAGCGACTAGACCAAGTTTAATGTGTTCACAATTGAGTCATTTAACAAAGTAATATTTAAAATCAATTCATGTATACCATATTTAAAAACAATTTATGAAACATATTTGAGCATAACAATACAGTTTTAAAACACGGGCTATTGACCATTTCACACTTTCGCCATCTTGGATCGAAAACGAGGCTTGGAGAGCATAGCTCCATGCAGTGTGAGTCGCATCAGCTCATAGGGAACAGACAGCATGTTGTGCATTTAATTTCATTGATGGACATTTCAAACAAACAAAAAATGGTATCCTCTGTATCGTTAACAGAAGATATTTCACATTTAATCGTGAGGTCCAACTAAAATATGCCTGTAATACACTGGAATTAGCATTTTGCTGTCAGGATCCCGGAAGTGAATCGAAAGGTGCATTTCGAGATACGTATTTCAGAAATAGATTGTTATATCATAACCTCGTCGGCATATAGGTACAATGTGACAGTACATTCAATGACAGAAGTTTTGTATCGTAAATAAACCGCATAAAATGAAACATGTCAGTGTACTTTTGCAAAATTGCTCAGTCAATGCTTGGCGAACTCGAGATCAAGATCGAGATCATGTTTATTTCACGTTTCATAGTGGTGTTTGCTGCACAACGCACTATCGTCTTGCCATGAGTCCAATTGACAAAATAAACTTTTTCTGCTATGATTTTCATTTTAACATATTACAATGTTAATTATAAAATTAATTCGTGTGTCAAAATAAATATTCAGAAGGGGCGATAACTCTATTCAGTGTGTTCAATGACAGATGATACTTTACTTGTTCTTCAAACATCACTTACTTAACTGATTATCGCCGACTGAGATGGCACCGTGCACGACAAAAGTAATAATGTGTGAACTGTTTAAAATGAGTTAAAAGGAAACTAAAAATTGATAAATATAAATAATGCATGAAATTGAAGAAATATAAGAATTGATACAACTATCAACTTCTTGAACACCCTTACCTAATCCTGTATGATGATAGGTAATTGTATATCAAAAGGAAGCTACTAATACATTTATCCTGAATAGTTTGAAAATGTCTTGATCAGATACGAGTACAGATAAAATAACAAAAGATAAAAAGGAATCAACTTCAATTGGTAATCAAGCCAAGATAAAATATATGTATCGGTACAAATTATGTTGATGGAACAATCTGGATTTCTCATATTTAACAAAGAAAAACAAACCAAAATTTTCATATCTTTATTTCTTACAATATAAGTTTTCAAAACTTAACATGGACTGGGTGTCATTGTCAGTCAAAAGCACCTAATTAAATTCCAGTAGAAAATAATTTTCTTGCTTGTAAACAAATGGTACAATGTGGTTTTTCAGTGTCTGATAAATATTGGCCATGTTGTTTTGTGAGTGAATAAGGCTTTTCACTTCCTCGTCCTATTTAAGTAAAATCTGACAGGAAGCACATTTGTTGATTGAATGAATATGGCTTTCCACTTCCTCGTCCTTTGACAGGACGCACATTGTAACCATTGTGTTACTGTCAGAAGAAAGCTCCTCCAGACATCCGTCACCCGGATACTAGTACTTCATTGTGTTGACTCGCTGTCCTGAAATGAATAATTCAATAATATTGTAAAAATATTCCTACTTCAATTACATTTTTTATAAACAATACTTATTCACCTTCTCTCAAAATATTGCTTATTTAGAAAATAACATTCTTCTGAAATAGAGAAGTTTAAGGAAAATTAATCACAGTGTGTAACATTACATGCTTCTTTGTAGCTTGATTGTAAGTGGGGCGGAATAGCAGGAGGGGAAGCTTGATTGTAAGTGGGGCGGATTAGCAGGAGGGTTAGCTTGATTGTAATTTGGGCGGAAGAGCAGGAGGGGTAGCTTGATTGTAAGTGGGGCGGAATAGCAAGATGTGTAGCTTGATTGTAAGTAGGGTGGGGACAGAAGGAAGGGGAGCTTGATTGTAAGTGGGGCGGAATAGCAGGAGGGGAAGCTTGATTGTAAGTAGGGTGGGGACAGAAGGAAGGGAATCTTGATTGTAAGTGGGGTGGGAATAGCAGGAGGGGTAGCTTGAGTGTAAGTGGGGCGGAATAGCAAGATGTGTAGCTTGATTGTAAGTAGGGTGGGGACAGAAGGAAGGGGAGCTTGATTGTAAGTGGAGCGGAATAGCAGGAGGGGAAGCTTGATTGTAAGTAAGGTGGGGACAGAAGGAAGGGAAGCTTGATTGTAAGTGGGGTGGGAATAGCAGGAGGGGTAGCTTGATTGTAAGTGGGGCGGAATAGCAAGATGTGTAGCTTGATTGTAAGTAAGGTGGGGACAGAAGGAAGGGGAGCTTGATTGTAAGTGGGGCGGAATAGCAGGAGGGGAAGCTTGATTGTAAGTAGGGTGGGGACAGAAGGAAGGGAAGCTTGATTGTAAGTGGGGTGGGAATAGCAGGATGGGAAGCTTGATTGTAAATGGGGCGGAATAGCAAGATGTGTAGCTTGATTGTAAGTTGGGCGGAATAGCAGGAGGAGAAGCTTGATTGTAAGTGGGGTGGGGACAGAAGGAAGGGAAGCTTGATTGTAAATGGGGCGGAATAGCAAGATGTGTAGCTTGATTGTAAGTGGGGCGGAATGGCAAGATGTGTAGCTGGATTGTAAGTAGGGTGGGGACAGAAGGAAGGGAAGCTTGATTGTAAGTGGGGCGGAATAGCAGGATGGGAAGCTTGATTGTAAGTGGGGCGGAATAGCAAGATGTGTAGCTTGAGTGTAAGTGGGGCGGAATAGCAGGAGGGGTAGCTTGATTGTAAGTGGGGCGGAATAGCAAGATGTGTAGCTTGATTGTAAGTAGTGTGGGGACAGAAGGAATGGTAGCCTAATTGTAAGTGGGGCGGAATAGCAGGAGGGGAACCTTGATTGTAAGTGGGGTGGGGACAGAATGAAGGGAAGCTTGATTGTAAGTGGGGTGGGAATAGCAAGATGTGTAGCTTGATTGTAAGTGGGGCGAAATGGCAAGATGTGTAGCTTGATTGTAAGTAGGGTGGGGACAGAAGGAAGGGAAGCTTGATTGTAAGTGGGGCGGGAATAGCAGGATGGGAAGCTTGATTGTAAGTGGGGCGGAATAGCAAGATGTGTAGCTTGATTGTAAGTGGGGCAGAATAGCAGGAGGGGTAGCTTGATTGTAAGTGGGGCGGAATAGCAAGATGTGTAGCTTGATTGTAAGTAGGGTGGGGACAGAAGGAAGGGTAGCTTGATTGTAAGTGGGGCGGAATAGCAAGATGTGTAGCTTGATTGTAAGTAGGGTGGGGACAGAAGGAAGAGAAGCTTGATTGTAAGTGGGGCGGGAATAGCAGGAGGGGAAGCTTGATTGTAAGTGGGCCGGAATAGTAGGAGGGGTAGCTTGATTGTAAGTGGGACGGAATAGCAGGAGGGGTAGCATGATTGTAAGTTGAGCAGGAATAGCAGGAGGGGTAGCTTGATTGTAAGTGGGGCGGAATAGTAGGAGGGGTAGCTTGATTGTAAGTGGGATGGGATAACAGGAGGGGTAGCTTGATGGTTAATGGGTCGGAATAGCAGGAGGGGTAGCTTGATTATAATTTGAGCGGGAATAACAGGAGGGGTCGTTTGATTGTAAGTGGAGCGGGATTGGCAGCAGGGGTAGCCTGTTTGTAAGTGGGGCAGAATAGCAGGAGGGGTAGCTTCATTAACAGTGGGGCGGAATAGCAGGAGGGGTTGCTTGATTGTAAGTGGGGCGTGAATAGCAGGAGGGGTAGCCTGATTGTAAGTGGGGCTGAATAGCAGGAGGGGCAGTTTGATTGTAAGTGGAGCGGTAATAGTAGCAGGGGTAGCTTGATGGTTAGTGGGGCGGGAATAGCAGGAGGGGTAGCTTGATTGTAAGTGGGGCGGAATAGCAGGAGGGGTAGCTTGATTGTAAGTGGGACGGAATAGCAGGAGGGGTAGCTTCATTAAAAGTGGGGCGGAATAGCAGAAGGGGTTGCTTGATTTTAAGTGGGGCGGGAATAGCAGGAGGGGTAGCTTGATTGTAAGTGGGGCGGAATAGTAGGAGGGGTAGCTTCATTGTAAGTGGGATGGGATAACAGGAGGGGTAGCTTGATGGTTAATGGGTCGGAATAGCAGGAGGGGTAGCTTGATTGTAATTTGAGAGGGAATAACAGGAGGGGTAGCTTGAATGTAAGTGGAGCGGGATTGGCAGCAGGGGTAGCCTGTTTGTAAGTGGGGCAGGATAGCAGGAGGGGTAGCTTCATTAACAGTGGGGCGGAATAGCAGGAGGGGTTGCTTGATTGTAAGTGGGGCGTGAATAGCAGGAGGGGTAGCCTGATTGTAAGTGGGGCTGAATAGCAGGAGGGGCAGTTTGATTGTAAGTGGAGCGGTAATAGTAGCAGGGGTAGCTTGATGGTTAGTGGGGTGGGAATAGCAGGAGGGGTAGCTTGATTGTAAGTGGGGCGGAATAGCAGGAGGGGTAGCTTGATTGTAAGTGGGACGGAATAGCAGGAGGGGTAGCTTCATTGAAAGTGGGGCGGAATAGCAGAAGGGGTTGCTTGATTTTAAGTGGGGCGGGAATAGCAGGAGGGGTAGCTTGATTGTAAGTGGGGCTGAATAGCAGGAGGGGCAGCTTGATTGTAAGTGGAGCGGGAATAGTAGCAGGGGTAGCTTGATGGTTAGTGGAGTGGAAATAGCAGGAGGGGTAGCTTGATTGTAAGTGGGGCGGGAATAGCAAGAGGGGTAGCTTTATTGTAAGTGGGGCGGAATAGCAGGAGGGGTAGCTTGATTGTAAGTGGATCGAGAATAGAAGGGGGGGGTAGCCTGATTGTAAGTGGGACGGAATAGCAGTAGAGGTAAGTTGATGGTTTGTGGGGCGGGAATAGCAGGAGGGGTAGCTTGATTGTAAGTGGGGCGGGAATAGGAAGAGGGGTAGCTTTATTGTAAGTGGGACGGAATAGCAGGAGGGGTAGCTTGATTGTAAGTGGGACGGAATAGCAGGAGGGGTAGCTTCATAAAAAAGTGGGGCGGAATAGCAGGAGGGGTAGACTGATTGTAAGTGGGGCGGGAATAGCAGGAGGGGTAGCTTGATTGTAAGTGGAGCGAGAATAGAAGGGGGGTAGCCTGATTGTAAGTGGGACGGAATAGCAGTAGAGGTAACTTGATGGTTTGTGGGGCGGGAATAGCAGGAGGGGTAGCTTGATTGTAAGTGGGGCGGGAATAGCAGGAGGGGTAGCCTCATTGTAAGTGGTGCGAAATAGCAGGAGGGGTAGCTTGATTGTAAGTGGGACGGAATAGCAGGAGGGGTAGCTTCATAAAAAAGTGGGGCGGAATAGCAGGAGGGGTAGCTTTATTGTAAGTGGGGCGGGAATAGCAGGAGGGGAAGCCTGATTGTAAGTGGGGCGGGAATAGCAAGAGGGGTAGCTTTATTGTAAGTGGGGCGGAATAGCAGGAGGGGTAGCTTGATTGTAAGTGGAGCGAGAATAGCAGGAGGGTTAGCTTGATTTGAAAAAGTGGAACGGAATAGCAAGAAGGGTTGTTTGATTGTAAGTTGGTTGGGGATATCAGTTGAGGCAGCATGACTTAGAGTGGGATGGGGGTATCGGCAGTTAAGCCAGACTCTGAGTGGGCCTGGTGTATCGGCAGGGGCAGCCTGACATTGAGTGGGATGGGAGTATCGGCAGTGACAGTCTGACTTTAAGTGAGCCTGGTATATTGGCAGGGGCAGCCTGGCTTTGAGTGAGGTGGGAGTATCGGCAGGGGCAGCCTGACTTTGAGTGGGATGGGAGTATCGACAGTGACAGTCTGACTGTGAGTGAGGTGGGAGTATCGGCAGGGGCAGCCTGACTTTGAGTGGGATGGGAGTATCGGCAGTGACAGTCTGACTGTGAGTGAGGTGGGGGTATCGGCATTAGGAGCATGACTGTGAGTGACGTGGGAGTAACGGCATTGGCAGCCTGACTGTGAGTGAGGTGGGGGTATCAGCAGTGACAGCCCGATTGTGAGTGACGTGGTAGCATCAGCAGTGACAGCCCGACTGTGAGTGAGGTTGGGGTATCAGTAGTGACAGCACGACTTTGATTAGGGTGGTAGTAACAGCAGTGACAGCCCGATGGTGAGTGAGGTGGTAGTATCATCAGTGACAGCCCGACTGTGAGTGAAGTGGGGGTATTAGCAGTGAAAAACAGCCCGACTGTGATAAGGATGGTAGTATCAGCAGTGACAGCCCGACTGTGAGTGAGGTGGGGGTATCAGCAGTGACAGCCCGACTGTGAGTGAGGTGGTAATATCAGCAGTAACAGTCTGACTGTGAGTGAGGTGGTAGTATCAGCAATGACAGCCCAACTGTGAGTGAGGTGGGGGTATTAGCAGTGAAAAACAGCCCGACTGTGATTAGGGTGGTAGTATCAGAAGTCACAGCCCGACTGTGAGTGAGGTGGTAGTGTCAACAGTGACAGCCTGACAGTGAGTGAGGTGGTAGTATCAGCAGTGACAGCCCGACAGTGAGTGAGGTGGTAGTATCAGCAGTGACAGCCCGACTCGAAGTTGGGTAGTATTATCATCAGTGACAGCCCGACTGTGAGTGAGGTGGGGGTATCAGCCCGATTGTGAGTGAGTTGGTAGTATCTGCATTGACAGCCCGATTGTGAGTGATGTTTGAGTGTCAACAGTGACAGCCCGACTGTGAGTCAGATGGTAGAATAATCGGTGACAGCCCGAGTGTGAGTGAGGTAGGGGTATTAGGAAAGGCAGCCACACTGTGAGTGAGGTAGTAGTATCATCACTGACAGACCGAGTGTGAGTGAGGTGGGGGTATTAGCAGTGACAGCCCGACTGTGAGTGAGGTGGTAGTATCAGCAGTGACAGCCCGACTGTGAGTGAGGTGGTAGTATCAGCAGTGACAGCCAAACTGTGAGTGAGGTGGTAGTATCAGCAGTGACAGCCCGACTGTGAGTGAGGTGGTAGTATTAGCAGTGACAGCAAGACTGTGAGTAGGATGGTAGTATCAGCAGTGAAATGCCGACTGTGAGTGAGGTTTGGGGTATTAGCAGTGACAGCCCGACTGTGAGTGAGGTTGGTGTATCAGCAGTGAAAACCAAACTGTGATTGAAGTGGTAGTATCAGCAGTGACAGACCGACTGTGATGTCGGGTGGTAGCATCAGCAGTGACAGCCCGACTGTGGGTGAGGTGGTAGTATCAGCATTGATAGCCCGACTTTGAGTCGGGTGGTAGTTTCAGCAGTGACAGACCTACTGTGGGTGACGTGGTAGTATCATCAGTGACAGCCCGACTATAGGTGAGGTGGTAGTATCAGCAGTGACAGCCCGACTGTGAGTGAGGTGGGGGTATTAGCAGTGACAGCCCGACTGTGAGTGACGTGGTAGAATCAGCAGTGACAGTCCGACTGTGAGTGAGGTGGTAGTATCAGCAGTGACAGTCCAACTGTGAGTGAGGTGGTAGTATCAGCAGTGACAGTCCGACTGTGAGTGAGGTGGGGGTATTAGCAGTGACAGTACGACTGTGAGTGAGGTGGTAGTATCGGCAGTGACAGCCCGACTGTAAATCAGATGGTAGCATCAGCAGTGACAGCCCGACTGTGAGTGACGTGGTAGTATCAGCAGTGACAACCCGACTGTGAATCAGATGGTAGCATCAGCAGTGACAACCCAACTGTAATTAAAGTGGTAGTATCAGCAGTGACATCCCGACTGTGAGTGAAGTGGTAGTATCAGCAGTGACAACCCGGCTGTGAATCAGATGGTAGCATCAGCAGTGAAAGTCCGATTGTGAGTGACGTGGTAGTATCAGCAGTCACAACCCGACTGTGAGTGAAGTGGTAGTATCAGCAGTGACAACCCGACTGTGAGCGAGGTGGTAGTATCAGCAGTGACAGCCGGGCTGTGAATCAGATGGTAGCATCAGCAGTGACAGCCCGACTGCGAGTGACGTGGTAGTATCAGCAATCAGAACCCGACTCTGAGTGAGGTGGTAGTGTCGGCAGTGACAGCCCGGCTGTGAGTGAGGTGGTAGTAACAGCAGTGATAGCCCGAGTGTGAGAGAGGTGGTAGTATCACCAGTGACAGTCCGACTGTGAGTGTGGTAAGGGTATTAGCAGTGAGACCCCGACTGTGAGTGAGGTGGTAGTATCAGCAGTGACAGTACGACTGTGGGTGACGTGTTAGTATCATAAGTGACAGCCCGACTGTGAGTGAGGTAGTAGTATCAGCAGTGACATCCCGACTGTGGGTGAGGTGGTAGTATCATCAGTGACAGCCCGACTGTGAGCGAGGTGGGGGTATTAGCAGTGACAAGCCAGACTGTAAGTTGGGTAATAGTATCATCAGTGACAGCCCGACTGTGAGTGAGGTGGTTGTATCAGCAGTGACAGCCCTACTGTGTGTGAGGTGGGGGTATCAGCAATGAGAGCCCAACTGTGAGTGAGATGGTAGTATCAGCACTGACAGCCCGACTGTGAGAAGGATGGTAGTATCAGCAGTGAAAGACCGACTGTGAGTGGGGTGGTAGTATCAGCAGTGGACAATGGACTGTGAGTGAGGTGGTAGTTTCAGCAGTGACAGCCCGACTGTGGGTGACGTGGCAGTATCATAAGTGACAGCCCGACTGTGAGCGAGGTGGTAGTATCATCAGTGACAGCAGGACTGTGATTAAGGTTGGGGTATTAGCAGTGAGAGCCCGATTGTGAGTGGGGTGGGGGTATCAGCAGTGACAGCCTGACTGTGAGTGAGGTGGTAGTATCAGCAGTGACAGCCCGACTGTGAGTGAGGTTGTAGTATCAGCAGTGACAGTCCGACTGTGAGTGAGGTTGTAGTATCAGCAGTGACAGCCCGACTGTGAGTGAGGAGGTAGTATCAGCAGTGAGAGCCCGACTGTGAGTGTGTTGGTAGTATCAGCAGTGACAGCCCGACTGTGAGTGTGTCGGTAGTATCAGCAGTGACAGTTCGACTTTTTCTGAGGTGGGGGTATCATCAGTGACAGCCCGACTGTGAGTGTCACGGTAGTATCAGCAGTGACAGCCCGACTGTGAGTTGGGTGGTAGTATCATCAGTGACAGCCCGACTGTGAGTGAGGAGGTAGTATCAGCAGTGAAAGCCCGACTGTGAGTGAGTTGGTAGTATCAGCAGTGACAGCCCGACTGTGACTGAGGTGGGGGTATTAGCAGTGACAACCCGAATGTGAGTGACGTGGTAGTATCAGCAGTGACAACCCGACTGTGAATCAGACCGTAGCATGAGCAGTGACAACCCAACTGTAATTAAAGTGGTAGTATCAGCAGTGACATCCCGACTGTGAGTGAAGTGGTAGTATCAGCAGTGACAACCCGAATGTGAGTGAGGTGGTAGTATCAGCAGTGACAGCCCGACTGTGAATCAGATGGTAGCATCAGCAGTGACAGTCCGACTGTGAGTGACGTGGTAGTATCAGCAGTCACAACCCGAATGTGAGTGAAGTGGTAGTATCAGCAGTGACAACCCGACTGTGAGCGAGGTGGTAGTATAAGCAGTGACTGCCGGGCTGTGAATCAGATGGTAGCATCAGCAGTGACAGCCCGACTGTGAGTGACGTGGTAGTATCAGCAGTGACAACCCGACTGTGAATGAGGTCGTAGTATCAACAGTAACAGCCCGATTGTGAGTGAGGTGGTAGTATTAGCAGTGACAGCCCGACTGTGGATGAGGTGGTAGTATCATATGTGACAGCCCGACTGTGAGTGGGGTTGGAGTATTAACAGTGACAGCCCGACTGTGAGTGAGGAGGTAGTATCAGCAGTGAGAGCCCGACTGTGAGTGAGGTGGTAGTATCAGCAGTGACAGTTCGACTTTTTCTGAGGTGGGGGTATCATCAGTGACAGCCCGACTGTGAGTGACGTTGTAGTATCAGTAGTGACAGCCCGACTATGAGTGTCACGGTAGTATCAGCAGTGACAGCCCGACTCTGAGTGAGGTGGGGGTATCAGCAGTGACAACCCGACTGTGAGTGACGTGGTAGTATCAGCAGTGACAACCCGACTGTGAATCAGACCGTAGCATCAGCAGTGACAACCCAACTGTAATTAAAGTGGTAGTATCAGCAGTGACATCCCGACTCTGAGTGAAGTGGTAGTATCAGCAGTGACAACCCGAATGTGAGTGAGGTGGTAGTATCAGCAGTGACAGCCCGACTGTGAATCAGATGGTAGCATCAGCAGTGACAGTACAACTGTGAGTGACGTGGTAGTATCAGCAGTCACAACCCGACTGTGAGTGAAGTGGTAGTATCAGTAGTGACAACCCGACTGTGAGCGAGGTGGTAGTATCAGCAGTGACAGCCGGGCTGTGAATCAGATGGTAGCATCAGCAGTGACAGCCCGACTGCGAGTGACGTGGTAGTATCAGCAATCAGAACCCGACTCTGAGTGAGGTGGTAGTGTCGGCAGTGACAGCCCGACTGTAAATCAGATGGTAGCATCAGCAGTGACAGCCCGACTGTGAGTGACGTGGTAGTATCAGCAGTGACAACCCGACTGTGAATGAGGTCGTAGTATCAACAGTAACAGCCCGATTGTGAGTGAGGTGGTAGTATTAGCAGTGACAGCCCGACTGTGGATGAGGTGGTAGTATCATATGTGACAGCCCGACTGTGAGTGGGGTTGGAGTATTAACAGTGACAGGCCGACTGTGAGTGAGGTGGTAGTATCATCAGTGACAGCCGACTGTGAGTGAGGTTGGGATATTAGCAGTGACAGCCCGACTGTGAGTGACGTGGTAGTATCAGCAGTGACAGTCCCACTGTGAGTGAGGTGGTAGTATCAGCATTGACAGCCCGACTGTGAGTGAGGTGGTAGTATCAGCAGTGAGAGTCTGACTGTGAGTGACGTGGGGGTATTAGCAGTGACAGTACGATTGTGAGTGAGGTGGTAGTATCGGCAGTGACAGCCCGACTGTAAATCAGATGGTAGCATCAGCAGTGACAGCCCGACTGTGAGTGACGTGGTAGTATCAGCAGTGACAACCCGACTGTGAATCAGATGGTAGCATCAGCAGTGACAACCCAACTGTAATAAAAGTGGTAGTATCAGCAGTGACATCCCGACTGTGAGTGAAGTGGTAGTATCAGCAGTGACAACCCGAATGTGAGTGAGGTGGTAGTATCAGCAGTGACAGCCCAACTGTAAATCAGGTGGTAGCATCAGCAGTGGAGTGAGGTGGTAGTATCAGCATTGACAGCCCGACTGTGAGTGAGGTGGTAGTATCAGCAGTGACAGTCCGACTGTGAGTGAGGTGGTAGTATCAGCAGTGACAGCCCGACTGTGAGTGAGGTGGTAGTATCAGCAGTGACAGCCCGACTGTGAGTGAGGTGGTAGTATCAGCATTGACAACCCGACTGTAAGTGAGGTGGTAGTATCAGCAGTGACAGCCCAACTGTGAGTGACGTGGTAGTATCAGCAGTGACAGACCGACTGTGAGTCGGGTGGTAGTATCAGCATTGACAGACCGACTGTGAGTCGGGTGGTAGCATCATCAGTGACAGCCCGACTGTGGGTGAGGTGGTAGTATCAGCATTGATAGCCCGACTTTGAGTCGGGTGGTAGTTTCAGCAGTGACAGACCTACTGTGGGTGACGTGGTAGTATCATCAGTGACAGCCCGACTGTAGGTGAGGTGGTAGTATCAGCAGTGACAGCCCGACTGTGAGTGAGGTGGGGGTAGTAGCAATGACAGCCCGACTGTGAGTGACGTGGTAGTATCAGCAGTGACAGTCCGACTGTGAGTGAGGTGGGGGTATTAGCAGTGACAGTACGACTGTGAGTGAGGTGGTAGTATCAGCAGTGACAGTCCGACTGTGAGTGATGTGGTAGTATCGGCAGTGATAGTCCGACTGTGAGTGAGGTGGGGGTATTAGCAGTGACAGTACGACTGTGAGTGAGGTGGTAGTATCGGCAGTGACAGCCCGACTGTAAATCAGATAGTAGCATCAGCAGTGACAGCCCGACTGTGAGTGAGGTGGGGGTACTAGCAGTGACAGCCCGACTGTGAGTGAGGTGGTAGTATCAGCAGTGAAAGCCCGACTGTGAGTGAGGTGGGGGTATTAGCAGTGACAGCCCGACTGTGAGTGAGGTGGTAGTATCAGCAGTGACAGCCCAACTGTGAGTGAGGTGGTAGTATCAGCAGTGACAGACCGACTGTGAGTCGGTCGGGTGGTAGTATCAGCAGTGACAGTCCGACTGTGAGTGAGGTGGTAGTATCAGCAGTGACAGACCGACTGTGAGTCGGGTGGTAGCATCAGCAGTGACAGCCCGACTGTGGGTGAGATGGTAGTATCAGCATTGATAGCCCGACTATGAGTGACGTGGTAGTATCAGCAGTGACAGCCCGACTGTGAGTGGCGTGGTAGTATCAGCAGTGACAGCCCGACTGTGAGTGTCATGGTAGTTTCAGCAGTGAGAGCCCTACTTTGAGTGAGGTTGGGGTATCAGCAGTGACAGCCCGACTGTGAGTGCGTGGTAGTATCAGCAGTGACAGCTCGACAGTGAGTGAGGTGGGGGTATCAGCAGCGACAGGCCGACTGTGAATGAGGTGGTAGTATCAGCAGTGACAGCCCGACTGTGAGTGAGGTGGTAGTATCAGCAGTGACAGCCCGACTGTGAGTGACGTGGTAGTTTCAGTAGTGAGAGCCCGACTGTGGGTGGTGTGGACGTATCAGCAGTGACAGCTCGACTGTGAGTGAGGTGGAAGTATCAGCAGTGACAGGTCGACTGTGCGTGAGGTGGTAGTATAATCAGTGACAGCCCGACTGTGAGCGGTGTTGAAGTATCAGCAGTGACAGCTCGACTGTGAGTGGTGTGGAAGTATCAGCAGTGACAGGTCGACTGTGAGTGAGGTGGTAGTATCAACAAGAGCAGCCCGACTGAGAATAGTACGAACAGCAGGAGTATCGATCTCCTGCCCATTACGGGTGATTTTAATTCACATTGAAAGAGATTAATCACGTGTTTAAATGTCAACATTATGTTTCATATATTCATAACATGCTTTTGACCTTTCTTATCTTCTGGTTGCCATTATTCTATGAGAAATAATCAAACACTAACGGAATATCTCGTCAGTGCACGTGATTTGAAATCTCTTTAGATAAAACGTCTTGTATAAAGAAACCGATAGCCTTTTGGACATATTTTTGTAAGACTGGAAAATCTCAGACCTGTTTTCGACACCCGTGCCTTTTGTACACAAACTGACGTATACATGCTCTTTATAGGAAACGTAGTAATAATCGATTATCCAAGTTTCCTCTGCAGGTGGCGATATGACGTGATTGTGTTGACGTTCTATATTATTTAGACAAGGTACTTCACACTACCATTGAAAGTGATCGGTTTGAAGTGTCTGTATTAACAATGAACTTTTACCGGTGGTTAACAACCTCAGTGGTGTGTGACCTTATAAGGGCAGTTCCCTGTATACGCAAGTCTGGCTTGGTTATCGTAAACAGGAAAATGTACATATATAATTATGTTTTGTAGAGCAAAGGCTGATGTACAAGCGTGAACTCAATATTTTCAATAGCAATGAAATAGGTTGTGATTAACATAAGGAACGACGGGGTGGGTGAGTGAGAGGGTGGGTTGAGTGAGTGAGTTGGTGGGTTGAGTGAGTGAGTGAGTGAGTGTAAGTTTATTGTGTGAGAAAAGCCGGAAGTGATGGATGTCTCAGATGGAACCAACGAGCACTGGTATGGTGCATGTCACAACACGGTGTAACAACACAACACAAGTAAGGTTTAAGAATAATTTTATTAGGTAAATATTCTAATAATAACTTAACATTTTACATACTCACACCCGTTCAACTAGTATCCAATAACAACCCCCTTCACACACCGCACACAATTCAAACACTTCACCCTCACTCTGTCACTCTCAACATTAACATTAAGGTTATTAACGCTACCAACTCATGTACTAAAAGTAAAATTATACTTTACCTACGAAAACCTTAAGTCATCATCTCTTTGGTACATCAATACATCAATACATGGACATGTCAATACTTCAGTACATTAATACATCAATGTATCAATACAACATATCAATTCATCAATACTTCAAACAAACAGCATATTAAGAAGCCGTTCTCGCAAACGTACACACAGTAATATACACCAAAGAGACTTTCTCATTGTTTTCTTCCCATCATCACTGTTCAGCTGAGCCTTGTTCAGGTCTGATGATCTGTACTCAGATATAGTACTCAATGGGGCAATTGAAATGAATGATGTTGCACTTGCATAAATCTTGAGCAGCAAATGATCATTACGACAAAGAATCGTATCTCCACTTTCTTCGCTTGACGTTGTTTCCTTATGTAGCCACTCGATCATGACGGGGCTGTGTGCGGTGTTACTGCTTGTAGTCACCGTCAATCTGTCTTTAGGTGAGTGCAACATTTCACTCATGTATCATAGACCTAAACATTCAGCACCATTTAATTCCCACCCCTTCTCAGCTGTAGTTGCTTTTGGGTGCGTGGGTGGGATAGATGGCTACAAAGTGGACATCTTCTTAAGAGTTAAATTAATCTAATTCAGGACAGATGGAATGTGGGAAAAAGGTTAGTAACTTTGACTCTGTTTGAGGACGCCAAATGCCTCGCATGAATGAATTAACGATGTTCCCGGACCTTTTCATTACCAGAAATATCCACAGGGGACTTGAATGATGATCGGATGATCGGAAGGCCACAGCGTGCAAACCTGTATGTGTAGGATAAACATAGCGTTATTCGTTGAGTGGCGAAAGACACTCATATTCACTTACATGGGGAATGCGGGGGGTTATAGCGGTCGCGAGTCACGCCAGCGCTTCGTTTCCAAAATATGGGCAAAATGTGTAGAGCCCATTTCTGGTGTCCCCCACCTTGATATTGCTGGACTATTGCTAAAAGCGGAGTAAAACCATACTCACACCCTCACTTCATTGGGAATGCGATGTTCATCTTAATTGTTACTGATGAGCAAATATCACAACAGTGACAAAGTAACTCTCATTGAATGACAGGAAATACAAATCAAACATATTATCAAATACACTCATACTTATTATTACTGATCAAGGGGCAGTAGCCTAGTGGTTAAAGCGTTCGCTCGTCACGCTGAAGACACTTGCTATCTGTCAGTAGTGAGTAGTATCAGTTGGGCAGAATGACTGTGAGTGGGCCGGGAGTATCAGCCAGGACACTTGCTATCTGTCAGTAGTGTGTAGTAACAGTTGGGCAGAATGACTGTGAGTGGGCCGGGAGTATCAGCCGGGACACTTGCTTTCTGTCAGTAGTGTGTAGTAACAGTTGGGCAGAATGACTGTGAGTGGGCCAGGAGTATCAGCCGGGACACTTGCTATCTGTCAGTAGTGTGTAGTAACAGTTGGGCAGAATGACTGTGAGTGGGGTGGGAGTATCAGCCGGGACACTTGCTATCTGTCAGTAGTGTGTAGTAACAGTTTGGTAGAATGACTGTGAGTGGGGTGGGAGTATCAGCCGGGACACTTGCTATCTGTCAGTAGTGTGTAGTAACAGTTTGGCAGAATGGCTGTGAGTGGGGTGGGAGTATCAGCCGGGACACTTGCTATCTGTCAGTGGTGTGTAGCAACAGTTGGGCAGAATGGCTGTGAGTGGGCCGGGAGTATCAGCCGGGACACTTGCTATCTGTCAGTGGTGTGTAGCAACAGTTGGGCAGAATGGCTGTGAGTGGGGTGGGAGTATCAGCCGGGACACTTGCTATCTGTCAGTGGTGTGTAGCAACAGTTGGGCAGAATGACTGTGAGTGGGCCGGGAGTATCAAAATGGGCAGCTGTCAGAGTCAATCGTCTGAATTTAAATGTCTGACTAATTTCTCTCAGCTATGTCGGGATATGCTGTTCGTGAGTTCACATACATTCATTCTCATAATTATTCTTGGAGGATCAGCAGGATATTATTGAAATAGTTCAAAGCCGAGGTTACACACACATGTATGGAATCCTAGCACATGTAACATCAGTCTACGATTAAATTATCGCCATCATCAAGAAAAACAAGAAAAACAATGATAAGTATTTATGAACATTTTCTGATAGTTCTGGAATATTTGAATATAGATGTCTTGTAGTGGAAAGTTGTCTGTCGCTTTTATCTAATTAGAAATAATCCCACAAGTGTGATATAACAAAGTAAACCATGTTTGCCTTGACCAAGGTCACTTAATATGAATGATGGCCAGTGACTTGCTTGAAATAACACTCTCTGACCTGTCCATGGTCACTGGTTGTACGTACTGGTTGGTTTCGGCGTCTTCTTGTTCCCGTCGCCCTGCATGTCCTCTTTATTGAGTGAGTGAGTGAGTTTGATTTAACGCCGCTTTTAACAGTATTCTAGTTATATCACGGCATGTCAGCGTGTGGGTGGAAAGCCCGAAGTGATGCAGGTTTACCCCTCCACGAGCACGGCTATGGTGCTGACAAACCTAGAAACATAATCGGGGCGAACCGGGATTCGAACCCAGAAGGTTTCTGGCGTGCCTAAGGGACGCAACTCTGCTCAACGAATCGCGGCGCCTTAGGCGACTGCCCCCATGTCATCTTTAAGTTGGTCGTACCTACACAATGGGTATTCTCTGGAATTCTATTTGCTGCTTCGCGATCTTGATAGATGTGTAGGAAAAGACATAAGAGAGAATATGTTTTGCCTCCTCAATTCACTAGTTTAACGTTGATACAACTTACAAATACAAATACTCTTAACACAACCTACTTTAAATGTACGGTATTCCGATCCAAAGTGTATACAATATCAGTTCACGCTTTTCGGATTCGCTGTTTGAATTACCAGCAATGCCATTTACCGCTGCCTGAGATTCAAGTAAATATTTCTCAAAATCCAACTTTGTGTTATCGGTAGAATGACTCCTCCGACCTTGACTTGTAGGGTCTGTTTGAAGGACACGCCCCTCTGTGTACGAACAAAACATGCGATATTGTACCAAGATGGACCAAGGAGAACACAATTATGGGTGTATACTGTACGCAGGAATGTACACAGATACAAAGTATTGTTTATACCGATAAATGCGAATATGTTTCGCTGTTCAGTAGTTCTCATTGAGAGTGTCGGCCGTCACGTCAACGTCTTGTTTGATTTCAGGCCGCCATAGCAATGGAGGAGTACACCACAAACAATTTACCTTTTTATGCAAATTTGGTGAATGAATGGTGCTACCGGTAGGGCATGACATGCTTACCCTTTCATCCAACACCTGATGTCTTCACCAACTGTCAGTGATCCAGTCATATAATTTTTCCAGATGTTTCACCGTTTACGCCCAATGGAATCTGTTCTCGGTGTATAATAGAGATCGGTTATTCTATGGCATTGATATTTTATATTTACACTAGGAGTATTTATGTAATGCATATTACGTTTCATTTTGGTGCACATAGAATGAGGATAACCATGTGTTTAATATTAAAATTTTGTTTTTTGTTTACATGAACATGCTCTCAAACTTTCAAATTTTGTCAGCTTCTGTCAGCTTATTCTAGATTTATAAGGACTATTCAAACATATCTCGTCGGTTCACGTCATATGGCCGTTATACCATTCCAAAGCTCTTTAGATAAAATGCTTTGTTTGAAGACACCGATAGGTGTTTTTGACATCTTTTTAAAGCCTTTAAGCTCTCTGAGACAACCATGCCATTTACACAAACTGAATATGCTTGCATGCTCTGTAAAGAAAGCGTAGTAATATTCGATCATCAAAACGTCCTCTTCAGGTGGCAATGTGACTTCATTTTATTGACGCGAGAAATTATTTAGACAAAGAACCACATGCTACCAATGCACGTACTCACGTATATATATTTATCATATAAGGGTTAGGTTTCTCGGCAGGATAAAGCCAACGGATAAAAAACGATATCCGTTGGGGTCATATGCGGATAGAGATGCAAATATCAAAGGTCAAGTAGGACTACTTTCACTGTTTATAAACAAACATGGCGTCGCCCTCGTCATTTGGCGATCGAGTCAGAATTAACAATCGTGAATCTGGATAAACTAAAGGGATAATTGCTATCAGTATCAAACGAACAGTCTAATATACTGAAAACCAGTGTCTAACTGTGACGTAGCTAAGGCATTTTATAAATTTTGGCAACTTTGGAGATATAAATTTCGAAACAATTTTGCGAGGGCACGAGGCCTAGCCAAGCTGGATCAGTAGCCATATTTGTGCTTGTAGAACTCTGTGGCTTGAAACCTTCACCACAAATCAAAATGGTTGGATTCGGCCGAAATATGTTTGAACTGTTACCTTGTTTCGTCTTGTCGCTGTGTGTACATCTGACTACACTTCTTAACGTTATGAAAGGACAGACCGACTGTCAACAACGTCTGACCGTGACCGTGACGTCTCATAGACTAGAGTTAGAGTAGCTTCCTTTGACAAAGGGCAGTTACTCTAGCGGACAGACCGATGGATTACCGCGAAAGGCAATTAAATACAACTGTTGTTTTGCGTATATGTTGCTTCGCCACTGTATAAGAAACAGATTTCAGTTGGAACTATATTGGCTACTGTCACTGTCCGACTTACACATCACTTACCCTGTGACGTAATGAATATTAATGCGCGCATTCCAGGAAAACTCGCAATGTTTTGGTAATGTTTGTGAGAGAGGGAAAGCGATTTTAAAGCACAGAATTAAAGAATGACATTTTATGATAAAGAGGTTATCACGCTTGTGTGTTTGGGGATGGTAAATATCCTGTATTGGGAATAAACACTATATATTTAGCTCGCCAAGGCTCGCCAAATACAATGTTTATTCCTAATGCAGGACATTTACCATCCCCAAACACACTCGCGTGATAACCTCTCTCTCTCTCTCTCTCTCTCTCTCTCTCTCTCTCTCTCTCTCTCTCTCTCTCTCTCTCTCTCTCTCTCTCTCTCTCTGTATATATATATATATAATATATATATAATTATATATTCTGAGGTTTAACTACCAGCAAAAATTACTAATCCAGACTAAATACATCTGCCCAAGAGTATGATAATGACAAACAAACGGTACACACAAAAAATCAGCATTTCGCACTGCAAGTACGCACTTATACTTAGTATTTATCCCTGAGTCCCCTTCCCCCTTCCCAAACCCAAAATGCAGCCCATGTAAGTTGCCCCAAAATAATCTTATCAAGTCAAACCTATTTCACTCATGCATGATAACAAATACACATTTGGAAAGATCAAATGCCTCACAATATGTCTCACATTTTAATACATGCACATACTTGAACATAATATGATTGCCAATGACATGTGTAGTTTAATATCTTAATCGGATAGATTCATATTGCGGACAAATAATGAAAACATTATATTCGTCCCCTATATCGGTTTTACAAGCCACTAGTCTTTGGTCTAGCCGTAAATTTGGACTAGTCCTTATGCCCTTCTCTTCCATGAATATGTGTCAATGAGATTTTAAACCGTTTAATTTCAATACCAGTTAATTACTTTAAATACGTTTTACATCTCCTTCTTTTATAGCAAATTAGAGTCCACTGTCTCTGAGTGATGAAAGCTTATTTCGCCACCTCAGGCTATGTACATTTCGTAGTCTCTGTTTAAATTCATTAACAAATCCATCGCGATTCAAACTATTTCGTCCCATCCATCTGTATCCAAAACCATATTTACATAAACTGTCTGTTAAATAGAGCTACCCAGATTCTCTTACTGATACACCAGATATATTCATTAGTGCTTTACAAATTGCATTTATGTACCTGTCTGTGTGACTATTTAATATTTTTAACCAATATTTTAAGACGCTCACTAGTCATTATCCATCGGTGTACACCCTCAATTTCCCGATTAAAAACACAGACATTGTGGACAATAATTCATATAACAATGCAATGGTAGTTCGAAAACAATCATTGATAACTGGCTGCACGGAACTGGCTTCTCACCAATCAATGGGAATTGATTGTTTTTAATGTTTAATACCACTTAAATATAATTCAAATGACATTTTCAGTTGTAGAAAGTAATAAGCAGTGTTAAATGTACTGCTAACAGCTTCAGTAGAAGAGCCATCAGTGATGTCATTTGATTGTGACGTCATGGTAACCAATGACGTCACAATGGTCTGCATAGCATTGTGATGCAATTTCATTGCAGCGACATCTACAGTATAGATATCGCTTGATCTCACCAAAGCGATATCTCCTGTAGGAGCCAGCTTTGGATGATAAATTCAGGAACACTAATCAGTGCATTAGAATACCACTAGAAAACATAACAAGGTGTCCCAATAGGGTGATTTATGCACACTAAGCCAGCACGACGTCATCACCTACACTCAGTTCAATTCAATGGTTTATTGTATGAAAGGCCATTGGCCAATATACATGTGAATTACATAGACATACAGTTATATTAACAAACATTGTAGTATACAGAGTATCAAGACAACAACAACTGACGTAACACAAAAGCATGATGAATGTATAAAGATACTTGTCGTTGAACGCAAAACCTTTTACTCGACAGCAGACATTCAAGATATCTGTAGATATAAATGAAAATGTCCAGACGGGTAGATATTTCATTTTACTTTTCAATATTTAAATATCTTCCTCTATCTACTTTTAAATCATTCAGACCAAGTCTAAAACGTATAAGGTATTGCGGAGGTATTTAAATCGTAAATTTGAAAGATACGACTCAGGTTCAAGGAGAGACATAATATTACAATATGTTTCGTATCTCGAACATCCTGAAAGTGTAGAATGCCAATCCCGTCCGAACATATCTATATCACGAGTACGAAATTATTGTAAAAACATATTTATGTCACCAATAGATTGTGAGATCTGTATTAATCCAAAGCCATATTTAAAAGAGTTAAGCGTATACGGGAACCCTATGTGTTCTTCACAATATTATCAAGATATACCAGCACATTATAGAATTTCTTTGGCAAACGATGTTCAGGCATGCATAATAACTTCAGCCAACAGCGTAGGCATCGAGTGTAAGATGCTATATAAAGTGGGAACCTCCCACATTCACCATAAACCATATTACTGGGAGTTGACATGCCCACATTAAGAAATCTTTTACAGGCGAACAGGTGAACCTTTTCCATTGAATAAAACTCTCCACAGCCAAATATTTGTGCCCCATACAATAAGATCGGCTGTATTTGACAATCAAACAGTTTAAAGGAAATGTGAGGTGCAACACACCAAGTTTTTTCTCAACAGACTGCAATTTAAAGAAAGCTTTCATTGCTCTTGTTGATAAATTTTACACCGATTTACTTAACCTTAATGTACTTGTGAAAAATATTCCAAGGTATGTTTATACTCCGGCGATATACATATATTCACCTTTATATGTCTCTTTTTCTTCAATGCAGTAGGCCCCCCTTTTCTAAAAAATCACAATATTTGTCTTATCTAAGTTTACTTCAAGTTTCCATTTATCCGAGTGGACTGGCAGAATATCCAGTTGGTTCTCTAATCCTGATATGGTACTTTACATAATACTTACATCATCCGCTAACAGCAAAATCAACAGTTCTATTATGTCAGGAAATAGTTGGACTCCATGTTCTCCAGAAAGTAAAATTTAATCGTGTAGTTCATTGATGAAAAATGTATTGTATACATTTTGCATTCCAAGTTGTGCTTTTGTAAACATTTCCACAATCGACGTCTATCCACAGAATCGAATGCCATTTTAGAGTCCACAAAGGCAACATATAATATATGTTTAGTATATGAGAGGTATTTTTAAATGACGGCATGCTGAGTTAAAATATGGTCAAATGTGGAAGAGCCTTTCCTGAATCCAGCATGCACGTCGGGTAGCAGGTCCCGCATGATCGACCACTGAATCAGTCTGTTATTGATAATACTGGTAAATACCTTACCTAAAATACTAGTTATAGAAATACCACGGTAGTTGGCAGGGTTGTTCACATTTCTATGTTTAGAAATGGGGATCATTACTGATTTCGTCCATGTGGATGGGAACGTACCCTAATGAAATATTGTATTGAAACTTCTCACAAGAAATGGAATAGAGTTAGGCAGAGATTATTTGATCTTTTCCGATATAATTTTTGACGACAACGGCAGATTTTCCAGTCTTAAGGTGGGAAATGGCGTCTTTGATATCTGTAGGCGTGATAAGTGATTCCAGAATTAGTATATGTCTACAGACATCTACAGATGAAAATAGATTGTTAAAATAACATTCATTTGCTGATATGTTTGGTTAATGAGTGTTCCGGTTTTGATATAAACGAATCTTTTTTTCCAAAACTTGGATCTGCTGTCTAACGTGCAATAGAATTCTGTCAGTCTTCATCTTCTGTCACTCATGTTCATCATTACCGACCGGATCTGTTTCATATGGCCAACTGAAATACGGCAGTAATGTTGCACATTAATATTTCTCAACCTTCACAAAATCCAAGTCACATGTCTAGTATGTGTTTCCTTATGTGAGCCACTAGATCATGACGGGGCTGTGTGCTGTGTTGCTGCTGGTTGCCAGTGTTAAGCCTTCCGGTGCAACATTTTTGTGATGTTCATAGGTGTATTGGCCAGAGGACACAGATATTGTGTTCGCTTGTTACTGAGATTCATGAATGTCTTCTGCAAAAGTCACCGTTGATAATGTAGATAAACTTTTTAATGATTTTTTTTGTAAGAGTTTGGTTGCATTTTATATATACATGTCCAGTTATTATACAACACAAGATGATTTTATCATGTATATAAATTGGCCAAAGTGAATCAATTAAACAAGAGATGGGAGGAAGACCAGAATGTGTTAACGATATCCAATTTTGAGCTAACAATTGCCGCACATTAATGTAACGATATAATATTGATGCAATTCCCATTGTAGGAACTGGAAAGTTGGACTTCTTTCTGGGATTCTATATTTGAATATCAGTTCTTTGAAGAGCAATGGTATCACATTTTACAAGTCGTTTTTTTCCTTCGGGGAATCCGAGTAAAATCTGTTATTGGTAAATTGTATCCAAACATATATTTTTGTAAAAATCCAAATCATCAGATCCTGCCAGATCAGTGTTACCCTGCAACAATCGGAAAAGATATGCGGTGCCGTTTCTGGTCACAATTGAACAATAGCTGCAAGTATCATTGCTGTTATTCCCTTTTTTACAAATCTAGAATTAGTAGGTAAAATGTGATGCAAGATGTTATACTGAAACCATTCCAAAGAAGTATCACGTGAACATCTGAAAGGTACATGGCCGTAGAAAGGCAAGATTTCGCCAAACATATATTTTTATCCAGGATTGCTTCTAATTTTCTACAATGTTGATTACTCTTTAAGCTTTGCTTTTCGAAATTTATATTCTGTAGTAATACTGTTTCTTTTTTTGTTTTTAATACATGAGATTTATTTAGGTCAGTGGAGTTCAGAATACAGCTAATTTTGATTTAGCTTACAACTCACCTGTATTTAACTGATACTTATTAGAAAACTTTGACAGGTCAAAACATGTCCTGAAAAATCTAAAATATTATTTCGGTATCAAATTCCCTCTTCATTCAATCTTGAGAAGTAGATTGTTGTCATTTCGGATATTTCATTGTACCAAATATTTTCGGGTTTTAAACTAGTGCTGAGAGTTTCCGAAGAGTTTGAACTGGCTTTAAAGTCCCATCAAGCAGAAAGGATATCACTGTAATAGTTGTCTCGTACTAATTGCACAATAACATTCTTTAGATTTTGACAATTTTATTGAAACATTATTTCGGAACTAAGGCAGATTCTTAGCAACAAGCTGGTCCCACTTCGCAGACTGTTTAAAGAATCTCCTTATCTTTGTTCATTTTTTAGACTGTATTATTTCTGTCAGTTTAGGATCATTGAAGTGACTATTGTTTTAAATGCGAAAACTAGCTGTTCTCTCTTCGTCTTGTTTCCTCCCCCATATACATCCAAAACACTTACGTTGGAAATCTTCAGTAAGTCTTTTCCCTGCGGAGTTGGAAGAGATGAAAACAAGTGACTGAGTTTTGGAATGAAATGCAATGTTAGAAAAGTGTTTCTGTTAGGATATGATAAGTTATGAGTTAACCAAATTTGATTACAAGTAATTCATATGTGCTCTGATCCAAGTTCTGTTTCCATTAAGAGAATGTCTTTTTTCTGACCTGCACATATAATTATTGTTTTATCTATATTTACTGTTATATCGGAGAGTCTAACAAAATAATTAGCACTTTCACAAGTGGTCGCATGTTCTCAATCATCTAAAGTATAGGTTGTGTCGCCTGCAAACTGATGTAAGAGATATTCTACGTTACCGATGTTTATTCCTTTTCATAATAGCGGGACAATATACCTTTATGATACTCATTTAATCCTATGAGAAATAATAAATGATGAAACTTAGTAAACTGCAGACAGCAATGAGATAGGACGCGTACGCCATCTTCAAAAAAATATTGTTTCGGTTATTGCCTTTTTGATTAAATTAAACCAATTTTTTTAGTTACAGTTAACTTGCTATCTACATAGGTTTGAATTAAAGAGCGGATTAGAAATGTTCTTAAGTCATTCCAATAAGAACTTCAGAAACTCGTTAGTAAATCAACCAGTGCCTAGACTTTTCTAATTGTTTAAACACTTCAGACCCCTTACAATTTCTTCATATGCGTAATCACCTTCAAGTTGTGATGCTTGCTCATCACGTATTTTTTTGAACATCTTAAACTCCATCATCCAATCCTTGGTTGATATGCTAGTAGCACACGGACAAAGTAATTGTCTTAAACGACAAACAACAAGAAACCCAGCGCTAGTGCCATATGGGCTGGAAAAGGAAAACAAACGATTCCTCTTGGGGGCAAAGGTCATTTAATAATGACAAATGTTTAATCGAAACATAAAACCTCCAAACCCCCCAAGAGGAATAACCTGGTGAAAGTTCTGTGGTTTAACTTAGTTCACTATCCCTGCACTGAGAGATTGAGCATACACTGTAACATAGCGCTCATATGCATTGGAGCGCCAATCACCACGTAGCTTTATAAGCAAGGGTGGAATGCCAATGTCAAATGCATAGGAACATCCGCCTCTGCGGAAAGAGTGACCGCTGTATGCACCAGAATCATAACCACATTTGTCCAGATAATATTTCAATGTTTTAACAAAACTTCTGTAAGTTAAACTCTTGAGGACTCCACTTCTGTCCACATATGAAAACAAAGGTGCATTTGAATGTTGAAGTTCTTCACTATATTGTGAAAGCAAATGTTCAAGTGCTTTAACAGGACAAAGCACAGAGTCGGGTTCCCTAGCCAGCGGTAACTTTAACACTCGCTGACCAAACTGTATAGTTTTTGTGTGTCTGACAGTAATCATGGCACTATCTTTGTCAGGGGAAATCTTGGCATCGTGCAGACTCAAGTAGGTCTGCTTTCTTGAACCACTGCCTCTAGTTTCAGGGAGCATGGTAGATTTCCTCAAGAAACAGAAAAACGCAATGATGCAGGCTGCCCAAAAAGCTACCAGGAATGGTTCTGACATGTCCATATGACTGTGCATCCGCCTTAGTATATCTGGTTTTATAGGAAGTTTTTGTTTCGTTGGTGTACCTTTTAGTCTTAAGATACCTTTGTGCAGGGCCTTTTGTTCCCATGTCTCCAAGGGGTTTGGTAACCCCACCTCAAGATGAAGCAGGCGAATGATATTCATATATCCTGGAATACTAGTTGCTGAAAGGGATCTTGTTAGGAACACTCTGTAAAGCAGTACTGTCATGCGGTCGGCTGGAACTGGTGTCCTACTAAAGTACAAACAGAATCTCAGATATGCAGTTTTCATTGAGGAATATGTGCGCTTAGTAGTTTCGGCATATGTTGCCCGTCGAAACTGCTGCATCTCGCTATATAGGTGTCGCCACTGTTGAGCCACTTGCCCTGTAGATAGGACAAAGTTAGTTTGGATACGTGTGAGGATGCTGGCACTAGAATATACTTCCTGTAACAAGTTTCACAACACAACCAATAGAACGGAATAAACTGTATTGATATATAAAGAAATGTAACATTGTGCAACCTGCTCAGAGAGTCAGCTGCAAGGTTATCTTTGCCTGGGATATATCTGGCTGAAAATTTAAAGTTATACACAGCAGAAAACCAGAATATCTTGCGCAGCCAACGCATGGCTAATCGGTCACGACTAGTACCTTTGTTAAGGGTATGCATAGTATAAGTATTGTCTGTGTAGACAATGATATGTTTGTCTGTCCAGGTTACACACCAGCGTTTGACTGCTAAATACACAGTGAACAACTCTTTCACATTGATGTGTAAATGTTCAACAAATGGGAAGTCTGTATGCCAATTATAATAGACCCAGTCAGGGCCGAAACATGCTGCGCCACCATCACTGCAGGCATCCGTGGAGAACTTTGCTGCGGGCACCGGTTCATTTTCAATAAATTTCACAGTACCATTAAAACATTCACAAAATTCATGCCACCACTTGATATCAGCCTTTGCGCATACATTCAGCCTGGTATGGTGATTGGGTTTTTTAAGGGTATTACATAAGTCAATTAATCTGCGCATAAATGTGCGCCCTCCATGAACTACCTGTGCTGCCCAATTCAATTTACCTACAATTTCCTGAAGTTGACGCTTTGTTGCTTTCTTTTTCGTCACCCACTTCCCTAATATGTGCTTCAAGTCAAGCAATTTATCCGCAGGTAAGGATAAGGTACAGGTAGTAGAGTCAATCTCTATCCCTAGGAAAGTCAGTTTCTGAGTAGGTTCAACCGTTTTGCTTTCATTTATAGCAAAACCTAGATCGGTCAATAATCTTCTCAATGTCCTGAAGGCTTTCCAACACTCAGAGTTTGTTTTTGCAATGCATAGAAAATCATCAAGGTATACAACTACCACAAAACCTCTGCGCCTTAACATTCTACGAACAGATGACGACAAACGGCTAAATATCTCAGGGCTCTTGGAAGCTCCAAATGGGAGCTTTGTGTCAATCATGTAGACTGGAAGTCTTGAGTTTTTGAACTGCCACAGCAGGCCGGTAGCTTCATAGCAGTCAGGATGTAACGGCACCACACGGTAAGCATTTTTCAGATCCAGTTTTGCCATGTATCCACCCCTCGGCAGAAGTTTGATTGCTTCGTCAATGGTTTGATATTTAAAAGATTGTGTCGTTGCATAATCATTGAGGCTGAGATCACATGGTCTAGAGCAATCATGAATTAAGCGTACCTTCCCAGTGCCTTTTGGTATTGCTCCCAAGCTACTAACAAGCTTTGGTTTTCTGTCTACAATAACATAATTGCCTCGGCTGATTTCCTCTGAAATTTGGTCTTCAACAACTGTTCGTACAGACTCATCTGTGGCAGACTTGTAGTTTTTACAAAGAACATCACTAATTGTTACATTTTTTTCAATAATCCAGAAACCATTTTTGATCCCATCAATCAAAAACTCACAATCACTGTCCTCTTCTAATTCCCTTTCCCACACGTTAGTACAATTCCCTATTGGGCTGGAGACTTTATTGTTTATAGGTACGAAACCGTGGTGGGATATCCTGGTGTTCAAACTGGGGATGCCTTTGCTTGCAGCCTGGTACTATACATGTGTGTGCATACTTGCAGTTTGGGAACTTACAACCCGAGGGGTGCTGGTAATTAATGCAAATGGATCTGCCTGACTCATCTGTTGGACGATTGTCACTCTGAGAGCTGGAATGGGCATTCTGAAATGAGTTTGCTTTTCGGGGTTGGAATGTTCTCTTTTCTAAAAAGTAGAATAGGTCATGGAACGATATTTCACTCCAGCCGCACTGGGTCTGTGCTTGTCTCAATCTGTGTGCGTTGTCAAGAAGCATAACTGAAGGGATAGTATATGTTTGACAGAGATCCCCAATTTGAGCTGAGTATTCCAGATAGTCCTTAATTTCATCAATACCTGCTTTCCTGTGGTCGATCAATTTTGACAAAATACGGACATTGGCTGAAACCCACTGTGATAATGGCACATGTTCTGGAAGGGGTTTCCCCCTCGACGACCTTAGATACAGCTGTGCTGACCCATCACCTACTATAGGCGTCTCTTCGCTGGTCATTGATGACCTGGGCTTAGATACAAAGTCAGGAATTAGAAGTGGTTTCTCACCTCGTCCCTGTAGTGAAGCATTTCCGGGTTGTCCCATGTCTAACGATGTGGTGTGGTCTAGGAAGTCTTTGAGGTGTACATCCGACAAGCTGTTTACAAGGTCACTCAACTGTTTGTCACCCGCAAGTGTTTTTGTTGTGACAGGCGACGGCAGCGACTGTACTGGTTGCGGCGATTTCAATTGTTTTATTGCTTGAATTAGGATGTTCCACTGACCTACGGACAATCTTAGTTCAGTAATGTCATCTAGTGACATCAAGCACAACGCATCTGGACTATCAATGTCTTCGTCATTCAAAATTTGTGCGGTCTTACTGTTCAGATGGCTGTCACTGCACCATTGTCGAAAGTCGAACTGACTTGGCTGTTCGTTTCCTTCGCCTTTATTATTCACAGACATTCTTCTTTGAGTGAATTTAAACAAACAGACTGAGAAAAATCACCTGCACAACGTGTAGTTTGCAAGTTACGTTTGGCGCCTGTGACGTGTCCCTTGCAACAATAAAAAACAAATACCGCTTACAGCATAATCAGCCACTGACAGTCTGGATTGTCTCCCCTTGACTGTTAAATAAATGGACAGTAAATCAGATGCCATGGCATTGCCGTTTAAATTAAAATAAACTAAGGTTTATTTCTCACATAACATTGTAATAGTGACTCAATGTCAACATCATAAATGGCTTGTTTACCCTACAGACTGAGAAGGAAAGAGCGGCCATTTTCACCGGTTTATCAAGTTAATCTCCATGTGATGCTTCGATACGAGTAAAGGATTTATTAAGGACATTTCTAGATTCGAGTCCCCAAAACAGCAAATTCTGCTTTTCACCTTTTTCAATCAATCTGATATGAAGAAATGCGGCCTGTCGTGCTCGAGTCATCGGCGGTGGGATGGCTCTGCTTTTCAGCCTGGTCAGACACTCTGACATGCACCTCGTCAGAGGCGCCAAAGTTTGTTGAATATTGATATTTTACGAATTACGTAGTATGTTGAAGGTTCCTTGTAGTAATTTGCTGAGTGGATATTGGCATGGTAAATATGTTGAAATGTCGGCAGTGTACATATTTTGCGATCTGGGCATTGCATATTTTGATATGTGCAGTGATGAAGGCGGTGTACATTGGTTGTGCTATGGACAGCGAACGGTACTTAAGAGAACCTCATTTCAGCTATAAGTATTGGCTAACTATGAACGTTCCATCACGTTTTGCCAGTACCTGCAAATCTGAACAACGTTAAATCCTGAAAGTATTGTATTTTTAATTCCACTTCAAATACCTTCTATGAATATATAGAAAGTCATTCATTGATTGCATTAAGAATTAGGGTTACTGGACAATTTATGGAGGTTTTGAATCCAGTAAAATAAATGAGGAATGAACATGTCTTAAGATTTTAGAGTCAAGTAAAAAGTTAATTGTTCTGTTGAGTTGAAGATCTGGGAAGAGAATAGCTCTTCAGCAACCAATGCTTGCCGTAAGAGTCGACTATGCTTGACGGGAACGGGTGGTCAGGTTCACTAACCTTGTTGATGCATGTCATTGTATCCCAAATGAGTGATCGATGCTAATTATGTCAGTCACTGGATGGTCTGGTCCAAATCGATTATTTACAGACCACCGTCATATACCTGGGATATTGCTGGGTGCGGCGTTAAACAATAAAAAAAAACAAATAAACAAATTGATGAGTGGTTTTGGCAGATTTCTTTCTCAGTTAGCACCTACATTATATGTGACATTCTTTGATAAAACAATGAATGTAGTGATGCTTGCTAGGGTGATGCTATTTGAGACCTTGTCGGTGAGAACAACAACAACATTTTCTTGTAGGGCTGCTTTACTTTGGATGACAGCTGGCTGGATCAGAATGGTTTATCCAATTCCGTTTCCTCTTGTTCAGTTTGTACATTCTACCAATGACATCATCACGCACTTAACCTACTCTGAAAGACATTCAACATGTTCCTCTTCTCTTTTTGCACATTTGTTTTGCATATGCTTCGACAACATCCATAATGAGTTTAATGTTGGTATTAGACTGTTCATAATATTTTGTCCATATTTGAATAATTGACAAAGGTTGTTATTGTCTACAGATAAGTGAACTGTGACGTACAGGGTGGTACCAGTATTACAAGAGTTTGCTACTCACGTGGCTATATCCCCCGCCCCTGTTGCAGAATTTATGACATAATTAAATCTAAACAAACCCTAACCTTTTTTAACCGAGGCAGAACTTTTCATGGAAATTTTAGAAAAAAGATGAGTTCCACCTTGTATGATAAAATTTTTGAACGGTTTATGAGTTATTCTCCGGAAACGAACCCAACCCTCACAGAATCTAAGTCCATCTTGTTGCCATGGAAACGTAAAAAATAAAAATTTCTAAAATGTCTCAATAGCAAAAGGTTCCAATTCAGCATGTACCTGACAGACCTGCAAAGTTTGATGAAAAAATATTGAACGGTTTATGAGTTATGCTCCGGAAACGAACCCTACCCTCACAGAACCTAAGTCCACCTTGTTGCCATGGAAACGTAATACATGAAAATTTCTAAAATTTCTCAATAGCAAAAGGCACCAGTTCAGCATGTACCTGACAGACCTGCAAAGTTTGATGAAAAGTATACAGTTTATGAGTTATGCTCCGGAAAACGAAACATGGCGGACAGACGGAAGGACGGACGGACGGAGCCCGTTTCTACATCCCCCGCCATCTTCTTTGGGCGGGGGATAATAAGTCTTTGCAGCCACAACTAGTGGAATTTACATCATGGGCTTCCAAGTCCATGTTCTGCAACACGTAACTGAATAAAATGGATGAAATGGTGTTCGTACAGGAAAATGATTGCACATGGTTAAATGGAATACGAAATATCGTGCGACATTTTTGGAAACTGATTTCTGAGAATACTTCGTAGATTTAAGGCAATGTCTAGAACTATACTTTCTCGTCAATACCGTAGGCTCTTACTATGTGTACACCCATTCATCAGCACAAGTTGTTGGAGTTATCAATATCTTTCTTTGACAAAGAGGATAGTTCTATTCTATTCTTAACCAATGGTTCCTGAAAGAGTGACAACAAATCTTCAAAGTGAATATTATCATTTGTCCTTAGTCCGTTGTAACCATGTCTGCCTTCAACGTCCTTGGGATGCTGGAAACAGACACAACATATGACAACATGACTCATATGCGTTTTTACAAAGTATCAGGAGAGGCTCATAACGTCAACAAATAGATTTAGGCCTTTATTAACTTCTATAGGTGCCAGGGAGAATGTCGCCCTGAACAAACCAGCATGGATGAGTACAACACGCCGATCTTCACAGCCTGCCAGTAAAGCTGTAGATGGAGTGATTTCTGCAACAGAGGAGAAGTACTCAGCCCACACCAAGGAGCATGAACCTAAGGCCTGGTGGAAGGTAGACTTACAGATAGATGTGCAGTCAGCACTGATTAAAATCTACTTCAGAAGAGATTGTAAGTATGACAAGTCTTTGTCATAAATACTTATTAATTGAAAGACATGTCATTACTTCGTTCATTTGTTTAAAATTTAAAATACGTGACATGTATAATTTGCAATATTAACATCGCTTTTTTTTCAAAAACACCGTATAACATGCATGTATTAATCCCTGTCTCTGGATAATTTAATGATTGTTTGAACAATATTTTCATCTTAATTCCTTTGCATACAATTGTAATGTCTTTTTCACATAATGGTCACCTTAATTAATACAGTAATCTCAATGTACCAACGATACACTTTTTAAATGAACAACATTTTATACGACTCCGATTTTCAATTTCTCAATTTCTTAATTATAACCACATTTAAACACCTGAAGTACCTTCTGTACAATATTTTCCTGCATAACATAATTGTTGGAAGAGTTATTTCTTTGTTGGATATTTAACTTCACTCACAGCAATATTCCAACTATATGAGGATGACCTGTAAATAATTAATCAGGACTGGTATTATGGGTTGCATACCATTCATCAGTATCCAATTGCTCACAATCAACAAATTAACATGATTCATTAGGTCCCTGTTTACGTTCAGGTTGCTTGGGAACTATTCAGCCTGAAACCAGTACGAGGTTATTTTACCGGACGATCATAAACACGACCGTTAAGTTTGATATGAAGACTAAATATAAATATTTGACACAGGAATATGCACATATTTTAAAAACATTTTTAGAAATTCTGAGTAGGAATTTAATTTGGTATACAATTAACATGGCATAAATGTTAAGATTATGACAATTCAAGACTTTATAGTTAAGAACACAATGGGAAGTCAGAGTGGAAAGCTTTTCTTGGTTAACAATTAACAAGATGACAAAACAGTTAACATTGTGACAATGTCAGACTTTATTGTTAACAACGCATTTATTTCAGTTACCGCTCGACGGAACGGACTTCAACTCTACACCTCGGAAATGAATTCATCTGATCCAAAAGGGGGAGAGCTTTGCCACTCAGTTACTGCACCTTGTGACTGCACAGGCATCCCTCATGTCCTTAATGTGACCTGTCGTGGAACCTGGCGTTTCCTGACTGTCTACACCGAGACGAGTTATGCTGGACAAGGTGCTGTGTTAGACTTTGTTGAAGTACAGGTGTTGAGTAAGTATTGTTCTGACACAATCATTGCAGATAGAAGTAAACGGTACGATTTGTTCAATTTCTTTAATATTTCTGAAACAGTTTGTACAAATCACTGTTAACAATATCTGTGTCGTCCTTTTATCAATCGAAATTGATCGAAATATGAACTATATCGTTCAGAGGCGATTTTAACAGAAGACCATTTTATTGCAAAACTGACCTATTCAAATAGTACAATTGTAATTACATTCAAGTATCAATAGTGTATTCGAGCAACACGTTACAATGTCATTCTTTATTGATCATGCAGCCTTTAATTGTGTTATGTTATTTTATAATGCGAATTGATGTAGAAACTGAAACAGAATATAACCTACAACTAGTTAAAGAAGGAGTGGATGAAATAAGACTGGAAACGAGAATATTCCATTTAGGAATATAGAAAATTACTAAATACATTGAAATCTACAATGTCACTAAAACCCTCATTCCTGCGCATGTTTCTGTGATTTGTTCTTTTCCTGTTTCTGTTTGTATTCATTTGTAGACATTTGTATTTGTCTCAATCCCACAGCATGTCCCACTGGTGATTATGGCCCCGACTGTATCAGGAACTGCAGCTCCCGACATTGCAAGACGCCATCCCCTACATGCGGCTCAATCAGTGGAGACTGTCCAGCTGATGGCTGTCAGGATGGATGGACGGGGACGGACTGCACTACCGGTAACAACTTTAGTCCAATTGTTTTGAATTTGCCAATCCGAGCAGAAATTCCTACTCATTTGCAGAAAGAAACGGACAGGCAAGAAGGGGGAAAACAATATGTTGCCATCTGCTTCTCACGTAATAATTGACCCTTTACACATTTTTCACCGAAAATAAATCTCAATGCAAAATTCGACTTTCCGTCTCGAGGTGTACATTCAAGTCGTAAAATCCCGTCCACCTCGCTTGTGAGTGAGTTTATTTAGTCACATCGTCAGTATCTCAGCCATATCGTGACTACCTCGCTTGTGACAGATTGAATGAATGAACTCAAATGCGGTTTTAATAATGAAAAGAACATGCTAATTTACGTCATCCAGCTTTCACTCACTCCTACAGGTGCCAGTGTGAATGTCGCCCTGAATAAACCAGCATGGATGAGTACAACACTCCAATCTTCACAGCCTGCCAGTAATGCTGTAGATGGAGTGACTACTGCAACACACTACAAGTACTCAGCCCGTACCAAGTATCATCAACATCACGCTTGGTGGAAGGTGGACCTACAGACACAAGTACAGTCAGCACTGGTTAAAATCTACTTCAGAATAGATTGTATGTATGACACACCCATGTGATGGGAATAAAACCTATTAAGTATAAACATGCTCTTGCTCTTTTCAGTTTAAAAGTAAACACATTGTTTAAGAAAAGGCATTTGTTATGTGACAGTGTATTGTTTTTGTTGAGATTGGGTAGTCGCTCGTTGTGTTGTGTTTGGGCCCATATCAGAAGCTTACCCACTGTCACTGCTGGATGAATATATATAGAATACTAAACGAGCTCCCGTGTAATACCAATTTTATGAAACGATTGAATACTTCTGGTATCTGACGAGCAAAAGCGAGTCAGATACCACAACTATTCACGAGTTTCATAAAATTGGTTTTACACGGGAGCGAGTTTAGTATTTTATTTATTACTGGCCATTTATAACGTTTTTATATACTGTTGAATGTGAATAGGCTGACACCTACACGACCCACGGCATAATCCAACTGTGTTTAACACAGCAATACTTCAAATACGTCAAAAGTTGAAACGTATTAATTTAATACCATGCAACGGTCCACCTTTAGAATTCGGGTGTCCGTTCCACAAAATTATCGTAGCGTTAAGGTTATCGCAACTCATATACTTTAATTTAGACCAACGACTGTCGTTGCGCTACCGTACGATCGCCTTGTGGAACGGGGCCTTGCACCTCAATTTTACAATCACGTCACAATACCCGATGACGTAATTTGTGGAATTTTATTGCAAGAACCTTCGGCGAAACAATGCCATGTAACGTCAACCTAGCAACAAGGTTGCTGGGGTCATCGAGTGTACATAAGCTCCTCTCAGTGATCTATCATCTCCACACGCTACGTCGTTGAATAAGCCAAGGGATGTTGAGAGCTTTCAATGTTTGTTAGAGAAACGTGTTCCGAGAGTACATAAGAACGCGTTTTGGTATTACACAATTTGTAATACAGCTGTATGTTTATTAAACGGGTGATCTCTTCACGGGCAAGTAATAAATGTTATTAGTGTCTATTTGATACTGACCACTGCCATTAAATTATTTATTGCCGTTGAATATTGTTGCGACTCTATTGTTTACTGCCATTGTAATTGCTGTGCATTTGTTTGTTTTGATTTGTAAACTTTGTGAATTGTGTAATACATTTGATGATTGTATGCCACTGGTTGATTGTTGGTTTCACACTAACTTATGTTAAGTACAGATTTCTGGATTAACGTAATTATAGTTTCAGTTTGGGAATCGACACGTAACACATGCACATATGAATATACACTCTGGTGTTGGATAAGCTAATGATTGTTTTAAATATTTGCTCTCATATAATGATAACCTCATACTATTAGATTAAAAAAAGGTGGATGTGGGCAATCTCTTTATACAAAGGATAATTTTTACAAATCAATGACCATCTTTGTAACTCGATCTTTCCATTTGTCTTTATCATTGTAAACCATTTTCAACTTCTGTGCATTGTGTCCATGAATAATTGTGGGAAGAGTTGTTTTCTTATTGGTGCTTAACGTCGCTCTCAGCAATATTCCTATATCATGATGACCTGTATAATGACCTAGTGATTGATAGTATGAGCAACACATCCACGTAATTGGTGTACATTTTTTCACAATCAGCCGGTCAACACAATTTAAAAAGTCGCCTTGTACAAGTATTATTGTTTTTTGGGTTGTTGTTTTTACGGACAGTCACGACTGCTCAATATCATTTGAGCTGTTTCTTTACACAACATATCCACATGGTACAAATTAATTAGGAAGACAACATACGAATAAACGGTAAAATAATATTCACACTTTAACTAAAACGTTATTGGGAATTCAGAGCGGAAAATCTTTTAAAAACATTTTTGGAAATTCTAAGTAGGAATTTTCTTTGGTATACATTTAACATGGCATAAATGTTAAGATTATGACAATTCCAGACTTTATAGTTAAGAACACAATGGGAAGTCAGAGTGGAAAGTTTTTCTTGGTTAACAATTAACAAGATGACAAAACAGTTAACATTGTGACAATGTCATACTTTGTTGTTAACAACGCATTTATTTCAGTTACCGCTCAACGGAACGGACTTCAACTCTACACCTCGGAAATGAATTCATCTGATCCAAAAGGGGGAGAGCTATGTCACACAGTCACTGTGCCCTGTGACGGCACAGGCATCCCTGATGTACTGAATGTGATCTGTCACGGGACCTGGCACTACCTGACTGTCTACACTGAGACACGTAATTATGGATTGAGTCCTATGATAGACTTTGCTGAGGTACAAGTGTGGAGTGAGTACTCTTCATTGACGCAAATGGTTGGGTTTATTCCATTTTTTAAATGTTTCTGAAACTTCATGTAGAAATGACTGTTAACAGTGAATGAGTGGGTGAGTTGGGTTTAACGCCCCTTTAAACAGAATTTCAGTTATATCACGGCATATCAGCTTAATGTGGGAGCAAAGGCCAAAAAGATGCAGGTCTTTGGTGAACCCGACGAGCACGGATATGGTGCTGACAAACCTAGATACATAATCGGGGCGAACCGGGATTAGAACCCACAATCATATGTTTCTGGTGTGCCCAAGGGACGCAACTCTGCACAGCGAATCTCGGCGCCTTGGACGACTGGGCCACACGGACCCTCTGACTGTTAACAAATATCCATCGAAATTTATGAAGTTTTTTATCCATACTATTTTGTACGATAGGTTATGAACGCTAAGAACATTTTATCAAAAAGCAAAACTGACCTCATCAAACAGTACAATTTTGACAACATTCAGGTTTCAATGATGTATTTGAGGAAAACATTGGATCCGGTGATCTTCGATGCGAATACCAGATTCGTCCCAATACTGAGTGCTTGCTGTCAGCACCGTATAATGCTCACGGGCTTCAACAAAGTGATAAAACAAACGGTGACCGTGATATAAATGAAATACAAGGGATACCAGAGATCACCCTGACATACTTGAAACGACAAATGTTATTCAGAACCGACTGTCAAATGTATGGTGTAAGATCCCGTTGATAATGAAGTCTGGTTGTTTCAATCATTGTATGGAAATGACGCAATTTGGGCTGTGTTCATAATGGTTTTAAAGATTACAATAGCATTTGGATTTAATTGAAGTTATAAATCCTAGAAACTTTTACATAGCTATCCCTCGTGATAAATTGAGAGCAACATTTAATTTTCAATCAACAGGGTTTTGGTGTGCATGAAAATAGTTGGGAACTTGTATTTATTCCAATTTTAATGGATGTGGTCAATTTGATAAAACTGAAAGTAACTCAACTCAGAAGTATTCAGAGTTGCAGGAATTCCTGATTGATAGAACATTTAGACAACTCCTCTCCTTGCTGATGTGTGACTATGTTATCAGCTACATACATGTCAATGCCAGAGAAAGATCAGTCTGCATCATCCGACACATTGAAAAGAAAGTTAGTTTCAGGAAAACAGATGACATCATAGGTCATTTCTTACAACAATGTCAAGATAGTCACCACCTTATCTATCCACCAATGTTTGAAGTGAAGAACTAGAGTGAGTGAGTGAGTTGGGTTTAAGGCCGCTTTTAAAAGAATTCAATTTATATCACGGCGTGTCAGCTTAATGCAGGAGGAAAGCCCGAAGTGATGCAGGTTTTAGACGTTAACCTGACAACCTAGAAATATAATTGGGGCGAACCGGGATTCGAACCCAAAATCATAGGTATCAGGCGTGCCCAAGGGACACAACTCTGCACAGCGAGTGGCGGCGGCCTAGACGACTGGGCCAACCGTGCCTCTGAACCAGCCGAGATACTATAATAGGCATCTTGATCAATGCATAGAAATTTAAGCTAGCAACCTCTGTATCAAGCCGTATCACAAGAGGGATGATTTCGATTCTCCCAGTTTGTTTACCCTCCGTGCTTGACAACATACTGACCCATACTGTGACGTTCACATGGAGTTGTCACACCTCCTTACTCATTCATCTTTACTTTAATGGTGACTAGGTTGACAGCATTGCATAGTATCATGGTTCAACGATACTGAACACAGGCTTTTTCTGGTCCAGACTACATTGTTTACAGGTGGCTGTCGGATGGTATGAATAATGCTGTTTGCGATGGACGAAAAAACCTCCCCCCCAAAAACGCTTACTTTTTTAATAAAAATGTGTCGGGGGCTGCCATGAGAGCAGGGCATGCTTACTCTTTTCGCAAACACTCGGAATTAACACCCATTTTCATTGTCCCTTCATATTACTTTCATCACTATTTTGTCTTTTACACCAAACGGATTCTGTATGGGAAGATAATCGAGACTAATTATTCTCAGGCGTTGACGTTTTGAATTTACCTTTTCAAACGATTGTCATTGATGTTTGTGTCAATGTTTCTCATAGTGCACATATTAATCACATACATACAATTCAGTTTGCAGCTCTGAAAAGTATGGTTATAACTGTGCCAGAAACTACAGCTCCCAGCATTGTAAAAAGTCTTTCCCTACACATGACCGAGTCAGTGGTGAGTGCAGTGATGGTTGTCAGGATGGTTGGATGGGTTCGGACTGCACTGAAGGTAATTTTACAATCTCAAGTGTATGCCACCTCTGTTTGACAATGATGTTGATGACCATTTTGCATTTCTTTGCTGAAGGAAAGCTTAGATTTTCATAATAATTATGAAAGCCTTCGTTTTTCTGTATGCATGTTATGTATATTCATCTAAATGATGGCAGCATACATTTAAAGCAATGCCATTATTTGATTTCTCAAAATACTTTTTAGCATCATCATTCAGATCCTTCTGATACAAATAGCGATCAAATGAAATAGTAATGTCTCAAATGCTGAGAGAGAAGCGCCGAGCAGCTCAAAACAGATAGGTTGATTATTTGATAAAAGGCTGGGGCAATAGCTATCGTAAAAATAAACAATCTTAAGTTTGCAGTTGCACAATACATACTCTTGACGTTTTTTTTTATTATTCACCAGAGTCCACAAAGGGAAATACTATAATTTGTCACATTAAAATTTCAGAAAAAAAACAACAATTTCATTTTCCTATACGAATTCCATTTCATCCAGGTTGTTCAATTATACGAACGTATTGCAAAACGTGGACTCGGCAGCTCATAATGTAAATTCCACTACTTGTGGCTGCCTACGAATCATCACAATGCTACCAACCAGTAGGTAATATAATCACTGGTGACTTCTCTATTGTTTAAATATGGATCAAAATATCCTGAGTAGCTTAGTATATTGATGTGGGTCACAACTTTAAAATCATTATGGCTGCTGTCGAAACATATGCCAAAAATTGGCCAAAAGAGGTGAAAAATCTGGAATGTCTTTCAAAGTGGGTTAACTCTGCGCGTAGAATGCACAAACGTGAAATAGAGAAAACAGAATTGGAACAAACCCGCTCTGTTCCTGCCAAAGTCTGGCTGCCCAACATAAAAACTTTGTAGTTTTCCCACTGCCATGGCCTCAAGTTTAATAATCATATGTTATCATTACTACAATACATATTTGATTAAAGAACTTAAGTGACATCTCAGATAATGCTGCATTTAAGGTCAGTTTGTTAACTGCGGAAAAAAGAGACAAAACCATTTCCATATCCAATAGAAATCAGGCATTGTTGAATTACGACTATACCATGAACATATGTTTATTAATCACTATCAAATAGTATTGATACCAGGCGATCGCGAAAAGGTGAGCGCATCCTGCCCCACCGGTGGCACCCGTCACAAACACATGCAAACGCAATTCAATTGTTCACCTGAAAAAAAACATGGGAATACAACGTGCAAGTCAAAATAGGGAATTGCATCGGACATCATTTTTGTCACTGATGCGTAAAATTTGGAAATGTCCTCCCCATGTCTACCACAAAACTTTACTTTACTGAGGCCTTGAATGTTGTTACATTGATCAAACAACTCCTGAGCAAGAGTTCTATGACTCTCTTTTGATTCTTGGTGGAATGAGCATGCTAAACCTGCCATAACCATGTATCACTTCTATAACTTGACGCTAAGACCTGAAGACATGTCCAGCAATATTTTATACTGGCTTCCAAAGCTCAGAAAAAATATGTACAATGAGAGATATATTGCTTGGTCCAGCAAATAAGCTACCTAATTCCTGTTTCAAAGATTAAACATAATCCTTGATACTGTCAAGGAAGGACTTTCTTTATGTTCGTTGGAAGTATTTGAGACAGGGGGAACTAATTCCATACCATGTGAATTATGAAGAACTCAAAGCATTTGTTTACAGTTTTGCAATCACAGAAAGAACTAAGTTCAATGCTCTCAAAATATATGATTTTTAAAACGTTTTAGACCACTATTCCATGCCACATAGCAAACTTCATTCCTTGATCGATAGGGCATTTGTTACTAAACGTGGTTACGTATCCATCTTCAGAGGTTCAGCTCAATTTGTCAGAAATGAAAGCAAATGCCATCTCAAGCTGCTAAGAAAACAATATGTGACAGTATGGACTTGTTCATTGATAAAATGTGAGGGTGAGACATTAAGCCAAGAAGTAAGCATCCCCATTCTTGCTGATCTGTTTGTTATTCTCAAGATTCACACGAATGACTTGCTGCTCGAAGTGGCAAAGTCAAAACAAGGTAATTTGGCCATATCGACGATATTTCTAGATAGTAAATCCTTACCTGAATCCATGTTACTCCTAACAGCCTTATCCTTAGAAGCTGGAACACAAGGCAGATCACCTCTTGTCACACCCTGTCACCTCTCATATACATTTCACATTCAAGTACTGCCATCTATCTAGGGATGCTAGATGGCAGATCGCACCGGCCCTCCAGTGTATTTTGGCTGTGATGTAATATAGGTAGGGTATTCAACAGATTTTTCAAACAGTAGTTACCATTTTGTATAATTCTAAGTATACTACCTGTTGAAAATCTAAATACATGTTTAATGTGATTGACAGGCAAAACGGAAATAGTGGCAATGATGTAATATAGGTAGTATTCTTAGAATAATACACAATGATAACTTATGTTTGATTCCCCTCACTCACCGAAAGGTGTCATAAATATTCATAGTCAGTATATAGACACGAATTAGACGTGTTTCTGAATCAGTGTGTGACTCTGGAAAATACGGCCCTGACTGTGGCAGAAACTGCAACTCTCGCCATTGTAAGACATCTTCCTCTACTTGTGACCGAGCCAGCGGAGAGTGTCCAGCAGGTGGATGCCAGGATGGTTGGATGGGAACAGACTGTTCTGAAGGTAATATAATATACATATTTTCTAGATAGTAAATCCTTACCTGAATCCATGTTACTCCTAACAGCCTTATCCTTAGAAGCTGGAATACAAGGCAGATCACCTCTTTTCACACCCTGTCACCTCCCATATACATTTCACATTCAAGTATTGCCATCTATTTAGGGATGGTAGATGCCAGATCGCACCGGCCCTCCAGTGTATTTTGGCTGTGATGTAATATAGGTAGGGTATTCAAAGGATTTTTCAAACAATTGTTACCATTTTGTATAATTCTAAGAATACTACCTGTTGAAAATCGAAATATATGTATAATGTGATTGGCAGACAAAACGGGAATAGTGGTAATGATGTAATAGCGGTAGTATTCTTAGAATAAAACACAATGATAACTCATGTTTGATTTCTCTCACTCACCGAAAGGTGTCATAATATATTCATAGTCAGTAGACATACACGAATTTGACGTGTTTCTGAATCAGTGTGTGACTCTGGAAAATACGGCCCTGATTGTGGCAGAAACTGCAACTCTCGCCATTGTAAGACATCTTCCTCTACTTGTGACCGAGCCAGCGGAGAGTGTCCAGCAGGTAGATGCCAGGATGGTTGGATGGGAACAGACTGCTCCGAAGGTAACATTGTATACATATTTTCTAGATCCTTACCTGAATCCAAGTTACTCCTTACAACCTTATCCTTAGAAGCTGGAATACAAGGCAGATCACCTCTTGTCACACCCTGTCACCTCCCGTATACATTTCACATTCAAGTACTGCCATCTATCTAGGGATGCTAGATGCCAGCTCGCACCTGCCCTCTGGTGTATTTTGGCTATGATGTAATATAGGTAGGATATTTAAAGGAATTTTCAAACAATGGTTATCATTGTGTATAATTTCGTAAAACGCTACTTCCGACCGTGTCAGCGGAGAGTGTCCAGCGGGTGGATGTCATTATGGTCGGATGGGAACCAACTGCTCTGAATTGTAACGTATACACATTTTCTAAGGTTGTGAGGGTGTCAAATGGTGTTCTCTTGCTGATCCAGTTACAGTGGTGGAAGGAAGTATGTTTTTTGTCTAAGAAATAAACAACCTTCGCTATTTGATCGTTCATTTTCTATTTTCTCGTAATTTGTATTACATCTATATGGATGGGATTTCATAATGTTTCCATTTATGCAATGTACGCTACATATATTTCAACGTTACTCTGAAAATGCAAACCTTGCTAATGTCTGAATGCATTTATTTGATCTAGGCTGCCTGGATGGTCAATTTGGGGAAGGGTGTATGTTTGGATGTGCTGACCGGCATTGCAAGGGTACAAGCTCTTGTCCTGCTGATGGTGTCTGTAGTGGAGGGTGCCAGGAGGGATGGACACTAGACAACTGTACACAAGGTATGTTTGTGTGTTGTTTATGGACAGATCCTACATAACGTTTTTCCATCTGTACAACATAATTCGATTTCATGCGAAATTTACTACATCTCAACCTCTTGTCTTTTAGTACAATATATACTCTTTAAAGAAGTAGGGGATCATTAAATATAAATGTCAATGCCAAGTATTTGAGCGAAGACAAGTGGTGCAATAACACTCTATGCAATAACGTTTATGTATATAAAAACTTAACCCCCAAAACGTCCGTTTGCACGTGCCTCACGAAGTGACGCAACACATGTGCGTAGATAGTCATTCCTGATTTTGACACTTTCAAGAATGGTCGATTAATCTCTGTGATTCCGCATATCAGTCACAGAAACTGACAAGAGTCAGCGTGTAGAGGGCAGTACCTTCAATGTTTTAGTCTGTGATTCACAGACATTTGAACCAACAAACTCAAATGTTGACGATCGAACCCGTTCAGAACGTCCCAGGTCAACGACAAGAGTACTGAATCGATTGATCCAATACAAGGCTCAAAGAAATCAAATCAAGCAAAACAGCGAATCCAATTTCTGCAAACGTCATCAGGCTACTGGAGTACTAGTTATAGGGCAGCCGATTGCAACGTGTCTACATGCAGCTCATCTCCACCGACACGTGTTGTGAAGGCCAATTGCAAAGCGTGATATTGCCAAGAGACCTTAATGCTGTGATCACGTCAAAACTTGGGTAATCATCGGTGGTCATGTGTCATAATTTCAGATTCCCGTTTTGTCTACACTTCCTTGATAGTCGTGGTCGTGTCTGGAGAGGTCGAAATGACCTTCAAGTCAATGTCAACCTGAGACTTCCTGAGAGATTTGACTGTGGATTGGTTATTGTGATTGTTTGCATTACTGTGACTAAGCGTACCATTACATATTGTGAAAGGAATGATCACTGGACAGTACTAACACCCTTTGGTGTTCACTTTGCAAGGCGTGTGGTCAACGTTTTGTCTTTCAGGACGACATGTACAACGCCCGTGCTCGTTGTGCATGAGCCGTCAATGCTTACCTCGATCATTCCAACATCCATAGAATACAATGTTAAACAATAAGCCCAGACCTGGGACATGATAGGAAGACATGTGAGTCAATATCATAGGCCGCCGACAACGTCGGCTGAACTTTGCCAGGTGCTGCAAATCGCCATTGGGAGACCCATAAGCTGATCCCAAAAAGTGGCACCATTAAGTCACTGGATTTCACTGGCGGTCATCAAGATCAATGGCGGTCATAACAACTCCTGTCATACTTTGCTACCGGTCCTAATGTGTTCCCAATTCGTTCCCTATTATCATACATGTACAACTATTACTATTTTGGAAATTTAAAGTTATTTTCGAGCATCCCATTTTTCTTTTGAAGAGTATATAGAACACAAGAAAACTTAACTTTTATTTTACTATTTTACACGTGTCTGTTTTTTAACAGAATTACAGGTAGATTCTACCCTCACGCGAACTTCTGCTGGCATAATTGGTCTAGCTGCGGGGATTGTCCTCACTCTGATCTTGGCCGGTGGACTCTATGTGTGTCTTGTAAGGCGAGGCAGGTAAGTCAACCCTACACACGCAACCATTTGCCTATACGGATTGTCCTTTGCAAAAGCCACTGTCGTGACTGAATTACGTTTTACATTATACGTCACAGGTTGTTGTGGAGAAACTCATCTCGGGAGGAAGGTGTGAATGTCGTGATGGGATCAGTTCACAGGAACAGTGCACATGAAGTGGACACAGCTGTGTCGGAGCAAGGTGATCCCAACATCTCCAACAGCGACTATGCTGCTCTGGATGTGGAGACAGAAGCTGAGAATGACTATGCCGCCCTCGATGAACGGACTGTGACGTCGCAAGTTTACGAAAATGTATATAAAATATATAGAACAGAACATAAGTCACCATGCTGAAAGTAGATCTGTAACAGCAAACTATACTTGAGATCGATTCTTTTAATCGTCTCATAAAATGTCAAATGTTTTTCTCACTATAATTATTTTTACTTGCGTGCCGCATGTTCAAAGATGGGAGGTAGATGGAAAAGCATGTGTACTATCATTATCCGTTTAATGATCCGTTTGTCTGGTATGACCACCATTATGAAGATGGAATATTGCTGAGTGTTGCATTGAACATCTAACAAACATCACGAGCAAGTATTCAAATTTTCAAACTTTATACGCTCTAGTTCACACTTACATTCACTAATATAGCCAAATGCACATTTACATCAGATACATGTACTAATGTACAGATGAACTAAAACGATTCATTTATATGAGACCGAGAGGAAATATATGGCACGAAGTATATACTTTGATTTCATGTGGATATCCACGCCGATTGAGTGTCATCACATCGTATATTGGCTATTTGATTAACTGTATCTTTCTCAGACAACGTAACCACATGACCCTGAAGAAACTTCACGCCCGCTGATAAAATAACATCGACCATTATATAAGTCGTTTTGCCAGTTGTCAAGATTCCTGTGTATATATGTGCTTCTTTACAACACAAACTCACTCAATTACCCATCATATATCTCTTGTCATAATTACTTATTTCACCTCTGCATGACATAAATGTTAGTAGGCCTTTGTATTCACGGCTTATCGCCCATATTAATAGTAAAGCTTGTTCATTGTGTTAAATGTGCGCTAATTATTTTCATGTATTTTGTAGCATCACATGTTTATCAAAATGTCCACAATACCCAAGAACAACCTTTATATAGAACCTTATATTTTCTGAAAAAGAAAATGTTTATAATTGTATCTAGAGGACCAAACCCATTCCACTGCAGTGTGAGGAAGAATGAGCACGACGCTACCCCATCAAACGAAACAATGAAGTTCCAACGTTGTGCAGATTATCCCATTATAAACGAGGAGCTGCATGCAAAGATTATGATTACATAAGCCAAACTTATTAACTTTTCATAAGGATAATTCCAGATTGGGGGAAATATCTGACAATGTCTCTCATTTGGCGCAAGCAGCCAGCAGCCACACACTACTGTATTTAGTACGGTTATAAAAAACTCTCAAAACAAATGTTTTTAATGTCTATATATTTTTTCATGGAAAACTGTTGTAATCTGTCGTAAATAAAACGCCTACAAAACAAGATAGCTCATTTCCTTTTTTGGCATGCATTGACGCTCGCCCACCACACAAACAAATCTTCCACATCCGGGAATAATTGGGATAGATCCCGCTTGCATGTTCGTGGATGTCGTGCTTGTCACGAGGAGCGACTACAGAGCTCAGATGGCCAGGCTCGGTGACTTGGCAGATTGTGTGCCCCAATGAGGCAACGTTGTTCATACTTTTTATTATGCCTTTCCAGGTTGCCGTGATATAGTTAGGATACTAATTACTGTGGCTTTACATTGTCATGTATACACATAACCTAGTCAATCATACCTTACCAAGGACCTAGTTATTCAAACCGAGGACCTAGTCAATCATTCCATCCCCACTACCGAGTCATTCGTATCTCGAGAGCAAGTCACTCATACCCCAGGGCCTATTACTTCATAGCCAGGACCCACTCATTCCTAGCCCGGCAAAACCCGGAACTTTGTTATTCATAATCACGGGACCCAGTCAAACATACCCCTAGGGACGATTCAACCATTATTCCACTGACATATATGTCAATATGAATAATCCTCCATAAACATCTACACATGTCCTACGTTTGTGCGGATCTGTTTGTTCCTCAAATGTGAATCTTTTTAGCTATTTACTTAAAACTAATAAGAAACATCCTTGGTCTCCTATTACAATTAAGATCTAGGATACCTAGCGATTTGACCGTGCTTAATTGAATTTGGAACTTTCAAATTCCAAGTTTAGCGCGGTTAAATCTACCTAAACTAGCTCCACTTTGAAGACAAAGTACAATTGTCTGTTTGTAATAGGACATAATTTAACGTGTCAGGGAAGACACTGAATGAAACAAAGTATCTGATGCACCACTTGTAAATGTATCAAGGGTTCTGTGTATTGTTTTGTGTGTCCATACTTTCATAGCTCATGTCCTAAACATCCATTTGATAACCACATATACACAACCATACTACTGACTCACAAAAATGCATGGGCACATTGAAGTAGCAATATTAATTAAGATTCACATTTAAAATAAATATTTCAATAACTTATCACAATAGTTTTGGCTATCATGTCATGCTGTATGATTAATGCATTTTGAGTATGTGCATTTAAGGCATCATGAATACATTCGCGCATATAGCAATGCAACAAACATTCTCCATTTAATTGTTTTTCAACGTGTTTGAATAAGTATAATTGTCCTCAACATAAGACTAAGAAAGTAACATAAAGACTTTATAAACACATGTCAATTATGTCAGGAAAAAACAAAGCGAATTAATCGAATGTGCGAGGGAGGAGAGATATAACAGATGAGCGTCATTCATGGCATCAACTATCATTGATCATTGATTTATTGATTCATTAAATTGTAAATGGTGTAAGGATGCAATAAACCTGGCCATTGAAATTTGAAGGAAATGTTAATTTAAAACAGATTTTATTATGAACTTGATTTGGAATACAGCTTGGGTTATGCAACTTATTTACATATATATATATATATATATATATATATATATATATATATATATATATATACAAAAATGAGGTAAATGTTCACTCGGTGTACATGTAATATATGATAAAATAATAAAGTCCACGTTAGTCCATCATCTTCTTTATATCAGTTTCATACATAGTACTTTCGCTGTCTCATGACAGCTCTTCAGTGTAACTCACATATACATATAATGACGTCATACTTATGATGACGTCATAAATTACAACTGTGACGTCACACTGTATTTACACACTCCAGCGACGACACCAAGTAATTTAACAATTGTAGGGAGACATTTGAATTAAATATACAGTATTTGTAAAGTAACAGTGCAACATTTACGATTGAAATGACAAATCTATTAATACATTCTAGAGTTCAACTTTGGTTTCATATGTCAGTTACACTGAAGAGCTGTCATGAGACAGCGAAAGTACTATGTATGAAACTGATATAAAGAAGATGATAGACTAACGTGGACTTTATTATTTTATTATATATATATATATATATATATATATATTCAAAACAAACTCAAGGAAATGGGTGGAACTGGATGAGTTGGTAGTCAAACATATTTAAACAAACGTGAAAAAAACAGATAACAATAAATCAAAACATCGTAAAATAGCATAAACCTATTCAGAAGGATCACGTGTGCAGCTTCAAAGCGTCACTGGTCATGCTGTTTAGTTGTTTGTTGTCTAACACCGCACTCAACAGTATTCCAGCAAAATATGGCGGCGGTCTGAAAATAAATAAGTCTGGATCTGAAAATCCAGTGACTGACGTCATGAGCATCGATCCACGCAGTTGCGATACGATGACAAGCATCAACCAAGTCATGTGGATGTGTACAGATACAGCTGAGCTGGTACTAAACGTGACAGGATACGTAATTCATAGAACAGACAGAAGACCCTTTTCCCCGATTTGATTGTAGTCATTCCCCTCTCCCTCTCTGGTGACGTAATTAAACTCAACACAGTCATGATCATTCACGCCAGGCGTGGCCGCGTAAGCTGGAATCTCTCCGGTGTAGCTTCAGCCAGTGTCTGTCGCTCTCCTCTCTGTATGGCCTGCGCCACTTTTTCATTCTAATATGGAGTATGGTATAATAGGGGTCTGTGTTAACGCTACAACGTTAGGCAACAATGTCAATATACAACATATTTACAACATTGCAAACGTTATGAAAAGTTAACTTTCGGACTTTAGCGGACATATCATCAACCAAGCTATCAGAAACAGTATCACAGCCAATACGACTGCTCCGCTTATGACGCCACTTGTAACAGGAGACGGGATAACATGCACATTCACATTAGTCTGGTAGTTGTGAATAATATCGTCCGCATATGACAATGTAAACAATATAAAGTAAAGAACATAAAACCGTTGTTTGTCGAAAGACTTGCATAATATCCAACAACCTTACTACGTGCTAATAAGACACTAAATGGCACATTTGTTCATATTCTGAAAATGCATGTAAGGAGAGAAGGCCAAGACGAGATTCCAACCTCTGGCATCCATATCACATCGCTCCACATGAAACCAAACAGCATTTTGGGTCACTGGACATTTCAACTTCTTTAGAAATTCGATAAAAAGGATTATACTTTCGGCAAGGACTTGAGACTTCAGCAGTGTGGAATAATCCAAAGCTAATCAGGGTAACTGAGATGAGGTCACCACAATTGATTCCAGGCTCCTTTATCCTTCATCAAACAATTTACATGAGTAAATGCTATTAATTGTAAATTTAAACAAATTATTAAAAGAGGCACGTATATTACTGTCACACTCACGTACGTGACACGTGTCTCCCCTTCAGCCGTCCTGACAACATGTCCCGTCCGTCCCGCTGCATACGCCACCTATACATCCTTCTCTGCAGGCTTTCCTGCACCCCGGGCCGTACGCTCCAGCCTGAAGACATGCAAATTAACATGTCGACCTTCTCTTAATTTGTGACGATAGCCATAGCTTTGTATTGAGTAGATATGCAAAATTAATTTAATTACGCATCTTCACAATGAAATGCACATTTATGCTCGTGTTCGCATGTTCAGACTGTGAAAGAGTTGTGTAACCTGAATGTCCTTTTCCCGACTGTGAAGCCAAGGGTTTTCATGACAAAATATAAGACCCGTGAAGATCCGAGGTAGGATGGGTCTTCAGCAACCTATGCTTGCCGTAAAAGGCGACTTTGCTTGTCGTAAGAGTCGACTAACGGGATCGGGTTGTCAGGCTCGCTGACTTGGCTGATGCATGTCATGATATTAATCACTGCATTGTCTGATCTAGACTCGATTTTTTTACAGACCACCGTCAAATAGCTCGAATATTGCTGAGCGCGGCAACAAACACACAAACCAACCCTGACAAAGTATATTCTCAAATTCATGATTTGACGGTCAGAGACGTTGCAATTATGTCACACTGGGATCAGAAACTTTTCAAGTGTTATCATAGTAAGTCATTTGAAGGTGCATGTTTATGCACGGCGTACACTTTGGATATTTGCGTGTTTGTTGTGATGCTCACAAACGTGTTCTTTTGTAATGTGAACAGTACAGCAGAATGGTTGTTTAGCTATCATGTGCCAAAAAAACACACACTTTCGTTTAACCGTAAATAACACTTACGCAAAGCAATGGCTTGCTAAAAAAACAACTTCTACGCGCCTTGGTTATGTTGCTCACAGGAACGCGCAAAATGAAGTTGCCAGACAGTTTAATATTCATTGGAACACAACATTCTCTCTTTTGAGACGTTATCTACAGTAGGTCAATACTTATGATATGCCATGGGCCACGTGTGACGTCACGCCAACATGATTCGGTTGGTGCATCTACGGAAATGACACCAAAGTCCACATTAACAGCTCGGACGATTCCTGGGTTGAGACCAATTATAGTGGCAGAACCGTACGCACTCGGTTGCGGGAACACAACATCCGTCCAGCGAGACTCCCGATGTTGCTCTCATGTCACCGTCAGGCACTCCTGGGGTGATCTAGACCGCATCTGAGGTTCAGAAGTCAGGTCTTGGGGTGTATACTGTTCACAGATGAGTCATGATTTCATTTGGGCAGACCTGGTTGTCTTGCAAGGGTCGGCAGGCGGAGAACGTTTTAGCGACATTGAAGGCACGATATTGTTATCGTTGACAAGTTCGTTTTACTATTATGATAGATCCTTATATATACAGTTGTCAAGCAAAGGTGAACACATTACATACTTCTAAATATGTAATTAATAAGGAGCATAGGGTATTCATGAAGGGGATTAACAACGGCAACAAAGGATAATGGTTGATTGATGGCAGATGGGGTGATATATCCTTCATCTCTGTTGATTGAGGGCTTGTCAACAGTGTGAGATCGCTGTTTATCGAGGTAAATTATATTTAGTCCAGTATTTTATTGCTCTTGTCATGTAGATATATTATAAAGGGAGTCTGCCATACTTTCTAAAATCCAGGTTCATATTCTTATGGAGTCTGAGCATCCTCTTGCAGAATAAAGTCTGTATAGTTTCTATAAACTTCTTTTTATATTAAGTACTTTGCAATCGCAAGGGATTCATATTATCAAAGCATAAGTCTGAAAGATCTATTTTTCCGTGTCAGTGGGCATCTTATTGTCATAGCGACTGATTTGGGACAACCGTTGTCTGAAGAACACTTGATCCCAAAGGATAATTACCCTGTAGCCATGACATGCATATGTCTCCATAACTTAATTGCAATTAATCATAAGACGCTAATTCCCGTTGTTATTCCACACCAACGTTTCATTGCATATTGAATGTCAGCCAACCTGGGCTACCATATCACTTGTATGCCTGAGCTGGAAGGTCCGCTCATCGCCATGTTTGTGTTGTCAGAGCAAGTATTCCGCTCATTGTGTATTTGTTGTTTATTGTTTACATGTTGTGCATAAAATGTTTCGGGACAGTGATGTCGATTTTGTCCTTGATTACCCCAAGAGCCAATTCCCCGTCAACATGTGCGTTGACATTGTCATCAGCTATTTGAAAGAAAGTGGTCTGTATAGTTAATTTTGAATATGTATCTGAATAATTAAAAGCTTGGTTTTAAATTTGGCGTGATGTTATTATCAACTGACTTTATTGAAGGCTCTGTCCAGGCGGTTAAAATTCTGTAAAATGTTTGCCCCCCTGTGTGACACGTAATCCTATCATAATTGATGTAACTATCATCATCCAGTGTTTTTAAGCTGAGTATTTTTTTATATTGGCTAGCACTTTGCCCAACCAAAAGGTTTAATGCGTTAAAGTGTCAGTGACAAATTTCCCGGAACAAAATGATCACAACAAGGACATGCAAACCATTAGTCGGGAAACACGTACGATTCGGAAAAACGCACCCATTGCATAAACGAAAGGGCCATGGAGCTGCACGTATTGCACGTGCAGCAGCACTATGAACGGTATTACAGTTCAGGGTTTTGGATTGCCTGGCATCTGCATCAATCGAACAGCGACAGATCAACAACATGCCAAGATGAACAGAAGTGCAAAGAAACAGCGTTATGGGCCGCTTGCTTGTAGGGGAATCCCGATCAGCTGCAGCCGGGATTTTTTCAATGTAGCGCCCAGCACCATCACAAGGCTATGGGATCGGTTACAATAGTATGGATCAACATATGAGGGACGACCAAGAGTTATCACCTCCGCCAAAGATCGCTACATCCAACTTCGCCACCGACGTCAGCCACAACCCCATACGTTGCAGCGGTTGGCTTTTGCATTGCAGGCCGAGAGGGCTACTCTTCCCTAGGATGTGATACGCACACTCGTCTCTTCCATGGGCAGGAGATGTCAGGCCGCTATCGATTCCAACGGGGGACTAACGCGTTATTGATGGTAGCTGACCTTCACCTTGGATTTTTCCTATGTACCAATAACTGAAATGACTGCAATCACCAAGTGTTCTCTCCACAACATTTTGGCTCGATACCTTGTACGGTTCCTCCTATAAATGTATTTTCCTACCTCACAAAAATCTGGCTTTGTGTTTCTTTGTTTGAAGAGCATATTTGGTGCAGAAGTTAATAACTTCTAAATGTGTCTCTTTATATGTACATTTCTCATTGTTCCTTAAAGAACCCCTTTTGTACAGACAATTATTTTGGTCTTATTTAAATTCACTTGCATTCCTATAGTATCACAAAATGTTTATGTCACATGTGTTTTCTTTTGTAGCTTTAAAGTAGTATGAGCCATGGAAGATACATCATCAACAACATAGCAAAGTGAAAATATTTTGAAAGTCAGTTGTTATGAAGTTGCTTCACTACTATTCTTCTCCAGATGAAATTTATTCAGAAAGATGATAATTAATATGGGGCTTAAAACACATCCGTGACATGTTCCTACGTCTCAAATAAAGTAATCAGATGCATTGGTTGGGGTTGTTACACACGCTGATACATGTAGATTAGAGTACGTAGATACAAGTGATTTAATAATGTTGCCTTTCATACGTATTGCTCTCACACTCAATAATAGAACTTCAAAACTGACTCTAAGAAATGAAAGGTCAACGAAGAAGCTGTAAAATCAACTCTTAGTTTTGGAGAGATAGGTTTGTGCAATTGCCAGTAGTATAAATGTGACAAAAGCTGAGTATCCAGGTCTTAACCCAGCTTGAGCTTCGCGTATAATAATAGTTTCGTCACAACAGGACCGCTATCCCATATCCAAAATATAGTGAAAAGCATATATAATTCATCAATATTTTTCTGTCAAAGCCAGTCAGAGTTGTGTTGTGATGACATTTAGAATGCCTCAACATATTCAAAAAAAAATCTCGCTTGTACTATTTTACTTTGTTTTTATCTTGCTATGTTGCTGTCTTATTGAAACAGGTGTTCTTAAAAGGTACATCGTGATTAAACCCCCTTGGTCCTGTGACCTCGCAAAGTAGCATTTTCCCTACTTGACAAATCGTCAAGCTCTTGATCCCACCATGGTGGCAGTTGATGTTGTAAATTAGACTGATTGGGAGGCAGTTTCCTGTATTTTCTCTTTGTGTGACATGTCAGAGTCTCATATAGATCTGTATGTTTGCCATTAGGAAGGCCAATATTCATATCACTTAACCTGCACAGTTCATCATACACGTCCATGAAATTATCATGAAAGTTTTCATCCCACGTGTTATGGTCATTGTGGTCATCATTAATTTGATATCGATAAGTATTTACTTCTTCATATTGTTCTTTGCCATGAAATGGTTTCAGTCATCTCTGTGATGGTTCCCAAAGTCACTGATATATGAAGAAAGGTATAAGTTAGCGATAATATAGTCTCCTAAACTTGCACCATTGTGTGTAATGCATGTATGTATATAAAATGTGCGCCAAAAAGCAAATCATCAAAGTCATTTATCATATGTGTGAGTGTATTGTTGGGCATATAATCAAAATGGCATTCCATTTTTGCATTGAAACATCGTAAATATAACATCACGATAAGGATACTCACTAACGGACGTTTCAAGGTAAGATGTAAGCAAATTAATCCAGATACAGATCTCTGCTTGGGTATTTTGGAGAGTTTTTAAGAGTAAAGTAAACAAAGAATACAAGTGAGCGCTTTTTCGGACGCGTGAAGTAACACCGACGATTTGGCAATGAGGATATATCAATTGAATGAGAAGAATTTATCAAAACGAGAATGTGAAAGGTACAAAATCCATTAATTTTTTGTCATATTGTCTTTAATGCAAGTACACGTTGTATGAAATAGAACATTCATCTTCGAGGAACCTTCGTTATTATACATCAAACACGAAACACGAAGTACATTTGTTGCTTAATGATTGACACACAGTGATGTCTAAATGGATTTCCTACATTCAATTTATTGTTCGGATGTTGCATGGTTACATAAATGTGCACTTAACTTTATTGATAATTGAAATGTTTTGGTCTGTGTGTATCTAAAACAATACCGGTGTTAAACAAAAACAGAAAAAAACAAGAAGGGACAAGCTATATACTAGCCATAAAATAAAGCTATAAATAGCCATACTATCCTACTACACCTATCATAATTCAGCTAAGAAACTTTCACTGCGAAGAAGAGCCTAGGCGATTGAAGAATTGTGGTGTTGGCTATACTGAGTGGGATGGGATGATTCATCGTAAAAGTGAAATATCATTATCATACCTCCATGTCAGAATGATGAGATCTGATTGGTCAACGTGATCTTGATAAAAGACTTGTATCCCACATAAATTTCTCAGCGGGGGAATTAATCTCTTATACCCTGCCACAAGAAAGTCAGGCTGCACGTGGATTTCTGAGAGGCAGAATATATCCCTTATACCCCGCTTCAAAGGAAACAGCCACTCTGGAAGTCACGAGACATAGCGCAGGCTAATCTCAGTTCAATCGAACGGCTGTTTTCTATCAATTCTGTATTTGTATGAATTATTTTACACTGTCCCACTAACAAAAAGTCGGTAAAAAAATTCGTTGTAGCAGGATCCTTCGGGGTACATTGGGTTTTATGCGTACCTCGGAAGGTCGAGTTTCTGGTTCCTCTTGCGATGCTCGTGACACGAACAGGACATGGAACGTATAAAGGACACACCATGTTCATTCGCGGTATGGGGAAAGCCTTTTGAGTCGTTGAGTGCACGAGTCTTTTCATGTCCTTACTCTTTGAGTAAGCATTGTTTACAAACGTACGCGGAATCATTTTCTCTGCTCAGCTTGAACTTTGTCCAGAGTAAAATAGCCATGCTGCCGCGTCTATGTTAGTACCATCAATCAAACATGGCCTATAAGTATAATGCACGTGTACATGGTAATGAACTGACCATTACATCAATGAAACGTTGCTTTGTTTCTTCACAAGATTGCTTTAAGATGACGTACAAAAATCCGGAATTCTTTCACATATTCCTGGTGTTACGTATTGACATAAAGTCAGTGCTGTGATTAGTACTAGTTGTCAGGGATATATAGTGAAAGATTGTTTGCTGACATGAATTTTAAATGTTCATGATCTTTATGAAGTGTTTGTTTCTTTTTACTGGTGGTATTGCTCTTTGTGAAAGTTGTATTTTTAGTAACTGCCTATCACTGAATATAACATGGAAAAGCTGAAATGTACAGTGGTAAAAATACATGTGGAGTCCCCATTTGTTTTAGCTCGATAATTGGTACGATTGATGTTACAGTGCAATATAAAGAGACCAATAACACATAATCTAATAACACATGACGTGAAATTTGTATCTTATACACCTAGATGCATATGCGTGTAATGTCGACATGTGTGCCTGTGGATAACGCTATGAAAACCCCCTTCAACGTTAGGGAGATACATATCATGGGTTTCAGTTTAACCGGTGTTGTTGAGTATTCCATGACTAAGGGTATCAGTATTTTCCGACAGCAGTCCATCCTTCTTTATGTGATTTCTCACAGTTGGATTAAAAGCGACAAAACTGTTGTACGCTGAAATCTCGAGTGTATGATTCCGATTATGTAATGAGCATGTGTTTATGAATCCTTATCAAATAGTGATGATAGCAGGTGTTAGCGAAAAAAAGGAACCGTATTCTGCCCACCAGTGACACCCGTCTCAAACACATGCAAAGGCATGTCAAATGTTCACCTGAAAAGGAACGGGGACATATGGTAAAAGTCGAAATAGGGAATTGCATCGGACGTTATTTGTGTCAATGATGCGTCAATATTTGGTGATATCCTCCACATGTCTGCCATAAAACGTTTGGAAAGCTTTACTGAGGCCTTGAATGTTGTAACCGTGATCAAACAACATCTACGCAAGAGTCGTAGGACGCTCTTTGAAATCTTAGAAGAAAGAGCATGCTCCAGTGTATATCAAACGTTGTGAAATTGAAACACCAAAGACTGGAGCTGCTGGAATATTGTTCGACATGAAGGGAAAGTTGACTTTTGGAAATGTGAAGTCATCCCTCTTGCCATGCACTCTTTTGCAGAGCGTTGTGTCACTCGGAATCTTTATGCACAGATCTAAATATGAAACAGATGAGGCAGCTTCGTTGTTCACTTTTTTTCTTATTCAGGTGGGTAAATTAGTGGAAGAGGATCGGCTAATTGATTGTCATTGAACGATATCAGATCATCGATATACCTGAAACTTCTTGAATAAATTATCTTCTTTTGACTTTACCAATCAAATCAGAAATTTCGATTCATATGCATAAAGAAACGCAAGATCCGTAAGAAGGGGACCTCAACTGGTCTGCATAGGAATGCATACATCTTGCCAAAATATTTTGTGGATTATAATCAGATGTATAATTTATTTCGAATTTTGGACTAATAAAACCCCATACCTTTCAGCAATGTAAAGTATTCATTTGCAGTGAATTGTCTGAAGGATTACAGGTACCCAATCCAATTTAACAAAAAAAACCTCATTGTAGCACACACAATCGTTTTACTATCGTTAATCTCAATGCAATATATGAACAGAGCAAAACGTTTTGAATTATGTTGACTCGGACAATATATTCTATGATATGTGAGAGGAAATACTCATTGTTACTGTAGTATAACGGGATGGGGATTTATGATTGCTATCTTAAACACTATCGAAAATTATAATTTCACAAGCTACATTGCAGGACATAAATCTTTACACATTTACTTGTCCATAGGTAACAATTATAATAATTGATAATAATACTTGACGACCCTGCGTTAAACGTTTTAGTGGATTGCCACTGTAACCCCCAAAAACGGAGATATTTGGAACCATCGTTCTGCCCTGATTTTGTAATAAACTTGAATCTGATTGGTAAATCAAAGGTTTCAAATGACAATAACAACCACTGATTGAAACAGTACACTTGTCAACTAAATGAACAGGGAAGTTAGCATCTGAAGTCACATCTATTCCTTGACATTAACTGCACGTAATTTAACATTTCAAACTCGACACAATACAAAAGCCCAGATGTCGATTAATTAATATCAGGGAAGACAATCGCGTGTGGAGTACTTGCCAGTAAACTATTACTACAATATTGTATTACTACACTTGCATATGTGGTTCCAAATGCAATTTAAACCATTTAAATCTACAGGAAAGAGAGCCCGGCTATAAAAGGTTACTTTGTCATTCGTCATGCGAGATTCGTATTACGAAAAACGAAATACTTTTGACTTCCGACAAGGCGAACTGTACAATATGAGTGAAAAAGTCAAATTTCTAAAATTCAACTGAAAATGTAAATATGAGCATGTTCGTTAACGAAGATGAATAACTGACAGTGTGTTTGTTATGTTCCTTTTCTTATGAAAGATCAGTTTGGGTGAAACAACTGCTCATGTTCAACTATAAAACTACTCTTTATGAAAACCTCTAAACCTCAGCATTTTTGACACATTCTATCCTTAATAATGAATTTTGTTTTTTTCATATTAGTCCAAATCCGGCAACTGATTAACTAACTTACAGTCTAGTTTTCAGGAGGATTACCACATCTGATGGCACTTTCTAAAATATTGCATGGTTGTTATGAAAATCAAATGGGTCGAAAGGAGTCCCTACATTGTACTTTATATTTTATTCGGCATTTCCTTATTTGTCGATATGCATCCGTCAGCTGGTCAGTTGGGCTATTATTCATTATGATCCATTAGGTGTAGTGTGACACACACTTAGTTTACAAAATTCGAGATAAAGGAATGTAGGACTTAATTATACATAGACGTTGTCAAAAGTAATCTGGGCAAAGGCAGACTTTAAGAAAGAACTTCTTCTCAGTAACTGTTTGCTTTTCTTGTAATGTGATGTTTGTAATTCAAGAAGGAGGGATCCTCTTATAAAATCACCCACACACTCAATCTACCTTTCAAACAAGGATACACATAACACATTAGAAATTGACATTGAACAAACTAAGTGTTTGTGTTAATAAACGTTGCATAATCATTCTGGTTGACACACCATAAACAGGAACTGTCTCATTGTTTCCAGGCAGATGATGGGGGCTAAATGGACGTGGAGAGGGGGGTGCACACATCTTAGAACGCCCTCGCCCATAGATTTACATGTATGCTTATTTACAATTAAGAAATTGACTGACAGAGAGGCAAGAAAAGAAACGTTTATACATTCGGATTGCACACTCAAACCTTTTTGTTTTCTTTATATATGTATGTACATTCCTAAAAATGCTTTCGTTCACATGATTAGGTAAAATTGCATTGCCATCTAGCATCAGGTCAATATTTACATCACAAGTATCTATCACAATAAACAATAGCGACTGCATCAATTCGTTTCCAGCTGATTTAAATAAAGGACATTCAATGAAAACATGCTATAAATGTTCACATGGGCTACCACATCGGCATTTAGGATCCTCGTTTAAACCTTTTCTAACTAAGTCAGTTATTAATTCACTGTCATAATATTTTAATTTTGGATTTATTATCTTAATTTTCCCTAGACCATATGAGAACTATGATGGAACTGTAGATTTATCAGTTCCTAAACTGGATTTAAATCGAGAGAAGGTTTCAAATATTCCTTTGCTGAATAGAAAATATATTCCACAATTTAAGAGCGGATGGTATAAACGAGGAGTCAGATAACTTAGAACGGAATAAAGGCATAGTTATATTGTGAGCAGTTCTAAGGTTGTATGTGACGTTTGTCCCGACAGAGTGAGGTACTAGATCTTTAAGGTATAAAGGTGTCATATTGTAATATATTTTATAAAATAAATACAATTTACGTTTCCTCCTACGCTCTGACAGGGCTGCCAGGAAGTTTCGAAATATAATGTTTTGACAGAAGTATAGGTTTGTAAACCAGTTACAATTCTTGCTGCTTCTAGTTGGAGTTTTTCTAATCTGTCACTCTGCTCTTTTGTACAACCGTCTCAAACTTCACATGCATATTCAAAATGCGGTCGAATAAACATTACATAAATCTTATTCAACACACTACGACGGAGGATAAACTTAATCTTGCTTATTGAATGACTCATCTTTGATGTAGTTTTAATAACTGAATCAATATGACCTGACCACTTCCCCGATGCCAACAATATCAGACCCATTTCACAGTTCTCTGCGGCTCCTTTGTGGAAACAAGAATTGATTTTGTTTTGCTCGGATTATATTGAATTGCTATTCATAGTAGTTTCTATATATTCAATGCTATTAGATTTTATGCCCAGGGATGTGTCATCGGCAAATAATCTTGTTGAACACTTCAATGTTTCAGTAATATAATTTATGTACTCGACCCGTGAAGATTCCGGGGTAGAATTAGTCTTCAGGAACCCATGCTTGCCGTAAAAGGTGACTATGCTTGTCGTAAAAGGCGACTAACGGGATCGGGTGGTCAGGCTCGCTGACTTGGTTGATGCATGTCATCGATCCCAACTGTGTGGATCGATGCTCATGATATTAATCACTGGATTGTCTGGTCCAGACTCGATTATTTACAGACCGCCGTCATATAGCTTGAATATTGCTGAGTGCGGCGGTAAACAACAAACCAACAACCAACAACCAACAAACATTTATGTACACAAGGAACAAGACATATTGCTGATGCGACGAAAAACTATGTGTCTTCATTCATTCATTCATTCACTCCTCACGCCCGAACCAACATGGGCACAATGTGAGAAATCCCACTTGAATGTCCCCGACTCTGATATTGCTGAAAAAAAATCTACTAAACATCACTTACTTTTCTTTGCACTATTAATCACACCTCTTATTAGACAAAAATGATGTTATGTACAAGACAAAATGACATTCGGATTTACTGTAACAAGACAAGAAAATATGGAAATAGAAGACAATATTCTAAAACTATTTGCAGTTTTTTGTTGTTAATAATGTGAATCGACCCTATATCAGGACAAATGACTCAAGCTACTGAGTTATGGTGACATGTATTCAAGCACATGTAACCTCCCAATTTGACCGACACTATAGCACCATAAAAGTGTGTCTACAAAAGGTTGCATGCCCCAATTTATTTTCTTTCTAGAGGACCGTTTGATTAGGAGCATCTATGTGTTAGCTTATTGTCGCACATTAAAGTGTCAGGGGACATAGCCTTTCGTTATATAAGTACGCATTTCCTATTCTTTCAAAGTTTGAATGGGCATTTCCGAAAACTTGCTGGTACATCGGCCAATTTATTCAACTTTACGGTTACACAAACAGGATACTATAATTGTGTCTATGAACGGCCGTCCGAATACTGGAAGTAGGTCTGAGTAGGCACATGGACTTGTATCAGATGGGATGTGAAGTCAACGACGTATATGTGTCAGACGTGTGTAGGTCTCACAAATAAAGTGAAATAATATCACCTCTTTATAAATGTATGTATTGTTTTTTGCACTGATACACATACAGAATTGTAGTAATAAAATTGCATGGAATAGTTTTATGGTATTTTTGGATAAAAACAATGTATTATCTGACTTTTCTCAGAGTTAACCAAATGATGTGTAAATATGGTTTAACGTCACGTTCAATGTGTCATATCGGTAGTATTGCGGCCATTTTTCAAAAGGATATAACGTGTTGAGTGTGTGGATATCGAGACCCAGGTAGCATTGTGCTGCTATTTTTTATATTCGTGTCACGATCCTTTGTAAAATATCTTGTAGTACACTGGAACAAACTAACAGCTAAATTGAACCATACATTCAAGACATAATGTAGTGTTACCCGCAGGAGAGAGGGGTATTCGTGCAATTATATTCAGTATTTCTGACTGAGCATGATACATACTTTTTCCCGTGTATTAGCTAGTTCTTGCTGTTTCCGTTATTTGCGAAACGTCCTTTAGAAACGTGTCATGATACCAGTATGATGTCGCAAGTGTTTACATATGACGTCATCAAATGGCATGACGCCACCGTCGGTTTTATATAACGTTCTGAATGGATTGACTGAGCTAATGTAACCACTTGTGATAAATTGGGTAATATATGGAATAAACTACTAGCAGTTATTATCTATAATAATAGAACATAATTCTGAGGTTCATAACAGCCGTTGGCTGATGGGTTATTCTAAACAATTATAATAGTGTAACCTTTATGTCAAGGATAGGTAATGTCTCTCAAACGTATACACATACAGTGCGTTATTGTTCAACAAAAGTAACCGATTTTCTAATAATGTTTATACTGCAAATCCCAACACAAATGGTAGACGCTCTGGTCCCTGACATAAGTTGCTAGTTACTCTGAGTACGCAAACACAGCGTAGGGGTGTGAAAGGTATTTGGACAGTCTTGTTCCTATATGCTGTTTTAGAGTAGATTTCGTGTATAAACTTTATCTTCTGAAAGTTAAGGGGTCGATCGAATATGGGAAAGGAAAACCGACCAATGTCAATGTTTATTTACACAACATTGACAACATTTCAGTGCGTTCCATTACTTTATCTTTGTGTGTATGTTTAACGCCGCACTCAGCAATATTCCAGTCATATGAAGGCGATATGTAAATAATCGAATCTGGACCAGACAATCCAGTGATTGACATCAAGAGCATCCATGTAATTTGGATCGATAACATGCATCAACCAAGTCAGCAAACCTGACGACCCGATCCCCTTTGTCGCCTCTTACAACAAGCATTGTCGCCTGTTACGGCGAGCATGGGTTCCTGAAGACTTATTCTAACCCGGATCTTCACGGGTATTACTTTATCTACATACATGGTATTCGCAATGACATTATCTATCCCTATACCTGCTTTGTCGATAAAACAAATTCAGATATATGGAACTGAATGCGTTTTAAACAGATCTTGAAAAAAACACCTTTAGCCTGAAGTGTTTTTCCAAAACGAATATATGTATAGAAAGCTTTTTAGAAAACAATCAAGAGCGTCACGAAGTGGATGAAAATGCGCATGTACTTCAGATTAAAACTGTATTATTGCAGTCAGTAAAATGTGAACACATATCATTATCCAAGTAGCATATGTTCTAAACGGCCAATGTATTCACCATATACACAATAGAATCACATGTATTTATTCAAACTTCTAGCCAAAAATGTTATGTTCTAAATTCACAGAATTGGTACAAATCAACACAGAGTTATAATAAATTTCAGAATTTGGAAATCAAAAGAATTGTGTGTTAATATGAAACTGGAAGGTTTAACTCTTACTGACATCGTGAGTTGTCACTTGGGACTTTCCACAAGAGCTATGTTCTCTCCTTGTCCCCACTTCGTCCCACGTGGTTTATGTCCAATGCAACAAGTGGGATAGTGTAAAGTGTAAGCGATGTCAGGCCACCACAACCAGTCTGTCACTATCGCCTGTTGTAGTAATAATTAGTAGTACACGTTCTGTACGAACTTTATTCACACCAATAATGACTGTGCTGTGCGGCGCAGTGTTACTTATGGCTTTTGTCAGTCTCTCAGCAGGTAAGCTTAATTTGTTTCGATCCAATTGTATATATATACATACGCCTATGTGACCACCAACGTAAAATGACTGTGTGTGTGTGTGTGTGTGTGTGTTTGATGTGTGTGTGTGTGTGTGTGTGTGTGTGTGTGTGTGTTTGGTGTGTGTTTGGTGTGTGTTTGGTGTGTGTGTGTGTGTAAACACTGACAGAATAATTCTACATTCCTGGGGTGACACTCTGGATATCCCTTGCACGAATTCTTACAAAGGCGTTGTGTCTGATCATTAGATCCTTTAAACTGGAACTGAGCATACATCGAAAGACACCAGAGAGTTTGACTGCACGTTCGTTCACGAATATCCCCACTACGACCCATCCCAGTGAAAAATCGTAGAAATGTTCATCAACTGTCGTAGTATCGACTCGATAAATGTCTCGACTGACAGTTACTTTCCACAGCAGTCTTTGACTTTACCTTTATATCTATTTTACACGTCTCTATAATGATCGGTCAACTGATGAGTGATGACTAACACATGTAACCGCCACAGGTTCATTAACAAATTCGGAAATCTCTCCCGTCACGGTTATGGTGTCGGCCATTTTGACGTCTTGTACTTGATATGAATGTAGTACGACGCGCTGTCATTGTGACTGACTTGCGGGGGTACTTCTTAACACACCTTTTTCTATGATGATTCTATTTTAATACATACACTGTACCTTGTGAACAAACTACAACAAATATTCCTGTAAATCAATTTCAGCATACATACGCTAATGTCATCTCTCTTTGTGGGGAACTATTTTGTTCCGCGACACAGCTGGTTGTTGTATGGCTGTTCCTTTTTTTTTGTTCTTTTTTTGTTTGTTTGTTTGTTCTTTAACGCCGCACGCAGCAATATTCCGGCTGTGGTCTGTGGTTCCGACGGTGGTCTGTAAATAATCGAGTCTGAACCGGACAATCCGGCTGTTCCTGGAAACAAGTCACACGTTAATTTTGGTGCTTGATCGCCAGCGCTATAAAATAGGGTTATAAAAAATTATAAGAATTGACTTTTCACTTTGTGTGAGTTCATTGGAGTGAAGGTCAAACATTGTATGAACGTCGAAGCAGTTTGGCCGTGAGTCTATGAACGTTCATAGTCCATAAACTCACACAAAGTGAAAGTTAATTATAAGATATATGACCTCATTAGAGCAGAACAAATCCTTTTCTGGGGCTCGAACCTCCATGTTGGTGCTCAGAATGACAAACAAACCCTTTAACCACTAGGCTACATAAAAAATAAGGGTAAGCCTTTTACCTTTCTGGAAGTTTTTGGCACATTTAGAAAAATGAAGTTGTATATGTCTCGATATTTAATTTTCACTGGATATAATAGTGTATCATTTTATTTAGCATTAGAGATATAATATTCATTTCATTTGCACTACAAACTTCGGGGGACTTTATAGACGAGAGGAGATTTTAATTAACAGAGTCCTTTCGGTTAATGTCAGTGTGGTACAAGAAACTTGTGGTTTAACGGCGCTTTGAACAGTACTGTAGTCATCTCATGGCGTGTCAGATTTATGATGCAAGCCTAATAAAGCAAAATATCGTTTTTGCAATAGAGTGTATTACATATTCATGTCTGCGTTGAGAGGTTGCCCGTGGCGGGGAATACTAAGAAAGCCGCCTTAATTCCAATGCAGATGTTTGGGTTTATAACATTGTGGTCCACATGTGCATTTTAAGAAACAAAACAACTCCATATCTGCTACTTCCACGGAAGAGCTATTGGTGGCACATGGGTAAGCATGTGTGCTTTGTTTGATCTTGTCAACTACTACTCAGTCAGTACCCTCTGATACAGGTAAAGGGCAAAACATTGCTCTGAACAAACCAGCATGGATGAGCACATCCTGGCAAAACTGCACTGCCAGTAAAGCTGTAGACGGAGTTATAAATACAAAGGCCTGGTGGATGTCAGTTCATACTGATGTGTACCAACCATCAGCTTGGTGGAAGGTGGATCTGCAGAGCGAAGTACGGTCACCTCAAGTACTTATCTATTTCCGAAGCGACTGTAAGTATTTTTAAATGTGTATACTAGTATTCCACATGTAATATTTCCCATAATAATATCAAGTAAAACTTAATGTATACATCGCATACAACACTTCGCGACTCGCATATCGAGACCAGGACCCTCATAACAGTATTGACGTGCAACAATCAGAACAAACTGTATTTGTTAGCTTTGCAAGTGGACAAATAGCTGTGCCTTTATGAGATATTATCGTACTTGATGGCGCACATCCTTAGCGAGTTTCTGACTGCAGATTACAAAAAGAAAATCTAACGGACAAGACGAAGCAGTCAGGATGTATGAGCTGCCGCTGCAGGAGGACTTGAACAATATCTTCTATTTAAAGCATAAGATAGCTGTATGGTGTTGTTTGGCGACTGACTACAAGTGCCAGCATTAGAATGTACGTTCATCATCATCGAGGTTATGCATAGCGCCAGTGAAGTCGGTCAAGGTATATCCGTTGTCTTCAAATAAAAAAAATAATTCAAAAGCCCAAAGTTTATACACCACCTGTAAATTCACCAAAGGTATCGAGGATACATGTACACATCATTGGCGATATCAGGATTTTATTTACTCACGGAAATGACGAAGGTAAATGTTATATCAGTTGAATAAGCAAAGATAAGTTTCATCAAAATAACTGATAGTATATACAGTGTCCACGAAATACTTGAAGGTATAAACAGTGTCCACGGCGTAACGGTAGGTATATGCAGTGTCTACAGAGTAACTGAAGGTATATGCAGTGTCAACGTAGTAACTGAATGTATATGCAGTGTCCACAGAGTAAATGAAGGTATATTCAGGGTCTCCGGAGTAACGGTAGGTATATGCAGTGTCTACAGAGTAACTGAAGGGATATGCAGTGTCCACGGAGTAACTGAATGTATATGCAGTGTTCACGGAGTAACTGAAGGTATATGCAGTGTCCACAAAGTAACTGAAAGTATATGCAGTGTTTACGGAGTAACTGAAAGTATATACAGTGTCCACGGACTAACTGAAAGTATATGCAGTGTTTACGGAGTAACTGAAGGTATATGCAGTGTCCACGGAGTAACTGAAGGTATATGCAGTGTTCGCGAAGTAAATGAAGGTGTACACAATCTGCAGTAAGTAGTGGAGCCGTTTCGTGACAGATATTGGGTCAATTGTGCACTTTGTGATGAAAGCATGTCCCTGTCTGGCAGCAAATCAGGACCCGGTCTGGCAGCATTAGACCTGTGCATAAAGAGTCTTGTGTCACTCTCTCCATGAGAATATGGATGTAGATCATTGACAACATCTCACCCTTTGTTACATAGAACCATTTTGCCGCAAGTCTTTAAAATCTTTTCCCCCGAATTCTAATGAAATAACTTGTTCAAGTCAAGAACTTTAACAGTTCTCTCTTGTTCTCGTCAGTTCTTAGAGATGCCTACCATGTGTGAAAATATTTGCTGTGAGCAATCAACAAACTTCTTAACATATGGGAGATATGCCGAAAAAGTAAGAGATGCATATTATGTTTTTCTCACTTTAGATTACCTAAAGCAACATAAATAGTCTATTGTCATAGATGTATTTACTTTACAGATGTAGTGTTGGGTAAATACGTTCCAACATGTTCATGTTTCTTTATATATTTAGGTTGTGAGTCAGGCTCAAACGAGATATACTAGAAAATTTCATTACACCATAGCGGCCATATTGATTTGTGTTTGGGTGGCCCCATATCTGAACATATTTGGAATGTCATTACGTACGTGATGGAATATATACAGCGTCCATGTACCCAAGTGTCAATGAAAGTAAACCTGGTATGAAGACTCACTGCTCATTGCAGCAGTTAATAATAAGTCACTGATCATGTAGTCATTAAACGCACATTATTGACGAATGAATTGAAGTCATGTGCACCGTAAAATCATTAGTCTTAAATTGCCATGTATGTTTAAGTATCATGCATGATAACACTCGGTCATTGCACGCATAAAATTCCATTAAGAAAGACAATCGTAAGACATTTACGGTACACTTGAGACGGAGTGAATATGGTTTAACTGTGGAAAGCAACCTTGCTGACGACAAACCCTCGGTCAAGACAGGTCAAGACAACATCATTTTGGGGTTGAGGCTACAAGACTGAAGGTTACTCCTCTTCACAGATTACTCCGGGTTAGGAGCGCTCTATTGGTCATCGATGACAGGTGTATGGTACGGTGACGCAATTATCCATCCTCACATCTTTCCATTCCTTCAGACCCATTGACGTTACATCGCTGGACATGGACAAGTCATGGTTTTTTGTTTGTTTTTCAAAGCCGCACTCAGCAATGTTCCAGCTATATGTCGGCGGTCTGTAAATAATCGAGTCTTGACCAGACAATCCAGTGATTGAAATCATGAGCATCGATCCACGTAATTGAGATCGATGACATACATCAACCATGTCAGCGGGCCAGACCACCCGATCCCGTTAGTCGCCTCTTACGACAAATATAGTCGGCAAGTATGGTTTGCTGAAGACCTATTCTACCCTGGGATGGACACATGGATATCAATATATTTTTCTGTTGCATATTGTTCTGTTTCTTTCTTTGCATTTATTTATAATTGTCCACGATAGTCAGTGTTACAAAGGTTGTTATTACCGCTCTATATAACTTATATATATTTCTTTCAAGACAAGCTTCGACGTAACGGAGTACAGTTCTACACGTCAGTGACAAATTCATCTGATCCTAAAGAGGGCGATTTATGTTATACGGTCAGAGGACAGCAAAGTGGCGCGGACATCCCTGACGTACTGAATGTGACCTGTCCTGGAGCCTGGCGCTACCTGACTGTCTACACAGAGACAGGAAATGATAAGCATGGCCCTATCCTAGACTTTGCCGAGATACAGGTGTGGAAGGAAAATATCGAAACGAGCGATGATGGTCAGGAGACTCTCTCACAGACTACAACGTCAGTTGTGTTGAGTAAATATAGTTTGCTTCTGTTTTAAAATATGTTTAACAAAACGTATATATCCGCCTGGTATTTTGTTACATACTCACATATATGTAGTTTTATCTGGAATAATTCATTACAATTTAGAAACAACATTTCATTTTTGTTCATCTCATTTGCAGATTTTTAAATATCTAGCCACATGCAAAATACACATACATGTATCACGACACAACAATAAATGGAGACTTACTAACGGATAAGGATTGTCTGATCACGCCTTGTCGAGATGGGATCAATATAAGAGATCAACATCAACAAAAGTGGTGACTTTGTGAATAATTGTTTATTGAAGACGAGTCCACGTCAAGGATTCCTTAAAATGCTATTTGCTAAAACAACCGTTATTATTTTAGTATTGCATGTCCAGTGGTCAAGTTCACTTCAAACTGATTATAATTAATACAATAGTTTAGAAATCGACCTTTACCAAGTGCACCATCAACACATATGGCATACCCAGGTATATAAGTTGTTGCAGACAGATCTTAAAAAACACTGATATACTGGGAAAGTTATGTGTTTCTGAACTGTATTGATTGCTTTCTCTGATTCTTTTCAAGCACCAAGTGTCATGCCATTAACCACAGAACATGAATGTGGAGCAGGAGAATGGTATGGAACCAATTGTATGAAGTCATGTGCTGACCGTCAATGTAAGCGTGTGTCCAACTGTGATGTGATGCAAGGGAGGTGTGATGGTGGATGCATGGCTGGATGGTATGGAACAGACTGTACACAGGGTAAGAGTGTTCGGTTATTATCTGTTTTACCGTAGGAGACGTGTCCACAAAATGGTTTACAGGACTCCATTGTGCCAATAAGCCAACACAGGGTGGCAGCTGGGTATATGTCAACAAGGTGGAGTTAAGACATCCATTGTGTCAGTCGACCAACATAGGGTGCCAGCTGGGTAAATGTCAACAAGGTTGGGTTACGACATCAATTGTGTCAGTCAACCAACATAGGGTTGCAGCTGGGAGTGTGTCAACAAGGTGGGGTTACGACATCCATTGTGTCAGTCGACCAACATAGGGTGGCAGCTGGGTAAATGTCAACAAGGTGGGGTTACGACATCCATTGTGTCAGTCGACCAACATAGGGTGGCAGCAGGGTAAATGTCAACAAGTTTGGGTTACGACACCCATTGTGTCAGTCGACCAACATAGGGTGGCAGCTGGGTGCGTGTCAACAAGGTGGGGTTCAGACATCCATTGCGTCAGTCGACCAACATAGGGTGGCGGCTGGGTGCGTGTCAACAAGGTTGGGTTACGACACCCATTGTGTCAGTCGACCAACATAGGGTTGCAGCTGGGTAAATGTCAACAAGTAGGGGTTCAGACACCCATTGTGTCAGTCGACCAACATAGGGTGGCAGCTGGGTATATGTCAACAAGGTGGGGTTCAGACATCCATTGTGTCAGTCGACAAACATAGGGTGGCGGTTGGGTAAATGTCAACAAGGTGGGGTTACGACACCCATTGTTTCAGTCGACCAACATAGGGTGGCAGCTTGGTAAATGTCAACAAGTAGGGGTTCAGACACCCATTGTGTCAGTCGACCAACATAGGGTGGCAGCTGGGAGTGCGTCAACAAGGTGGGGTTCAGACACCCATTGTGTCAGTCGACCAACATAGGGTGGCAGCTGGGTGCGTGTCAACAAGGTGGGGTTACGACACCCATTGTGTCAGTCGACCAACATAGGGTGCCAGCTGGGAGTGCGTCAACAAGGTGGGGTTCAGACACCCATTGTGTCAGTCGACCAACATAGGGTGGCAGCTGGGAGTGTATCAACAAGGTGGGGTTCAGACACCCATTGTGTCAGTCGACCAACATAGGGTGGCAGCTGGGTGCGTGTCAACAAGGTGGGGTTCAGACATCCATTGTGTCAGTCGACCAACATAGGGTTGCAGCTGGGTATATGTCAACAAGGTGGGGTTACGACATCAATTGTGTCAGTCGACCAACATAGGGGGGCAGCTGGGAGTGTGTCAACAAGGTGGGGTTCAGACACCCATTGTGTCAGTCGACCAACATAGGGTGGCAGCTGGGTGCGTGTCAACAAGGTGGGGTTCAGACATCCATTGTGTCAGTCGACCAACATAGGGTGGCAGCTGGATGCGTGTCAACAAGGTGGGGTTCAGACACCCATTGTGTCAGTCGACCAACATAGGGCTGCAGCTGGGTATATGTCAACAAGGTGGGGTTACGACATCAATTGTGTCAACAAGCCAACAATTGTGTCAAAAAGCCAACAAAGCTGGGAGTGTGTCAACAAGGTGGGGTACAAACCAACATCGTGTAAAAAGGCCAGTATGTATATGTATCAACAACGTGGGGTTTTAAGACCTCGATGTTGTAAATAAGCCAATCTAGAGTGTCAGATGGATGTGTATCAACAACGTGGGTTTTTAAGACCTCGATGTTGCAAATAAGCTGTTATATCTGTCGTTCATTGGACATGTATGATGTTGTGCAAATTAATGTTCATCCTTTCAGAGAAAACAACTGTCTATCGAAAAGTGTAGCAGGGCAACAAATACGAACTAACGTCTGTTTTGTACGTGGTGCCATTGTAAATATGATATCCGATTACCCTTCATGCAGACAAACCGGCCAATAGTTAGTTGCTCTCTTGTGTATACACTTTGATTTACATCAGTAATGCAGCCATACTTCAGTCATACACATAACGTAAGTAGCCATGAAACTATATTTGAACCAATGCAGAAGTTAGTGCATGTATCCATAAAATGTGTTCTTGCCTTTAACGCAGTTGAAAAGACGTCATTTATATACATGCTCATCTTTGTGTACAGAATGCTTCCAGGGACTGGAATATGGAGCTAATTGTGTGGGTAACTGTAGTAGCCGAATGTGCGAGGGAGGGTCAGTCTCCTGTCCCCGGGATACGGGCCGATGTGAGTTAGGCTGTCAGTCGGGATGGACGGGAGAAGACTGCATCAAAGGTAAAAGGACAGCTTATATAAGACTGTATATTACCTTTAACATGACACATGTTCAATGAAGACAGTAAAACTGATATCATGGTATTTCTCTTTTATGAAGAGTATCTTACTAATTATTTGGAATGTAACATGTCTGAAGGCAGATGTTGTACCACGCTAAAAATGCTTATATTATGCTTACCTCAAGGTTTCACACTGACCATAGGATGGATGACTAGCCCCATGCTAGCTGGTAGCACCAGTAAATACTTCAATGTGATCACTCATAGCACATGCCTTTCTCTGTGCGAAGATCGGAATAAACATATTTTTTCCTATATAATATCACTTCTCCACAATGATGAAAAAAACAAGTAATGATATACGTTTAGATGGTGTTCATTGTTTATATGTCATTGCGGTGACACTTTGAAAGCCTCATCAGAATCAGGGACATGAGAACAAAATTGGCATGAATATTTAATTTTGACCCTTCATTTTAACAGTTGGCTGTTTGAGACAGAATGCTTCACTACATTATTGTATTATTATACTTGGACCACTTGCAAGAACGCCTTCAAGCATTATTCCAAGCATTGTTCAAGTATAGCCTTGTACACAAGTCTCTTGGACTCTGTATGAATGTCGTGCGATCTACATGTGTGTGATTATCCGTTATTAGCAACTTAGGAATAAGTTTATATACCATAACGGTTTCGTCCTGTTTTTGGTTTTTTTTGCGGTTCACATTCCAATGTTTATTTTTTTCAGAATTAAGTACATGCACCCTCTCCCCCAACAATATCAGTGTTCTTGATATCATTGTGGGCATAATGGTGGGCGTGCTACTCATGCTGGTTCTTGGGCTTTACCTTCGTTCACTTAAAAATGGGAAGTGAGTATGATTACACATTCTATCATGAATTTGGAAAATGTTCGATCTGATTGGTTAATCAGAGGTTTCATATTACAATAACCATTTTTGAGAGAAACTAATATTTCCTGAATTGAAATAATGAAATGTACATTGTATGCTTACAAATGCATACGTGTGGTTACTACTATATTAATAGTATTTATAGTAATCCATGCTGAACCGGAAATATATATTAACAGTTTAAGTGACAACAGAGAGTTTAAACTGTGTCGTTTTTCTGAGGACGGCACAACGATCGATGTGACGTCAAAATAGCGATGTGCGTTGTACCATTGTCCTTTCAAAGTTTTTTTTAAGTTTCGTCAGCGTTAATAAAAATTAAATAAAAGCGTCCGAAAAAAAAGTAGGAACAACTGATTCACAATACGTTAAGCTTGTGCAAATTAATTGATATTATTTGGGGGAATATAACTGCATGAATCATGAATAAGGAATTGCTTCATTATATTGTCTTTGTAATATACAGGTTGCACTGGAATTGTCGACCGGTGCAGGGACAAGAGATCATTGACGTGCCTAAATTCGCTGATGTACATGCTACAAAAGACACGAACAATGTAAACATCATAGAAGACATACTGTAAACACAGATGCACAATGTACAAGGATTGTGTTTACTGATGGGAGAAGAATGTCCATTGGTTGAGAGAGAGAAGGTTATTTGCAGAGTTTCCTCGAAGAATGGAATGGTAGAAGTGATGTAAACGTTGTGTAAAGAACTGTCTATACGAAACGTGTGCATGTATTGTATTACTTGGTTTATTCACACTGTGTAACATCTATCGCTCATGATTGATATTTCTGATACTTACCGTCAATAAAAGAACACGATTACTTTGATTGTTTATTATGCCCCGAGATTGTCTTATTCCCGAATAAACATATTTGAGTTATTTCGCTGACTTAAACGATTTTTATGGTTGAGACATAATTTCACGATAATTTGGGGTAATGGCCGATAGTTGCGTCGGGTAGACTGGTTTAAAATGCACGTCCAGAATGGCCAGTGGATTCCTGGCTCGGAATCAGCTCCAAGAACAAAAGCGTGACGTCATCATAATCGTTTCTCTTGGCGAACGCATTTTTGTAATAACACTATTAGAATACACCTTTTCATATTTATGTCGGTTCGAGTGTCCAGATTCAGCGACGTGTTTTATGGCGTATCATCATAATCCGATTGATGTGAACGATTCGTCATGATAGCAAACGCTGGTTTGTCTGGACCATACTAAATTATTCACAAACTGACGTACATGACTTGATTATTCGACAAGAGCAGGGATTGTGGGTAAGAATAGAGATCCCATCAACCAATGCTTGTCGTCAAAGGCGACTGACTATATGAATCGAATGGTCATGCTCCGGGACTTGAGTCGTACGTTTGTGAAACACCCGCCCATATCTACCCGCAACAAAGAACATAATACTTCAACACCGAAGCTTGTTTGCTTGTTTGTTGTTTAACGTTGGTCAGCGGGCCTGACCACCCGATCCCGTTAGTTGCCTCCTACGACAAGCATAGTCGACTTTTATGGCAAGCATGGGTAGCTGAAAACCTATTCTACCCCGGATCTTCACGGGTCCATCAGCCAAAGCAGACACCAAATCTGCCCTCTCAGACCACCAGCAATCCAATTCCCCAGTCCAGATCCTCTCAACCAAACATAAGGGCTTCAATAAAAGAGGTCAAGGGTACTCCATCTCGTCTGTCTATTGTTATATGGCAGTGTATTTCGTTGTGAAACACTGATCGTGACTGTGTTGCATTTTTTCTATTGAGATTCGGTGGAAGCTCATTGCATTGCATTTGGACAAGATCATCTCTCTCACATTTCATCACATATTTTACACATGGAAACAGTTCAAACACATCGATTTTCCGGCATTCGCACGCAGCTTAGTCATTCACAGTTCGCAATCTGTCTGCCTGGCATTTTTCCCAAGTGAGGTAACCCTCGTCAAGACTCTTAACTCTCGCAAAAAGCTCTATAAACATTACACTCCCCTCCAAAATTACAATCCATAGGGCGGTCGGGTAGCCTAGTGGTTGAAGCGTTCGCCAGTCATGCCGAAGACCCGGGTTCGAATTCCGACATGGGCATGTGTGAAGTCCATTTCTGGTGTCCCCCGCCACGATATTGCTGGAATATTGCTAAAAGCGGCTTAAAACCAAACTCACTCACTCACTACAATCCATAATTTGTTGATACAATTTCCTAAAACAAAAACATTGCATGTAAATTTTCAAAAGAATTATAATAGTGATCATCAAACGTTCATCATTCATCTGAAAATGCATCTGAACATTTCTGAATTAGTCGGTCGAGGTAGGTCATGGGGAAGCCAAGTTCGTGGGACTCATTTTTGACCTTTTCACATTTGACATGTCAAATATCTTAAGACTGAAGGATCTAGCCTTAATGAAAATCGTTCCAAATTCAAAGGGGGTTGGAGATCAAACAATTTTTCCTTCACTTCGCTCTAAATTGGACTATGGCTCCACTGTTTATGGTGGAGCCTCTAAGAGTAATTCAGGGAAATTCTTTGGCAAATAGTCCAGTCGAAAGTAGACCTTACACTTACTCATTTTAATAAAAAGACGGACACAAATCAATTGTTTTTTTCTAAAGAAATATATACAATTGAGTGTAAAATATGATTCACATCGCTCAATATTTACAGATAGATCCAAGGATGGTGACAAAGTATCAAGTGCCACTTTCGCTTGATCTAATAGTAACTCTTTCCGAATACCAGACAAGAGCTTGGAGTATATTCAACATCGGTCAAAAAATGAACAATTTTCAGATTCACTGTCATCTTTCCAGATTCCCTGCCATGCCTTCGGGTACTGAAAAGGGTAAAACACAAAAGCTGATGCTGCAGCTAAAGCAAGTCTGAACAAATATATCTCTCACCTTCTGATGCCATACTCTAATTATTACCATATAACAGAGATTACATCGGGTAGATAATCCAGACAAGGTGGAACACCACCCATTTAGGTACAAACAAACTTCATGAGATAAAACAAACTGAAGGTAATACCTGCCAAGGCATGACGAAGTCGTTTTGCGACGATGTCGCATTTGCCACAGCCGTAAAACTCTTTGAATATCTATTGGAAGGTGAGGATCCTGATAAGGTGATGATAAGAGCATCACAGGAAGCACGTTTTGCTTGACGATGTAGAGCTTAATCCTACTGGGGTTTAATGCCTATGGTTCCCTGTAAGGTGGGCTATCTTTGGTTACATATGGTATTTAGCTCGTATTTTAATAGTTTACAATGTCATAATGATATGTGTGTTGATTATAAGCTTTAGAGTTTCAAAAGGTTAGTTTTTAGGTTGTAATTTGTCACGTTTGCTAAGGATTGCTATATACGTATTGAATGCATTTGGGTCAAGGGTCTGTCTCACAAAGATAGCACTAAAGGAGTGGGTTTTATTGTTTGCTTCCTGTTATGTTCGTCTGAATTGCAAAGTATAGTCACGTTGATAGAATATATTCATCTAAAATAACTTTCTCTACGCCAGAACAAAGATCCCCTCCTCGTGAGCGGTCAATGTGAACTATGCGACCTCCAATCTCGATGACATGTTCGGGAAACGCCCCCTTTAACATAGCCCTGGCCTCATCTGAGTCCGTAGCTATAACCAATTGACATGAACCAGCAACCTGCAGGTGTTTTTGTAGAAATAGGACCAAAGCACCCTCAACAGGGCCCGTCGCATTATTTCTACCACCATCATTGGGTATGGTTGTGGACTTTCCCATTCTCATATGTGCACAAATTAACCTTCTGGGTGCTCTTTCTGTTTTTGCTTCAAAGGGATCAACCATTGCCTGAGTATTTGGCGCCAAAAGAGCTGAGCTGAAAGAATGCGATTCTGAATATTGTGCGACCATTGTGCCCGTTGTACAGAAGAAAACAATGGGTTTTTCACGAGATAAGGAACATAATCTAAATTCCTAGTGTAGAAAGTCACGTCCTTATCATACATTTTTTCAATATTCCCAGATCGCCATTCTGTGTCCAAACCGATGATTATTCATGAGTTGTTACGTGTCTTGGCCATTACTTGTTTTTTGTTGAACACGCCATTCAACCTGATTTGGAATTACAAAATTTAAAAATTCACATGGCTTTGACATGATTAATCTAAAGAGCCGCTTCAGCATCTGTGGGAGTAAATAAGATGTAATTATGCCTCTCTGCCTGTCTGCCACACCACCACATCTACGTTCATCACACTTATAAATAATGTATTTGTCAATCAGGACGTCCACTGGTGATGCTACTTCTGGGGTGACGCCATGCAGGTCGGAATGAGTCTCAACTTGCTGCACTGTTCCAGTAGTACTATATATAGGCTGAGGATGAGAATTGTCAAATAAGTCATTGAATAGTAAATAACTCACGATGGTAATAACCAGCGACACCACAGAGAGAAATTTAAAGGCTGTGGTCTTCATGATTTTCTGAAACAAGGTAAGTGACTACAATTACAATCTGCTGAAGGTTGTCGATTATTTGAATTCCAATATCTTCGGATTCAGAAGAATGATGTGAGTTTGAACAGTATATATGTAATATCACAGTGCCTCAACTTAATGTGGGAGAAAAGCCAACATTTTTGCAGGGTGTGTCAGGAACTCGAACCTATGGTCATCGCAGACCACCCGTGCCCACAAATCATGTCGACGTCAAATCACATGGTTGTTTGTATGGGAATCGCAACACGAGGAGCATGGACCGTAACACACAGGAGGAATGGTCAACACACAGGAGAAATGGTCAACACACAGGAAGAATGGTCAACACACAGGAAGAATGGTCAACACACAGGAGGAATGGTCAACACACAGGAGAAATGGTCAACACACAGGAGGAATGCTCAGCACACGGGGAATGGTCAAATCACAGGAGGAATGGTCAACACACAGGAGAAATGGTCAACACACAGGAGAAATGGTCAACACACAGGAGAAATGGTCAACACACAGGAGAAATGGTCAGCACACAGGAGGAATGGTCAACACACAGGAAGAATGGTCAACACACAGGAGAAATGGTCAACACACAGGAGAAATGGTCAACACATAGGAAGAATGGTCAACACACAGGAGGAATGGTCAACACACAGGAGAAATGGTCAACACACAGGAGAAATGGTCAACACACAGGAGAAATGGTCAGCACACAGGAGAAATGGTCAACACACAGGAAGAATGGTCAACACACAGGAGAAATGGTCAGCACACAGGAGAAATGGTCAACACACAGGAAGAATGGTCAACACACAGGAGGAATGATCAACACACAGGAGAAATGGTCAACACACAGGAGAAATGGTCAACACACAGGAGAAATGGTCAGCAGACAGGAGGAATGGTCAACACACAGGAGAAATGGTCAACACACAGGAGGAATGCTCAGCACACAGGGGAATGGTCAAATCACAGGAAGAATGCTCAGCACACAGGAAGAATGCTCAGCACACAGGGGGAATGGTCAAATCACAGGAAGAATGCTCAGCACACAGGGGGAATGCTTAGCACACAGGGGAATGATCAACACACAGGAGAAAGGTCAACACACAGGGGGAATGGTCAGCACACAGGGGAATGGTCAACACACAGGCGGAATGGTCAACACAAAGGATGAATGCTCAGCACAGGGGGAATGCTCAGCACACAGGGGGAATGGTCAACACACAGGGGGAATGGTCAACACAAAGGGGAATGATCAACACACAGGCGGAATGGTCAACACACAGGATGAATGCTCAGCACAGGGGGAATGCTCAGCACACAAGGGAATAGTCAACACACAGGGGGAATGGTCTACGCACAGGAGGAATGGTCAACAAACAGTAGAATAGTCAACACACAGTAGAATGGTCAACACTCAAGGGGAATGGTCAACACACAGGAGGAATGGTCAACACACAGGAGGAATAATCAGCATCACATACTAACGTGACACCGCCAAACCTTCCTGCAACCGTTGCTAGCCCAACATGGATCAATTGTTTCAAAACGTTTTATGGTAGATCTGCGGAGGATACTCCTAAATCAGTAACAAAAATGCTGTCCGATGCAATTCCCAATTTTGACTTGAATCAAATGTGTCAGGGTTAATCCCAGTGAACTGTTGACTTGCTTTTGCATGTGTTTGTGACGGTGCCACCAACGAGGCAGGGAAGGATCATCACTATTTGATAGTGATCCATTGAACTGTGTTCATGATTTAGTCGGAATCGTACAATTGAACAGAGGAGACACAGAAAATGAAAAGTGAGGTATCGTGACCAGTTTTAATCTCGGGCAACATTTTACGGTTTGTTACGGTTTGAATTTACAGTATTTTCGCTTGCATTTTCATGAAATATACGTAAGTATCAAAATTGACGGAAGCACAGACGATAAGTGACAGATTATGATCTGACTGTCCCTCCCGCCGGATATATCTTCAAATAAAACATTTCGCTAAATTGCAGAAATTTATATTACCAAATACATACAATGTACCAAGCATATGTACTATTAATACATTCAGGCATATGTTCAAATACTACAATAATGAATATATGTGAAATATCAAATATTACCCATACATATGGATCCTGATGCAGCCTTTCACAGTGTCATGTGTTCGTGAAAGAACGAAAACGCGAACGCATATCTTCATGTTCACTTATTTACATCTGGAAAATCACGCTATTTGTCCATCAGTATCAGTGATAGGTGTGCATGTACGTTACCGAAGTCGATATAAGGATCACATTTCCAGGCATCAGGTCAGGTAACTCGTCAATGCTAAGACACATATATATAGAGAGGGGATATTTCGCTTTTCGTTTCAATATATAGACAATATATATTGGACTAACAAGTCCATTATATGAACAGGTGGGTTATGTGTGATATTTCCCGCATATTCTCACAATCCTAACGTCGATTATCTGTATGTTTTTCCTGATACCGATTGTCACATCTCTCCCATGTCAAAGGGGATCGTTCGGCCGCTGTGTTTATCTGCGTAGCCCAGCTATATCTAAGGGGAACAACCCACCAGACATTTCCCTCTTAAAAATACAGTCGTCCAATATATGACGTCATCAAGTTGCGACTACAAATTCGTATCTCAAGAAATGACACTATGATAGACCAATGTTTTATCGTGAAAGAATCATCGCTTCGTTCTTCAGTGTTGTTTGTAATTCATATCGTAGCTGTGTTTTGTAGATACGTTGTAGCAGGATCACGAGGGGTACATGGGATTTTATGTGTCTCATGTTAGGTTTCATACCACGACTTATCGAGGGACGCATAAAAGCCCATGTGATCCCATGTATCATGCTACAGCGAATATATCTTACTGATATATTTTAATTTGATATTGTAAAAGAATTCAAACAAATTTCAAATTAATGGCAATCAGCTGCTCGATTGATCTGAGGCTAGCTTGCGCTAGTTCCTACTGTTGTCTATCTAGTTCCTACTGTTGTCTATCTAGTTCCTACTGTTGTCTATCTAGTTCCTACTGTTGTCTATCTAGTTCCTACTGTTGTCTATCTAGTTCCTGCTGTTGTCTATCTAGTTCCCACTGTCTATCTAGTTCCTACTGTTGTCTATCTAGTTCCTACTGCTGTCTATCTAGTTCCTACTGTTGTCTATCTAGTTCCTACTGTTGTCTATCTAGTTCCCACGTTCCACATAACGAGTCTGTACAGGCGATGAATGTTTATGATTACATAAGTATGTGCTATGTATTATATAAGTATGTGCTATGTATTATATAAGTATGTGTTATGTATTATATATGTATGTGTTATGTATTATAAAAGTGTGTGTTATGTATAATATAAGTATTTGTTATGATCATAAAAGTATGTGTTATGATTGTTTACATTTAAGTATATGTTATGTATTATATAAGTATGTGTTATGTATTATATAATTATTTTTTTTATTATATAAGTATGTGTTATGTATTATATAATTATTTTTTTTATTATATAAGTATGTGTTGTGTATTATATAAGTATGTGTTATGGATTATATAAGTATGTGTTATGTATTATATAGGTATGTGTTATGTATTATATAAGTATGTGTTATGTATTATATAAGTATGTGCTATGTATTATATAAGTATGTGCTATGTATTATATAAGTATGTGTTATGTATTATATATGTATGTGTTATGTATTATAAAAGTGTGTGTTATGTATAATATAAGTATTTGTTATGATCATAAAAGTATGTGTTATGATTGTTTACATTTAAGTATATGTTATGTATTATATAAGTATGTGTTATGTATTAAATAATTATTTTTTTTATTATATAAGTATGTGTTATGTATTATATAATTATTTTTTTTATTATATAAGTATGTGTTGTGTATTATATAAGTATGTGTTATGGATTATATAAGTATGTGTTATGTATTATATAGGTATGTGTTATGTATTATATAAGTATGTGTTATGTATTATATAAGTATGTGTTATGTATTATATAAGTATGTGTTATGTATTATATAGGTATGTGTTATGATTATAAAAGTATGTGTTATGATTATATAAGTATTTGTTATGATTGTATATTGGACCAACAGTCGGTCACTCACATTGCCGGTGTCAAAATGATCTATCAGCTGAATTTATATCATGTTCGTACCATTTTGGGAGAGGGAAATCAGAGTGTTCGCCAAAGACATTCATGTTAATTGTACCACCCTATACTGAAGACGTGAAAATCAACAAACTCAAGTCTGCTTGCATGTCAGTGACAGCTTCGAACGATCGAAGGGCAAGGTCACCACCGGAATAAGAAAAAGACAACCGTGATCTTCTCACAGCTAGATATAGGGAATGTTATTGTTCACTTTTGTGATGTTTGGGGCCACAAAATCAGAAGTCAGGCACACTTCACAACTGTTCACTTTTAGTGATCTGGTCGTGCAGTCGTGTACGTTCATTCATGAACAACACCTCCCGAAACAGCGTCACAAAATACACTTCGAAGGGGACACTGATGGCACAACCGGATCATCCCAAGTAAGTCTAGATATCTGTCCAGATAGTTTAAACAGACTCCATTTCACCACACTTATCCTTTTACGTTAAATCAAATTGAAAGTTGCGAATGTGGTCGGGTGCGTCACGCTCATGGGGACCCTCGCTCTATTCATCGGTAGTCGTACATTGTAAATGGATATAGCTCGATGATATAATGTCTGTTGAAGCTCTATGCAGAACCTATATAAACCGAATTTGATGCGTGTGACTATCTTGTTTGGTTTCAGTGTTTGTAAATATCTCTCGCTATCATGAGATTGCTTCAGTTCTGCCTTGTAGTTGCAAAATGAATGACGTCTCGCGATTTTTTATGAATGAAAAAAGTAGTCCCGGTGTGACCGAGGTCACGGTTATCCAATCAAAACGAATAAAACGAGGTCAACCTTGTACGACACACGTGTGACGTACGGATTTAGTTTCTTACCACCTGTATCTTCACCATGTGGGTAATAATATATAAGTACGAGGTTATGTATTATATAAGTATGTGTTATGTATTATATAAGTATGTGTTATGTATTATATACGATGAACAATGTATTAATTGCACTTCACCAAAATAATAATGATAAAATATGCATAAACACGAAATGAGAGCACACACACACGCACACGCACACGCACACGCACACACACACACACGAACACACACTAACACCCACCCACACACGCGCGCGCACCACACCCACACTAACACACACGAACACCCACGCCCCCCCCCCCCCCCCCCCCCCCCCCCACACACACACACACACACACACGGGCACACACACACGCACGAACACACACACGAACACGAACACGAACACACACACACACAATCCTTAAGTCTTTACATGAAACACTTGTCACGCCAATAATAATATAGAACTGTATTCACCATTATGTGCTTGACAGTGTTGAAATCTACATTTAATGAAATGTAAAATAATCCGCACTGTGCAGCTATTAAAATCCACCGAATGAAAACGCCCAGGCCAAAACATTCATGTTGCAAGGACTGGACTCAATGTGTATATATAACCTTATCTACAAATCGTGACATCACAAGACTGAGGCGACTCAGAACATACCAACAATTGCTTGTGCAGTTGCCTGTCTGTAGCATGAAATCAACTTGCTTCCTGGTTTGACGGTTTACAGTTCAAAGCATGTGTGCGTCCTGGTGCAGGGTCCCATGCGGGTATACATTCACTCGGGCAGGTAGCAGTGAGGTCACTTAGTGTTCTCGTCACGCTGCGTAAACTGTACTCACTCACTCACTTACTGGAGCAGGCGCCCGACCCACAAAGCGTTCGTAGCGATATGATCTATCGGGAGTGTATAGTTTGTGTATGTGACTACATGTATTAAGGCTTACCAATCATAGTCATAGTCATAATCATATCATAGGCCAACCAATGTTGAGTATATATTCACTGGGGCAGAGGGGTTGGGTTAGCCTAGTGGCTAACGCGGTCGCTCATCATGCCGATGCCCCGGGTTCAATTCCAAAAAAGGTACACTGTGTTAAGCCTACTCCTCGTGTCCTCCGTCGTGATATTGCTTGAATATTGTCAAAACCGGCGTAAAATCCTATCTCCTTACTTGCACACTGGAGCAGGATTATCATGAGTGATTGAATGCTGTGCAACGCCGCAATCAGCAATACTCAAGCCAGGGGCTGTCAGTACATTACCGAATCTGAATCAGGCACGAAGTATTGAACAATGGTCACAGGTCGCGGTGACACTCAGCCAGGTCATACATAGTAACCAACCGATTCTCTTCAGTAAGCTCTTTATATATAACTTGACACGCAGACGCGACAGGGACAAGACTGAAGAGCTAAAAGTAAATAATAGATTGTTACAGGTGTGTAAACGAATACAAATATCAACACAACTACTAGCAATACTTCTCTTATGTGTTATATCAACCAGTGATTGATAAGTGATATTGATTACTATACAAATACACCCATTGATATGCAATGTTTACAAACGCCGTCATATAGCTGTGCGACGTTAAACAAACAAACAAACAAACAAACACACAAACAATGTTTACAAAAGACAAAGAATAACATAACTCTTTACAAACCCATTAGAATTCAGAATGTTTTACAAATCTAACTCAGCCATCACAAAGCGACATTCATGTGCCTCGACAAGTTTAATCATTGCGCCATTAACGACTGAGCTGTCAGTATCCAACAATACATTCACTCGCTATCGTTTCAGTCACCAGGTTTGTTTACACACGCATGACATACCTGGAACCTATTTTGTTCCTTGTCGCGGTGTCTAACATGGCTGTCTTGCAGTCCTCTAACACACTCTGCCTTACCGCCCTTCTTGTTGTATGGCAGCCGTGTACAGCTCTGGGTAAGTACAAAACATGTTTTCTGTTTGTGTGATACCGAAACGTTTGATTCAGAATACACTGTAGTAAGCAATGTATGTGTTCATAAGCTTGCCCGACCTGAATTCCTTACTTCCTGCTTGATTGTCAATAGGTGTGTTGACGTATATTAGTGTTAATCTATAGTTGTATTCACATTCAACACTTTTTCATCGTCAGACCTCTCAGTGGCGGTCGGGTAATCAGTGGTTAAAGCGATTGCCCCGTCACACGGAAAACCCGGGTTCGATTCCCGACATGGGTACAATGTGTGAAGCCCATTTTTGGTGTGGTATTGCTGGAATATTGCTAAACACTCACTCACTCACTCACTCACTCACTCACTCACTCACTCACTCACTCACACCTCTCATAGGCATTTCGATGTCTCTACATCAATGGACTGCAATTTTGTCTTCTTCACACACGTTTCGGGATATTCTACGTTCTAATCAGCAGCTGCCTATATTCTACGGCTGTCTGTAATGTTGATTAAAAGATAGATAGAAGGTGAAACCACTTTCTTTTGGTGAGTCCTCTTTACATGGCACGGGGAGTATGGTGAGGAGAAGGTAATTACGAGTGACCTTTGGATCAGCATACTTATTGGCTTGCGATTATAGTAAAATACTTTTCAAATTTTCCTCTCGCACCTCACTGAGTGGGCAAAGTACACGATTACGGCTCGGCGGGGAGACGTTTATTCTGTTTGAATTCTTTAAAATTAAAGGACAGGATGTTAGATTTATGTTTGAGAAATTAATTTGTCATGTTGCACGACAACCAGGTTGTACGAACACTTTGGTGTGAAGAAGGCTGCTTGATTAGCCCATGCTTGTTGTATCAGTCGACTGAATAAGTCTCTCGACTGACTGAATGTCATCATGCCATCAACCACTGGTTTGCCTGAATCAGACTCGATCATTCACAGGCATCACTAATTATCATTATCACGTTGTAACGATACTATTTCTCTGCACACATGTTTTCACTAACCCCTCACCATACTCACATACAATGGATGTATAACTGCAGCCTTCTATTGTAGACATGACCGAGATCATTATTGCCGGCTGTGTTGGGGGAATTGGCGTTGTTGTCATCATCATCATCATCATCGTTGTCATTGTATTGTTGTTGCGGAGGTAAGTCAGAGTATATGACACTTTTCCTGATTTACATAGGACTATACATATTTTAATTCTTGAGTTTTTGTCCCCTGGAAAAATGCTTCCGGAAAACTCTTTACTTGAATAGTAATACCCTTTAAGCTGACCCGAAATATGTACGTTACTCGAAGCTTTTAAAACACTTCATACATTAGATGGCGCAGTTGAGCAGCAAGTAGCAACTGGTTGCTTTATTCTTGTATTTCTTGGATAGAACATAATTTATGTACAGTTTCTTTTGCAATTAAGCATAAACCAAATAATCCATGAACATCTATAATGCTGCTCCGAAGTTGTAAATATTTGTTCAGCAGTCCATGATTTTGTTAGTAAAACCAAGTTTATTCGGGTGTTTCATAATTCTCGTTTGGTATCTACCCACATGTGCATGTAATACACACTAGCGGGTAGTTTTATTTGGATTGGATAAGGATGTCATATATCCTGAAGTGCATGGAAAACCTCACTTTAAAGGATAAACTATCAGTCACGTAATCTGATTATCGTTAACGAGAGACTTTCATAGCTGTTGCAGTTTTCCTGCTCATAACTATTCTCATTAACAAGTCTAACACAATAAATTTCACGCAGGGTGCAGCTCTATCCAGAAATATGTTGCGGTGGGGGTAGACAAGTGGTTAAATGGTCTCCTGTCATGTTGATAGCCCGGGTTCTATTCCCATCATGGGTACAGTGTGTGAAACCCATTCCTGGTGTTTCACACCATGATATTGCCGTAGGCGGCGTTAAACACAATCACTTCACTCACAAACTATCTGAGAGAGGTGCGCCGTTTTCAGAACATGACTTGTATTTAGCCGTTCATAGTAATCCATGTGCTATACTCATGTGAGGCTTCAGTTATTGTACATGTGAAGGGCGCCGATTTATGGCAGGTTTCCATTCTGTTTGGTTTTGGTTTTAGATGATGGTAACATAGGAATCATAGTGAAATATGTTTTGAATGTGACGATTACACGGCATGCGTCTTTTTTCCCCTTTATTCCATTCCATCTGTATTTATTACACGAAATATAGGTTGTTGTCAGTAAAAACATGACGTCACACGTACTAAACAGAGTTGAGTATACATCCTATGAAATCCCTCGTTTGGCCCTCCCTCTATGAAGTTTCATACTCCAATGTCTTTCTGGTGTTCAATAGCAACATGGACTGAGCGAAAACGTCCAAGGAAAACTTTAACATGTAAAAGAGTATGTTATGTCCCTCCAAGCTAGAATACAGGTCAGTGAAAGACAAATATTAAACCTTGTTGGGAATTAGGATTATTATCCCATTTTCGAAAGTTTCAATCTGTCCCGTGAACGCGTAGTGGCTTTGATATCAGAATATATATCGGAAAGCAAGTTGAGTCACCAGGATGTTGTTACATTATCGGGGAAAAGCGAGGAAAAAGAATGTACAGGATTTCTGACAGCAAAGATGTCACTAATATACCATACCATACATTATTGTATTGTACAAATTACCATACATTATTGATTGGAACCTTGAATACAGTACATGCACGAACTATACAAAACAGACCAAAGCGAAGAAGTCATCTTCACGAGATATACATATAGTCCCATACAATCATTTTCCAACAATATTTAGAACAACGACATTTTTTTGTTCACAACGTCCAACATTGAACAATTTATTTTTGGTGTTTCTGAAACAAATGACGCTTAACATATAGTAATATATATTCTTTAAACCGTGTTGTACCGAACCGCCAACCACGGCCATCCAACTTGTCTCTATTCGTTAGCCATTGAAAGAATACATTTCCCGACACCATATCAACATTCTTTTATCAAGCTAATCGACCAGAATTATCTTGGTAAATTCGGTATAAATGCTTCGATGAATAAGGAAGACACTTAAATAGATGACTTTCCATTCTTTATTCTGGACAAAATCAATACGCATGCTTGTCAAGATATACCAATCATGCACACAAATACCGTGTCCTGACATCAGTGTTATGTTCCTTCTTCAGGAGACGGCGACAACGACATTTCTTCTCAGACGCTGGGGCAATCTACGAGAACGTGTCTCGCCCAAGGACAGTTCTACCAGTTGGTGCTGGAGGTAGTGCATTGTGACATTCCAAACCAATATAGATGTGTCTATAGAGACGTTGAAATACTCCTGTTTGTATGCATTTGTAAATGTCAAAAACAAGTGAGTGTGGAAATGTATAGTTGTCTGCTGGGAGTAGTTGTGTGTTAATGTAAAGCTGTGTGTAGGAATGTGTCAATTTGTATGGAAATATGTGGAGGTAGTGGACGTAAGGAGACAGAAGCAGGTAAGAATGTGAGTGGGTGTTGGAGAGAGTAGGAGGGAGTTGGAGAGCGTTGGCGAGTGTGGGAGAGTGTAGGCGAGTGTGGGAGAGGGTAGGCGAGTGTAGGAGAATGTAGAAGGGAACTGGAGAGCGTTAGCGAGAGTGGGAAAGTGTAGGTGAGTGTGGGAGAGCGTAGGAGGGAGTTGTAGAGCGTTGGCGAGAGCAGGAAAGTGTAGGTGAGATTGGAAGAGAGTAGGTGAGTGTAGAAGGGAGTTCGAGAGCGTGGGTGAGTATGAGAGAGCGTGGGATAGTGTAGGGGAGGTTGGGAGAGCATATGTGAGCGTTGGAGAGTGTAGGTGAGCGTGGGAGAGGGTAGGAGACAGTGGGAGAGTGTAGGTGAGATCGTGAGAATTTAGAAGACAGTGGGCGAGTGTAGGTGAGCGTGGGAGAGGGTAGGATACAGTTGGAGAGTGTAGGTGAGCGTGGAAGAGGGTAAGAGACAGTGGGAGAGTGTAGGTGAGATCGTGAGAATTTAGAAGACAGTGGGCGAGTGTAGGTGAGCGTGGGAGAGAGTAGGAGACAGTGGGAGAGCGTAGGTGAGATCGAGAGAATTTAGAAGACAGTGGGAGAGTGTAGGTGAGCGTGGGAGAGGGTAGGATACAGTTGGAGAGTATAGGTGAGCGTGGGAGAGAGTAGGAGACAGTGGGACAGAGAAGGTAGGTGAGCGTGGGAGAGAGTAGGTGAGCGTGGGAGAGAGTGGGGGTGTAAGAGAGAGTGGGAGAGCGTTGGTGAGTGTGGGGGAGTGTAGATGAATGTGGGACAGTGAAGATGAGTGTGGGGGAGTGTAGGTGAACGTGGGAGAGCGTAGGTGAATGTTGGAGGGTGTAGGTGAGTGTGGGGGAGCGTAGGTGAGCGTGGGAGAGTGAAGGTGAGCGTGGGAGAGCGTAGGTGAGCTTGGGAGAGCGTAGGTGAGTGTGGGAGAGTGAAGGTGAGTGTGGGGGAGCGTAGGTGAGTGTGGGAGAGTGAAGGTGAGTGTGGGAGAGTGAAGGTGAGTGTGGGGGAGCGTAGGTGAACGTGGGAGAGGGAGGGTGAGTGTGGGGGAGTGTAGGTGAGCGTGGGAGAGTGAAGGTGAGTGTTGGAGAGCGTAGGTGAATGTTGGAGGGTGTAGGTGAGTGTGGGGGAGTGTAGGTGAGCGTGGGGCAGTGAAGGTGAGCTTTGGAGAGCGTAGGTGAATGTTGGAGGCTGTAGGTGAATGTGGGAGGGTGTATGTGAATGTGGGAGAGCGGAGGTGAGTGCGAGAGAGTGACGAAGAATGTAACATAGAGAGAGAGGAGGGTGTGACCTGTGCAAAAAAGGGTGTGGAGAATGCTACTTTAAGGGAGATGTTGGAGGAAGTCGGGGAAAGTAGGAGAGAGTAGCAGAATGGAAAAGAGCATGGAGCATAGAGTTGCCACACATGTCATGCCTCGCTTGTTATGATATGACAGTACACATGTAATCGCGTCATGTAACATTATACATGGCGGCCGATCGGTACATCTACTGCTTTGCATGGTATGCTTGTAAATATTCCATTTGGTAATTCCTTTTGAATTAATATGAAAAGAACAACCAGAGGAAACACGAAAGACAAACAGGAAGAAGCGTACTACTGACAACGCCCTAGCTGAGATGAAGAAGAGACAGACGTCCTTGGATGTGGAGACTGTGTCGCCCAACGCCACCTCAAGCACAGAGATCCCCATCTCCACACTGGGTACATACGTCGCTCAAATGAAGAAGACTGGAAGCTTTGAAACAGAATACTTGGTGAGTATTACGTCCATCGCATCGTCATAACGCCTCCTTAATACTATTAGACAGACTCAAGTGTATGTTTGCTTTAATCGTTCATCGGTAATCGAATTCAATATCAGCAGAGATGGGCAGGCAGGACATTTGCAAGCTTTCTCTTCAGTGATATTGTAAGTATAGAGTCAGTCAGCAAGAAAGTGCGAAAGAATAGATGTGGTAGTGAACACTAAGGGTATTGTAGCTTCATGTATGCATTCCTCTGACGTTGACGTTGACTTGCTTTCTCTTCCGTCTACCAGCCTATTCGAACTATACCGGTATTGAATGCAACGTCTGGCAAGGTCACGTTGAAAAGGGAATATTTTGTAATGAAAGTTAGCAGGCAATGTCCATATGACAGACAACTAGTCGTCTTTTATTCCATCACCTGTACGTTTCAGCATGATCTGGATTCGAAATATGTCAAAACATAATAGACAATGTCGTCTTTTTTCTCTTCGTAATGTTTGACGTCAAATGGCAATGAAATTCTAACTTTTTCTCTTATACTTGTGTCTATTTGTTTCTGCCCGAGCTTCACAACCTTCAACGTACATATATTATCTTCAAATTGTGTTCTTGCATTTCGATGTTCGATCTGGAACTAATCACAAGGTAGTGTAGATATTCATTATCTTTATAACGTTATAACGACGCTCCATACAGATTGTTATCACTGTTATACCACAGAGGACATACGTCTCTTTTCGTAACGTGCCAAAAGCGTGTATGTCACTCAACACAAGCGTCTCAGTAAACTCGCCTTGCCTTTGAGATGCATGGACCCTATCAGATCTTAATATAATATATTGGGACTTTTCTCTCATGTGTTTTCAGTTCATGAGCAAGCTGGCTGACGAGACATTTGTGTTTATGCTATACACAACAATATATCACTGGTTGTTATTCAGAAATTACCTTCCGGGTTCACGGGGTCATATGAAGTATCGCAGAAGCCGGAACATAATGGGAAGAACAAGTTTACCGGACTATACCCCTGTAAATATACACAACCTCTTACATTTATGTACACTATACCCCTGTAAATATACACAACCTCTTACATTTATGTACACACATTGATTTATGAAAAGACGCAATGGGTAGTATTTACAAAGGTATTTCAAAGATTTTAAACTTGTTAACCTTTTAAATCCGTCGTTGGAAGTGTTAAGAGAAACATCCCGATTTATAACGATGCATTGATGTTATTTGTGAAATGTTTCCCTTAATGCAGTAGGTTCTGTGTATGTGTCATGAATATAACTGTAGATGTTAAACATTCAACTCAAATAGCAACACTGAGCAAACTGACCTTAAACTTGTAGATGACTATAACCGAGTTGTTCTAACCGCCATCCCCGGAGATCCTGGCTCCACCTACATCAACGCCAGTCACGTCAACGTAAGTTTTACATCACCAACAACTGTCTGCATCTGTAACAACAGGACCATGGGCTAAGCACAATTTATCTTTTTGTATGGTGACTGGGAGCTGCCATTTCGAATCTTCGCACCTGGTTATTCTAGCCAATACAGAATAGAATATAGAAAAAAATAGAATAGAATATATCTATATAGCTCGCATGAAATGATGTAATTTAGTGCACATGTATTGCAAGTCGAATGTATGTAATATCGTCGAAATTGGGACTCCTTGGTTTTCCTGGACTGATTATACGAGTAGAGGGTAGGGAGGTGTGTGTTGGAGGCATTTGTCAAAGCAATAGTTCTGCTACAGTGTCCGTAGTGTTCAGAAGGAACGTAAGGTAACGATGCCCCTCTCTTCCCACATGACGTGCCGAGTTAGTTCCCACACACAGAAAGTTTCACTCTATCAAATGAGGGCGCTGCTCATTTGCAACACATATAAATTACGTTTATATCAGATTTCATAGATGTGTTTGTTCCGTTTCACAATTCTGTTAACGCATGCAATATTTTTCCGGCACATTTCCTCAAACTTGAAGGAAATGGTAGGTATGTTTCTAACCACCTTATGTTTACTTTAAGCAATATTGATTCCCTGCAAAGAATATGAACAGACATAATTAAGCACACACTGAACTCTTTAATACAATGCCAGTTGCAAAACTCTTCATGTTATGGATGACAGAGAAATTGAGAGACATTAGATTCATTGGGAATATAAAGTACGATTTAAAGTGACATGCTGACGCCCAATGAACATTTGCCTTGGCCTTACGAGTTGATGAATTTAATAACATTGTCAACTAGTAGAAATGTTTATTGACATTTCATTCATCGAATTTCTACTCAATTCTATCAAAATGAAATGGCATAGATTAGGAGATTGACAACTCACCTGGACGTTACCAGTGGTGTGTGTCAGTTGTATAACAAGAATAATTAACCTGGTACTTAGCATTCCGCTAACGTTTCAGCGGGAGATAAACAATATATGCCATGGTATTTTCTGCAGTGATCAATGAGAACTTATGATTATGAGATTGTGTGTAATCGATCACCAGCCACGTTTTCCTTTGCGAAACCTACGCGTTCATTAATCACGAGTAATAGTGGAATACAATCTGCGTTAATAGTACCTCGTATTACATAGGCGTTGTATCTGAAAGCACCCACGCTTCAAATTAATTCCTTTGTTATTTCCATATCCTTGTAGGGGTACAGGAAAGATAAAAGCTACATAGCAGCTCAGGGTAAGTTAATATACCCCGCATGAATACCTGCGAAACCTTTCAATAAAAGAGGTGAGGTGAGGTGAGGTGAGGTGAGGTGAGGTGAGGTGAGGTGAGGTGAGGTGAGGTGAGGTGAGGTGAGGTGAAGTGAGTGAGAGAGTGAGTGAGTGAGTGACAATAATATTTAATAATTATTACGTTTTTCATATAATTTTTAATGTAAACGATGAAGAATGAATATGTCATTTAATATTATTGCAGCTCCGAAAAAACAAACACTCAAGGACTTTTGGAGAATGGTATGGGAACAAAACTGTGGTAAAATTGTCATGCTCACAAACCTGGTGGAAAAAACAAAGGTATAGCCTATTTTGTTTGAGGCTACATACAATGTATACATACAGTTTGTTTTGTTCAATTCACATTACCAATTAATTTGATAAACAGTAATTATCCTAAAATATTTCATTTTTTCACCTTACGATGTATATGTCTTATGTATACATACTGTGTCCGGGGGCACGGGTGGCCCAGTCGTCTAAAGCGCCGCGATTCGCTGTGCAGAGTTGCGTCCCTTGGGCGCGCCAGAAACATATAGGTGGTTCATATATTGTGGGTTCGAATCCTGGTCCGCCCCGATTATGGTTTGTCAGCACCATACCATAGCTCGTGGGTTTCACCGAAGTGGTAAACGTTTGGAACATGCATTTCTTCGGACTTTCCTCCCACATTAAGCTGTCCGGGTTGATATAATTGGAATACCGTTAAAAGTGGCGCTAAACCCAACTCACTCACTCACACACTGTGTCACGTGTGGTGGATCTACATGTATTATCTGTCCAGGTGAAGTGTCACGTGTCTATATGCCTGATGTATACACACTGTGTCATGCGTGGTGCATCTACATGTATCATATCTACAGGTGAAGTGTCACGTGTCTATATGCCTGATGTATACACACTGTGTCACGTGTGGTGTATCTACATGTATCATCTCTACAGGTGAAGTGTCACGTGTCTATGTGCCTGATGTATACACACTGTGTCATGTGTGGTGCATCTACATGTATTATCTGTCCAGGTGAAGTGTCACGTGTCTAAATGCCTTATGTATACACAATGTGTCACTAGTGGTGGATCTACATGTATTATCTGTCCAGGTGAAGTGTCACGTGTCTATATGCCTGATGTATACACACTGTGACACGTGTAGTGGATCTACATGTATTATCTGTCCAGGTGAAGTGTCACGTGTCTATATGCCTTATGTATACACACTGTGTCATGCGTGGTGGATCTACATGTATTATCTGTCCAGGTGAAGTGTCACGTGTCTATATGCCTTATGTATACACACTGTGTCACGTGTTGTGCATCTACATGTATTATCTGTCCAGGTGAAGTGTCACGTGTCTATATGCCTGATGTATACACACTGTGTCACGTGTGGTGGATCTACATGTATTATCTGTCCAGCTGAAGTGTCACGTGTCTATATGCCTTATGTATACACACTGTGTCACGTGTTGTGCATCTACATGTATTATCTGTCCAGGTGAAGTGTCACGTGTCTATATGCCTTATGTATACACACTGTGTCACGTGTGGTGCATCTACATGTATTATCTGTCCAGTTGAAGTGTCACGTGTCTATATGCCTTATGTATACACACTGTGTCACGTGTTGTGCATCTACATGTATTATCTGTCCAGGTGAAGTGTCACGTGTCTATATGCCTGATGTATACACACTGTGTCACGTGTTGTGCATCTACATGTATTATCTGTCCAGGTGAAGTGTCACGTGTCTATATGCCTTATGTATACACACTGTGTCACGTGTGGTGCATTTACATGTATCATCTCTACAGGTGAAGTGTCACGTGTTTATATGCCTGATGTATACACACTGTGTCACGTGTGGTGCATCTGCATGTATTATCTGCCCAGGTGAAGTGTCACGTGTCTATATGCCTTATGTATACACACTGTGTCACGAGTGGTGCATCTACATGTATTATCTGTCTAGTTGAAGTGTCACGTGTCTATATGCCTCATGTATACACACTGTGTCACGTGTGGTGGATCTACATGTAGTATCTGTCCAGTTGAAGTGTCGCGTGTCTATATGCCTTATGTATACACACTGTGTCACGTGTGGTGCATCTACATGTATTATCTGTCCAGGTGAAGTGTCACGTGTCTATTTGCCTGATGTATACACACTGTGTCATGCGTGGTGCATCTACATGTATTATCTGTCAAAGTGAAGTGTCACGTGTCTATTTGCCTGATGTATACACACTGTGTCACGTGTGGTGGATCTACATGTGTTATCTGTCAAAGTGAAGTGTCACGTGTCTATATGCTTGATGTATACACACTGTGTCACGTGTTGTGCATCTACATGTATTATCTGTCCAGGTGAAGTGTTGCGTGTCTATTTGCCTGATGTATACACACTGTGTCATGCGTGGTGCATCTACATGTATCATATCTACAGGTGAAGTGTCACGTGTCTATATGCCTTATGTATACACACTGTGTCACGTGTGGTGCATCTACATGTATTATCTGTCCAGGTGAAGTGTCACGTGTCTATATGCCTTATGTATACACACTGTGTCACGTGTGGTGCATCTACATTTATTTTCTCTAATGGGTGAAGTGTCACGTGTCTATATGCCTTATGTATACACACTGTGTCACGTGTGGTGCATCTACATTTATTTTCTCTACAGGTGAAGTGTCACGTGTCTATATGCCTCATGTATACACACTGTGTCACGTGTGGTGCATCTACATTTATTTTCTCTACAGGTGAAGTGTCACGTGTCTATATGCCTTATGTATACACACTGTGTCACGTGTGGTGCATCTACATGATCTATCTGTCCAGGTGAAGTGTCACGTGTCTATATGCCTTATGTATACACACTGTGTCACGTGTGGTGCATCTACATGTATCATCTGTCCAGGTGAAGTGTCACGTGTCTATTTGCCTTATGTATACACACTGTGTCATGCGTGGTGCATCTACATGTATTATCTGTCAAAGTGAAGTGTCACGTGTCTATTTGCCTGATGTATACACACTGTGTCACGTGTGGTGGATCTACATGTGTTATCTGTCAAAGTGAAGTGTCACGTGTCTATATGCTTGATGTATACACACTGTGTCATGTGTTGTGCATCTACATGTATTATCTGTCCAGGTGAAGTGTTGCGTGTCTATTTGCCTGATGTATACACACTGTGTCATGCGTGGTGCATCTACATGTATCATATCTACAGGTGAAGTGTCACGTGTCTATATGCCTTATGTATACACACTGTGTCACGTGTGGTGCATCTACATGTATTATCTGTCCAGGTGAAGTGTCACGTGTCTATATGCCTTATATATACACACTGTGTCACGTGTGGTGCATCTACATTTATTTTCTCTACAGGTGAAGTGTCACGTGTCTATATGCCTTATGTATACACACTGTGTCACGTGTGGTGCATCTACATGTATCATCTCTACAGGTGAAGTGTCACGTGTTTATATGCCGTATGTATACACACTGTGTCACGTGTTGTGCATCTACATGAATTATCTGTCCAGGTGAAGTGTCACGTGTCTATTTGCCTGATGTATACACACTGTGTCACGTGTGGTGCATCTACATGTATTATCTGTCTAGTTGAAGTGTCACGTGTCTATATGCCTCATGTATACACACTGTGTCACGTGTGGTGCATCTACATGTATTTTCTCTACAGGTGAAGTGTGAAAGGTACTGGAATGCGGAGGCTCCACTACAAGCTGGGGTATACACAGTCACTGTTCTAAGAGAGGACAAGAGGTCACACTGGACCATCAGAGAACTCACGGTCACACAGAAGGGGGTACATACATACACAGACATGACACATTTGTACACTGCTTTTATCATCCCGACCATAAGTCAATGCACTAAGTTACCCAAGCCTGTACTTATGGCAAGGCTTTATTGAAACGCTTCAATTTTCTTAAATTAGGGAAGAGTAATATGTATAAGATAACACAAGTGTGTGAATAGTTTTACGTCGTTTTATAATGCTAGTATGTCTTCTTTGACAACTTACGTCCTGAACTGACTTTCCTATTAGTTGATAAGGCACACACACACACACACACACACACACACACACGCACGCACGCACGCACGCACGCACGCACGCACGCACGCACGCACGCACGCACGCACGCACGCACGCACGCACGCACGCACGCACGCACGCACGCACACACACACACACACACACACACACGCACACACGCACACACGCACACACGCACACACACACTAGAAAGAGAGAGGGCGGGGGGAGAGAACGAGGGAGAAGGAGAGACATGATAAATGTGCACACTACTTTTATCAGCCGGACCATAAATCAATGCAATAACGTTACCCAAGCATGTATTTATTACATGTATAAGCATATTATTCATAACGCCTATATTAAAACGTGTTTATATTTAGTATTTTTTAAAAGACTTCCTCCATAACGTTCACAGAAACGACCCACGAAAACAGTCCTTCAGTTTCACTTCACGGTATGGCCTGATCATGGTGTGCCGGAAGTGACGTCACTGATGGAGTTCGTTTGGCGGGTGCGGAAAACAAAGTCATCGTTACAAGGTCCCCTTCTCGTTCACTGCAGGTGAAGTATTCCGCCCAAGTTTTCGTCTCATTCCATTAGTCGAGAGAGTGTTCCTTGTATTCATTTGAATCAGTGTTAATAACAGAACATTCTGCATTATGTACATGTTTGTATAGTTCATATGATTCTACCTTCAATTTCGATATATGAAGGACAGTAGATTTAACGTGATTTTTCCTAAATAAAGGAGTGAATAATAGTACTACAAATACAAATAAGATATACCAAAACCCAACTTTTCAAGATGATCTGCACGATTTGCTGGTATAGACGTAAAGTGTTTCTGTATAGTAAAGTCATTGATGGATTTCCCTTTCATTTCAACACATTTTGAAAGTGTTTATATTTGCTAAGATTGGAAAAAAGCAATACTAGATTTACCTTCCATGGCTATATTTTCATCTGAATGTGTACGTTTCAATGTCTATAAGCGGATCCATAAGCGATGATACTGATGTCTTCTTTGAGAACCATTTAGAAATTGGAGTACTAAGTAAGGAGAAGATATGTGGATGAACAACTTCTGTGTTACCATTAGGAGCGACGTTTTCGATGTGGGTTCTATCACTTGCTTGATGACGGAGTTAGATCCTACCGTTATCAAGCTGAGTGTTATCTTATCCTTACTTAATGACATCAATGGTCTAAAACTATATCCATTTGCATATTTGTTTATGGCTGCATGACAAGAACGCTTTTACGTTTGTGGATAAAATAAATACAATGACATGATCGTGTCTGCCTAGTGCGGGCATAGGTCGTACTGGGACGTACATCTCTATAGACTACTGTCTGGACAGAGGTCAGTCGGAACAGAGAGTGGACGTGTTTGGGTATGTGTCCCAACTGAGGAGCCAGAGAAAGGACATGATCCAGACCCATGTAAGTCTCCAGAATAGAAGTGTGTGAATATAGTTTGACGCGGTTCCAGTTTAGAATCAAGGCGGAAGACACCAGGAATAGTGTTCACACATTGCATCAACTTCGAACCACTCGTCTCCCCTATCGCCCTGTAGTTCAAGGAAGTGAAGTCCATAAATAATCAGTGTAAAGGAGTGTTTATACTTCTGTATTTCTTACCCGGCTACAGTAAAATTAATTTCCCCACAGTCAGCAGTATTCAAAGGCAGCTTTTAACTAATCGAGTCTGGGTCAGGCAAACTAGTGGGTGACAGCGTGAGCACCGATCACACCGTCGCGGAACGGTCGCTACCAGTCGGGTATAATAAAACAGAATCAACCCGCCCCTGTATTGAAACCTCCCGATCCTCATTCTGTGTATCTCCGGCGTCATGGGGTACTTCGGAATCGCCACAACTCCCCTGTTAGTCATGAAGTACTTTCGCATGCCATTGATATGTTTCATCAGAAATGGCATTCAGATATTTACGAAAGTTCAAGATATGATACTTATCGCCAGTTCAAGCCATTGCTTGAACCAGAATCTTATTTATCAAACTTACGGTACAGGAATTTTCGTAACATCATTATTCGTTTCAGACTTCGCCTGAATGATCTAGAAATTAACACAGGGAGATTTTCATCTATTGAGAAATCCCTAAGGTTATGCCCATTCTGTGACATTGTTGTCGAAGATGAATACCATTTTATGTTTATTTGTCCTATATACGAACATCTGAGAAACAAGTACTTACCGCAGTGGTCTTTATCTCAATTTAATGCTATAAGATTGTCTTCTTTACTGTCCTGCAAGGATCTTATAACACAACATCAACTGCCTTTTACATACATCATGCGTTTTTGTTACGAAGTGAACTGTTACCTTGACTTTGTATCTTATAAAATAAACTGACGGCCAAAAGAAACGTTACCAACGAATTTCTAGGATAAAATATGACCAACACAATTTGAAGCAGCAATAACAATTATACTGTAGAAATTCATCATTCAGAACAGTAAAATGCGAATTTACTAACAACAACAACAACAACAACAACAACAACAACAAAAAGTCCTAGACCTCCAACAGTGACATTTCTTGACAAGGGGTCATTCGTCCAGTATTCGATCAACAGCATTGGTTACAACTTTAAGGTGACGACGGCCGAGACCGTTCAATACGGGATATGACCTCCATGAGCGGCAATGCATCTTCGAATGCGGCCTCGAACTTATTGGACAAGCGTCCTCAAATCGACTGCAGGTATCCGATTCCATTCCTCACGGAGGGCAACGACCAACGCTTGTCTCGTTAAGGGAAGATGTTGACGTTTCCGAAGGCGTCGCCCCAGCTGGTCCCAGAGATGTTCTATGGCTGACAGACCTGCCCACGACAGGACAGTCACGTTGTTGGCGTTTAGGAAGTCTCTAACAATACGGGCTTTATGGGGTGCGGCGTTATCTTGTTCGAACACCGTCCGTTGTTGACGCTGGATGAAAGGAAGAACCACTGGTCGTAAGATATTGTCAAAGTAGCGTTGTGCTGTCAGATTGCCTTCGATGATGACAAATTCTGTCTTCTCGTCCCCGCAAATGCTGCCCCAGACCATCACACTTCAGCCCCCATAAGATTCCACCTCCTGGACGTTCACCACGTCGTCGATAAACTCGCGTCCGCCCATCAGGTTTGAAGAGTTGGAACCTGCTCTCGTCACTAAACAGCACTCGCCGCCATTCCCTTTGTTGCCATCGCTGAGTTTGCCCACGTCAATCTGGCACGTCGATGTTGACGGGTCAATGTCATGCCCTTGATAAGCCCGGAGACCATGTCGTAGTCGTCTGGCAGTAGTTAGGACACACCACAAACTAATAATTATCAGCAGAAGAAATACGTATCTTTTGCTGACGTCACTTCCTGTTGGTGCATTTTTTTCTATTTCTTTTGATTTTATAATGTATAGTTTATAAACTTTCTGGTGACGTTGTATTACAGGAATAAAAGCTATAACTATTATTTTAGTTTTGTGGTGTGTTGATAACGTAGGTTTCAGTAAATCACTGTTTGTCTGCTGACCGGATGTCCTAAGCTGTTGGCAGCTGATGATGTCACAGTAAGAAATCTGTTCCTCAGATGAAGTACCCATAAAAAGCGGTCATCCTCCGTGGTCTGTCTGCGGTTCTGGCAGTCTGTCGGAGACGTGCTACCAGTCTGGTAATGGTCATCTTGGAGCAGTTCATGTTAATGGCAACCGCTCTCGGTGTCGCTCCCATCTGCAACGTACCTATGGCTGACAGAGGTCATTCTTGGCATGTTCGTTGGTGTTAATCATCGCAACCAATGAAAGGGAACAGATACGTGCGTAATTTATACCCGGAAATTTTGGAAAGATTGTTTTAAAAAATTGCTGAAAAACACCAATATCTCCCAAAATCCGCAAAGCACGTGCAAAGAACGACAGAGAACATGAAGGCTGTATTCGTGAGATGTGTTCTTTACTGTTTTTGAACAGGTTGGCATCTTTGTTTCAAAGTGGCAAATCAGTTAATGTTGGTCACGTTTCCTTAGGCCCTCAGTTTATGTTATGTAACCCCGTTGTATATGGGCCTGTGGCCTTTCATACAGTAAAAAAATGAATTGAATTGAATAGTAAACACTTACGGAAACCTCCAAACCTTTACAAAACATGTCGTGAGTATTGTCAGGCGTCTGTGAAACACCCACCTTGGTGTGACGTTCTCCAATTAAGGGTGAATGAATCTTTGTTACAGAAAGTAGTTCGCTGGCCTAATTACCTAATTAGCATATATATATATATATATATATATGCAACTTACAGAAAACAATATCCAGGAGCTCATTTGGTGATATGGACGTAAAGCCTTTGTTGAGTTTCTTAAATCGTAGTACAAACTTTGCAAACGAATATATAATGATACGATTCCTAGTAGTAATACGCATACACATTGATAGAAAACGATATTCAACAGCTTTACCTGTTGAGCAGGTATTACACACAGAGGACAAAGGTTTTTACTAGATGATGTGGTATATGTCCCTGCTACTTCAATCGGTCCCTGGTTGGAACATCAGCAGCAGTGCTACACCACCAGCTCCCCATGAATTGTTTCCTGATCCTTATTACATTAGTCTTTCACGTGGATGTATACGTTGAATGATGGTTAAATGTCATGACTTATGCAAACTGCGCTCAACAGTACATCAAAACAAGAGTCTATGTCAAATAATACAATCCTTGTCGACATTTAGGTTGTAGTCTTTACAACACTAACTGTATATTACTCCCTATCCAGGAGCAATATAAAAGTGTCCATCTCGCCCTGGATGAAGCATTCTCCATGGGGGATACAACACTGTCGTCCCAGAAGTTCCGAGAGAGAATAAGCCTCAGTGGGGTCTTCCAGATGGGAAACTGCTCAGAAGCGAAACTACTCAGGGTAGGGAATGACATGAATTCTAGGTCACACTCAGTCCTATTGTACCGTTTCCTTCATGTCCTTTGCTATTGCTGCACTTGGCTATATAAGTACAGTAATGTTGAACGTAGCATTAAACCCCACTTTACCTCACCTCACTTAATCTCTTTTATGTATCGTGCTATAGTGCTACATTATTATTGATTCAACTTTTTACCTCACCTCACCTCACCTCACCTCACCTCACCTCACCTCACCTCACCTCACCTCACCTCACCTCACCTCATATGTGTGGTCTTTGCGCCAATGCTGCAATATTACCGATGTAACATTTTAACTTTAAGAAACTTGCTATCTCTGTGTCCTTACCCGTTAAGATCCGTGGCAGAATAGGTCTTCAGCAACCCATGCTTGCCCAAAAAGGCGACTATGCTTGTCGTAAGAGGCGACTGACGGGGTCGATTTTTTACAGACCGTCGTCATATAGCTGGAATATTGCTGAATGCGGCGTTAAACAACCAACCAACCAGACAACTCGGTATCCTACTCTGAGCAAATGTAAAGTGTCCTTGTGATAAAAGTGCTATCCAGCCAAACATTGCTAGTCTTGACCCTGTTAATCCTGAACCTTCGAGGGTAATTACTGCTGGGAATGCTTACATGTGCACAGGGGACACGATACATTCCCATGATGGTTCTTTAAGCTTGATTCTCTATACCTTCCTCATGCTTACTGCCGTTTATCCGGACATTAGCTGATCCGGGCGATATACGTATACACTACCGTCCGGACTAACGGGTCTCCCTGTAGTGTGACAACTGACTTTATCATGTCCCTGATCTTTTGACTGTCATTCCTCATATTTAAGGTTCTGAACAATGAACGGAAAGCACCAAGGAACACAGGTAATTTGCTTCTTCACTTTAACACCTGGTATCACCATTATCTGAAAAAACACACATGTTTATAGTGTAGTTGGGATCGGACATTGGACGCTGGTTACAGCAGATATTTCTCAGGAATATGGAAAATGTTTCGTCTCTTATCTTTACAACAAAATGAAGATGAAATTATCAACTGTTATGAACTGTGTGATATTATCATGTACATGTTACTGTCTCATTACAAGGGGATGTCAGGTAATAGCAGGATAAGTCGTGATCTAATTCCCAGATTTCGTAAAAGATTTATTCACCTGATGAACATTTCTTCTTTGATTATTGCAATTTACAATGTATTCATTTATTGGTCAGAACTTAATCTAGCTAGTCAAACTACCAATCATAGATAGATTTACTGTCATCAGGTAAAGCTGGTCAGCTGTGGGTAAATGCCAGACAGGACCACTATGCTGTACAAGAGCTGGTGAGTAAATGCCAGACAGGACCACTATGCTGTACAAGTGCTGGTGGGTAAATGCCAGATAGGACCACTATGCTGTACAAGTGCTGGTGGGTATATGCCAGACAGAGCCACTATGCTGTACAAGTGCTGGTGAGTAAATGCCAGATAGGACCACTATGCTGTACAAGTGCTGGTGAGTAAATGCCAGATAGGACCACTATGCTGTACAAGTGCTGGTGAGTAAATGCCAGATAGGACCACTATGCTGTACAAGTGCTGGTGAGTAAATGCCAGATAGGACCACTATGCTGTACAAGTGTTGGTGAGTAAATGGCACACAGGACCACTATGCTGTACAAGTACTGGTGGGTAAATGCCAGACAGGACCACTATGCTGTACAAGTTCTGGTGGGTAAATGCCAGACAGGACCACTATGCTGTACAGGTGCTGATGAGTCTAAACGTGGCCATGCAATCGCAGTTGGTACAAGTTATCTCCCTTAAGCTACAACGTTCAAAACGTTCTTATGATTGGTGTTCTTTCTCGAACAGTTATTATTACTTCAACTTCGAACTTTCTGCAAGTTACAATATCAACATTCATTTCTGTACCCATCATGTTCACGAAACATATAACATATGATATTATGTCTTTATGTCATGTTATAAGAGGCTGACAAAGTAAATCTTCTTCGGGAATAGGCTCATCACTTTAAATCATGGGTGTCTGTTGTATAGCCAATAAAAGGAATATGTTTACACATACCCGCGTTATAGGAAGAATACATGTTTGACAGCTGACAAAGGTTTACAGGGCGAGTTCAATGTGTGCCCAGATGCGTTTGTTGGTATTGTTAGTGGGACAAAATATAAAAGTGTTCCTCCCAAAATTTGTAATAAAAAACATATAAAAGCATGCCTCCCTATTCACTTCTGAGCAAAATGTGCCGAGAAACATTTACCGTTTCTTGTGCAGCCTTACATGCCAATCATTGTCCTCTCCGCAATGTTCAACACCCGATCCAGAAACATCAGTCTAAGTTATAATACGAACGCTATTACCTTTTATACATGACACATGAAACAATCAAACATATATAGCAGTGTTCTATATATGACAGTCCTACCTGTGTAAGCACGGCTACGTGTTGAGCGAGGTACCCTCCTTGTCCAGCACCGAGGGATTCTGGAAGATGGTGGAGGACCAAGGATCGGATGTCGTCGTCTTCCTTCCGGAAGCCAGCAAGGTATTTACGTTTTAAAATCGTCAGTAATGGTACAGTATTTCAGTTGCATCAAGACGCGACAGCTTAATGTTGGACACAATAATGTCCGAGGAAAGAACTCGTTTCCGATTTTGGTGGGAGTCGGTGGTGCGTGTGTGTGAAGCGGAGAGGAGGGTGAGGGGTGGGGGGTCGGGGTGGTGGTGAGTACTATGAGTACAGATGTTCGCCGCGTTCAATAAGTTGAAATTTCCTCCAATATCCTAACAATGATGCTAAGATCAGTGTCGGATATCCATCCTTGGTCCTTTGTTCGGGATAGAAAAATGGATAGGCGGGCAATTCGCCGGGGAAGTGATCACTTACTGCATCCATCTCATAAGAATTATGCTATTATTCGAATGCTTACAGTATAATATTGTGTCTTCATCATGTCATCCTCGACAACCCAGTGTATAATAAGACATATCTATTCTACATGTATTATGATAAATAGCCCGGACCTATTCGTTGTCTTTAGCAACCAATGCTTGCCGTAAAAGGCAACTAGGCTTGTAAGAGGCGACTAACGGGATCGGGTGGTCAGGCTCGCTGACTTGGGTGATGCATGTTGATCCCAATTGCGTGAATCAATACTCATGATTTGAATCACTGGATTGTCTTGTCCAGATTCGATTATTTATATACCGCCGTCATAAAACTGGAATATTGTTGAGTGCGGCGTTAAGCAACAAACAAACGAACATGGTAATAAAATAACACCACGCGCAAGAGTAGTGCTGTTCTGGGTTAGTGATTGGGAACATTGAGATGGTGATGTCAATTACGTAAGGATTATCAAAATAGCATGTAGAAATAATACCCTGGACAGTCAAAGATCATATTGTTTCCGCCAGTATCTGCCCAGTGTGTGCCCAGAGAGAGGCGCTAATCACTGGAACTCCATAGCAGTCAGGAGCAGGAAGATGGTCCACATCAACAATGAGCTGGCGTGTCGGAACATACAGCTTAAAGCAAAGGTAATCCATGTAGCGTTTGTTAATAACACCCGTAGGAAGTCCTACTCTCCAGCATTCTATGCTTTTCATACGAGGCCACTTAATGGACTCTGGGCAAGCATCACATATAGGAAATGAAACGTTGTAAAACTTTGTTAAGAGAGATTCGTATTAAGTACATGTCGTAATCAGTAGTATTTCAGTGTTCTTACGTAAACGGGAGCGTGTCAGCTTGATGTTGTGGGGGTGGAGTAGGGGGGGGGGGGGCATGGGGGGGGGCGGGGGGCGGTTATGACTTATGTTCATGGGAGCGTGTCAGCTTGATTTCGGGTAGGGGAGCTTTAAGTGATCATACACTTTGTGGAAACCGACAAACCAAGGATCATAATCAGGGCGAACCAGAGATTGGACCACAAGATAAGAGCATCTTGACGAGGCTCAAGTACACACCTGGTAAACGTTTAAGACCTGCAACACTTCGGGCTTCCCTCCCACATCAAGCTGATCATGACTCGCAGTGATATAACTGAAATACTGTTATACCAAACTCGTTCACTCATCCGCTCTCTCACTCTCGGCTTACAGAGCAACCCTGGTGTCAACATGAACGTCAACGTGTATTCCACATCGACGTCATCGAAACTGACATTGCAGGACTTTCCAGAGGTCATCAATCATCTGGATCGACCAAGGAATTCTGAAGGAGACTCACGACCGATGACCGTAGTGTTCGGGTATAGTGCCTTTAAACAAATGTTCATTCCCAATTGTTTATTATCTACGTGGAATCAAATTGTTTGGGCAGTTTGTTGATCGGGGGTTTGAATCTCAGATTCGTGGTTTGGATGCACCATGACAGTGCGCGTGGGTGGCACTACAGTAGTAGCCTACGATGTATGTCATTTTCATCCAACAATAATCTGACAAGTCTTGGCACATAGTTGTGTCATTCATTCATGTTCAATCCAATATATTTAATAAGTATAAGTATGGTTTCCGTCAAACATGTCCTTTACAGTAACTACAAGAATGTTCGCCATTTCTCTAACGGTATAGAAAAAGTGATTACACCGGTATATTAGGGTTGCACATGTAGATCTTGTATCAATATTTAAATAGCGTCATCTGTTACTGGGAAATTAAATCTGTTAACGATCTCACATGTTCCAGGGATGTTATAAGCTGCAAATAACCGTAAAAAAAGTCAGAGGCGAGGTGATATTTTGTTGTAGAAGATTGGAGAGCGTACCCGATATGTTAAACCGATAAATACACAATATCACACCCAGAACATATGCATGTCTCGGGAATGTTACCGATTGTACATTGACAGACCAAAGGAGAAACAAGATGCAGTGATGTTCTGCGTCATCAGCAACATCCTTCAACGTTGTATCCATGACGATGAAGTTGAGATATTCAACAACACCAGGAGACTGTCATATTTGTTCACACACGATGTGACTAAGGTAAAATTATCTCCCCTCTATACACACTTGGGTTCGCTTGGCACATTTGGAGAAGCATATTGCTTGACGTCTTAATTCTGACTTTGTAATACTTTCAGCTAACGTACTCACTGATTATTTACTAATACCGTGACATTACTGGTCAATTACCAATGGCAATGTCATGCTTAAATGGGGAATCATAAATATGGATATGCATTAATTATTTCCGGGTTTGACTCTCGAACCCTACTCGGCGGATGAGGATCACTGGGTCACAGTGTGAGACCAGGAGGATCACGTGACATCATACTAAGGTGGAGTTGTTGTCAACATTGGTTTTCTGGCCGTCCTTTTGCAGCTTGAATAGTAGTGACCGCGGTTGAAACACTCAAACATAGAATGTGGTTTCGCCATTTGTGCAAAATTATGACCAGTTTTTATTCGTTGTCTTGCTGCTGGGTTGAATTCAAATTGTAGTACGCCTTGCTGCTGTGCAGCCACAACGCAACCTGCGCTCTGACATAATCTTTCAAGGGAGAGAACCATGTTCACCGTACACGGACAACTTCCGCATGTGATTGTCGCAAATATCAGTATTGTTACCACCTCGTATAGTTGTCGTCATTTAGGCATGTGTTTCTGGTGTCTATTTCTGTCAGCTCTGCTGTTTCAATGCTTTCAGAGTGACCTTGCCTCCCTGTACAGAAGTGTCCCATATCAAGCTGACCTCGACAGGGGCTCGGTGTATGTCAACGTCAGCGATGTGTGACGTAGAATAAGGAAAAGGAAAACAGGATAAATAGCACGAACTCCTGGATACGCGTACCATGTGCTGTGTGACGTGTGGTGTTGGATGCACTTATTTGATCGCTAGCCAGATGTTGGTGTTCCTGATATCCATCATAACCAGCACACATTGTTTTTTTTGTACAACCAGAGGACAAATGATTATTTGCCTTAAATATATATTTTTTGTTCTGGAACCACACCACCCTCCCACCACCACCACTACCACCACGCACACTGAATATCACACGATCTGTCCCAAAGAAGAATTACCCGAGCAGATGCCGATGAGTGAGGGGGTATAGTTTTACGCCGCTTTTATCAAGATTCCTGCAAAATCGCAGCGTGGGACAACAGAATCACAGATTCTACCCATGTGGGGAATCGAAACAAAGTCTTCAGCGTCACAAACGAACGCGTTTACCACAGGGCCACCCCACCGCCCCCTACCGATGAAATAAGGTATTTTCAGCGAGAAAGCATTTCGCTGCGGACCTGCCTAGATTTGAAGTCCTACCCTGAGAAAACTGATGCCTGGAGGATATGTCATTGTCTGCTTATCTTCATAAAAATCGAGATTCTGGGGAAATACGTTATGACGCCTGCCAACAGATTCATGTAACATCCTCTCCATGACTGCAGTGAAATATATGCATTTGACAAACTGTGTGTGCGAATCTATTATCTGTGCTATTGAAAAAGAACACAAAGCCTTCTGGCCCAGTATCGCTATCTGTTTATACAGCAGTCACGTGATAACGAACACTGGGATCTGTGTATTCTCCGCTCTCGTTATGTGCTATGCTCTGTGATGATTCTTTATCATGTTATTATTTACACAATTGTTGGATGTTTTAATAAAGTTATTCAAACCATGGTATACGTTTATTTCAACACCAAACTTACAATCAAGTTTTTTTGAGTGATCAGTTGAAAAAATAAACTAAGTGTATATTTAAGAAAAGTCAACCATCGCCAACAATGTAACAACACATGAACCTTCCGCACGACACACATATACGGATTCTAAATACATATGCTAATGTATATAAAGCGACAAAACCCAACCCATATCTAATAGAAATCTCTGCACAAAGCATAAAGCAGAGTCGATATCATGAGCATGTCTTTATGAATCACTATCAAAAAGTAATGATACCAGGTGTTCGTGAAAATGTATCGGTGGAAGGGAATAGGTTATTTGATTGTTATTGAACGATATCAGATTATCGATATGCCTGAAGCTTAAGTTAAACTTAAATTGAATTACCTTGTTTTGACTTTGCGAATCCGAACAGAAATTCCGATTCATTTGTATTAAAGAAATAGAATCAGCAAGAAGGGTAGTACAATTGGTGCCCATGGGGATGCCCCCTTCTTGCTTAAATGTCTTACCCTTGTATTGTACGTAAATGTTATCAGTGAGGAAGCCCAGCACATTCTCTGAAAGTGAGCACAGCGAGTCTGTATCGCAGATGTAGTCATGCATGTGAATAGACATGTGGGATTATATCCTTATTCTGTACCACCCTATGATAAGTATACTCACACTCAAAAGAAACGCAAGTCGTGTATGAAGTATACATGTTATTTAGTTTCAACAGTAAAGACAAGACATACTAATATGGAAAGATTGGCAAAAAATTGACTAAAGACAGTTTAATGGATTAAAAGGCAGATGAAATAATTATTTTTTTCAAGTGTTAAGGGCTTACACAGTTTCGGGTCAATACCCAAAATGTCAGTCAATACCTGGTGTGATCACCATTAGCATTGAACACTGCCACACATATCCTGTACATTGAGTGGATCAGACGATTTGTGAAGGCCAAGGGATCCTCCTGCACACATCCAGAGCAGCTGTGCGTAGTTCATCGGCAGTTGTAGGGACTGGGCACATATTGTGCAGACGCCTTTCAACCTCATCCCACAAGTGTTCAATGGGTTTCCGATCAGGGCTGTGGGCTGGTAGAACACGGATGTTGTGTTGTTGCAGAAAGACCATGGTAGCTCTGGCAACATGGGGACGAGCGTTGTCCTGCTGGAAAATGTGTTGTTGATGTTGTGCAAAAAGTGTAACAACGTGGGGTCTGATCACTTGGTCGATATACACGCTGAGCAGTGACGCCGTGCCCCCGACCTTGACCAACATTCAGAAAGCACATGGATCCAAGTCTCGCAAGTCCAATCCCTGTCCATATCATGACGCTAGGTCAACCCCATGGATCCCTTTCCACAACGTTTCTGTCAGCGAAACGATCACCTCGACGCCGTCAAATTCTGACTCTTCCGTCTGCATGGGAGACACAAAAGCGACTTTCATCAGAGAAGATGACACGCCTCCACTCACGATGAAGCCAATTGCGATGATCCTGTGTCCACTGAAGTCGTGCTTGTCGATGCCGTGGTTGGACAACATAACGACGTGCTGGTCGGCGACATCTGAGGTTTTTGGAACGGAGACGTCCGATCACAGTGTCCGGGCTAATGTGTCGATTATGTTTTCCTATGATCTGTCACTTTCACTTGCCCTTAGGAACGGATGACGCTGGTGTTGACGGGTAACCTACCGATCTTGTCGAGGTGTGGTGACCCTAGGACGACCGCTCCGAGGAAGGTCATCTGTGGTCTGTGTAGCATTGTATCGATGCAGGAGACGGTAAATTGTGGTTATGTTAACGTTGAAATTGCCAGAGATGAATCTGCCACAGTTTTATACCCACTACAGTTCGTGCATTTTCGATTTCGCGAGAAATGGGTGCATGATACCCACATATTAATTGAAATGGTGCGTTTTGACGATTCGTTTTCTATGTTACTTTTTTACTTGGGGCTTCGAAAATGCAACCAAAAATATTGATAACACCATCAGGCTTCACTACATGCTAAAACTCGTATCAATGTATGGTTCCGTGTTTGTTACCTATTTGCTTAAAACCACTTGCGTTTCTTTTGCGTGTGAGTATAGATAGCACCGAGTTAAGCCAGAAGAAAATATTTCAATTTGTTACCCGTAAGGAAGTTATGGCTGTTTCTGATTCCACATTTGGGAGACATTTTGTTTTATGTTTTATGATGTTGTAAGGGCAATATGCATAGATACATCTCGTTCATTGATTGTCATGATGTCAGTCATTAGGCTGTCTAGCCAGGGGTCGATTATTTACAGACTGCCGTTATAAATTTGACATATTTCTTGGTGCGGCGTCATCATACGCACACAAATACGTACACCGATGTGTCAAACCGTTTTTCCTGAAATAAAAAAAACTCGAATAAATCGAACTTTTCCCCGTTTTTTCGAGTTTGACAACGGTATTCAGCTGTAATCAATTCAGCTCTATACCGTATAGCCTTTGTAGCTGCCAGTGTCATTGCATGTGTTACAGCTTCACCACTCTCAGCCAGTGTCACTGCATATGTTACAGCTTCACCACTCTAGGCCAGTGTCACTGGATGTGTTACAGCTTCACCACTCTCAGCCAGTGTCACTGCATATGTTACAGCTTCACCACTCTCAGCCAGTGTCACTGCATATGTTACAGCTTCACCACTCTAGGCCAGTGTCACTGGATGTGTTACAGCTTCACCACTCTCAGCCAGTGTCACTACATATATTACAGCTTCACCACTCTCAGCCAGTGTCACTGCATATGTTACAGCTTCACCACTCTCAGCCAGTGTCACTACATATGTTACAGCTTCACCACTCTCAGCCAGTGTCACTGCATCTGTTACAGCTTCACCACTCTCAGCCAGTGTCACTGCATCTGTTACAGCTTCACCACTCTCAGCCAGTGTCACTGCGTCTGTTACAGCTTCACCACTCTCAGCCAGTGTCACTGCATATGTTACAGCTTCACCACTCTCAGCCAGTGTCACTGCATCTGTTACAGCTTCACCACTCTAGGCCAGTGTCACTGCATATGTTACAGCTTCACCACTCTCAGCCAGTGTCACTGCATATGTTACAGCGTCACCACTCTCAGCCAGTGTCACTGGATGTGTTACAGCGTCACCACTCTCAGCCAGTGTCACTGCATATGTTACAGCGTCACCACTCTCAGCCAGTGTCACTGCATATGTTACAGCGTCACCACTCTCAGCCAGTGTCACTGGATGTGTTACAACGTCACCACTCTCAGCCAGTGTCACTGCATATGTTACAGCGTCACCACTCTCAGCCAGTGTCACTGCATATGTTACAGCGTCACCACTCTCAGTCAGTGTCACTGCATATGTTACAGCGTCACCACTCTCAGCCAGTGTCACTGCATATGTTACAGCGTCACCACTCTCAGCCAGTGTCACTGCATCTGTTACAGCTTCACCACTCTCAGCCAATGTCACTGGATGTGTTACAGCCTCTACCCTCTCAGCCAGTGTCACTGCATCTGTTACAGCGTCACCACTCTCAGCCAGTGTCACTGCATATGTTACAGCTTCACCACTCTCAGCCAGTGTCACTGCATCTGTTACAGCGTCACCACTCTAGGCCAGTGTCACTGCATATGTTACAGCTTCACCACTCTCAGCCAGTGTCACTGCATCTGTTACAGCTTCACCACTCTCAGCCAGTATCACTGCATCTGTTACAGCTTCACCACTCTCAGCCAGTGTCACTGCATATGTTACAGCTTCACCACTCTCAGCCAGTGTCACTGCATCTGTTACAGCTTCACCACTCTCAGCCAGTGTCACTGCATCTGTTACAGCTTCACCACTCTCAGCCAGTGTCACTGCATATGTTACAGCTTCACCACTCTCAGCCAGTGTCACTGCATCTGTTACAGCTTCACCACTCTCAGCCAGTGTCACTGCATCTGTTACAGCGTCACCACTCTCAGCCAGTGTCACTGCATATGTTACAGCTTCACCACTCTCAGCCAGTCTCACTGCATATGTTACAGCTTCACCACTCTCAGCCAGTGTCACTGCATCTGTTACAGCTTCACCACTCTAGGCCTGTGTCACTGCATATGTTACAGCTTCACCACTCTCAGCCAGTGTCACTGCATCTGTTACAGCTTCACCACTCTCAGCCAGTATCACTGCATCTGTTACAGCTTCACCACTCTCAGCCAGTGTCACTGCATATGTTACAGCTTCACCACTCTCAGCCAGTGTCACTGCATATGTTCCAGCTTCACCACTCTCAGCCAGTGTCACTGCATCTGTTACAGCTTCACCACTTTAGGCCAGTGTCACTGCATATGTTACAGCTTCACCACTCTCAGCCAGTGTCACTGCATCTGTTACAGCTTCACCACTCTCAGCCAGTGTCACTGCATCTGTTACAGCTTCACCACTCTCAGCCAGTGTCACTGCATCTGTTACAGCGGCACCACTCTAGGCCAGTGTCACTGCATATGTTACAGCTTCACCACTCTCAGCCAGTGTCACTGCATATGTTACAGCTTCACCACTCTCAGCCAGTGTCACTGCATCTGTTACAGCTTCACCACTCTAGGCCTGTGTCACTGCATATGTTACAGCTTCACCACTCTCAGCCAGTGTCACTGCATCTGTTACAGCTTCACCACTCTCAGCCAGTGTCACTGAATCTGTTACAGCTTCACCACTCTCAGCCAGTGTCACTGCATATGTTACAGCTTCACCACTCTCAGCCAGTGTCACTGCATCTGTTACAGCTTCACCACTCTCAGCCAGTGTCACTGCATATGTTACAGCGTCACCACTCTCAGCCAGTGTCACTGGATGTGTTACAGCGTCACCACTCTCAGCCAGTGTCACTGCATATGTTACAGCGTCACCACTCTCAGCCAGTGTCACTGCATATGTTACAGCGTCACCACTCTCAGTCAGTGTCACTGCATATGTTACAGCGTCACCACTCTCAGCCAGTGTCACTGCATATGTTACAGCGTCACCACTCTCAGCCAGTGTCACTGCATCTGTTACAGCTTCACCACTCTCAGCCAATGTCACTGGATGTGTTACAGCCTCTACCCTCTCAGCCAGTGTCACTGCATCTGTTACAGCGTCACCACTCTCAGCCAGTGTCACTGCATATGTTACAGCGTCACCACTCTCAGCCAGTGTCACTGCATCTGTTACAGCGTCACCACTCTAGGCCAGTGTCACTGCATATGTTACAGCTTCACCACTCTCAGCCAGTGTCACTGCATCTGTTACAGCTTCACCACTCTCAGCCAGTATCACTGCATCTGTTACAGCTTAACCACTCTCAGCCAGTGTCACTGCATATGTTACAGCTTCACCACTCTCAGCCAGTGTCACTGGATCTGTTACAGCTTCACCACTCTCAGCCAGTGTCACTGCATCTGTTACAGCTTCACCACTCTAGGCCAGTGTCACTGCATATTTACAGCTTCACCACTCTCAGCCAGTGTCACTGCATATGTTACATCTTCACCACTCTCAGCCAGTGTCACTGCATCTGTTACAGCGGCACCACTCTAGGCCAGTGTCACTGCATATGTTACAGCTTCACCACTCTCAGCCAGTGTCACTGCATATGTTACAGCTTCACCACTCTCAGCCAGTGTCACTGCATCTGTTACAGCTTCACCACTCTAGGCCTGTGTCACTGCATATGTTACAGCTTCACCACTCTCAGCCAGTGTCACTGCATCTGTTACAGCTTCACCACTCTCAGCCAGTGTCACTGCATCTGTTACAGCTTCACCACTCTCAGCCAGTGTCACTGCATATGTTACAGCTTCACCACTCTAGGCCAGTGTCACTGCATATGTTACAGCGTCACCACTCTAGGCCAGTGTCACTACATGTGTTACAGCTTCACCACTCTCAGCCAGTGTCACTGCATATGTTACAGCTTCACCATTCTCAATCAGTGTCACGCTCATTCTTACATGAACAGTGTTTTCATTTATTTACACATTGGCCACATTCAAATCGGTAAACACGTTAGTATTTACATTTATTTACACAATGTTGCAGTTCACAAATAGTTACATACACACACACATTCAGGATAATGTATCCGGACGTGGTGAGCACACAACGCTGTTCCGCAATGCATTCTATTCAGCTGGAGTGTGAATCGTGGTCCCCTCTCTGAAGTATACATCCCGTCTATTGATAAGTTTCAACGTTCATGTTTTCCTCGTGTTCTACTTCCTATTACATACAACTGATATCAACATCACACCAATGTGACACTTGCAGCCCTCCGTCATCCACCATGTCGGTTCTGCTTCACAGTGCCATGCTCCTATGCTTCTTGATAGCACTAGGACGTTGGCGTACAACGGGTAAGATTTCCATTCGTACTAGTGTATCACTTAATGGTGTCCTCACTGGGCTCATATATGTATCATCGAAATTTTGCCTTTTACGCCCAATGGAATGTTTTTTTCAGAGAAAGATTATTCTTTGACTTGACTCACGATGTGAGGTTAGTAATGTCGCTGATACTGGGAGGAAGACATGACACTAGCATTTTCTATTCTCCTCCCACTGCTGTGTAGTTGGTCATCGTCCGTTGTCCGCATGTCGAGCCATAGCGCGTACTTCGTGGTGAGGTATTCACCCATCGATACACTCCCGAGAGACAGATCTTTCACGACCCCGTTAACTTCCGGGGAACGTTTTATAGAAGGAAGTTTTTTTAATCTCATCCCACTGGTGATACGCTAGCATTCCTTGGCTATATAGTTGATTAGGAACGCCCTCGATAGTCAATTCTACTTTTGTAATCTTGGGATTGTAGAACGTCTCGGTATTTCTTTTAAACGCATCGGAGGGGTCCTCGAACAACATTAAAATACCCTTCAACGACCTCGTGGGGACGTTTAGATTGATATTCCACATCGTATCTTTTCTGTCCATCGTGATCTTTCGGTGTCACAGCACGCGATCGTACAAAATGGCTAAACTTCCGGTATAATGGTTACGAATGTGTCTGGCTAATTCGGGATCCGTTATCATATCGTACTCGAGCGAGATATTGTCAATGGAATAGCTAGCATCTTCAGCAGCTCTGATTACTCTACTGTAGTCATTAAAAGTGAGTTCGTATTCTAACCTATCGCCTAGGGTTGCTTGATAAAAGGGCATGTGGGAATCTAGTAATTTAAAGTCTAGGGGAACATAGAATCAGTTACCTAATGCGTCGGCAACGGCCTTATCATTTACGAAGGTATCATCACCATTTTCAGCGCCCACGCGCAGTCTCAATGTGTTCATATTACAAATACCTTGGTACTGTGAGTTTTCCCGCTCATTATCCGTTCTCCAGAGATCCATGTAACAATAGTATACATCGCTATCGTCGATACTCAAAACCTCATTACCGCTAATTTTAATCGCGATTTTCATAACGATAGCACGACCTATGTTCTGAACGGGCTCCCTGTTAACGTCGGTAGAAGTCAAACTAATCGTAAACGCTAGTCGGAAAGTTCCCGGAACTAACACATCGTGTGCGCCGAGATTAGGAAAGCGAACCAGAAGCGTTTGATTCTGATCGATGGTACTAGGGTTATTAGTTATAGTTACAGACTGACGAATTGCCTTTACCCCTAATGGATCTCGAAGTCTACGTTGTGGGTTTAACTTGCGTCCGTATTGCGAAGACATTGTTATATTGAAAACATGGACCCTATGTTTAATATAAAAATGACTGATTTTGATCTAGATACCTTTGATGACGTTGATAATCAGAATCCAATCGAAGATACTGATGAAACCAGCTTTATGAATCTTAACGATGAACTTTTGAACCCAACCGTAAATGATGAACTTTTGAAACCAGCCGTTGATGATTATTACGATACCTTTAAAGATACCCCTATTGGCCGTGACTATTCAAAGTTTGAGCTAGATAGTAAAGGAATATTGCGACTGCGTGTCGCTCCGGATATTGATCTTATGCATTCTCGTACTCGTAAGCCCCTAGCCTTGCCTACGATAGCCGGTAAACACGGTATCAGCACTGTTCGTGATAAATTAGGTTTTGTGGACTACTCACGACTTTCCGCGAAGACTACTAAGGTTCTTAGGACTGTGCGCACTGAACTCAGTAACACAGATAATTTGGAAGCAGCCTCGATGGTGGCCTCGAACGGACTCGGAGAAATCTTAGATACCTATTACGATAATTCCAAGTTACAGGTACCATCCTCGGAGTTTAGTATTGGGGAATTACGAGGTCTTGACAAGGCAATGCAAACAATGCGGGGAGAACTCATGAATAATACCGCCAAGATATCCGAAATCGACAAGCATATAGCTCAAGAGAAAACAAAACTTGAACAGGCAGGCGATGAGTTCAGTAGACGCCGCGTAGCGGAAAGATTACGTAACTTAGAAAAGGAAAGATCGGCCCGCCTCGAAGCAGTTTCCAGTAATAGAAAGGCACTTCGTTCGCAAATCAGTCGAATTCGAGAAACCATCGGCCGCACTTCCCGGTATAATAGGGAGTGTCGTTTCCTGGCTATTGAATTTATTAGCTAAGACCACAACTTGGCTTAGTCAAAACTTGTGGGGGCTGATCGTAGCAATCGCAGGGCTGTTGTACGTATCCGCTAAGAACTATTTAACCAAATCAGTTCGCTAACCAAATCATGAGTAAACCAGCCGCGACTCCACCTAATACAAGCGCTGTTTTTTCATCGATATGTTGTTGATTTTTAGCCGCAATATGCGGTGACACTTGTGGTTGTGCGTCAGTAGATGTTTGTGAAACATGTGGTGTTTGTGGCTAGACTATTCCCTTTTCGCCTGTGATTGTTTGCGTTATTAATTCGACATTCATATCTGAATTTATACCTGGTTTTTGTTGATCGGTAGCAATAACAATTTTATTATTATAGCCTATCACTTGACCGATCTTAAGTTCCATATTACTCGGAGACATGTATAATCCCGGAGCATAAACGAAGTCCACTTTGGATTGAGCGTACTGTAATACATCTTGAAAACGTTTTATAGATCGTCTTATCGATGGTATCTCAACTGGTGAATTAATGGCGTCCTCCACGTTTGAGAGAAACTGTTTTTGCGCATCGAGCGCCGTCCCAGAACCGATAATGGACGTTCGTGTTTGCAATTGTGCTCCGAGAATTGCCCATACATAGGTTCTTATCGATTCATTAAATCTTGGGTTAGTAAAATTATTTTCCGTTTTATCATTAAGAAATTCATTCCAAGCGTTTGCGGTATCGTTCATTTGTATAAATTTTGTAACAATATAAATTAAACCACTCTTAAAACTCATAATATCACCTCTCCAATCGTTACTATAAAGTTCCCAGCCTTTATACCAATCGGACCTCATAATTTCTATATTAGATGTAAAACACCAACCTGTACATATAGGATACTTAAGTGTAACACTCCATATTATAAATAATGGTTGATTCCATATTTAAGTTATGATATAGTATCATTGTATATTTGATATGTATGTTACACTCCTGGGAATAACAAATGGTCAGTCTGTTCAATTTCTTCATACTATCGATAACTCAGATGGACAACTCGAAGTCGCTCTATGCGAACGTATTACCCGCTGTGGACCAATATAAATGCTATGAAAGAAAATAATTTGATATTAATAATGAATGAAAGATATATTATTGACAAAGTTATTATTATACCTGATGGGTATTACAGCGTATGCTCACTCAATGATGAAGTTTTTAAGCCTAATGGAATGAATCTCACACAAAATGAGTCAAATGGGATGCTGAATTTAAACACTGGAGAAAAAAGTGTAATTATTTCCGTTAACTTAGTACCTAAACTTGGATTTACACTCGACGACGAACCTATAAAACCCAACATAACAATACATGGAGATACATTACCCGACTTAGTTCGCTATAAAGAGTTGTGCATCCATCTTGATCAAATAAGCACGACGGATAATATTCAACTAGAAAGTCCTTCAACTCTGCTCAGATGTATTCCAGTGAAAAATGAAAAATATAATAGCGGTAGAACGGAATCTTTCTCGTTATTACAATATAAAAAATTAAAGCGGGGTATTATTTCAGACCTCAAAATTTCTGTATTAGATGTAAACACCAACCTGTACATAAAGGATACTTAAGTGTAACACTCCATATTATAAATAATGGTTGATGCATCAGGCCCTGGAACGCTCAGACAATGTAATACAATTGCGCTTTCCGATCTCGGAGACACGGAAGGATTTGATAAACCCGGTACCAATGGTAAGTTATACGCTTTACACTTACACGATAATGTATACAAGTGGAAAGAAGTTACATTCCCGAAAAATCTAGAAGATTTAAGCGATGTCAACGTTAGTAGACTCCTTAAAAGCACTTCGTACAATATTATTCGCAACGGTGAGAATAAATGGACTATAGTCGAAGCAAACATCGAGTGGCTACTGAATATCGTCATTACCCCACCTTATGTGATGATGGGTAAGGGACATAATTTAACTTAGATAATAAATAGTGGCATCATACTCGCGGCTTATATCCCTTCAAAACGAAAAAGTGTGTTAGTCACTCCCCTGCCAGAAAACCCAGGTCATATGTTATATAGTCGTCCGGCCTTAAAAAATGTGTCAGTTTAAATTTGGTTACAGAATTCGATGATATTAAAGTTAACTTGAGTGCAATACCTAATATTTCTACGCTTATTATTGATGTCTTGTTCGGATATGCACCGGAAGATGCCTTCAAAATATTACCAGGTCTATCGATTAAATGGCTCAAGAAACACGAGCGTCAACGTTGCAGTATTATTCATATCGGAGCATCACCCGTTGCAACCCTCGAGGGGGTTCAAATTATTAAAAGTGGTAGGATTTCTCTTTCTAAGATATTCTTGCCGTATAATATACATTTGATAAGGTTGATGTATACTCTCAAAACATTTAAGCAAGACCAATTAAAGACTATTATATACACAATGAGTTAATATCCAGCGCTCGATGAAGCAATTGAAAAGATGGAAACTGTTGATGGATTTCGATTACATCAAATAAGCGACATAAAACATCGAATAGAGAAGGATAGGGAGTTGAGACTTGGATTATATAAAAAGTATTGCAAAGCCGTGAATGCTCTCGACGGAGTTGACACCGCGCTTGTAGCAGCTGGCATGGGACTCGGTGTAGCCGGTGTCGGTTTACTATCAACTTTAATCGCCGCGCCTATCGTGCTCGGCATGGAAATAGCTGCCGGAGTCTCAGGACTGGCAGGAATAGCGATAAAATTCATTTCTCGTAGGTTGCAAAAGAAAGCATTAAAACACGATAGTATTCGGATACTAGCCGAAGCAAAGTTGAACATCATGAGGATCATATTTCGACAGCAATTGTCGATTGTAAGATATCCGAGGATGAGTTTGGTTTAGTGCTGTCAGAACTCACCAAATACAACGAAATGAAGCAGGAGATTCGATCAAAATCTCATAAGACCAGTGGTATTAGCGAGGATGAGAAATGCTTACATAAATATATATAATAATGGAGATCGAAAAAGCTATTAAATGGAGAGAATTACCACAAGGTTTTTATTATATCAGTGATGTCAAACCAACCAAATACAGTTATCAATTGTTTCTTATCAATTTACAAGAAAAGTGTAATTATATAGCCTGGTCTCCTAGTAAAATGAACGAAGAACTTAATAAAAATGTTGAATATCGCTTTATCGATAAAAATAATAAAGAATATTTTTATTACCATTTAGGCTCATCTAAAGCAATGATTGGCCCCAGGTATTGGTGAGCTAGAGCCAATTTAACTTAATCTCATGACTATCGTTGAATCGCATAATCATTTTGGCATAAAAAATGTCACCTGTAGTAGCGGTATAGGTAAATAAATCCAGCTCCAGTGGGGTTGCGGCAGAACCATCATTACCTATACTACTCGGTACTGTGTATTTGGTTGGTTATGTTTACAATTTGATCAAAACTGCAACAAAACCAGGATTGAGCCAGTGAATGATGAAGTAGTGACACATGTATTTATTACGAAAATGTATTACATAACAGCGAATGGCGAAGTATGATAAACATATTGATACACTGAATGTATGACATAACAGCGAATGAAGAGGTATGACAAACATTTTGATACACTGAATGTATGACATAACAGCGAATGACGAGGTATGATAAACATATTGATACTCTGAATGTATGACATAACATCAAATGGTGAATTATGACGCATTCATACAATGTATGCTTGACATAACAACGAGTGACAAAAAATATAATGAGGCCCATTTATCTGTAGCTAATACACTTACAGGCACCAATCTATCACGCTATAAACGAGTTTCAGTTGTCAATGGTATTACAATACCTTATACACAATACTTATGGTGATAGAATTTGACAGTAGCTCTTCGGGTCCTTTTCTACGAAAAGACCTGCACACCTATGAATTTTCCAAACTATTGAGTATAGATAGTGACAACCAAAACATATGTATCCCATCGTATTTATGAATATAGTTAACTTGTGGTACAATTATAAAATGCATATTATACAATGCAATCTGCAGGAGCAGTTTCCACTAGCACCGGTGCCACACGTGTACTATGCCCTGGTCAGTTTGGACCGAGCTGTTCCCTGACCTGTGGTCATTGCATAGATGGCGAGCCCTGCCACCAGGACACCGGCGTCTGTTTGAGGGGTTGTCAGGACGGCTTCACTGGTCACAGCTGTAAAGAGACACTGGATTCTACCAGCCCATTCCAAGCGGGACTTGCTGGGGGGGTTGTCATGCTGGTGGTCGCTTTGGTCATCGCGGCGATCGTCATAGGTGCCCACTATCTGTGGAAGAAACGACAAAGGTAACGCATATTCATCCTCTGAAAACATGGCCTATCTTGTATGAAAATAGTATTTTTAGTGAAACTACAACAGTAAATAGATAATGTCAATGCAAGGGCATAATCAGACTAGATTTCCACAGAAACAGTTTCCATTTGATGTGAAGGGCAAAATAGCTGTGAAAAATGTATAAGCATATCATGCCCTAAATGTCGCCCGCCATTCACATAGCTTGCATACAAAAATAGGTATTTATTTCCTGGCTCAGAACAACAGTAGTCTTGTATTCACCCACATTATGGTGGTTTGCAACAACCAGATTAAGAAACACTCACCTACTCCATGGCGGTCCGTGACAATCAGATTAAGAAACACTCACCTACTCCATGGCGGTCCGTGACAATCAGATTAAGAAACACTCACCTACTCCATGGCGGTCCGTCACAACCAGATTAAGAAACACTCACCTTCTCCATGGCGGTCCGTGACAATCAGATTAAGAAACACTCACCTACTCCATGGCGGTCCGTGACAATCAGATTAAGAAACACTCACCTACTCCATGGCGGTCCGTCACAACCAGATTAAGAAACACTCACCTACTCCATGGCGGTCCGTCACAATCAGTTTAAGAAATACTCACCTACTCCATGGCGGTCCGTCACAACCATATTAAGAAACACTCACCTACTCGATAGCGGTCCGTCACAACCAGATTAAGAAACACTCACCTACTCCATGGCGGTCCGTCACAACCATATTAAGAAATACTTACCTACTTCATGGCGGTCCGTCACAACCAGATTAAGAAACACTTAGCTACTTCATGGCGGTCCGTCACAAACAGATTAAGAAACACTCACCTACTCCATGGCGGTCCGTCACAACCAGGTTAAGAAACACTCACCTACTCCATGGCGGTCCGTCACAACCAGATTAAGAAACACTCACCTACTCCATAGCGGTCCGTCACAACCAGATTAAGAAACACTCGCCTACTCCATAGCGGTCCGTCATAACCATTCAAGGCAAACCAATGACTAAAACCATAAGCAGCGTCCCACGCCATCGGGAAATACTGGTGCCTGTACGCATGGTACGATGACAATCAAGTCACACAACCAGACAACTTTATCCAATATAATAGCCGCTTTGAACCCGAGTCTCCATGGCACAAGGTTGCAATACATGACAGGAATACTTTGTAACATTATGATGCAGGAACATCGAACACGGGAACCTTGAATCAGGATCACTTCCGTCTAAGGAGCAAGTGGCACCGCGGATCTTGTCGCTGTACAGGAAAGGTAGCAACAACAGGAACACGTATGTTGACGAGGAGGTGACAAAAGGAACACGAGGACAAAAAAAGTAATTAATCAATATTTTGTCTGTGAGTGATTGTCATTTCAAACAAAAAACACATGTCTCAAAACATCCAGCATATCCAATGAACGATTTATCTATGTGTTTATTTATTTATTTAAATAAAAGAATTAATCTTGTTTATTTATTTATTTATTTATTTGTGTTTGGGGGAGGTTGTAGTGGGAGGGGAGAGGGGGAAAGGAGGGGTAGCAAAATCGGAGGACAAAATATATTCACTAGGCGAGATGATCATTACTCATTATTCATGTCAATAACCATCAAGATCCGGGGTAGAATAGGTCTTCAGCAACCCCTTCTTGCCGTTAAAGGCGACTCACGGGATAAGGTGGTCAGGCTTGCTGAATTGTCTGATGCATGTCATCGTTTTCCAATTGCGTGGATCGATGCTCATGATGTCAATGACTGGATTGTCTTGTCTAAACTCGAGTTTTTTACAGACCGCCATCATATGGCTGGAAAAAAGCCAAAGGAATGTACAATGATCCGTTGCCTGGGTAATATAAGGCACTTTGAGAGTGCCACTCCCTGATTAGAATTAATTCTGATATACAGGGAAACAACCGAAATGTTTATGTGCTTCCGTCATGCCTTTTCAAACAGTACGTGCTATTAAATTATTTATCAAATACGTTCAGGACCGAGGCGAAGAGAGAATCAGCCATGTCGTCAACCCAGCCTAAGACTAAGCCTATCTCCCACGCAGATCAACCTGGAACCACCAACGAGGACGATAGAGATGCAGATAAAGTTTCAAGACAGGAAAAAGCTGCCCCAGACGAGGGCGATATGTATGAAGTCCCTGTCACGCCAGACTACCTCAACATGGACTTGAACATGCACCACGCCGAGGAAGGGAGCAAGGATGAAGAGGACCCGACTCAGGACACTGACTACGACGTACCTCCTCCTGCTCTGCCTACTGACTCCAACTACCTCCCTATGGGCCACACAGAAGATGACGCTGGCTCCAGGAGTGATGATTCTTCCTATGAGATACCTGTTGTTTCTTCATAGATTGGGGGCGATATGAGAAAGATGACAACAGAGACACTGTAATTCCTGTATGGAACTTTTGCTGTGGCCGATTGCACATCTGAGCAATGGATGATAATTTAATGTCGTCTCTGCAATAGTTTAGTCATATAGCGACTACAGAAATGTACTATATCATTCCACAATACATCAAAGGACAGTAATATAACTGTTAGGATTTTCAATTTGAATATTATCCCTGGTTTAAATAGGGTAGATCACTCGGGCCATCTCGTTATGTCGCTGAAATGGTACTTGGACTTCAGCTTATTATTTTAACAATATTAAACACCAAGTCAAAACTTGTAAGGCAAATATGAAAAAAACCATGTGTTTTTGTCATATCAGTAGCGAAAGTAATCATTATCAAAAGGCAGGATGAAAATAGTTCTCTTTTTTCGGGCGATTGTCATTGTTGTCGAGTACATAAGTAATGTATTACATGAGAAATTAAACTTACCGCAACCTATGTAGTGGTTTACGTGCAGCCAATGTGTGTGAATCAGGAGATAATGTACTAAGATAGTTTCTTGTAGACAGAATATCAAAGTCGGTGCAGTAAGCGTCTGTATGTGCCCTGCATGTGCGTAGAGAGTTTCACATCATCAGAATGGTTACAGTCGGTGCATTATGTGTCTGTATGTGCCCTGCATGTGCTCAGAGAGTTTCACACCCACAGAATGTCACAGTCTCTGCATCATGTGTCTGTATGTGCCCTGCATGTGCGTAGAGAGTTTCACATCCACTGAATGTCACAGTCTGTACAATATGTCTGTATGTGCCCTGCATGTGCTCAAAGAGTTTCACATCCACAGAATGTCACAGTCTGTACAAAATGTGTCTGTATGTGCCCTGCATGTGCTGAGAGAGTTTCACATCCACAGAATGTCACAGTCTGTACAATATGTGTCTGTATGTGCCCTGCATGTGCGTAGAGAGTTTCACACCCACAGAATGTCACAGTCTGTACAATATGTGTGTATGTGCCCTGCATGTGCTCAGAGAGTTTCACATCCACAGAATGTCACAGTCTGTACAATATGTGTGTATGTGCCCTGCATGTGCTCAGAGAGTTTCACATCCACAGAATGTCACAGTCTGTACAATATGTGTCTGTATGTGCCCTGCATGTGCTGAGAGAGTTTCACATCCACAGAATGTCACAGTCTGTACAATATGTGTCTGTATGTGCCCTGCATGTGCGTAGAGAGTTTCACACCCACAGAATGTCACAGTCTGTACAATATGTGTGTATGTGCCCTGCATGTGCTCAGAGAGTTTCACATCCACAGAATGTCACAGTCTGTACAATATGTGTGTATGTGCCCTGCATGTGCTCAGAGAATTTCACATCCATCATGTGTCTGTCTGTGCCTTGCATGTGCTTAGAGTACGTCCATGATCCCTGTTCTTGTTTTAAGTACGTACTTAACCCAGTGAATCCTAACACATTTTGTGTACTGATCACGATAGTTTGTTTCCAGTCGAGTAAAAAGCAGAACGTTATTTGTTGAAGTCTCGCTTTCGTTTTCCCCAACAATATAAATATAATCCTACAATAAGATGTATTTCTGATATAAGTTGTTTGACGTTTGAGTTTAACTGAAGGTACGTTCAGTTTTTTATGGGTAAATCCTCCAATAAGAAGTGTACGCTTTTGATCATGTTTGACTCTTTATCTGCATGACCGACGCGCGATAGCATGTAAACTACGATTTATTAACATCCCAGCTTTAACTTTCGTTGTTTGTACAATACATATTCTGAACTTACGTGTGTTCCAAATACAAGATTGTGAGAGAGAGAGTTTGCACTTGTCTACGTGTTTAGACAGCCATGTTATATCATTTATAGTTCGCGCACAGCATGTACAGTTTTACATCCTTCTTTTCTGACTCTGTTGTGCGTTCTGTAAGGTGCGGCCCTTAATCGCGCCAGAATCCTTTGATATTAGGTTCGAAATCTAGATTCATTATTCAATGAAAATGTATTGAAAGCGTGTTAAACACATCTCAGATAAGTGAATGCATGTTTTATGAGTGTACAGTGCGTGGATGTTGTGCGTGGAAAATTTTGAAAGGTTGGATTTAGGAAAAGGACATAGTCCGGGAGTTGAGCGAATGAATACGCCGGGCGTGTTCAATAAGCTGAGCACACTCTCGTCACAATGTATAGAAACATATTTGTAAATGAGCCCGCTCTAAATGTTTACACCATTTTGTATTTTTAACCTCAATTGTGTGAATGTTGAATATATATATGATATATATAATTGCCAACGGCCTATAGTGTCATATATTTCCCATAAATATTACCGGTTACCTTATTTTCCTGACATGTTTTATGTATGTCATTTTAGAGTTCGTATTATAAATCATTTTTATTTGTTCATGTTGAAAGTTTGCACACACGGCTATGAATATCGAGACGATATTTACCCGTTGAACGTTTTTATTGAATTTTGGTCTAACCTACTGATTTAGCTTTGCAGCATTTAGAATGTAGACTGGAGCTTAAGTGCATATTAAAACAACATTAATCCTCACTCGTTTTCTGACACTTATTCCTATGAGACTGTATTTTGTATTTCTGATTTACACCATCTAATACATGCGATGCGCATTTCTTGTGTATTCATATTGTTCGCTTCTTCTTTTAAATGTTAACAGGACTGTTGCAATTGTGAGATCATGTTGTGTATTTATTTGGTCAAGCATCATGCAGCAATAAGCAAATGAATTACTGGCGACATCAGTGACATTTATTGCTCGTTCACAGGTATGAGATACCACACACAGCTGTTGACCTCATACTACACGTTCAATGTTCCATGGACACCTGCAGATGATAATCACATGTACATGACGTGTTAAATCGCATTCATATGATGGGCTTCAAACATTGTAGGTTGTGTCAAGCTCGCTGACCGCGCTTCATATAGTTCCATTGCATAGAGGGATCCAGATGTTATTGTATTCTTCATCTCACTTTTGTATGTAATGTCGTTTAGTGTATTCTACTATTGACGACAGCAGAGAAATCAGAATCAAAATAATTGATGATATTGTTCAAAATGAAACCCTCCTGGTGTGTATGAGGTGACGCTGTTTGAGTGTCTTGTACCAATACCGTGTGGACAGGATTTCGAGATCAAACTGGTATCATCACCATTGGATGGTGATTCATAGACACATGCTCATGATATAGTCGGAATCGTATAATCGACTCTGCTTTTCTTATGAATATGGAAAGGGTTTTCTCACTTTTATTTAACCAGCTCTCAAGACGTGAAACAAGATAATGTGTACATGAAACATAACGGGCATGCTCAAGTGTAGACATAATAATAATTATGGTTAAATACTTCTTTAGGTACAGTTTCGTGCAGATCCTGCCACCAGTTTGATTACACACGGACAAATAAAGATAATACAATTGATTTGATTTCCAATTCTGTAGATAGAGGTGGAGATGCTCAATTATCTTGACTAAAGACATAATGCCATCTACAAATTGAGGATTTGTCTGAACTTGAGTCTGGATATTTTTGTGTTGCGTCCCCTAGACTAAAGTAATGTAAAAATTCTGTTTGAACACATAGAAAGAACGATCGGGAAAGCCAGGGTCGCATTCATCACCCATTCGCATTCAGGGTGTGTCTACTTGTTGTCTAAATATTCTATGCCCAATTGTGACAGAGATTATGTTCATCAGGAAATCCAGCAAAAGACATACATGTATATTGCTATCTGAATATGTTCGAGTAGAGCTTCTTTCAGATTAACAAATTGACTACATCAATAAATACGTGTAATACACCAAATGTTCTGGTATGAGAGTGTACATGTATAATCTCAAGAAAGTCTTTTCAATGTTTCAAGTTTAAATGTTACGCAAATCCAATCCATACGTTGGGTATGTACGTAGTTGTACGAAGCATCGTTTCAGTTTTATTTTAGCGAGCCAGCTTGATGTGGGAGGAAGGCCGAAATGATGGAGGGTTTTTCTACCTTTTACCGCTTCTGAGAAAACGACGAGCTCGGATGTAGTGCCGACGTGTCGCGTGAATCTGGGATTCGAACCCAATGCTATATGATCATTGCATGTCAACTCTGTTGCTGCATTCAGTGTCGACATGACTGGGACAGAGTGAACCCTAAATCTGTCACCCACACCCAGCACGCAGAGGGTCATAGATCTGTCACCCACACCCAGCATACAGGGGGTCATAGGTCTGTGACCCACACCCAGCACGCAGAGGGTCATAGATCTGTCACCCACACCCAGCACACAGAGGGTCAGAGATCTGTCATCCACACCCAGCACACAGAGGGTCATATATCTGTCACCCACACCCAGCACACAGGGGGTCATAGGTCTGTCACCCACAACCAACACACAGGGGGTCATAGATCTGTCACCCACACCCAGCACACAGAGGGTCATAGATCTGTCACCCACAACCAACACACAGAGGGTCATATATCTGTCACCCACACCCAGCACACATAGGGTCATAGATCTGTCACCCACACCCAGCACACAGAGGGTCATAGATCTGTCACCCACAACCAACACACAGGGGGTCATAGATCTGTCACCCGCACCCAGCACACAGGGGGTCATAGATCTGTCACCCGCACCCAGCACGCAGAGGGTCATAGATCTGTCACCCACACCTAGCACGCAGCGGGTCATAGATCTGTCACCCGCACCCAGCACACAGGGGGTCATAGATCTGTCACCCACAACCAACACACAGGGGGTCATAGATCTGTCACCCGCACCCAGCACACAGGGGGTCATAGATCTGTCACCCACACCCAGCACGCAGAGGGTCATAGATCTGTCACCCACAACCAACACACAGGGGGTCATAGATCTGTCACCCGCACCCAGCACACAGAGGGTCATAGATCTGTCACCCGCACCCAGCACACAGGGGGTCATAGATCTGTCACCCACAACCAACACACAGGGGGTCATAGATCTGTCACCCGCACCCAGCACACAGGGGGTCATAGATCTGTCACCCACACCCAGCACGCAGAGGGTCATAGATCTGTCACCCACAACCAACACACAGGGGGTCATAGATCTGTCACCCGCACCCAGCACACAGAGGGTCATAGATCTGTCACCCGCACCTAGCACGCAGCGGGTCATAGATCTGTCACCCACACAGAGGGGGTCATAGATCTGTCACCCACACCTAGCACGCAGCGGGTCATAGATCTGTCACCCACACAGAGGGGGTCATAGATCTGTCACCCGCACCCAGCACACAGGGGGTCATAGATCTGTCACCCACACCCAGCACGCAGAGGGTCATAGATCTGTCACCCACACAGAGGGGGTCATAGATCTGTCACCCACACCTAGCACGCAGAGGGTCATAAAGGTTAAAGTAGGTTATGTATTAGGGAGGAAAGGGGGTACAAACCTACAACTTTTAAACACAGCCGACGATATATGGTTCTGTAAGCAATAGATCATAAGCGACTTTCTTGTCGTTCTTGAATATTCTCTAAATCTTGGTTGAGATAAAGTAAATTATATATGATCACAATTCATCTATCCATGTCATGTGGTGAGATTGGTATAGCTGAATTAGTATGTGAATGACTTCAGACACCGTATTTCAGGGATGAAGCATCCAAAACGGTCTATTGATCTGCACACCTGTGAAGATATGTTAGTGAGATCAGCATTTCATATCTGATTTCTATACTATTTTAAGATCAATGGCTAGAAGTATCGTGCAATCGAGATTCTTGAATCTTCCCAATCTTTCAGTGTAGTATTGATGCAACACTCTGGTCTGGCCATCACATGTTGGCGTAGATGTTCTGGGACTCGATGTACGCCGAGGCCATGTCGTAACACAGGGAAACGTCAGCCTGGAAGACAGAAGGCGATTCAAGTGTGCGGTAAGTGTTGTATAACTGTGATATTTACACAGGTGGGGAGGAGAACTATCGAACACCTATCAAAAGCACGTCCATTCTGCACTTATTGACCTGCTGTACATACAGCTTTAAATAATGTACATGATTACAAAAAATAATGTAGAGATGCCTTCCTATCAGCGTATGTATGTTAGGAAGTTAATTAAATATAAGTAATGAAATAGTTTTGATGCCAGGTGGTCGAGAAAAGTTAAGCGTATCCTGCCCCATCTCATCGCAAAGTTATTTAGAGGCTCAGATCGCATTGACGTAACATCTTAATATGTACATCCTGGTGGTAAATATTCACATACACATACGATGGCCGTGACAGTGGCTGAATTGTAGCAGTATCGCCACTACCTGTGTGATGTCCTGGTCCAGACAGTGGGCCATAGCTCTCATGTTGTTGTAGATCTCAACTCGTTTGTCATGCTTCAGACCGAGGACAATATTGTTCAGGATACACAGCATGGCTCCATTCTGTCTGCTGCCATCGCTGTAACACAAACAGGTGGTGATGGGGTTATATACCATTCGAAGCAACTGTATAAGAATGTCTAAATCATGTAAACGTCAAAGTTAGAATTGTTTACCTACATCACAATGACTTGTCAATAAGCGTGTTTAACCCAGCCAGATTGTTATGGTTTTGTCGCACGATCCACGACGACTGGGGACGAAGACCACTTGATCCTTGTTTCAGCTGGAGTTTTAACGATTAGGTATGCATGTTTGCATCAGTATTCCGCACACCGTTCATTGTAGGAATAATATAATGTAGTTGAGGGATAACAACAATCAAACCACTTGTTCATGAATTACAACTACTGTGTAAAACCAAACATTATATGAATGCTTCCTTGTGTTGAACAGAAACTGCACCAAAGTATAAATTAGTGTGACAGACAGAACACTAAAAAACTTCGGTTCAACATCCTAATTCAAAAGGTAATATGTCACTCATGCTGGCCAAGTGTGCTAATTTGCTTTTTAAAAAACATACATATTTCACCGGTAACACGTAATTATTTCTTTCCTCTTATCAAAATCTTCTATTTTTCTGTTCGACAAATCGATATCAAGAATATCCCTTGACAATGATGTCTGTCAGATTTTGCCATTCATAACACGGACGTTGCTGTTTGAGATTCCATGCTAGACCTGAGTCCTTGCTTCATGTACGCCCCTTACCTGTATACGACAGTAACGGTGTTGGGGTTGACATCTGTGTGGCGGTCGACCTGTTCCAGCAGCTCCAAGAAAGTGGAGGGGGACTCCTGGGGTAGGATGTTCAAGACATACACACGCACAAGTGCTGTTGGGGAATTCTGTTGAACAAATTACAATCGTAAGTGATAAGTGTAATAATCTTTAGCTTACATTAGGTCGATGTGTGTTTCATCACAAAAAATCATCATCTATAATCTTTGGATAGATATTTTTGTGTTATACATGAAGGATATTGAGCTCATCTTCGCAAACACATATGGCGCAGACACAAGTGATAATGTGGTGACCTCCGCAAACTCGGACAATTCGATGGGATAAACATTCTTATGTCACAATACAGCCCATTAGTCTACTTGTCGGGATTATGTTTATCTTAGCCTCTGAGAACCATATTGACATTTGGCACACTAAATTATGTTTCCTGGATAATATAGATGTTACATAATAATAGTTTTGGGGGGGCACGGATGGCCCAGTCGCCTAAGGCGCCGCAATTCGCTGTGTGGAGTTGCATCTTTTAGGCACACCAGAAACCTACGATTGTGGGTTTGTATCCCGGCTCGCCACGATTATGTTTCTAGTTTTGTCAGCACCATGCTTGTGCTCGTGGGTTTCACCAAAGAAGTATACGTCTAAGATCTGCATCACTTCGGGCTTTCCTCCCTCATTGAGCCGACACGCTGTGATATAGCTGGGATACTGTTAATAGCAGCGTTAAACCCAACTCATTCACTAAATGAACAATAATAATTGAGGACCAATTGTTCTAATCATTGTGAGTTTTCTGCATGATCTTACTGTGAATTCGGATGCCATGGTAACAATATTGTGAGATAAAGACAGCTAAACAATGGATAAATAATCACATTCATAATATTTCATCACAATTTATGTAGTAACTTGCTACGTGGACACTATCCCCATTTGGATGTGTTCCTGGTGCATTGTGAGCCTACCTCCATCTCTCTGTGGATGTTCAAGAGGGTGATGTCAGTGTTAATGGGGACCTCTGTGGAGCATCTGACATTAACAGGACCACGATCAAGGCTGTCTCCTGTCGATGGCACAAAACTGGATAGACTCTGACAAAAAACGAGTTAAGTTTGAAAATCTAGTAACGATGGAATTGGAGTATGTACACAAATGGGTGTCACTATTGGATTAACATTACCCACCTGGTGTGAGTCTGGCAGGACAATGACAGTGGAAGACTCCTGTTCCTCTGTGAGTTTCCAGAACAGAGAAGCTGTGGTGACGGAGGGGGCCTCAGTTAACAGGTAGCCTTTCACAGACAGGTGGGACTAAAAGGGGATAATGAGGATAAATATACCATGCTGTGTGAAAGGGATTGTCGTGATGCCTTGCTCGTACTGCAGGATGAAGTGACTTATGTAAGACAAATACAAGGCGCATGAACGTCATTACATGTGTGTTTTGAACACTGTCGTTTTTTGGAGTGTGTAAAATACTCCGATACATTGCTCTGTACAGGTATGGTCTCGGTGCATTTACAAACAAACAAATACGATACCCGCGAACTGACAGCCAGGATGTCTGTGCGTCCATTTATCCACACACGGCCTTTGACACTGGTTCCTGAAACAGCAGTTTCAATATGGTTCTGAAGCAGCAGTTTCATTATACTTCTTTCCATGCCTGATTCCTTTAATACTTCAGCAAGTTAATTGGATGTAATTTAATCATTTAATATTGATAGTAACACCTGTTTGAAAGTTTGAACATCCTAAAAATAAGTAAAGGACTCCTAAAACATCAGCAATTCAGCATCCACATTTAAGAAACACACAACTGCAATCAGCTGACAATATCAGCTTGTTTGGTGATAATTTCTTTAATGCAACTGTTAAGTAAGCAATCAGTGACCAGGGTATTAATATCTTCTGCGAGATGATACACAATGCTGTCTGGTGAGATCAGTTCAGTCCACCATGCTGTTTATACCAATATAAAAACATCAGCAAGTCAGCATTTGTATTTAAGAAACCACAACTGAGCAACACTATCTGCTGAGATTCTATTAACCGGTCAGACTGTTCACACTCACCCTGGGACAGCTCCTTCCTTTGTGTGTTCAGGGCCTACAACAGTTCGAACATTTCTTTTCACGTTTTGTATGTGGTAATGCAGGTGTCATTATTACTTCAATATGCTCAAATGCTGTCAATTATACATGATCGAAGTTGTATTGTGATAAAACAGCTACCTCTATGAACTTGGCGATTGGCATTCGTCCTGTGCTGAACGTCCCTTTCATATTTCGGCTGTTTCTGAATTCCTCAACGGTGATGGAAGTATTACCAAATACGAGTGTTTCATACAGGGCCATATAAACACAGGTGTACTGCTCCTAGTGCAATAAATCATTCAGTAGTTGGACATATGTATGAAATTAAACTCATGTGTACGACTCCTGACGTAATGTCACATTTAGTAGTTAAACATGATTATAAAACTATGAAATTATGTGCATTGCTTCTAATGCAATACAAGAATCAGAGGTTGTACATGGTTTGATATTGAGGTGAAGCCAAGTTCCTAATATATAACAACACATTTTATTACTTTTGGCTCACAAGATAAACATGAATGTATATCTCTGTCTTAGAATATATGGCATTCTATTAAAGTAGAATCGACTTATTTTCCCAAACATCTAGTGTCATGGCTCCTTTTTAGTAACCCATTCATGGCCTTCTGCGCCGGGTATAATCTGTTAGGATATATACGCGAGCCTGATTATCTCGTGTTGATGTCACATGAGAATAATATATTTCAACAACATGGCTGTTGATTTGTAATAATCGATTCGTATACTGGTTGCATTGTTAAATACGTCAATGCTACGCAAATAGTTATAGACAAGTATATATCGTGCATGATGTCATGCTCCAGATACATGATAGAATATCTATGAACAGCACTGAAAACACCTGTCATTGCAATGTGTTGCACTGTTGTTGATAATGGTGTCCCACCTTGGTCTGTATCATGCCCTTCCTTTGGTCTCTCATCCTCGAGACACAACCAAACACATCCACCCTTTGTTCAGCCAGAGCCTGGTCCAGCAGGTAGTCCACAGCGAAGAAGGTGCCTGTCCGACCAATCCCAGCACTAGGGATAGATTCAATATCATGTGTACTTTTTTCGCATATCATTACCTTAAATATGAAACTTGTTGTTATGTCATGGTGTTTACAAACATGTGCGTGCACTGTCTGGCAATACTATCCCTGCATCTACAATTTAATTCGTGTATTATAGTTTTCCTCAAGATTCTGCCATGTTATCATGGTCAACCTAAAGATATTTTAATTTGACAATTCTCACGGCAGTAGTGTCCTGAAGGGTCTGTGTCATGTTGTTGATAATCAGACATTTTACACAGTACTTACCATTAAATACCAAGATTATTGCACTTATATAGAGAGGTGCAAGTATGTGTTTGGCTGCTTGTACTAGTCCGGACTGATGCCGATTTATAGTGCTAGCTCACTGAGATACCATGCCGCAGTTTAACATGAATACCACACTCAGACACAGTATACTGACTCCGAGCCGACCAGTCATTGTTTTAGCCCCTTAATGCCGAGCGCCAGGCAGGGTAACAACAAGTACCATCTTTTAACGTTTTTGGTATGACGAACCCCGGACTTTCCGCTCTCCGGGCGGAAGCTCTACTACTAGACCACGGAGGTGGTCCTCTTACCATTGGAACGTGTGAAACTACACAGGCCCTTTTACTGTATATATGATTTGATGAGGCAATCTCCCTCACCTGCAGTGTACCAGTAGAGGGTCGTCCTGGATGTTGTATGACGTCCTGACCAGCCACAGAAACTCAGTCAAGGCCGTCTCCTCAGGGGTCCCATGATCCGGCCATGTTGTGAAGTGGAAATGATGAACACGCCGTGTGGTGTTTGCCTGAAGACATGTTAAAGAAAACCATTTTTGGTGAGGATTTTGATTTTCTTAAGTCAAAACAATGGTTTACTATGCACAAAATGGAGATGAGTTGATGAAGCATGATTATTTGATAAATTTATGTTTGCAGCTAAACGTTTTTACTAATACCATCTGAATCTTATTTCAGATGAAACGATGCCTTACCTTTTTCTCTGTTATCTCTAGTTCCCTGACGACCCAGTGAGCCCGTATTCTTGAGTCGGTCACAGATATGACGAAGTCTCCTATACGCATGTCTGATGTGTCGGACCAGTTTGCATCGCACTTCAACTACAATTAACAAACTAAAACATTCTGTTGTCTGTGGTTGGGGTCTTGACAGACTGCAGTGATCTTAACATCACATACAAAGTATGGACGCTTTATTCAACAGCATCATTGTCTGGTAATTCAGTTAGAAATTCTAAAGCACGATCTTGAAACGTTCTCACTGTCCATGAGAGAAAAACCACTTGCAACAAAAAAGATGCTGTGTTATCCATCTGGCACTTACAACGAATTAAATTGTGTCAAATGGACTAACTAGAAGATACGTTTGTTCAACTCTCGGTCACAAAGAATAAAGGATCATTTAGCAGAGGTTAGAGAATAATGTCAAGCCAACAAATCCAGTTACAATACCATGATGATCATGTTTTTTATAGCGCTCGTGGTTTTGCCTAATCCATCCTTCAATAGTAAATGGTGGTTCCCTGAAACGTACCCTTCCCAATTCCATAAGATTTGTCAGCATGACGATTCGTGTACAGTTCTGTTCCCAGATCATCCTCCAGAGGTCAGTCAGAGTTTTCGCGTTAGGAGCTGTACATGATATAAATACTTCGTTTGAAGGGAATACATGGGTTCCAAAACGCAATAAGTTAGAATTTTTTATTGAGTGTTAAGCACCCGTTTTAAAGCAAACATTTGAAATCAAATTCACATTGATCAATCTCCCTCGTGGCTGAGGAGAAAATGCTTGTTCAACTCATTTTCGCATCTCATGCATGTGGTTTATATTCAGGTTCGATCCATATATGGTTGTATACATCCCACTGCTAGTTGTTGGCATCTTCTCACAGTCGAAACGTATCAGACAGCTATTATAACCTTTTACATAAGAACCAAGATGGACCACTACACGAGCGTAAGTACAAGGATAGACCACTACGCGTGTGTAAGTACAAGGATAGACCACTACACGAGCGTAAGTACAAGGATATACCACTACGCGTGTGTAAGTACAAGCATAGACCACTACACGAGCGTAAGTACAAGGATAGACCACTACGCGTGTGTAAGTACAAGGATAGACCACTACACGTGTGTAAGAACAAGGATAGACCACTACACGAGCGTAAGTACAAGGATAGACCACTACACGTGTGTTAGTACCAGGATAGACCACTACACGAGTGTAAGTACAAGGATAGACCACTACACGTGTGTTAGTACCTGGCTAGACCGCTACACGCGTGTAAGTACAAGGATAGACCACTACACGTGCGTGTGTTAGTACAAGGATAGACCACTACACGAGCGTAAGTACAAGGATAGACCACTACGCGTGTGTAAGTACAAGGATAGACCACTACACGTGTGTAAGAACAAGGATAGACCACTACACGAGCGTAAGTACAAGGATAGACCACTACACGTGTGTTAGTACCAGGATAGACCACTACACGAGTGTAAGTACAAGGATAGGCCACTACACGTGTGTTAGTACCAGGATAGACCACTACACGAGTGTAAGTACAAGGATAGACCACTACACGTGTGTTAGTACCAGGATAGAACGCTACACGAGTGTAAGTACAAGGATAGACCACTACACGAGTGTAAGTACCAGGATAGACCACTACACGAGTGTAAGTACCAGGATAGACCGCTACGCGAGTGTTAGTACCAGGATAGACCACTACGCGAGTGTAAGTACCAGGATAGACCACTGCGCGAGTGTAAGTACAAGGATAGACCACTACACGAGTGTTAGTACCAGGATAGACCGCTACACGAGTATTAGTACCAGGATAGACCACTACGCGAGTGTAAGTACAAGGATAGACCACTACACGAGTGTAAGTACAAGGATAGACCACTACACGTGTGTTAGTACCAGGATAGACCACTACACGAGTGTAAGTACAAGGATAGACCGCTACGCGAGTGTTAGTACCAGGATAGACTCCTACGCGAGTGTTAGTACCAGGATAGACCTCTACGCGAGTGTAAGTACAAGGATAGACCACTACACGAGTGTAAGTACAAGGATAGACCACTACACGAGTGTAAGTACCAGGATAGAACGCTACACGAGTGTTAGTACCAGGATAGACCACTACACGAGTGTTAGTACAAGGATAGACCACTACACGAGTGTAAGTACAAGGATAGACCACTACACGAGTGTAAGTACAAGGATAGACCACTACACGAGTGTTAGTACAAGGATAGACCACTACGCGAGTGTTAGTACCAGGATAGACTACTACGCGAGTGTTAGTACCAGGATAGACCGCTACGCGAGTGTAAGTACAAGGATAGACCACTACACGTGTGTTAGTACCAGTATAGACCGCTACACGAGTGTTAGTACAAGGATAGACCACTACACGACCGTAAGTACCTGGATAGACCACTACACGAGTGTAAGCATAAATAACTGTACCTTGTGCTGCTATGTAGGCTTTGGGTTGAGAATGCCCCTAGTAAAAATATATAAGATGTTAAAGTGTGTCACATATCTCATTGTTTTTGTCATAACATTACCTGAAAATAAAAATAATAATAATTTGATAAGTCAACAAACTCTTTCTTTAAGGAAACATGATATCCTACTGACATCGATGTAGCTGGCATTGATGTAGTCGGAACCAGGCTGGTCTGGCACCTCCTTCAACACGACCCGAGTGGCATCATCTGTAATTTAGAGGGACATATAGGAATATATAAGAGTTGTGCATATCATATTACTTCCAAATTGTGATTGATAGAGCTTACCATATATTGCTGATATGTTATGATGGGGGATTCATTTTGGAGAGCTAAACACCCAGCTATAGGTGTCCCTGCTGGCTGGATTACATACCTAAATGCACGTACAATGTACACATGAACATGTTCAGAGAGGCTGCTTCTTGTATGTTGAGTCATAATAAACTGACATCTAAGTAACAGTGGAATCATAAAGACACTTTGAATGTGTACTCTAAGTACCATCTGTTGTATATAAGCCATGTTGCAATGAAGTGAAATGGATCCCAATGTACACTAATACAGGTGACCCGTGAAGATTTGGAGTGGAATAGGACTATTTTTGTCGTAAGAGGCGACTAGCGGGATTGGGTGGTCAGGCTCGCTGACTTGGTTGATGCATGTCATCGATCCCAACTGCGTGGATCGATGCTCCTGATAATAACCACCGGATTGACTCGAATATTTACAGACCGCGGTAATATAGCTGGAATAGTGCAGCGTTAAACAACAAACCAACCAACTACTTAATGCTGTAGTATTCATATGCAAAGTTAATTGAAGTGACAAAACATTCACGAATACTGAAACCTGGAAGACTAGAAGCACATTTTTTGAAAACTTAGGAAACTTGAGACGGACATAATACCTTGCAATGCATAAAACTTCACTCGCTTCGTAGAATAGGCACAAGCATAAGTAGTGCAATATCTACAAAACAGACTTAGAATTACATGAGGTGAAAACTAACCTTATTGATTATATGAATAACACATGCTATTAGCATAAAGGAGTGACAGTGAGTCAAAACCCTGCATCTCATGTCCTATTTGCCTCCTTGTTGATTTGATACATATGCTCAAATTATGACAGCTATGACATATATCACAACTGCAATTGAAATAAAATGAAAAAGCATGTCACGCTACTGACATTAATGCAAAGGCAGATAAAAACCTACTATCATTATGATACGTTTAGTTCTCATAATGCCCATATTATATGTTTAAGCATTAAAATACTCACAGGGGTAATAACTTCGGTACTTGTTTTTGCCCTTGTTTTCCTCCAGCTGGGAGATGTTGTAAGATCTGGTAAAGGTGGAGGGCAGCTTCTGTGGTAAATGAAATAAAGGAACAACTTATGTTAAACTTGACATCTATGAAGCATGGATGATAATCAATTGAGGATCAGATATAAACACATTTATCATATAATGGGTAGGTTTCTCGATAAAAACGATATCCGTTGGGGTCATATGCGGATAGAGATGCAAATATCAAAGGTCAAGTAGGACTACTTTCACTGTTTATAAACAAACATGGCGTCGCCCTCGTCATTCGGCGATCGAGTCAGAATTAACCATTCGGAATCTGGATAAACTACAGGGATAATTGCTATCATTATCAAAAGAACAGTCTAATACACTGAAAACCAGTGTCTAACTGTGACGTAGCTAAGGCAGTTTTGGCAACTTTGGAGATATAAATTTCGAAACAATTTTGCGAGGGGACGAGGCCTAGCCAAGCGGGATCAGTAGCCATATATGCGCTTGTAGACCTCTGCGGCTTGAAACCTTCTCCACAAATTAAAATAGTTGGATTTGGCCGAAATATGTTTGAATTGTTACCTTTCGTTTTGCCGCTGTGTGTACATCTGACTACACTTCTTAACGTTATGACAGGACAGACCAAACTCATTCACTCACTCATAGACTAGGGTAAGAGTAGCTTCCCTTTGACAAAGGGCAGTTACTCTAGCGGACAGACCGATGGATTGCCGCGAAAGGCAATTAAAAACAACTGTTGTTTTGCGTATATGTTTGCTTCGCCAGTGTATAAGAAACAGATTTCAGTTGGAACTATATTGGCTACTGTCACTGTCCGACTGACACATCACTTACCCTGTGACGTAATAAATATTAATGCGCGCATTCAAGGAAAAGTGGCAATGTTTCGGTAATGTTTGTGAGAGAGGGAAAGCGATTTTAAAGCACAGAATTTAAGAATGACATTATATGATCAGGAGGTTATCACGCTTGTATGTTTGGGGATGGTAAATATCCTGTTTTATTTCCTCGGATTCGGACAAGACAACATAAGGCAACTGATAAAATAAAATATTTATTGTTTTTGGGTTGATTGGGGATTCTCGTGGAGCCAGTAGCCCCCTGTTATTTGACGAAATAGAACGGTACTGCTTTACCCCGATGGGTAAGCTAACTAAGGGTATGCTACGTGATAGAATTGAGATACGCCTTCAGTCGGCTATAGTCTGACGCCAGACAAACCGATACCCCGACGGGTATAACTTGCTACAGATGACAGTGTAGCTGGCCAACGTTAACGATACCCCGACGGGTATAACTAGCTACATAACTGTGTAGCCAACCGACAATACCCCGGCGGGTGTGGCCGACTGAAGGTGTATGCCTTACCTAAGCAAAGTGAATTATTGAAGATAATTTTGGGGTAATACATGCCGGCTCCACTAGAATTCCATGATGTACGTGGCATGGTGGTACAAAACAAAGGACATGCAAAGGCATGAGCTAGATTAGAAGATGATATAAACATATTTGAGCAAGTTGAAATAAATGTGTTAATAAGAGTCGGAGGGCATCACCTAAACGGATGAGAAGAAGATCAACATGCTGGAGGCAATCGATGACCTGAAAATAAAGGTGGTGATGTGGGTGGAGGTGGGATAACGTTGCACTTCAAATTACCCGAGACACGATTAATGGCTGACTTGGTAGAACAAAGGGAAAAGTTGCGCATGCGCGCGACCTATGTTTACCTGGCTTATACCAAAATATGGATTCATAAACGAACCGTGGTTGAACTGCATACGCATATTACAAGTTAAAAAATAAAAAAAACGAACAAAAAAAACCCCACCAAAACAACAACTGCTAATTACGGACTGATACACAAACTTTGATGATAAAAGGGCATTAGGATAATTAAGTTTGTTATACAAATAAGACTAATATTTAATAGACAGTGATTGCAGCCGCTGTGTATTCCAAAAGTTTTACCAAAAAATGGGAATATATGAAACGGAAAGTGATTGTACCGTTGTGATGCAATGTAAGGTTATTAAAAACCAGGTTGGAGAAAAACGTATGAGGCATACATTGTGTGGTATGTACATGAAGGGACCTTGTCCAACCAGAGGATGCCATAAACTATACTAAAATATTTAAGTACTAAATTAGGAATAAACACAATGTATTTAGCTCGCCAAGGCTCGCTAAATACAATGTTTATTCCTAATGCAGGATATTTACAATCCCCAAACTCACTCGCGTGATAACCTCTATGTATATGTCCATAATATGACGCGGGTCTTTACATCAACATTGACATTGCCAAATCACCCAGCTGATGAAACTTGCATATATTCAAACACTAGAAAGCATATGAAAACTGACTGCGGTCGTTAAAATATAACCTATTGTGACAAATGACAATTGAAATATTACGAACTTTAGTATTGATATCTTGGAATTTAAGACAACCGGTTAACAGTTGATATATAAGTCTTAGATCTGTATACAGATGATTGGTCATTGAACATCAGTAACAGGCAGTTATACAAGGCATATTATGTTCATGAACGCATTCTTTGACTTTCATCCAGCTGACCTGAAACTCGGCCTGGAATCCCCCGACGGGCACCTGCAGCTCCTTGATCCGCTCCCCCAACTGATCTACAGACACCACCGTCAATGCAGGAGCACTCGCTATGTTGTAGTACGTGGCACCGTGGTCCTCCTCTAGATCACCCTCGTCCTCCTCTAGGACACGTACAGGGTTGTCTACTCCCGTCTCGTGTGCATCCTCTGTTGCATACATGGAAGTAATACGTGCTGAGCTCCAGCTCGTTCTACTAAGATGTAATGAACGTCATATGACTTTTCATCAAAAGTTGTTTGATCAAGGTTACGTATTTCAAAATTTGAAAAAAGGCCGGCCTTTGAGGGTTAACTATCTCCATTTCATCATGGTACCAAATCGCTACTGGGTGAACCAATGTGTACGTATATCGGACACTTGCCTAAAGTGACGCAAAGCGGATCACGTGTTTTAGTGTTAAGCACGGCTTAAGCCCCAGAAATCTCATGAGACACCCGTCTTGAAACCGGCCACCAATCGACAAGTAGTACATGTATAAGATACATTTCCGAAACTGACCTTCCTTCATCTTGACCATACTGGTTTCGTTTTCAGATTTCTGATGATTACCTCTTCTTCTTCTGGAAAAACAGATTATGCTCAACATTACTACATCATATCCATCTTACTATTAAGAACAAAACGAAGATGTTTTTTAGTATAATTGTCCTTGTTGCTCTTGATCTATGGCATATGATACTTGTTTGATATAGATTGTTATACATTAATGTTTAAACTTATACAGTTTGCAGGGACATCGGATGCTGAACGTTGTTACGTGTGGCGAGGTTGGTGGGATGATCACCTTCCATTATGGCTTTATTCAGTGCTGCCAATGACCTGCGTGACTGTATTGGAATTTGTGCATTAACAACATATATCAGTAATGATACACTGCCACAAGTTACACATCCAACTGATAAATGAGATTGAACTAAGAAGACTAAAAATATTGTTTGATGATATCAGTCGGGAGTGTTTATGTACATTCTGTGGGCATCACCTAATGAAGACCACAGCCACAATTACGACGACTACTGCAATGACCACGGCAACTACAGATCCTGCTATGACACCTGCATCCGTCGGCGGTGCTTCTACAGGCTCTACAACGGAAAGTGACAGTAATCGTTAGTGTTATTTCCAATAATAGAAATCTTTTTCCAAAAATAACAAAACGGTATTAGTTGTAACACTTCAACGGAATTTCCCCAAATGAATCTAAGCAAAAACTTCGCAGTGACGTTTATGAATATCTGCTGAACATGAATACATCACAGCTCTGCGTCATGCGTGTATTGTCGTGAGTATACATGTATTTGAAAGTCAAGTCAAACGAGTACTATCACACAGCATACACAGATTCACCTTGCACAATGCACATGTCTCCTGTGTATCCCTCCCGACATCCTCCAGGACACGCCCCGTTAGTCTTGTTACACACGACATCACCCAAACAGTGTCCACATCCCTCGCCACACCCAGCACCGTGCTTTCCGTCTTGACACTCTGGTCACAGAAGACACCCAGATTATTGTATTTGTTGTTGAATTGCTACAGTATTTACGCGAAAAGGCTAACTATAGAAGATTTCTTTAACAACAGCAGGGAAGCTACTTTCTTGATTTGGGGTCTATTGTTTCCAATGTACACTCTCTTGAAACGTATCTGGCTATGCAGACTGGTACTTCCTAAACATTAGGCTGAAACATGAGGTTAGCACATTAAACCACTATTAATCATCTGGTTTAAATTGGGAATTTTCGCAGTATTTTAAACCGATATATCAACAGTGCAGAATATCAACCAAATGTTGTGAACTGTTCCCAGTATAACACTACCTTATGTCATCAGATGGCAGGAAACGTTAGTGTATCAATTTCGATTTTTCTCCATGTCAAAGTTTCCGACTTCAGACAAATCTTACCTTCCCTGCAGCCGTCACTTGCCCATCCTGGGCCACACAGTCCCCAGCACGTGCCGTTCACGTGGTGACAAGCTTGTTTGTCCTGACATTCACCACACACGCGGGAACAGTTCGCTCCGAATGTGCCGTGACTGCATCCTTCAGGGAAGCAAACCAAGCAATGTTTTGATATTATACGTCAGTGAAGGTGGCAACATACTCCTCCATATGTCACAATCCCGTCTGCTATGGCATTACTTCGTATTGATGAGAATAATAGAAAAACTATTTTCAAATTTGATGATAAATCCATCATCTTTTCTTACATCAAGAACGCTGTATGTTTGTCTGAAGGTAATAAGTGAACACGTAAATAACAAATCAATTGATATATAAACAATCACATTATATTACAAGTGCAGAAAGAAATGATTCGCCTCTTACTTTGTGTACAGGTCTGGCTCGTCCACCCATCACTGCATCCACTCGGGCAGGCACCGTTGACATGGTGACAGGTCTTGGAGTCACGGCAATGTCCACATTCTCCAGTACAGTTGGCACCATATGTTCCAGGACTACACACTGAATCACAAAGAATTCAACACGACTATGAAGCAAATTTACAAAACATAACGTCCTGTGCCGAATACTTCCGGCTAAATGACATCACATTCATGACTTTTGTTTCAAAGTCGTACCAACAAGCCAAAGATGCTGAGACGTAACAACACTGCATTTTCTAAAACAGATAAATACAGATAAATCCAACATGTCGTATTTTTGGATGCTGATTCATATAATCCATCACAAAACTCTATTTTGAAATTTGGTGTTGTACCGCATTGGAATCTGGACATGTACGAACAGAATATACATTACATAAATGATAAAACAAGAAAAAATAAACATATTTGCATATGCTTGTTGATGCTAATTGGAATCAAAGTAACTGATAAGAATGTTACGTTTGTTTATGTATCTAGTTTTGTCAGCAAAAATACTGCTATCAATTATTTGTTTACACCTAATCACATCCTTTTCATGCAGTTACAATACATCAAAATGTATGTGCATGTATGGATGATACAGTCAGTCTGTGACCTGTGTGCAAGGCCACTGTAATGGTTCATATAAATCAACGAAATCCGATCAAGGGTAATGAAAGAAAGGATGATTTAATGTGGAAAAGATTCATAACCACGTGGACAAATGTTGTTGTATATAACCTTGAATGCAGTCTTCTCCCTTCCATCCTGACTGACATCCTGACTCACACCGGCCTGTATCCCAGGGACAGGTGCCCGTCCCTCCCTCACACATCCGGGCACTGCAGTTACCCACACAGTTAGCTCCGTACTCAACATCAAGGACACATGCTGTCGACAGGAAAGTGAAGAATTGTGATGTATGTCTTCTAACTGCTGACATGCAATGTTATAGTTTGGTTTCAATCAACGCAAAAAGAAAACAATCGGCAACAAACCTGCTGTACAGTCAGTGTCTTTCCATCCGGGCTTGCAACCACTTTCACACTCGCCGGTCACGTGATCACAGTTGTCTGGTGAGGTCCCATTGCAATTCCTCTCTGAGCACATTTTGGAACAGCCGTCGCCATACGATTGTAAGCATTCTGTGATAAATGGCACATGCAGAACGTTTTAAACGACTAATTGTGTTAGTGAAACTCTTTTTCTGAATATGTCATTTACCACACCTTCTGTGTCGGTTGGAAAGCTATTTGTATGCAGCTGATTGGTGAATTATTTTCTTACTCTGTGTACAATCTGTTCCATTCCATCCTGCCTTGCAGCCTTCAGCACACGTCCCTGTCACGTGGTCACAACTAGAGTTGTTGCCCTTGCAGTTTCTGTTCGGGCAAATCTCACTACAGTTGGCTCCATAGTTGCCAGATTCACACTCTTAAAGATAAAACAATACCCAGTGATATTCTAGCGAGTCGTATAATGCTTGATTAATTCCGTGATATATTGAATGAATAGGCCATTTAAATGTATACACAATGACAGTGAAGAACACGTTTTCATTAAAAAGTACACGCAGGCAACACGCACGGACCTGTATCACACATCTCTGTTGCCCAACCAGGTAGGCATACTCCACCAGGACAGACACCGCTCACGTAGTCGCACACCTCGCCGTCACAGTGGCAGTAGTTGTCACAGTCAGCGCCGAAAGTACCATTGCTGCACACTGTTAATGCATGAAGTCCATAAAAAACACCCTGCAGAGCAACATGTTCAACACGTTTTGTACATTTGGTCGAGAGAAAAAAATGTGATTCATTTTCATTTAGAGTAAAACGCTATGAGAAAAGTATAACATGTCTGGATTTTAAGTTGAAGAGTATGAATTCAACGCATGCTTAACCGAACAAACCATCTTATGCATGTACACTAAGTCTTCCTTTGGCGCAAACATATTCGTCTGATTGAATGTCAAGTCCTTTGTACACATGATGGATTTCTAGATCGGTACCTTTCCTATCTATTTGAGAAAACATTATCAGGTAGATCCTGGGTAGCTTTATAGCGTTTGTTTCAACAATTGATCTGTCTAAGTGTGTGTTATTGTATTGATTAATATTCATTCAATCAAGCACTCGTGCACTTTGTGGCCTCTGGATTTCAGCCAGTTATAATATAACATTCTGTGGCTTGAACGAACATTCACAAACGTGTTACGTTCCAAGTTGGTTGTCCTTGATCTGAACGAACCACACACGTACTATTCCATATTCGACGTCGACTTATTGAAGGATTTAGGGCAAAGGTGCCAACAGTGGCACAGGATAGGTAATCTATTCGTGAGAACCTGGTATCATGAGTTATTGTTAGTGATTCATAAACACATGCTTAAGGTACAGTCGGAAGCATACAATATACTCTGCTTATGTTTAAATAGGTTTGCAGCATGTATTCCCAATAACCACCATTCTTCTATTTGATTCACTATTTGACATTGTTGTCTTTCATGAAGTCAAACAAACATATTTATCAATATTTACCTTGATACAACATTCAATCATTACGGAAATTGTTTTGACAAGTTTGTCTGCAATTCGTTTCCATGCAGCAGATTTGTGTTCAAACCTTGATTTTGTCACGACAAATTCGCCAAAATTATTTTTAGCTTTCAAGTAAAATATATCTCAGTCTGTGGTTGTATAGTTGTTAGAATAGATACAGTACATTCACTAACAGAATACATGTATTTACATTTTAGAACAATAGAAGTAGACACAAAGAGATCATTGCTTTTTACCATGAGCATTTACTTCAAAGAAAACATTGTTGGATAGTTATAATATCTGGTTTGTATACAGGAGAAGATAGTGCCCTTTACCAGCACAAGAGTCATTCAAAACATGTAAACTAGCATTGCAATGATTTCAACAGAAGTTCTGAAATCTAACAAAAATCAAATCACAAATATATGCTGTTATTATGTCAATAAAAAGGTTCGTCCTCCTTTATACGTATATATACATATGTACACTGCGAGTTATGTATTCGTATTGCAAACACAAGTTATTTAACGCTTCCAATTCCAAAACTATAAAAGAAGATGGGTAATTGTGTTATTTGCCTTGTGTGTGCTTCTTGAAGGTACCAAATTATACGAAGAGATAAGATGCTTTTGGGATGAATATGGTTTGTTTTGTGAGGGAAAATTATAAAATTAAATTATGTAACCACATTTAAAGTTATTGGGTTCTAATGACGGCTTAAGTGTAGTATGAAACATAACCAATACCGTCAACCTTCACTTCACAGAAATCCAGTATTGGTTTGCTGATATTATCAATTTCGTTGTTGACAGTGGTGGTGTACAGGACTAGATAGCGCCCTTCACCAGAACACGTGGCGTTCAAAACATCAGGTATGTCTGTCCCGTTTCTGTTCCCTGTCACGTTGTAGCAGTTGACTCCATCAGTTGGGGAGGTGGCAGTATCAGCTATGTAAATCTGGATACCGTTCCGACGTACTATATCTGATCAATAAATCACCAATGTTAGTACTTCAACATTACCGCTGTATACAATAATTAATATACTAAAATGCTATAAATGTGCTCAGAGTCCCATACGTAGCCTGTTGAGATATACTCACGAAGCCTTTAAGTAATATTTTTTTTGTGGTACATGATTATGGTCAATAATTTTAGATACCCCAGGTGAACATCTGCGCTGACTTATAAGTTTAACTACTTCATGGTATGTTTCCGCATGTTGCACCATGTCAAAGTCTGTATAATAATAAGGCGTATTCTTGATTAATATTTTACCTTTAACGTCTGACAATTCTAAATACATTGTAAGGGCGCTCCTAGCGTGAACCTGCCCAGTGACCGAGGAGTTCACTGATCTTTGAGTGCTCAGTTCGCATCCAACACTCTGACTCACAGCACTTTGCATTGTGTTTCATTAAGATGGTGCAGTCGGTTTCATCTGCGAATCAGCGAGTTGGGACAGTCGTGGAAAGCACATTGTTTCGGCTCATGAACAAGGCATGAGGAGAATAATGACACAATATGTGCAGAAACATAAGGAATTTAGTATATCACCAAACAAAATGTACAATATGAATCATAACATTAAAACAGAATAAAAAAAAATGATGTATAAAAACTCACGTACTTCTGATAAATCTTTATGTTTAAACCACCTATATTTCAAAATACCTATACTTATTCCTCTACTTACATATTCCTATATCTACTTTTCTCCAAACTAAACTACTGTCTCCTTGGTCTAGGGATAGAGCATCTGTACGGACAGCGGAAGGTCGGGGGTTTGATCCCCGGCCGCGTTACCATACAAGTCAAGCTTACAGGTTATCAGCACATCCGCGAAATACTAGAACCAGTTGTTGTTCGACAACCATTAACTAGTCACCAGACCTCAGTTCATGGATAATAACGCCAGACCCCCTCATTCCATCAATGTCAGCCTACTTCCGTCATGTGTGACATGCCTGGGGGCCGTATGCAGTCACAGGGGCCTACTGTACAGAATCTGCGTGAATTGGAAGCATATTTGCATCGGGAGTGGCTGCAGTTGCCCCGTCAGCAGACTCGATGTCTCACTGGAGGAATGACGCGCAGGGTGGAGGCCGTCATCCGGGCATGAAAAAGATTTACTCGTTACTAAACTTTCGGGTGTCATTTAAGGACTCAAAGTGACCTTTTTGTTCAGAACAAACACCCCTGTAAGCTCTGTATAGAGACTGCAGCTCCATATTTCAAAGGGACCCTGTTTCTGGACCAAAACGTAACTGACGGTCATGCTACAATATCGCGATTAACATTTAAACTCAACTTACAATGGTGATTATTTATCATTGTCAGTGGGTTGTCCAGATCGCCATCGTTAAACTGATCGCATTTTGTCTTCTACGTCAATGCACTTGTTTCATCAGTCACTGAAATATTTCAGTTTGTCCTTGGCTCTTTTTCCTGGTGTATTTTAACGTAACATATAATTTGGCCAAAACTGTGGTCAGTTGGATTCCTTTGTACTCACAGTCTGTTCTGAAGTATATGGTGACGTTATATATCAGTATTTCCTCCTCAAGATAAACTCTCCACCATGCATCTGTTATGTTGCCGTCCTCCCACTGTGAATGAAAGCACACGTCCCCGTTGTTTCCTGTGGTGTCGCCATTTACAGCATTGCTTGGCTGCCAATGGACCGAGCTGGCTGATGTGGTTTTTTTTAGAGCCATGTTGCCTGTAATGAAATACATGGGTTCGTGCATTATGTCTTGCCTGTAATTATCTGGTGAAAGGAATATATATATATAGAAGTACACACACATTTAAAGTTGTTTATTTTGAGACTATATCACGTATACAGGTATTAAACAAAGCATAAATATAAATCCCATCTCGGATATATCATCAGAACTTATGATCGCGTTGCATAACAGGCTTTGATTTACCATAATCCTGTATTGTGACAATGTATGTTTTTGTTTTTGATAATAATCTCATGGCCAGAAACATTTCACAGCACGCGTCAACCAGTTATACAGCCATTACAATGTTAATTGTCCAAAATACTATTGGCCATGTGTTGATTGGAGAGTTAAGAGTTGACTCCAGTGCTTTTCTCGATAGTTAGTGCCAGCATAGTGGTGTAATGCTTGCAAAGACGATTATCGGACCGAGAAACGAAGCAGTGTGATGTTTTGCCCAAAAATATACACGTAAATACAGCCTTTGATGAGTGATATGTTGTTTGTTGAAAAATGAAATTTTGGATGTTTCAAGCAATGAACTTCTGTGTTGCTCCTGTTTGGTTTGCTGGTTAGTTCTTGTACGGTGCATGTTCCACAATTATTCAAGCGGAGTGGCGGTCCTGGTGAGTAGCAATCAATACAGTTTAAGGTGAACGTTCAAGATTTAGGTTCCTTGCAATGTATCGATGCTTTCTGCGAGTTGATGATAGAGGTACAGTTTATTTCCGTTTTGCTATGATCCCCCACAGCTTCATATATTATCCACATATGTTTAAACAGACAAGCTATAATTCATAGAGAGCAGACTTCTAGCTGTAACAAAACATTAAACTTACTTCTGAATTGAAAATCACATACACTGTTGAGTTTACTCGTTTCCCATGAGGTGCCTTTCTAACACTGATTGGGAGTAGCCTTAAAGTTTACAATACATGCACGCAATAACATCTGCTAGATCGAAGATAAAGTGACCGATATAAATCTATTCTTCCTATTCGTGTTGATTCGTGTGAAATGTGACGTAGAATAATGAATACTTTACGACTCTGACGACACACGAAATGCTTTAATCACACTGGATGACATGTTGATGACTGCAAAGTCGCTATGATAATAGTAATAGTACATTCTTACCAAAATATATGTTGTTGCCTCCACAGTTCTGAAAGTGATGGCAGCTCCCAATCAACTATGTTCTATTTAAATAACACCCATCTTGGTACCACTTCAGTAATTGAAGCTCAATTGCATTTTAGTTTGGTTTTTCCAAGGTATATAAACACACACACACACACACACACACACACACACACACACACACACACACACACACACACACACACACACACACACACACACACACACACACACACACACACACACACACACACACACAAATTTAGCTAATTAAACTTTCAATCGACAATGTAGACTCACCTTTCTGACATGTCAGTCCTGACCAACCTGTGTCACAATCTTCAGAGTTACAGCCATTGGCAGGATCACAATTCGCCAAATTACAATGGCATTGGTACCCACATCCGTACCCGTATGTTCCACTAGGACATATGGCTGTAACATAATATAGATGTAACGTAAGGGCAGATGCCTGACACTGAATACATATGAGCTATAACAGATATGTTCAGCAGCACTGGTTGTAGCATGAATATAAAACGCCAAAGTCATGACAGCTGCCTGTAACAGAAGGATTATATCAGAGAGAGACAGTGACACTGGTAGCTGTACGTACCATCAGGGCAGCTGCCTGAAACAGAAGTATTATATCAAAGATAGAGAGTGACACTGGTACACGTATGTACCATCAGGGCAGCGGCCTGTAACAGAAGTATTATATCAGAGATAAACAGTGACACTGGTAGCTGTATGTACCATCAGGACAGCGGCCTGTAACAGAAGTATTATATCAGAGATAGACAGTGACACTGGTAGCCGTATGTACCATCAGGACAGCTGCCTGTAACATAATTATTATATCAGAGATAGACAGTGACACTGGTAGCCGTATGTACCATCAGGACAGCTGCCTGTAACAGAAGAATTATATCAGAGACAGACAGTGACACTGGTAGCCGTATGTACCATCAGGGCAGCTGTCTGTAACAGAAGTATTATATCAGAGCGAGACAGTGACACTGGTAGTCGTATGTACGATCAGGACAGCTGTATGTAACAGACCTATCATATCAGAGATAGGCAGTGACACTGGTAGCTGTATGTATCATCAGCACAGCTGTCTATAACAGAATTATATCAGAGATAGACAGTGACACTGGTAGCTGTATGTACCATCAGAACAGCTGCCTGTAACTAGCAACTGTAAAGCCCGATCACTTATAACCTTATTATCAAAACATGGATAGTTTTAGTGTAAAGATAGCTACGAGATACCAAGGGAAGCATATCTTATCTTTAAGTGAATAATATCTCGTACTGTTTTCCTCATTTCACTTGTCTGTTTCTTTTAGAAATTCCGTTTTTTGGTCGTAATTTCGAGTATTTCCTCGATATTACTACTATTTTCTGGGGGCACGGGTGTCCCAGTCGTTTAAGGCGCCGCGATTCGCTGTGCAGAGTTGCGTCCCTTGGGCACGCCAGAAACCTATGATTGTGGGTTCGAATCCCGGTTCGCCCCGATTATGTTTCTAGGTTTGTCAGCACCATACCCGTGCTCGCGTGTTTCACCGAAGTGGTAAACGTCTGAGACCTGCAACACTTCGGGCTTTCCTCCCACATTAAGCTGACACGCCGCGATATAACTGGAATATTGTTAAAAGCGGCGTTAAACCCAACTCACTCACTCACTACTATTATTTTCTAGATAATTCAAGTTTGTCCAGTTATTGGAATATTGTTTTTACTTTGTCACACAATAGACAAGGTGCATACGATGAAAGGACGCATATGAGCTGCAGGACGTTCTGTACGGAAGCACCTGGAACGAATATTTTCTAAATTACGAGAACATAAGTATAGGGGAAATATTAATCTCACTGTCGAAAGAAGTATTTTGTCATAAGGAGAAAATAATCCGCTTTGCGCGAATGTAAATTAATTTTCGAGAAATAAATCCATAATTTCGAAATAAAATTTAGATAACAATTAAATGACTGAAACTGCGAGAAAATAACTTAAATTACGAGAAAAACATAAAAATTCGAAAAAAATAAATACATAATTGAAATAACTGGAAATTGCGATCATAAGAAAAAATATGCGACCAAAGTAGCACTTTAAGTTAAAGATATTTAAACAGTTGGTGTGGAAGTATAGGTTACGATAAATACAAAACAGATTGTGTCGGGTGATATAGCTTTATATCACATCAACAAAATGGCTGACGGTATGTAAACACAGAGAGACTCAGGTCAGACTTGCATTCCGCTATAAATCACAACACTATGGCATGCACCCAGATCAGACCGCCATGTGTTACCCGGTCTGTAGATAACGTTACCAGCTACTTCTACACAGGTATTAGCAATGTGTGTTTTATTTGCTCCAGTTGCCGCTTAAACATCCCCAATGAACCTGTGATGGGGTCAATATAAAAAAGGAGGTTGATGCCTGCAAACACTCAAACTCCTCAGCCTCTGTGATGCTTTATTGCCGACTTGAGACACACGTAGGAGACAAACAAAATATACTTCCTGACATAAAGATACACACATATCCCTGAGATCTCACATCAACAGTGCCGCCAGATGTTGTAACCAGCAGCACCATTGGAGAGCTCATTGTCACTGTTTTTCCTACGTTGAAAAAAACCAGCGCAGTGTCTGGTTTCACCCGAATGCTCTGATATATTGACAATAGTTTTCATTTCATTAGAATCTGTTTTATATTCAACTTAAGCAGATAAACATACATATAATTAACATAACTTCAACATCAACGTACTTAAATTAATGATGATGTGAAATGTAATGGGGTTAACGTCGCGTTCATCAAGATCATTTCACTTATATAACAACGTGCATGCACGTGTATGTATGTATGGGTGTGTGTGTGTGTGTGTGTGTGTGTGTGTGTGTGTGTGTGTGACTGCGTCTACTGGTCCTGGCTAATGCCGGTTAAATAGTGCTATCCTACTCAGAGACGGTCTACGACTAAGTTGTTTTATCACTGTAATGCCGATTACCAGGCAGGATAGCAAATACCATATAACTTATTTTAAAGACAACGCGACATTACCTGCCACAACGTCCAGCATGCAGACACAGAGCAGCACCCCGAGCACGGAGACCTCCATGTTGCCGAGTGAACAAACCAGGATGTTTATTGTAGTGTCCTCATAAAGATGACAAGGACGTTATCAACTTGAGTCGCCACACCCCACGCGCCAGAGTGTTGTAAACACAGTCACTTGGGCTTTCTTATGATGAAATCATGTCCTCATTCGTTTAATATGGGTGTAATGGAGGCTTATCGTCTTCCAATCCAGTGGCTGCCTCACACAGTCAGACACTATCTATCGATTTGTACGTTGCCTTCTACAATGACATGACTTTTTCGGTGCCCTAAATGTAGAGGATGTGATTACACTTTGTTTAACCACTTCAGTCCCTACTTACCACCCTGATCATATATATAACGTCGTGTACCTGACACTGTCCGTATGCTTTTATGATAAGCGCTTACTCTTTTCGAGTCAAATTTTCCTCAAAAATATTCCCAGCATAGATAGGTATACAGATACCATCGACATCATTATCAATTATCCCGTATTTCGTCAAATAAACATATAACCTACGTGTGGTGGTGGATGTGATACTACTATGTTTACCTGCACCAGTCCCTACTTACCACACTGACACAACAGCCACACGACCTGCACCTGGCCCTACTTACCACACTGACACAACAGCTTCACGACCTGCACCAGGCCCGACTTACAAACCTGGCACAACATATACACGACCTGCATCAGACCCTACTTACCACCTTGACACAAAAGGATCAAGACCTGCACCAGAACCTATTTAACACCCTAACACAACAGCCACACGACCTGCACCTGGCCCTACTTACCACCCTGACACAACAGCTTCACGACCTGCACCAGTCCCTACTTACCACCTTGACACAACAACTTCACGACCTGCACCTGGCCCTACTTACCACCTTGACACAACAGCTTCACGACCTGCACCAGTCCCTACTTACCACCTTGACACAACAACTTCACGACCTGCACCTGGCCCTACTTATCACCCTGACACAACAGCCACACGACCTACACCAGGCCCTACTTACAAACCTGGCACAACATATAGAGGACCTGCACCTAGCCCTGCTTACCAACCTGACACAATAGCTTCACGACCTGCACCAGACCCTACTTACCACCTTGACACAAAAGGTTCCAAGACATACACCAGGCCCTTTTTAACACCATAACACAACAGCCACACGGCCTGCACCAGGCCCTACTTACCACCTTAACACAACAGATTCACGACCTGCACCAGGCCCTACTTACCACCTTAGCACAACAGCTTTACGACCTGCACCAGGCCCTACTTACCAACCTGACACAACAGCAACACGACCCGCACCAGGCTCTACTTACCAACCTGACACAACAGCTTCACGACCTGCACCAGCCCTACTTACCACAGTGACACAACAGCCACACGACCTGCACCTGACCCTACTTACCACCCTGACAACAGCTTCACGACCTGCACCAGCCCTACTTACCACCTTGACACAACAGCTTCACGACCTGCACCATCTCCTACTTACCACCCTGACACAACAGCTCCACGACCTGCACCAGGCCTTACGTGTGTTCCACATCCCCGGCTTCCACGCTTCTCCTAAATATCACCTTCCAATACAACAAATAACACAACACTCAGGGCGACAAGCCTCCATCTTTGGCGACATACATCGTCGTGGGCGACAGGCCATCATGGTTAACACCGTTAACCGCACATACTGCAACTTAGAATCAATCATTAATAAAGTAATGTTTTCAGTGGCGCACTGCAAGCGAGAATGACCACTCTATACATGCCTGACCTTATATAGCCCCTTATAAGCGCCCTCTACTATTACACAACACCATGTTGTATTTTCTTACGATAGGAGAAAGTAATTTCTTTCTTATTCGTACCTCAAACGAAAGAAATAATAATGAAATTGCACAACCACTGCCCAGCCTTTCTTTGGGACGTATTGTATATTAAATTTTCCCACAATATCAATTTGTTTAATTTGTTTCCTTGATTGTTTGTGTGGAAAAAGCCTGGTCGTCAGTTAACCTATTGTATCCATTTATTATAACTTATTTTCTTGCAGATTAACCTATTGTATCCAAAACAATATTATGTGGCGATCTCCATAATGTTTCAATGGAATAAAAAAATCAACAGCTGCTCTAATCGTTTTATTCCGTAAGCCAACTGACTAAAGTCTTGGTTTCACGTTACATGTACAGGACACACCGATCAGACTCTCTGACCAGCCATTAAAGTCCAAGATCTGCACTACTTACGGTTTTCCTCCAACATTGAATAGCCACGCCGTGATATAGCATGAAACTGTATTCAAAATCGCGCCAAACACTGACGAGTGAATGCGTGCTCTGTTTTTGTGCCGTACGTGGCAGGCTGGAAATAGTCAGGGAGTTTAGTCAGTGCATGAGAGGGCGCCCCCGATAAACTGCCTGGTCTGAACCCACCCAACAATTCACAATGTATAGAAAACATATTTGTAGGTGAGCCCACTTGAAATGTTTACAATGTTTTGTAAAGATATCGCATAGCTCAGGAGATTTCTGTTCACTCAACGTCGGCACATAACTATTCGATTGCCAATAGCCAAGTGTCACGGAGATACTACTATTGTATCTTCATAGAACCGACTCCCTGACATATTGGTCATATGGGAGATCCTTCTAAATGTATTTCATCACATCTTTAACTTGTCAGTAGGACCTGTTAGATAACTTCCTTCTATACCATGCAACACGACCCAAACCAGTTTCGTCTGACATCACTGACATGTATTGCTTATTCACACGCAGGGACTATTGCATAATGTTTACCCCAAATGACCATATCAAATATATGACACACGTATTATATTTTCACACGATAACCACATGGGAGGATATATCTGATCGCAATCCTACAGTGGGCTGGTGACGCATTGTAGGTTATTTCAGGTTTACTCCAGACAATTGTCAGAACTGTTTGCATTAATGTTTCTGAATTGATGACGAAAAGGAAGAAACTATTTTTTACATAATTATGAGAAATACATTTTTATATTTTTACCACATATGTATTGTGTATAAATGTCCCTGGGCTTGCTTAACAAAATACGACACCACAATCAATACTTCATAATTTCGTATGCATCACACCACAATCTAACGTTCAAAAAAGGAAACGCATCACATCACAGTGCGTACTACACGACACACCAAGTGAGACAATGTATACTTCCTATTTCCACACACGTACCACATCACACTTCATGATATCAATCACGCTTCAAACATTTAGAACATTTGCGGGATTCAGATGTTACAGTGTGTCTTAACTCATGTATGTATGTATTGGCTTTCTGTGCTTCCTTCAGTGGACGACGTTCAACTCTTCAAAATCACAATATTTTAACATATGGTTCTAAATGCTACTGAACATGTATGTATCTGTTCTCACCGTTTGGGTGTGTTTCACCAACACACTGAACAGACAAAAGTTTGCTGTTACACATTGTCTACAAGAAATCGTATATTGACGCGTGAAAGCAAACTTTTGCACATTACACCAACATACACTGTGTCTTTCTTCTGTTTTATGTAAACACATGAAGTTCAAATTGGTCTCCTGAGAATGAGTCATAACAACAGTACAACCATATTATGGAAAATATGTTTTATTTACTCTCGTATCACATTATTTCATATTTCTCTATTTGTTAAACATTACAATACAAGTACAGCTCTGTTATACATACTACAATGGTGACATGGGACTTCCATGTATTACAGCAACTGATTCAGTACTCAAGAAAATGTACTATACTTGGTGAAATATATTCTAGAGTACTGAATCAGTTGCTGTAATACATGGAAGTCCCATGTCACCATTGTAGTATGTATAACACGTCAATTCTGAAGATAATAATCAGCCTCGATTTGGGGCGGAAACAGATTCAATTTGGCGTGTAATGAAAATTAGTGCAGATAATGACATAAATGGATCACTGAAAATGACTGATGACGCGAGATGCTCGCGAAAGTGTCAGCATGTCCTCAACTATTGGTAGAACCTGTCATTGGCAATTACGTTTGAGGCATGAAGAGTAAAAACCCTATGGTAAAGACTGTGCATGGGACTGAATCCTGCATCATGGTCCCAATCACATTGCCGTGTCGTACGTAAAAACCTTGGCAACGTGGAGTGATATAACCAGTCCTATAGAGGTGACAGAAATCTGACTAAAGTGTACATGCTCAAAAACATACTGACAAGCTATTGTGAAATGCACAGCTGTTGGTACATTTTTCAACATGAAGGGGAAATTCACCTCTAAATAATAAAAAATCGAATTCCTCCCTCTTCAATTACTGCTGGTGCAGGGGTTTACCACCATGTTGCATTTATGTCACAGATAAAATAATGAATTTGATTTCATCTTAGTAGAAAGATAAGGTGAAGATACTCATCTATCTTATTCAAAAGAATGATGTCATCTACATATTAATGTCATATCTTACATTGAGGCTAGCTCCTTGTTTTAACTCATGACGAAGCCTCAAAACATTTCTATAATCATAGGAATCTCCACTAAATCTTCCTGCAATACGTAATGTACAAAGGTCCAAATCCGATCTGCATATACAGAAAGCCATATCAGCAAGCACAGGGCACATGGGGATATCTACTACTTGTCTAAATGTGCTATCCTCAAATTTGACAAAAATATTGTCCTTCAGGAAATGCAGCATACACACATACATAATTGGAAATCTGAACACTATGATTCTTAGCAAATTGATCACATCCCCAAAACTTTTTGAAACATAAACTTTTAAAAAGTGTGTTTTTAAAAAAAAAAAACATGGTTCCACGCGTGATGTCAGAATTATTGTTATCAGTTTTTGGCAAGGGTTCGGCCATTGCCAAATATAAATCAAATCAAAGATGCCTCCGTCGATTTAAGACACACTTAAATACATATGACTCGTGGTTGAGGATATGAATATTCAAATATTTTATATTGTGCTGCTAAATTAAGAATAATTACCCAAGACATTATTTCTTCCGGAATGAAAAACTACAAACAGTTAATAAAGATACACACGTATGAAGCCATGTCAGTGATCTCAAGATGTCATCCATTACATCATGATTTCATCAAAAAGAAATATATAGTCTGATTGTTTTAAGAAATCCACAACGATGCTGTTTATAGGTAAGATAATAAAGCACAAATATTACCTAAAGATTAATAACTAGACGTATCAAGATCTGATACTGAGATCTCTATCCTTGAAGGTTCCCAATCTGTTAGTGCAGTATTGATGCAACACACAGGGCTGGTCATCACACGTTGGCGTAGATGTTCTGGGACTCGATGTAAGCCGAGGCCATGTCGTAACACAGGGCAACGTCAGCCTGGAAGACAGAAGGCGATACACGTGTGCAGCCAGTGTTGTATAACTATGATATTTACACAGGTGGGGGAAGGAGAAATCGCCAGGACTGAACGTATTCAATATCACCGAAGGATTAGTATTTCATCGTGACTTGTATCCAGTTACATCTCATATGAAGCTTTTTATGCCATGCGTCGTCGAATGTAAGATCCCTGTATATATGGCAGTGCCTCCTTACATGCATGACATTATATTACAGAATATATGTAGAATTAATTCGAGTTGTATAAATGTAGTAGTACTGCCAATAGGCAACGATGCTCGCGCAGACACAAGTATCAAAAGCACGCCCATTTTAACCACATTGACCTGCTCAACATACAGCTTTCTGAACAAGTGATGAAAAAGTGAGTGCATGAAATCAAGCATAGATGCATTCCTACCAGGAAGTTATTTGAGGAAGTTAATCAAATAAAAGTAATGACAAGGTGATGATGTTCGCGAAACGCTGAGCGCACCCTGCCCCATCTCATCGCATCGCTAAGTCCTTAAGATTTATGCTTAACACGTACACAATGCAGGTAAATATTCACTTATACATACGATTGGCTGATTGTATTGTAACTACAAGTTGGCATACCTGTGTGATGTCATGATCCAGGCAGTGGGCAATAGATCTCATGTTGTTGTAGATCTCAACTCGTTTGTCATGCTTCAAACCTTGGATGATATTGCTAAGGATGCACAACATGGCTCCATTCTGTCTGCCGCCATCGCTGTAACAAAACAAGGTGATCCATATTAGAACGCGTGATAACGTTGTATAGTTATATGACAAAACCCTTTCTATATTCATAATCTAATCTCTGCCAGAACATACAGAACTGATTCACAAATGTTGATGTAAATAGAAAATCGGCAGTGTATGCTTTATAACTGGGGGTGTTCGTGGCTATGCCCTCGACGGGGGTTCAAGTAGTTATGTTACTCTCCCCCTGAGAGGATAAAGCAGAGGCAAGATATTCCGACTATATTGACCATGTATTTTTGAATCACTGTCAAATAATGACGACACCCGGTTGTATAAAGGTGAGTATAAAGTAAATTGTTCACCTGCAAAAACTACAAGTCAAAATAGGGCATTGCATCAGACATATAATGTTTGTCACTGATGCGTCTTATTTGGAATTGTCCTCCACATGTCTACCAAAACACTTTTTTAAAGCTTTAGTGAGGCCTTGTACAAACACCTTCTGAGCAAGAGCCTTTTGACCTTCTTTGAAATCTGGCCAGAAAAATCAGGCTTGATTGAGCCTAAAAAGTTGTGAAATGTAGACACTATGGCCTGGAGCTGCTGGCATATTGCTCGACACAAAGGAAAAGTTGACTATTGAAAAGGAGAAAGCATGCCTATTGTCATACATTCTTGTGGAGAGTGTTCACTCACTCTAAATATTTGAGCATATATACACAAATGTAATTATTGTTTGGTCCCAATATTAGCAAAAGTCATGAAATATATAATTACGGGAAGATTTATGTTTTCTCGAGATGATGAAATCAGCCATGCATGACGGAAGCTCACGTGTCATGCATGGTATGCCCGCGCAGCGTGCTACCTTTGAGTATCTCTATAAATGGTACATCCAAACGTTAAAATTTCTTTCTTAACCTCGGTTTTAAACAGTTATACCATGACATTGTGTGACCATGGCACGAAGGCGATTATGAAACGCAAGATGCCAGGAGGCGACTGAAAGCTGCAGGACCGAGTTGAGAGATCACCACAAAGCTGCTCGTTCAGCATGGTGTATTGTGCGACAGAACTGGAATCTGAGAACATGGATACGGATCCATCGTTCAGACGAAAATCGCTTTCTGCTCCACGTCACTGATGAAAGAACGAGAGTTTGGAGGCTTCGAAATACGGCCTGCACCCCTAGGAACATTAAACTGACTGTTACCTATCGCGGGAGCTCGGTAATGGTTTGACCGATTGCAGGTTGGTTTTGGTTGGATATTCTGGGGCGGCGCATTCTGGCACGAGATCCTCCTGTACAAGATTTGCGCGAATTGGAGTGGCTGTTATTGACCAATCAACAGATCCAAAGTCTGACTGGAGGCATGAGACGTCTGGTGGGATGCGTAATCCGGGCACGTGATGGTTATACCCGCTACTGATCTGTTTCACATGTCATGTCAAGTAGAGACTTTAAGGAACATTTTCACATGAAACATCAAACGTAACTCGTTTCCATAATCCTGCAGTTCCAAACTTTGTTTAGGCATTGTCTAAGGTCAAAAAGAGTACCTGTGTTACCATGATGTTTTTGTCAGTGAATTTAAATCACAACTCACCAATATGTTCTCATTTGTTGTTAAATGTTTGTTCTATCCGATGACATTGGTATCGCCCAGCTCCTGTGGTCAGTCATCCCATGCCATGATTTTTGCCATTTGTCATGGTTCAGAAATACGGTTTGCTTAACCTTTTTCTTTGTGTATATTTAAATATGAAACAGATCGATCACACCTCTCCTCTATTTCTACTTAAGGTGGGTATATCAGTGGAAGGGAAGGGACTATTTCCTGGTTATTGAACGATATCAGATCATCAATATACTTTAAGGTAAACGTCTTGGCTAAAACTTATCTTGTTTTGACTTAGCCAATCGGAAACAAGTGTATTCGAATGCCTGAATCATGAACACCTCGTTGTCAGAATAGTCTACCTATTTCACAGTGACTTGTTGAGGCCAGGTAGAGTGTAAGGGTTTGTCACACAAAGAAGATTGAGGTACGATGACACGCCATAAACCATGTCAAAAACAGTTACCACCTGGGATTGTTTTACAGGCAGGGAGGCCTATTCGTATCAGGAACCCGCACACAGTTTCATTGTAGGAACATGTAGTTGAGGGATACCAGCATCAAATGTACCCGTTCATGAATTACACATACCATGTGAAACCAAACGTTATCACTATGCTTTATTGTGTTGATCAGAAGGTACAGGTGAATTCAGGTAAACCCTCAGTTAACAGAAAGGACTCTTAAAAAGCTTACTGTTTAAATATCCTAATCCAATGACTTGTGCGTCATGTGCTATTTATGAAGTGGTATTATTTTACCAGTTGCACCTAATTATTCGCCCTTATGAAATCTATTTATTTTTCTGGCAATACGTGTTCGACAAATAGATGTTAATAATATAATAATTCCCTGACAACTATTTCTGTCAGATTTTGCATGCTGTGAAATGCTGTTTGAGATCCCATGCTAGACCTGAGTCCTTGTTTCATGTAAGCCCCTTACCTGTATAAGACAGTAACTGTGTGGTTGTCGGCATCTCCTGTGTGGCGGTCGACTTGTTCCAGCAGCTCCAAGAAAGTGGAGGGGGATTCCGAGGGTAGGATGTTCAAGACATACACACGCACAAGCGTTGTTGGGGAATTCTGTTGAGCAAATTACAATCGTAAGTGATAAGCGTAATAATCTTCAGCTTACATAAGGTCGATGTGTGTTTCATCATGAAAATCATCATCTATCACTTTTGGATAGATTTTCTTTTATTTATATAAAGGGTGTTGAGCTCATCTTCCCAATCACATATAGCGCAAGCACGAGTGACAATGTGGCGAGAATTCTGTACATGTTGAACAAGTGAATATCGAAGCTATATATAGTTGTATTATCCTCCAGCTAACAGCAAATAGGCCTGTGTTTCATCAAATTAATTCATCTGCATAAATTACTTTGGAGTTTTCAATATTTATCTCATCCTCTCACAAAATGTGAGCAACGCAGTGACGTATTATGGTGTGGTGATCTGATAAAGATGAGTCGTGGCAGCTCGGACAATTCGACGACATAATGTAATGTCTCACAATAAAGCCCATTAGTCGATATATTGGGATTATTTTTTATCTTAGTCTCTAAGAACCTTAACGGACACACTGTACTAGGTTTCCTTGGACATATCGATTTTACAGTTTCAGATTAGTACATTATTTCATCTTTAAAGTCATACTTTTCTAATCATTGTGAGCTTTTTACGTGATCTTTGTAAGAAATATAATGCCTTGGTAAGATTATTGGCACCTGAAGACAGGTAAATAATTGATTAATGATAAGATAAAAAATATGTCATCAAATATTATGTTGTAACATGCTACATAAGCAGTTTCTCCATTTGGATGCTATTCATAAGCGTTCCTCGATGCCTTGCGAACCCACCTCCATCTCTCTGTGGATGTTCAAGAGGGTGATGTCAGTGTTGATAGAGATTTCTGTGGAGCATCTGACATTCACAGAGCCCAGATCCAGGCTATCACCTGGAGATGGCACCAGACTGGACAGACTCTGACAACAAAAGAGTCAAGTTTCAAAATCAGGCAGCGATGGAATTGGAGCATGTACACAAACGGATATCATGATTGGAGAAATATAACCCACCTGATGTGAGTCTGGCAGGACAATGACAGTGGAAGACTCCTGTTCATCTGTGAGTTTCCAGAACAGAGACGCCGTGGTGACGGAGGGGGCCTCAGTTAACAGGTAGCCTTTCACTGACAGGTGGGACTGAAGGAATAATGCTATTAAATGTTCCACTGTGTTTCTAAAGCGATTTCGCGTGATGTCTTTCACGTAGTGAAGAATGGATTAATTAATGAATATAAGACATAATTGAAATTTACAAAATCTTGTATATAAGACGCAATACGTTTACTTATGTGAACTGAACTTACAGGTACTTCTAAGTTCCTCATGTCATAAATAAAATCCGGGTCACGCTGCGCTGTTGTTTCAGGTATTTCTTGATTCATCATTTAACAAATACAATGCCCTACCCGTAAGCTGACAGCTAGGATGTCGGAGCGTCCATTTATCCACACATGGCCTTTGACGCTGGGTCCTGAAACAAACAGTTAGAACTGCTGTCTTGGCATGCATAGAAAACAAGTGACTGATGATATAGATTTTCTCGTTTCACTACTTTATGTATTAGTAGATGAGTGGGGTTTAACGTCTCATTTATCAGTATTCCAGTTACAAAACAGATTTCGAACATACAATCACAGGTTTCCACTTGCTGCATAGCGAATTGCGGCGCCTTTGCCGACTGGCTAGAACTCGTATGAGAATAATTTGGGGTAGCAAACACATCCATGCTTCCACAAAAGCAGTGACACAATACAACAATGCAATCAGCAGGCAATACCATCTTCAGTCTTTGGTAATAATTTTCAAAAGGTGTTTATATGTTTATGTACAGCAAACGCCAAGTATTTGTGTCACCTTAAATGTGCAACAAGCTTTGACATATTACTTTTATTGCTGAAGGACTTCAATAGTCGGTTATAACATTACTTCAGACAACCTAAAATTCATTCAGTACTAAACATCCCTTTGTTCGGATTTTAATAACAATACACGTAAAAGGCAATGTGTAATGAACATTATGTTCCTGTAAAGGTGCCAACATTCTTAATTGTATAAACAGTTTCAAGAATAGGTTTTGAACTCTTTGATACAGTTAATTTATATTACTGAGAACTACTCTTTACGTGTCACAGTTTATAACTTGAGAAGTTATACTACCTTTGGAGAAAACGGTCACAGACTGCACTGAATCCGATACGGTCTTATCACAACCAGCTTTCTTAATGCAACTCTTCAATAATGAATCAATGGCAATGACTTATGTGAGATTCCCAACTGCTGAGATCCTATCAATCTGTCTGCCACTTCATACTCACCCTGGGATTGCTCCTGCCTTTGTGTGTTCAGGGCCTACAACAGATCGAACATTTGTTTGCACGTTTTGTATGTGATAATGTTAGCGTTATTATACTCTATATGTCATTATCATTATGTTTCATTATCAATACAAGATGCTGTCAATTATACATGATCAAAGTTAAATAACGACAAAACAGCTACCTCTATGAACTTGGTGATTGGCATTCGTCCCGTGCTGAACGTCCCTTTCACATTTCGGTTGCTTCTGAAGTCCTCAACGCTGATGGCAGTATTACCAAATTCGAGTGTTTCATACAGGGCCATATAAACACAAGTGTACTGCTCCTAATACAATAAAACATTCAATGAATCCGAGAGTATAATAATATATCAGTGACACTAATTTCACCAATGTCACCAGCAAGGTTGTGTTTGGTTTGTATACTGCTTACATTGCTATACACAAATACGCCAAGCACATCATTAACAGCAAGTACATATCGTGCATTATGCCATTATGCATTCTCCAGATCAATGAATAGTTGCTAAAACTGTTGTCGATGTACTGATTTGTACGCAGTTGTATATGCATTTCAGTTTTCTCTTTTCGTATGCGTTGCAATGTGTTATATATTATTACAGTGTCCCACCTTTGTCTGTATCATGCCCTTCCTCTGGTCTCTCATCCTCGAGACACAACCAAACACATCCACCCTATCTTCAGCCAGTGCCTGGTCCAGCAGGTAGTCCACGGCGATGTAAGTCCCTGTCCGGCCGACCCCAGCACTGAGTGTAGAGTCAATATCATAAGCGCATATTTCATTTTATTAAGCATACATTAAATCAGACCTTTTAACACCTTAAATATGAACCTTATTGCCATGTCATCGTTTTTACAAACATGTGCTCAACCTGTCAATTGCCTGTTTGTGAAAGAACCTGCATGAGTTTAGTTTAATTAGGTCGCGAAGCTGTAATTACTATCCGTGCTTACATTATAAACTTTGTGTGTAACGATGTTGATATCTTCCGATCAGACTTTTTACACTGCACTCACCACTACAAGGAACATATTGACTAGGAATAGATAATGACATAGGAATAGATTTGTTTATTTTGTTTGTTGTTTTGTTTACCGCAGCACTCAGCAATATTTCAGGTATAAATCGACGCTCGAATTTGAACCAGACAACTCAATGAGTGATATCTTGAGCCTTACGACGACATGTATCAACCAAATAAATGATCGTGGCTATCAGAACCTGTTGGTCGCCTCCACAAGCATTGCTTGCAGAAAGCCAATTCTAACCGGGATATTCACGAGTAGATTAGATAAGTTACTCTACCTGCAATGTACCAACAGAGGGTCATGTTGTGTGTTACCCAGCATCCTGACCAGCCACAGAAACTCAGTCAAGGCCGTCTCCTCAGGAGTTCCATGATCCGGCCATGTTGTGAAGTGGAAATGGTGGAAACATCGACTTGTGTTAGTCTGAAGTTGTGACAAAACCCGACCATCTGAGAATTGTGCTTTATCAAGACAATGGTTCCAGGTTTTACTCTGATGCTGGTATTACGAACTTCTAAATAAGCTAAATTCTAATGTAATGGCGTACGTGTGTGTGTGTGTGTGTGTGTGTGTGTGTGTGTGTGTGTGTGTGTGTGTGTGTGTGTGTGTGTGTGTGTGTGTGTGTGTGTGTGTGTGTGTGTGTGTGTGTGTGTGTGTGTGTGTGTGTGTGTGTGCGAGTTGAGATTTCTGATTTTCTGTCAAGTTCTGTATGTAATTTCATATGAAATGGCTTACCCTTTTCTCTGTAACCTGTAGTTCCCTGACGACCCAGTTAGCCCGCGTTCTGGAGTCGGTCACAGATATGATAAAGTCTTCCACATGCATGTCTGATGTATCTGACCAATATGCTTCACACTTCACCTTCGATTAACAAACAAAATAACTTTGTAATTTGGGGATTGGGTGTTGACCAATACATTGATTTTCACCTTTGCAATATTAAAACCAGAGCCTGTACGTTTCACATAACAACATCATTGACTGGTTGTTTATTGAGTTTTGAAAACCAAAGCAAAATACTGATACGCTCACACCTGGTCATGAGCGAAAACAAACAATAGGATGCTGCTAAAACGGGTATTTTGCACAGGTTACACACATGCATGACATGTCTGACCAATGAATTCAATGTTAGCACCGTCTACTCTTCAATGATAAATGGTGGTTCCCTGAAACGTACCCTTCCCAACTCCGTGAGATTTGTCAGCATGACGATTCGCGTGCAGTTCTGTTCCCAGATCATCCTCCAGAAGTCAGTCAGAGTCTTCGCATTAGGAGCTGCACATCACATATAGGTTAGTCTGTGTGCTTTTGTGAAAACATTTCGTTTGAAGGGAATGCTGTATGATACGTAATAAGCAATAAGTATATAAACATATGGCGTATTTAGTTTCATTGACTGTTGTATAACAATAACGTTAAAGTTCGCCCTTTGAATCAAATCGATATCGATACTGGTGTCGAAATAGCGTTTTAATTTCGGACAATTTCACGTACACAATATTGAACTAACACATATTCATCTCTGTTCAATGGCTCAGGTAAACTATTTTTTAACATCTCACGTGGTTCTTAGTACAGGTTTGGTTCAGGAAGAGCTGAATACCACCAACTGTTAGGCTTGTCCATCATCTGGCTTATCCCATCAATTTATGATTACCTGATTCAAATTAACCAAAAAGGCCTCTTCACGAGTACCAGACAAGACCACTGCACGAGTGTAGGTTCCAGACGACCACTACATGAGTGTTAGTACCAGGATAGACCACTGCACTTGTGTTAGTACCAGGATAGACCACTGCACGTGAGTAAGTACCAGGATAGACCACTGCACGTGAGTAAGTACAAGTATAGACCACTACACGAGTGTAAGTACAAGGATAGACCACTACACGTGTGTAAGTACAAGTATAGACCACTACACGTGTTTAAGTACCAGGATAGACCACTACACGTTTGTAAGTACCAGGATAGACCACTACACGAGTGTTAGTACCAGGATAGACCACTACACGCTTGTAAGTAAAAGGATAGACCACTACACGTGTGTAAGTACAAGGATAGACCACTATACGAGTGTAAGTACCAGGATAGACCACTACACGAGTGTAAGTACCAGGATAAACCACCACACGTGAGTAAGTACAAGTATAGACCACTTCACGAGTGTAAGTACCAGGATAGACCACTACACGTGAGTAAGTACAAGTATAGACCACTTCACGAGTGTAAGTACGAGTATAGACCACTACACGTGTGTAAGTACAAGGATAGACCACTTCACGAGTGTAAGTACAAGGATAGACCACTACACGAGTTTAAGTACGAGTATAGACCACAACACGAGTGTGAGTACCAGGATAGACCACTACACGAGTGTAAGTACCAGGATAGACCACTACACGAGTGTAAGTACCAGGATAGACCACTACACGAGTGTAAGTAACTGTACCTTGTGCTGCTATGTAGGCTCTGGGTTGGGACCATCCCTATTAACGAAAATACATGGTTATAACAGATACAATGTGACATATCATATGGCATAATACTAACCGAATGACATACATAAATAGTTAATTCCAAATGTTTATTTAAGGAAACATGATATCCTATTCACATCGATGTAGCTGGCATTGATGTAGTCGGAACCAGGCTGGTCTGGCACCTCCTTCAACACGACTCGAGTGGCATCATCTGTAATGTAGGAGATTATGTAATAAACATATACTGGGGTTGAACTGGCATATTACTTTCAACCTGTAACAGGGCATACAACATTCTGTAGCTATGTCATGTTTGGGGGCTTCTTTTGGAGAGTTAAACACCCAAAACCTGGTGCCCCTGTTGCCTATATTTCATACATAAGTGAATGTAAACTGTATGTATGAAGACGTGTTTAAGAATGGGTTCAGACGTCAGACAGAGACTATAAACTGATCATATGAATACCACCGTGCAATGAGAAAATTGAAAAACATGTGCTCTACGTATCTCTTACAGTACAGACAGATAGATACATAGATCAATTTCGTTTCCTCCAGTTGATGAAGATACATTGATATGAGATATTACGGTGTTCTACAAATGTATATATATATATATATAATTATATAACAGCTGATGTATGGTATGTACAGGCAGTTTCACCTCGTTATCAAATAATGTTTCTTAACAGGTTTTTCAACATTTGAAAAGTTTTACATACACGTAGCATTATATTTGTCCATAGATTGTATTCAATTGCCATAGTACTTTCTGTACTTTTCTGCAAAAAGGACAGAAAGGTATCGTCATCATCGTTACAGATACTAGAAAAAGTTGTCACATCTATTAAATCAATAATAGACTCAACAAGAATATTTCTTTGTTGTTGAGTCTTTTTACAATACATAAACACATGTTTGATAATATCAAAACCAAATGTGCTGCATAAACATTCATCAGATTGTATACTGTAGGCGCTAAGACATAATAAATATGCTAAATCATAGAGGTGTCCCGGTCTTTCAATTGTTAGTAACCAAAGTCTGTATACCTTAGGTGATCGTATAAGAGAGTATCGTTTTATGTTTTCTCTTGAATGATTCTCTGCATGAATTACGTTATGGTCACATACGCTTATTTGTTCTTTAACTCGACTCGCGCGCCCATGCATGTTTTTGGGGGAAATGAGAATAGGTGGTACATGTGTTTATATCATTATTGAGTTCATACTTGTTTACAAGTGAAAGCATGTGGTATACGGGTGCCATTTTACATTTATCATCTTTTTCTTTAATTGTATCGAGGTCATAAAGAGTGCATACTCTGTAATTGGCACATTGTCTTACCTTTGGAAGCGCTTATACCAGAAAGAATGCTTTTTTTGTCATTAAAAAATATGTTGATTTTGAAATGCAAGACAAAAAAGATATGTTATCAATCTATTTGGGGGCTGAAACAAAATTTACTCACAATCTGGATCAACACATCTGGGAAACAATCATACTCCAATTCGCCTCGTATCCGTACAAACAAAAGCATCTTTTGATATATAACTTTTAATGAATATCTGACTTCGTTTAAGTATCTGAATTTGATCAACTGTGTGTAAATGTAAATATGTTTAGCCTCTTTTATAGTGTTAACCGCGTGTAATTGAATATATTTTCATTGTAATCTTCGGAATGACATCTGGAGGAAATCGCATCTCTCTCTCCAGTAAGTTTGAGGATAACAGTGTGACAAGTTATGGTGTCTTAGTTATTTGAATTGGGTATAAGGAAAAGTTATTGAAAATAATGATAGGTAGAAAACCATTCTGTCAAATGTAGGAAACTATAGAATGTCATTAGTTTGATATTTAAAACGCCACACGTTTGTACAGTTGACGCAATTATAACCTTATCTTTATCCTTCTTAATACAATTCAAGAAGAAGCATGATTGCAATTATATAACATGAAATGAAAAAAATAGTCTAATGACATTGAAGTACTTGGAGCTATTACAAATAGCGGTTAGACATTGGAAAATAACATGTACACACTTACATGGGTAATAACTGATGTATTTGTTCTTGCCCTTGTTTTCCTCCAGCTGGGAGTCGTTGTAAGTTCGGGAGAAGGTGTTGGACAGCTTCTGCGATAAATGAGGAACAATGGGTTATTTTACTAAATATTGGTTATATACTAATGTTCATGAAGGAGGGTTGACAATCAGTTGGAGGCAGATATATGCGCATATATTACACGGATCTTTACGTGATCATCGATGAAGGTTAGAAAGCAGAATGCGATCATCATGAAAATGTATTTTTTAGCCCGAGCCAGATTTCGAGCCACATGATAACTAAATATAGAATAATGATAACTGCAAAATGTGTATTGTGAAACAGCATATATTTTATAAATTGTTGATCACATTCCTTAATGTTGATTGTCACCTGAAACTCTGCCTGGAATCCACCGGCAGGCACCTGCAGCTCCATAATCCTCTCCCCCAGCTGATCTACAGACACCACCGTTACTGCAGGAGCACTCGCTATGTTGTAGTAGGTGGCATTGTGGTCCTCCGCAATGTCGTCAACATCGGTCTCCTCCACGACACCGTTATGCGCTGGGTTGTCAAGTCCTTTGTCAGACACGTGATCTATCATATGATGAATAGATCCATGTTGTCGACATTGCATGGCAATACATTTTCATTGACATGCAGTAAATCTATACAGGTAGGGCACCATGGCGTGTGTGCCTTAGCGACCTGAGACTTGTTTAAACTATATATGTCCTTTCTAAAAAAATATTTCCCTTATAAAAAATTCAACAATTCCCCAGACGATTTGGGTGTTACTGCTACGAACCTTTGTGAATTTGCAACATGTCTGTGTGATTATCAGGCTGCCTCAGACTCTTCCGCCTTCTGCTCAAGAAAATACAATTTAATTCTCTGCACATGCAGATCACATTAAAATAGGATTTGTATTTGATGTGTGTACCAAACATTGTTATATCTAGATATAATTATACAAGTATATTGTTAATTTGCTCTCTATGAAACAGTTTTAAATGGATAAAGTGGTTTGTAAACCAGTAGAAATGTAAACAGGTTTGTCATTGCAGGATTATGTACTTTGACCTCTGTTCAGAACGTCCATATATCCTGTCACGTTCTTTATGCTATGCTATAGAACGTTATATGCATTTGAGGGAGATTAAACAGAAATTCAGCTTATAATATATCGCATGGCCATGGGCATTCAAACCGTTGCAGAGTTGGTAAGAACAAGTCATGTCATTAGTTTCAGTTGTAATGTAATGTCGATGAAAACTAAGCGGATATACGAATTTTTGAAAAGCATGACACGTTTTGGTTTACTTTCTGAGAAGTTGTAGGTCTTCAGTCCTTTTGTCACCTAACACATTCGGAATCACCCCCTGCGTTATAATTTGTTGAAAATACAAGTTGGTCATACTTCTACTTCATTTTGTACTTATTTACTCCACATACTGCATGATGTGTGTGGGGGGGTGTTCATTACCTGAGGAGGACAACAACGACAACAACGATGGCCACTACAGCGAGGACAGCAACAATAGACCCTGCTATGGCGCTCGCATTATTTACAGGTGAAATGGCAATTGCTAAGAACAGAGAAATATATATGTGTGATATGAAAATAAGTCACTGTACCAAATGTTAGCATGTATGTTTTCACTACTGTATTTAATAATCTGTTATGTTCCAGGAACATTACACATGGTATAACCATGCTCTCTTTTACAACAGTGATGCCTGTCAAACAAACATATGTATCATAAGCATGTGTTGATGAATCGCTATCAAGCAGTGATGATACCGTGTGTTCGAATCACTGTCAGATATCGGTGATACCAAGAGTTCACGAAAATCTTAGCGTTGCTGCCCCATCGGTTGCATCTCTCGCAAATACATGGAATGTCAATTGTACACATTAACAAACACTGGAACATATAGTAAATGCCGAAATAGGGAATTGCATAGTACATCATTTGATCATTGATTCATTCAGTTTGGAAATGTCCTCAACATGACTACCACAAAACGTTTTGAAAGCTCTACAGAAGCCTTGAATGTTGTAACCTTTCTTGAGTGTTGACCATGGGAAAGTTGAAGGCATCCCTCTTGTCTTATAGTGGTTAGTTTTTTGTTATTCTGAATCTGTATGCATATATCTAACCGGTGGGTAAAACTCTCAGTTGAAGGAAATCGGAACAGAAAGGAAGCACAGTTACTATTTTCTGTTACTACATATAAAGTACACGCGTCATGCTTAGTATACAGATATGCATATATACATATATACTTTCCTTTCTAGCCATCACAGGAAAATGCACATGAAGAAATGCATGTGATGTTTTTTTTGTTATTAACAGTATAGTAAAAATACGTTTAGATTACATTTTTGGAAACTCTGTATCGTGTGTATGTCATATATTATTGATTACCTTGTTTACAGTGATGGTCAGTCCATCCGTCAATGCATCCACTCGGGCAGGTACCGTTGACATGGTGACAGGTCTTGAAATCACGACACTGTCCACATTTTCCTGTACAGTTGGCACCATATGTTTCAGGACTACAAACTGTAACAAATACACATCGGGTCTTCGTGTTAGGGTATCCTACTTCAGTTGATGGGTGTATAGTGGTTATGATTGGATTACAGACATTTCATGTGTACCACAGTAATTTACATTACATACATGCACACTCCATATGTTTTTCGTCAAAACAAAGAGTGAGATTTAATAGTAACTTAATTTATTAATTACCCCCACAGCCAGCACTGTATTCCAGCCCTTGGACGCATGCTGTGGTCAGATAAAAGTATATGTCTTCTCCAACGTGTATGATCACTATTGGTCAATTCTGAAATGCTTATCGTACCTGACGGTAATATGATAGTAAATGATAAGACAACTAACCTACAATACAATCAATATTCTTCCATCCGGGTCTGCAGCCATTTTCACACTGCCCGGTCACGTGATTACAGGAAGAGGTTCCATTACAATTTCTGGAGGAACACTGGTGAGCACAGCCAACTCCGTAGGAATCCACACATTCTGAAATAAGGATATGAATAGCATGCAATGTAAGTAGCTAATATTTGCCTGTGTCATGTGGAACAAATCGTTTATACTGTTTTCAACATGTACTGTTTTGTTTGGTAAAATGTTTATCAGACATAATTACATATTAACTTGGTCACAGTAACGAAAATGTTCTGAATAATACTTCTAATTTTTGAAAATCAATCCTTTCATCGCCATCCATATCTCAATTAGCATTCTAACAGTGGTGATTACAGACATGGGAATTGAATAAAAGCAGTATGCATTTCAACCTTGTTGATAGAAATGTTCATTTATAATTACTACAATATGTAATGTAAATACGAGACACATTCATCTTCTCTATTCCTATAAAAGTATCTTGTGATATGTGTCTCAAATATAAGTGCATGTGTCTCAGATCGTGGATAGAATACCGATTAAGGTCAGTACTATCATATTCATTTTCTATCACGTTCTCAGTTTTTCAGCCACATAAGGCATGGACACGTTTTCTGATGTCTCTTTCCGAATTTAGCAAAATGCATTCCTTTTTAATCATATCAACTATGATACTATGCATCTGATTATGTCTGGTTAATATTGTGAGGGCATATCCATTTTCACTTACAACGCAATGCCTCTGTATTCTTCACAATATCAGGCCATTTGAATAGAGCTGCGTGCGAAATGCTTATTTATTTAAAAGACATGTTCATGTTTGATAGTTGTTGTTTTGTTCACCATCAGCTTTGGAATAGTTCACTAAATTTGTTCGGCCGGCCGCACTTACGTGTTTTACTACTTTGTAGGAAATTGGGTGCACTCTCCTCTTACCCTGCGTACAGTCTGTACCAGCCCATCCAGCTTTACAGCCCCCAAGACACTTCCCAGTCACGTGGTTACAACTAGAGTTGGCGCTCTTGCAGTTTCTGCTTGAGCAAGTCTGCGTGCAGTTTGTGCCATAACTGCCACCATCACAAGCTAGAATCATGAAATTGATACGTTCCTCTGTAGTAAACGAAAACTATAAACTAAACACAATCGTGAGCGAGTGACGGAGTATGTTTTTTTACGCCGCTTCTTGAAGAATTTCAGCAATATCACTGCGAGGGAATCCAGAAATGAGATTCACACATTGTACCCATGTCGGGAATCGAACTCGGGACTTCGGCGTGACGAACGAACGCTTTAACCACTAGTATACCCGACCGCCCCTTTAAATACAATAGTACAATGACCTTTTATGAGATGAAATTTTATAACTATTTTTTTCATAACAGATAGGGGTAGCACTCTGGTGCTTTGTGGCGGGGTTCTTGTGGGCTACACTGCTAGTAACAAATTAACTTGCTTCCAAATTAATACTCGTGCTTAAGGCTACCTGCTTTTCAGCGGGAACCTTTCCGGCGTTACCTGCTTCTCAGTGGGAACCTTGTCTTTCCCGACTTTTCAGCCGGGGAATCGTAAAATAACATACGTTGGGGCAAACAATTGCCACGTATATGGGCCCGGCGGCGGAAGTCGTCTTGTCAAGTGGTAGCTGACAGTTGGGTCCGCGGCGGGAGCCGCATAATGGTTTTGCTAATGGGGCCAGGCAGTGGGATCTGCTTTGGCCGGCTACCTGGGGCCGGGCAGCGGTAGTCTGACTTAGGCCAGCAGCGTGGAGCTGCTTTTGGCAGCGTGGGAGTTGCCAAGCAATGGTAGCGTTTAAATATGCTACCGTGGGGGCCGGACAGCGGTAGCAGTCTCAGGCCAGCAGCGCTAGCTGCAATCGCCGTTGGCCACGCGCGTGGCCATGGCAACGGTAGCATTTTGGTATACACAATTAGCAGCTAAGTAGCACACTAGTACCTGCACACCCTCGGCCATTTAACCCAATCTCATCTTCTGTTTTTATTATAGGCACGGGCATCCACGGCTCGGTGGCCCGTGCCTCTCCTTGGCATATCACGGGATAATTACATTTAGTACTAACTACTAAATGACTTTATCACGCGTATCCAAACCATGGGCTAATTACGTGTGTAACCCAATCACCCCTCGTAACTCAATCACCCCCGGGCCACCACTCGGCACCGTGCCCGGGGAATAATCCCGCGCAAGCATCATCCCACCCTTTGTTAGTCCGTCATTCGCGAACAGCCCTTCTCCAAGTACACACGTGTGTCACTGTATCTAATCGCCTTCCCACCCACCCACCCAGCTTGCCACTCATTTTATTTCTTTTTCAGCCTGACGTGTCCTCTTCACCTGGAATGCTAATCACTTCTTTTCTTCAGCATTTATCCTATTCCAGGTAACAGCAGAGCGGATTGTATATATGTAAATAAACCTGTACATATGTAAAATTGGTTTTCAGGGCCCTTGTATATATGTACATACTTCTAAACGATTCTGATATATGTAAATAAACATGACTTCTTAATAGCTGTATATGTGTATATATGCAATACCTGTCTCAACAATAAACTACGTCAAGGTGTGCGGGGTTCTTGTGGGCTACACTGCAAGTAACAAATTAACTTGCTTCCAAATTAATATTAAACATGCATGGGCGCGCGAGTCGAGTTAAAGAACAAATAAGCGTATGTGACCATAACGTAATTCATGCAGAGAATCATTCAAGAGAAAACATAAAACGATACTCTCTTATACGATCACCTAAGGTATACAGACTTTGGTTACTAACAATTGAAAGACCGGGACACCTCTATGATTTAGCATATTTATTATGTCTTAGTGTTGATGAATCGCTATCAAGCAGTGATGATACCGTGTGTTCGAATCACTGTCAGATATCGGTGATACCAAGAGTTCACGAAAATCTTAGCGTTGCTGCCCCATCGGTTGCATCTCTCGCAAATACATGGAATGTCAATTGTACACATTAACAAACACTGGAACATATAGTAAATGCCGAAATAGGGAATTGCATAGTACATCATTTGATCATTGATTCATTCAGTTTGGAAATGTCCTCAACATGACTACCACAAAACGTTTTGAAAGCTCTACAGAAGCCTTGAATGTTGTAACCTTTCTTGAGTGTTGACCATGGGAAAGTTGAAGGCATCCCTCTTGTCTTATAGTGGATAGTTTTTTGTTATTCTGAATCTGTATGCATATATCTAACCGGTGGGTAAAACTCTCAGTTGAAGGAAATCGGAACAGAAAGGAAGCACAGTTACTATTTTCTGTTACTACATATAAAGTACACGCGTCATGCTTAGTATACAGATATGCATATATACATATATACTTTCCTTTCTAGCCATCACAGGAAAATGCACATGAAGAAATGCATGTGATGTTTTTTTTGTTATTAACAGTATAGTAAAAATACGTTTAGATTACATTTTTGGAAACTCTGTATCGTGTGTATGTCATATATTATTGATTACCTTGTTTACAGTGATGGTCAGTCCATCCGTCAATGCATCCACTCGGGCAGGTACCGTTGACATGGTGACAGGTCTTGAAATCACGACACTGTCCACATTTTCCTGTACAGTTGGCACCATATGTTTCAGGACTACAAACTGTAACAAATACACATCGGGTCTTCGTGTTAGGGTATCCTACTTCAGTTGATGGGTGTATAGTGGTTATGATTGGATTACAGACATTTCATGTGTACCACAGTAATTTACATTACATACATGCACACTCCATATGTTTTTCGTCAAAACAAAGAGTGAGATTTAATAGTAACTTAATTTATTAATTACCCCCACAGCCAGCACTGTATTCCAGCCCTTGGACGCATGCTGTGGTCAGATAAAAGTATATGTCTTCTCCAACGTGTATGATCACTATTGGTCAATTCTGAAATGCTTATCGTACCTGACGGTAATATGATAGTAAATGATAAGACAACTAACCTACAATACAATCAATATTCTTCCATCCGGGTCTGCAGCCATTTTCACACTGCCCGGTCACGTGATTACAGGAAGAGGTTCCATTACAATTTCTGGAGGAACACTGGTGAGCACAGCCAACTCCGTAGGAATCCACACATTCTGAAATAAGGATATGAATAGCATGCAATGTAAGTAGCTAATATTTGCCTGTGTCATGTGGAACAAATCGTTTATACTGTTTTCAACATGTACTGTTTTGTTTGGTAAAATGTTTATCAGACATAATTACATATTAACTTGGTCACAGTAACGAAAATGTTCTGAATAATACTTCTAATTTTTGAAAATCAATCCTTTCATCGCCATCCATATCTCAATTAGCATTCTAACAGTGGTGATTACAGACATGGGAATTGAATAAAAGCAGTATGCATTTCAACCTTGTTGATAGAAATGTTCATTTATAATTACTACAATATGTAATGTAAATACGAGACACATTCATCTTCTCTATTCCTATAAAAGTATCTTGTGATATGTGTCTCAAATATAAGTGCATGTGTCTCAGATCGTGGATAGAATACCGATTAAGGTCAGTACTATCATATTCATTTTCTATCACGTTCTCAGTTTTTCAGCCACATAAGGCATGGACACGTTTTCTGATGTCTCTTTCCGAATTTAGCAAAATGCATTCCTTTTTAATCATATCAACTATGATACTATGCATCTGATTATGTCTGGTTAATATTGTGAGGGCATATCCATTTTCACTTACAACGCAATGCCTCTGTATTCTTCACAATATCAGGCCATTTGAATAGAGCTGCGTGCGAAATGCTTATTTATTTAAAAGACATGTTCATGTTTGATAGTTGTTGTTTTGTTCACCATCAGCTTTGGAATAGTTCACTAAATTTGTTCGGCCGGCCGCACTTACGTGTTTTACTACTTTGTAGGAAATTGGGTGCACTCTCCTCTTACCCTGCGTACAGTCTGTACCAGCCCATCCAGCTTTACAGCCCCCAAGACACTTCCCAGTCACGTGGTTACAACTAGAGTTGGCGCTCTTGCAGTTTCTGCTTGAGCAAGTCTGCGTGCAGTTTGTGCCATAACTGCCACCATCACAAGCTAGAATCATGAAATTGATACGTTCCTCTGTAGTAAACGAAAACTATAAACTAAACACAATCGTGAGCGAGTGACGGAGTATGTTTTTTTACGCCGCTTCTTGAAGAATTTCAGCAATATCACTGCGAGGGAATCCAGAAATGAGATTCACACATTGTACCCATGTCGGGAATCGAACTCGGGACTTCGGCGTGACGAACGAACGCTTTAACCACTAGTATACCCGACCGCCCCTTTAAATACAATAGTACAATGACCTTTTATGAGATGAAATTTTATAACTATTTTTTTCATAACAGATAGGGGTAGCACTCTGGTGCTTTGTGGCGGGGTTCTTGTGGGCTACACTGCTAGTAACAAATTAACTTGCTTCCAAATTAATACTCGTGCTTAAGGCTACCTGCTTTTCAGCGGGAACCTTTCCGGCGTTACCTGCTTCTCAGTGGGAACCTTGTCTTTCCCGACTTTTCAGCCGGGGAATCGTAAAATAACATACGTTGGGGCAAACAATTGCCACGTATATGGGCCCGGCGGCGGAAGTCGTCTTGTCAAGTGGTAGCTGACAGTTGGGTCCGCGGCGGGAGCCGCATAATGGTTTTGCTAATGGGGCCAGGCAGTGGGATCTGCTTTGGCCGGCTACCTGGGGCCGGGCAGCGGTAGTCTGACTTAGGCCAGCAGCGTGGAGCTGCTTTTGGCAGCGTGGGAGTTGCCAAGCAATGGTAGCGTTTAAATATGCTACCGTGGGGGCCGGACAGCGGTAGCAGTCTCAGGCCAGCAGCGCTAGCTGCAATCGCCGTTGGCCACGCGCGTGGCCATGGCAACGGTAGCATTTTGGTATACACAATTAGCAGCTAAGTAGCACACTAGTACCTGCACACCCTCGGCCATTTAACCCAATCTCATCTTCTGTTTTTATTATAGGCACGGGCATCCACGGCTCGGTGGCCCGTGCCTCTCCTTGGCATATCACGGGATAATTACATTTAGTACTAACTACTAAATGACTTTATCACGCGTATCCAAACCATGGGCTAATTACGTGTGTAACCCAATCACCCCTCGTAACTCAATCACCCCCGGGCCACCACTCGGCACCGTGCCCGGGGAATAATCCCGCGCAAGCATCATCCCACCCTTTGTTAGTCCGTCATTCGCGAACAGCCCTTCTCCAAGTACACACGTGTGTCACTGTATCTAATCGCCTTCCCACCCACCCACCCAGCTTGCCACTCATTTTATTTCTTTTTCAGCCTGACGTGTCCTCTTCACCTGGAATGCTAATCACTTCTTTTCTTCAGCATTTATCCTATTCCAGGTAACAGCAGAGCGGATTGTATATATGTAAATAAACCTGTACATATGTAAAATTGGTTTTCAGGGCCCTTGTATATATGTACATACTTCTAAACGATTCTGATATATGTAAATAAACATGACTTCTTAATAGCTGTATATGTGTATATATGCAATACCTGTCTCAACAATAAACTACGTCAAGGTGTGCGGGGTTCTTGTGGGCTACACTGCAAGTAACAAATTAACTTGCTTCCAAATTAATACTCGTGCTTAAGGCTACCTGCTTTTCAGCGGGAACCTTTCCGGGGTTACCTGCTTCTCAGTGGGAACCTTGTCTTTCCCGACTTTTCAGCCGGGGAATCGTAAAATAACATACGTTGGGGCAAACAATTGCCACGTATATGGGCCCAGCGGCGGAAGTCGTCTTGTCAAGCGGTAGCTGACAGTTGGGTCCGCGACGGGAGCCGCATAATGGTTTTGCTAATGGGGCCAGGCAGTGGGATCTGCTTTGGCCGGCTACCTGGGGCCGGGCAGCGGTAGTCTGACTTAGGCCAGCAGCGTGGAGCTGCTTTTGGCAGCGTGGGAGTTGCCAAGCAATGGTAGCGTTTAAATATGCTACCGTGGGGGCCGGACAGCGGTAGCAGTCTCAGGCCAGCAGCGCTAGCTGCAATCGCCGTTGGCCACGCGCGTGGCCATGGCAACGGTAGCATTTTGGTATACACAATTAGCAGCTAAGTAGCCCACTAGTACCTGCACACCCTCGGCCATTTAACCCAATCTCATCTTCTGTTTTTATTATAGGCACGGGCATCCACGGCTCGGTGGCCCGTGCCTCTCCTTGGCATATCACGGGATAAACCGTTTGAAAGGAATGAATAAAGAAGCCATAGTTATTTGACATCCGTTTTTCAGCAACAAACCTGTGTCACACTTGTCCATATTCCATCCAGGACGACATACTCCACTCGGACAGACGCCGTTCACGGAGTTGCATGGCTTCCCTTCACAGTTGCAGTAGTTGCTACAGTTTGTACCGAAAGTACCAGGACCACACACTTAAACCATAGACATAAATACTTTTAAACATGGCTCAAGCACATACCATCATGCATGTGCATATAAGAAGCTAACTGCTTACGAACATATTCATATTTCTGATTTGAGAGACTGAATTCTTTAATCGCATAAAGACATCTCAAGTAGCATTCTGACAGTGATAAATAAGGACATGGGAATTGAATAAAAGCAGTATGCATTCCAACCTATTTGAGAAAAGTGTCCATCTATTGTTACTACAATGTATTATTTAAAAGCGAGACACATTCATCTTCAGAATTCCTATAAAAGAATCTTGTGATAGTGTGTCTCAGACATAAGTGCATGTGTTTCAGATCGTGGATAGAATACCGATTAAGGTCAGTACTATCATATTCATTTTTATCATGTTCTCAGTTGTTCAGCCACATAAGGCATGAACTCGTTTTCTGATGTATCTTTCCGAATGTAGCAAAATGCATTCCTTTTTAATCATATCAACACTGATACTATGTACCTGATTATATCAGGTAAATAATGTGAGGGCATATCCATTTTCACTTACAATGCAATGCCTCCGCTTCTTCTCAATATCAGGCCATTTGAAAAGAGCCACGTGCGAAATGCTTATTTATTTAAAAGACATGTTCATGTTTGATAGTTGTTGTTTTGTTCACCATCAGCTTTTTGATGTTCATCTATAGTTACTACAATGTATTATTTAAGAGCGAGACACATTCATCTTCTAAATTCCTATAAAAGAATCTTGTGTGTTTCAAATATAAGTGCATGTGTTTCAGATCGTCGATAGAGTACCGATTGAGGTCAATACTGTCATATTCATTTTTATCAAGGTCTTTTTTGTCAGCTATATAAGGTAAGAGAAGATCTGGCGGATATCTGTTTGTCGTTTGTATAATGTCATGCCAGAAAATAATGTAAAACTCCCCACCGTTAACCTCAACTTCACAGAAATCCATGATGGGAATTTTAAAATCACCATCGTTGTTGGCAGTGGTGGTGTACAGGACCAGATAACGCCCTTTAACAGAACATGGGACCGTCAAAACATCAGGTATGCCTGTTCCGTCTCTATTACTTGTAACGTTGTAGCAGTTGACTCCATCAGTAGAGGAGTTGTCAGTATCAGCGATGTAGATCTTGATACCATTCCGACGAACTTTATCTGTTAAACGTGAAACAGCAGGATTATAATTATTGCGTTGTAACAGGTTTCGGGTCTTAGTAATTTTGTCTTCTTTTGTAAACATTACCTTCAGCCTTAGGAACGTGTTAGTTTATATCTGAGAAGTAATATTAATATGTACTCTTTATCATGGCTCGAGGTAAAAATAGCGACAAACCATAACCAAAGTTTTTATGATATGGGAACACGACAACAGTATGTTTATCAAAGGGATACAGTGAATTGTTAAAACCAGTTGAATTGGCAGGTTGTTATTTGCATTAAACATCTAATTGAAATAAAATATATTTTCTAAGAATATCATCGTGAGCGTGTTAAAACCCTATGTGTGTGATAAGTATTATAAGTTTCTTATAGTAAAGTTGTTGCAAAAATATGATCAGAAACTGTTTGTTTGTTATCATAACGCATTCGAATGCGAGGTCATACCTCCCTCTCGCATCAAATAGACTGCATTACAATTACAACCTCATGTTCTTACTTGACGGATTAAAACAAGATTTCCTTACAGTTATGATTTAACTCACAAACAATTTTTTGTTTATGGTGTCCTTGCACACGCGTGCACGTCCATTCAAGTCAAACATTGCCGTCAACGGCGTATCCAATGTCACGACAGCTTGTCAACAATCATTTGGTCCGCGCAATGCTCTCCTTCCCATGTAACGATCCAATTAGAGGTTTATTGCAAATTATCAAGTACCCATAGTTGCAGTAAAACGGAATTTGAATGTGAATGTCAACATTGAACATAATCACTGTAGAACAAACATTTTGGCATTCAGGAGTGACGATGGAGACAGGTACTACAAGATGTGTACACCTTTTGATCTGACACATGTTCGCAGCAACGGGGTGTCAAATGAATGCTGAATGCGAGCTTGTGGTACGGTTGTTGTATAAACTATCAATGCAAGATGATAACCAGTCTCGATTATTCTTCGAAACAGTTTCCGCTTGGCATAAAAGACAATGTAGCTGTGGAAATTAGATGAATGGATCACTGAAAATCAGTGATTAAACCAGGTGTTTGCGACAAGAGCTATGTCCTGCCTTACTGGTGGCACCCGTCATTCACACAATTCGCATAAAAACGTGAGTTGCCTGACACTGCATAACAAGGTTTGGGTGTGTTCAGCAAGATCACGTAACATTTATGTTTGACGTCGAACACGTCGTCCACTTTCCTCAAATAGATCAATGAGTTTCTTTTCCAGGGATGTGGAAGCTAATGCAACACTTCCTAAGTATTGTTCTGCAGAAAAGTTTGTAAACCTGGCATAAAATCGTCGACGAATGGGCATTAAATGACGATGAACATGATGTTCCATATAGGAACATTCAATCTTAAAAATGACACGCAAAGGATTAATTCATGTTACTCACAGTTAGTTCTGAAGTAGATGATGACGTCATGTATCAGTGTTTTCTGTCCTAGGTCCACCCTCCACCAGGCAGATCTTATACTGGCATCATTATAAGCTGACAGAATACATCTGGTTTCATTGCCCCCTCTCGTGTCCCCGTTGACGGCATTTGATGACGGCAAAGTGTATCCATCGGATGATGTTGTTGTTTTGTTGAGGGCAATATTTTCTGTGATATTAAGAAGAAATATTTTCAAATCGCATCAAGGCACACGACAGTACGTGATATTTACGACATTCACTTATAGAAATAGTTTATTATCAAACAGAAGGATATACGTTTTACACGTTTATACGTTTTTGTCTTAAAACGTATCAGTCACATAAACATTAGTTTTTCAGTATTTACAAAAGATCGGTCTTGTGATGTTAACTGACAAGTTAATATCAACTGGATTTATTACTTTGAATGAACATGCCATTACTGGGATAGGCTACCTATTTGACACGTTAGCCCTAGTCATCCCTGCTAACTATGTAGAGGTTGACAACCCGAAGTAGGCTTACAATCGTAACATGTATGGTGCTAGCAAACATAAATTGTCATAAATTCAATACAGGAATCAAATTATCATGCGTGCCTTTCTGACAAGTCGGACCGGACCATCCATTGGAACAATGTGGAGGTTGACAACCGGAAGTAGGGTCACACTTGGCCAGGGGACAGTGACACTGGTAGCTGCACATGTCGCCGTATTGACGTGCAGGGCAGGTGCCTGTAAGAGAACGTTTTTATACATGATCTACATGATGTATAGACAGTGACACTCCACCGGTGACTATACCTACCATACACATAGATTATAAAACTATATGGTCAGGAAATCAATGTGTAATTGAAATGCATGAGGTGATCTAAATATCTGAAACTGAAGATGAACTTCAAAGCAAAGAGTCCGCAGGGAAATCTACAACTTATGTAGTGATGTCTCAACCCACATGGACATACCAGGTACCCAACATGTGCTCTCACGTTACAATAACGGTGATACCAAATACCCAACACGTACCCTCGCGTTTCAATTGTGGTGATGCCAAATACCAACCACATACCCTCGCGTTACAATAGTGGTGATGCTAAATACCAAACACGTACCCTCACGTTACAATAGTGGTGATACCAAATACCAGACATGCACCCACACGTTACAAGAGTAGTGATGCCAAATACCAAACGCGAACCCCTCACGTTACAATAGTGGTGATGCCAAATATCAAACACGTACCCACATATTGCAAATGTGATGATGCAAAATACCAAGGACGTACCCTAACGTTACAATAGTGGCGATGCCAAATACCTAACACGTACCATTATGTTACTAGAGTAGTGATGCCAAATACCCAACAAGCACCCTCATGTTACAACAACAGTGATGCCAATTATCAAACACGTACCCTCACGTTACAATAGTGGTGATGCCAAATATCAAACACGCACCCACAGGTAACAAGAGTAGTGATGCCAAATACTAAACGCGAACACCTCGCGTTACAATAGCGGTGATGCCAAATATCAAACACGTAACCTCACGTTACAAGAGTAGGGATGCCAAATACCTAACACGTTACAATAGTGATAATGCCAAATACCTAACAAGTACACTTATGTTACAATAGGGTGGATGCCAAATACCTAACACATACCCTCACGTTACAATGCCCAACATACACCTCGCTTGATGCGAGGACTGGGTGAGTATCCCGAAGTCCCGGGTTCTATGCCCACATGGTTACAGTTTGTGAATCCAACTTCAATTGTCCTGTCGTGAAATCATGGCTGATATCCCTACTAGTTACGTATTCATGCATAATGTCGTAGTGAAACAACTTCCCCACTTGGTCCTACGTAGAGTAAATCATGTAAACAATGTAATACAGAAATGTTGTTAATGGACGTTACTTTGTGACAGCTTCATATGCATCAACACAAAATTTACATTTACAAATGGTCCCAAAGATGTTTCAACCGACTTACATGTACCCTCACGTTATTGGCGTGCCTATATAAGGTGTCCGTTCTATATTTTAACGAAAGTAGTAACAGAACCTGACTTGTATGCTGAGAGAAATAGATCAGTTGGGCGAGGGGCACAATTAGTATCCGCGGTGAAATCTACCACTAATGTAGTGTTGTCTAAACCCACATGAACATACCAGGTACCCAACACGTATTCTTACAATAGTGGACATGCCAAATACCAAACAGGTACCCTCACGTTACAATAGGGGTGCTGCCAATTATCAAACACGTACCCTCACGTTACAATAGGGGTGATGCCAAATACCAAACACGTACCCTCACGTTACAATAGGGGTGATGCCAAATACCAAACACGTACCCTCACGTTACGATTGTGGGGATGCCAATTATCATACACGTACCCTCACGTTACCGACTTACATGCAACCTCACGTTAGTGAAGTGCCCCTATAGTTGCGTACTTATTTGACAATAATGCACAACGCCTTGGCTGGACGATGGGATGGGGTGGTGGTTCTGACATTCCCTTGAAACGCTGAAGACCCCTGATACAGTGCATTTTTTTCCTAACAAACAGTTGCGTTATAGCTGGAATATAACTGACAGCGGCGCTAAACAACATTCGCCAACTCATCGGTATTCACTCCATCATGATCGTGATGATGTCTCATACTTTAAACCTTCATATCACCTCACCCTAAATAAGCATCAGTGTCACTCACTGAAACAGACACAGTTGTAAATTATCTGAAAATGATCACAATTAAATTTAAATAATCGTCTGTATAACTTATTTCAAACAGCCTCGTCTTTAATCCAACATTTCAACCTAGTTGCAAACATTGTGTTTACAGACGATTATTTTCATTTAATTGTGATCATTTCGCTGCTGCGGGGGCGGTCGGGTAGCCTAGTGGTTAAAGCGTTCGCTCGTCACGCCGAAGACCCGGGTTAGATTCCCGACATGGGTACAATGTGTGAAGCCCATTTCTGGTGTCCCCCGCCGTGATATTGCTGGAATATTGCTAAAAGCGGTGTAAAACCATACTCACTCACTCACTCATTTTGATGCTCGCCTTCAGACAGAGTAGAATCTAACCACGCTGGGAAAGTTAAATGCTGAATGGACAAAGCATACCGAATATGAACTCTACCATTCATACATTGCTTTATTTCAACAATGGCAAAGATATTATAATCATAATGGTTGCATTGAAGGAGCAGCCGTTTGCATTGATCAACAAAGAAAATCGAGTCATATTTCTTTTGAATATATTCAACTTGGCCTGGATATAACGTCCATGAATTTTAATCACCTACACCAGGAAGTTGTTGACAGTAAACCAGCCTAAGCAAGTTAACAGCATGTTCATCTGTTAGTCAATAACGAAAATAGTTCATCTGCAAGTGAAGCACATGACAGAAGTGTAATGTTGTCATGGAACTTTCCATACTTTGCTTTATCACGTCGTTAATGTGAGTAATGTTAGCAGAACAAGCTGTGACTGCTAAATATCTCTACACATATGTTGACTAAATTGTGGATCTCTGTGTATCTCTATCTCATCAAGTGCAAAATGGAAAACTATTATACATGGTACTTAACGAGCTAATAATCACTTGGACATGTGACTTCATATCATGTTTTATAATCAATACACAATATTTTCTCAAAATGTATTGTCAAATATTGATATAGAATATCAATTTTCTTTGGAATAAACATTATGTTTAGAATCACGCAGTGTAACAGTAACAATGAAAATGTGAAATGTAAAATATATAACGTACCTCTGTACTACCTATATATCATAATACATTTTGCAAATAACATTTGGAAAAGGAAACATCCCCTGAGTATAAACCATTGAACATACACCAAACATGGAAAGGCAACGCCAGAGAATAACCAGTCACAATTATCTGCCCAAACGGATTCCATTGACAATTATATTGATTGGGCACTAACAGTAAGTGATGACACAAGGTGCTTGCTTTAATAGTGGGCATGTCATGCTCTACCGGTAACAGCCACCACGCATACAATTTGCATAAAAAAATAGGTGTTTGACGCCATAGCTATACCATGCCAGTGATAGCATTCGTGGCGTTATCAAGGACACACTTTGCATTTTCGACAACCATTCCTGGTACATTGTTCAGCACCTACCTGCTACACCGTCCAGCATACAGACATAGATCCACAGCAGGACACCTAGTCTGTGCCCCGCCATGTTGTCGAGAGGACATGTACACCAGGAAGTCTTACTGTCTACATTCAAGTTCTGACGTAGAACGCAGGTATATTGTTTACTGAGTGCACGGATTATTCACAACGACTATGTGTAGCCTAGTCCTTATACAAGGCACGGACACCATACACAATACACTTCCAGCTATCGCCATACCTTGTGGTGACGACACTGTAGCTCAAACTGTGTACTCGTTACGCTGCAGACCTGGGTTTGATTCTCCACATGGGTACAGTATGAAGGTTATTTCTGATGTTTCCTGCAATGATATTGCTGGAATATTGCTAAAAGCCACTCACACCTTAATCATTTTGTCATACGCACACATACATATTTCATGCACTTGCATATTTGCACATAGTGTTTGTGATCATTTCAACGATATCGTTTTTTTTGTTGTTTCACATCGATCTCAGCAAATATTCCAACAGCGATGCTGGACATACAGTAAGGATGTGTTATGGATAAATGATACCGCATCCCTTTCTTGTTCATTGTGATTTGTTAGGAAAACATGAATTATGACTTAGAGATGTTTGTGAAATGGTACACCTACAGAGAAACTGAATTAACTGCAAACTACCGCTCCATTTCAAATGTCATTGGATGGTGTTATGTCAGATTTAATGTTCTTATTTAGCAGTTGTCAAACAATAACATATCCTGTGTCAACACACGTTGACTGACTGGGACGTCAGCTATACAGATCACAAGCATGTGTACTCTGGTATGTCTGAGAAAATAGTTAATTGTAATACAGAAGTTGTAGTTGGCATCACATTGTGAAAGCATAATGAATATGAGCATAGTACGTTGAGATTAAAACTTAGAAATGTACACGCTGCAGATATTAAGCCTATTTCACCTCACAAATGTACACCCTTGAACCCATCCGGTATAGCTGGAATATTACTGACAGCGCCAAACAACATTCACTCACTGATCAACGTTCACTCAATCCATCATGACTTGTTGGTGTCTCGCTCTCTGAAGCTGATTTATAGTGTTAGAGAATGATCCTGATGAAGTAAAAACTGTTGTCTGTATAACTCATATCTACCTGTGCTAAATGTAATCAAACAGTTCGGCCCAGTCAATCATACTTGAGGTATTTAAGACGCAATCATGCTACATTCGTACCGCATTTAAGCAAGGTTGGCAATAGACTAACCGGGTCATATATATGTGTAACTGTTTACAGGTGTGGCTTGAACTTCTCGTCAAGTCGCCCTCATTCAAGTATGAATAGATTCTTACAACAAATCAAAGTCCAATGCTGAAAGGACGAAGCATACAGAAGCTGCAGTTGACCTACTTTACTTGTATACCAACCAATACATTCTACCATTCATGTTCTGCAGGAGTGAGTGAGTAGGGTTTAACGCCGTTTTTAACAGTATTCCAGTAATATCACGGCTTGTCAGGTAAATGTGGGAGGAAAGCCCGAAGTGATGCAAGTCTCAGGTCTTTACCACTTCGGTGAAACCCACGAACACGTAGCTGACAAACCTGGAAACATAATCGGGTCGAACTGGGATTCGAACCTACAATCATAGGTTTCTGGCGTGCCCAAGGGAGGCAACTCTGCACAGCGAATCGCGGCGCCTCAGACGACTGGGCCACCCGTGCGGCCCGCAGGGTTTGAAGAATGGCATTTGTTTAAAGCAAATGTACCATAATTGGCAGACTGAAAGAACTCAACATACAATGAATGCAAAGCCATGTTTATCCTGGATTAATGCAGATACATACAAGCTATGATCACCTACACCAGGAACTTGTTGAAGGGAAAACATCCTGCAGTCGTGGTCACCATGTTTAATTTTACAGTTTTACAACACTGTGCGGTCACGTCGTACATTCGTGAATTATGGGTTAAATACAATAAACTATGACTGGTATACAGATGAGCATGTGTTCACGACATTGTAAATCTTTGTGGCTACCTCATCGGCTGTTCTGCAGGTAGGAAACGCATCTTTAGGAAAACTGCAATATGATCACCGATGTACCACTCCTTATAAATCCTGGCAGTCCTTTGGTCATGAACACATTTGACAGAATGCTTGATACACAAATCTATTTGTCGTGTGGATATATCTACCATCAATGAACGTGTACACTGAAGGCACAGTGAAAAGTACATAAATCACGTTTATCACACGGTTATTGATAGCTTGTGTAATTACATATTGTCATACTCGGAATACATTAAACAATATTCACAATGCACAGTACAGTAGGATTTATCAGGGACAATCCATCTTTAAGCTATCAATTCTCTTCACGACACTGATTTCTTTGAGAAAGCTGACAGATACGTGTGTACGATAGATTTTGAAATTATAGATACTTCCTGTTAGAAATCAATCGCATGCGTAATGCAAACAACCAAAATCACGCAGTATGTAACATAACCAAATAATCTGATATAAAAACATCATAAATTATCATGTTGTCTTATTGTATAAATAAAATCCTAATGTAATTCTTCGCATCATGTGTCAAGCATGGATACTTAAATCACGAAATTATAAAGGGGGCACTGTGCAGCGTTGCGTCCCTTGGGCACGCCTGAAACCTATCACTGTTGGTTCGAATCCCGGTTCGACTCGATTATGTTTCTAGGTTTGTCAGCATCATATCCGTGTTCGCGGGTTTCACCGACGTGGTTAACGTCTGAGACCTGCATCACTTCGGTCTTTTCTCCCATATTAAGCTGACACGACAAACCTAAGGCACCGAGAATGAAGGGGAAAGACAACTTTGCGCCTGGATGCAAGCGTGACATTATGGAAGCGAGGTCCCATTTTCGCCATGTTTGCCCTGAACAATGTGGTAAGCGTCTAAGACAACAAACACTTGTTGTTTTATGCAAATTGTGTGTGTGTGTGTGTGTGTGTGTGTGTGTGTGTTGAATTCAGTTGATCAGTGTGTGTGATACAGCATATATACAATATGAATAGTTAAAGTTAATCTGGAAATTAATTTAAGGTGCATGTATCCTGCCCCAACGTTTTCACCCATCATAAATACATGCAAAGGAAACTCAATTGCTCACTCGAAAAATAACTGAGCATATAGGGGATTGCATCGGACTTCATTTCTGTTAAGGATGCGTCAAATTTGGAAACGTCCTCCACATCTCTAATGCTGATACCTTTACTGTTGTAACCTTGACCAAACACTCTTTGAAACTTTCAAAGTAAGAACATGCTTAAATGTTCCTCGAAAGTTGTGAAATGTAGACACCAAAGGCTGGAGCTGCAGGAATATTGTTCAACATAAAGGGAATGTTGACTTTAGGAAAGTTGAAGTCATATTTTTGCTGTCATGGTTGGTTGTCGCAGTATTCAGGAGACGATTTTGTCATAACATTGTAGCTGATAGTAGTTCATAGTATATATAGTTGCTTTAGTTTTCGGTGTTCAGTGAGTTCAGTGTACGAGGAGTTGTTAGATTTCCTTGTTCATGTAATACTTGAAATACTTGTGAAAAATTCAAGCCATGTCACTTATTGTGATTGTGTCGAAATCAATCTCAATTTGCCGTCGATTACATGAAGATGTAAAAAGTAAGACGTTGTTAACATTGATGCACTCGCATAGTAGATGGAGCCGACTGCATGTATTGCAGGTAGACCTGATATGTTAATTTATTCCACGACATTTATTGGTCAAAATAATATTAGACATCTCATTCAATTTCAACTGACCTTGAATGCCCTGATTCCCTATGCTATCTGTCGCAATGTATATTGACGGACTTGTTTCCCATCTGCGGCATATTGTTGTCATTTAAAGCAATAAAATTGACGTCCTTCACCCACAATACGTCAGTACGTACGTGAAGTGCTCGGTCAATAAGTCGAGCCGTTTCGTCACCGCCGATGGCATTGGACACAATCTTTGGCGCCAAGAAGTTTAACAAAAGTTTCAGGTATATCGATGATCTGATATCGTTCAATAACAATCAAACAGGCAGTTCCCTTCCGCTGATTTACCCATCTGACCTAGAAATCAACGAGACCAGTGAGACCGCCTCATCTGTTTTATATTTAGGTCTCTGCATAAAGACAAAACAGCGGCTTCTTGGTAGAAAGAGCATGTTCAATTGTATCTCAAAGGTTGTAAAATATCAACACCAAAGGCTGGAGCAGCTGGAATATTGCTCGACATGAAGGGAAAGTTGATTTTTGGAAAGTCAAGATATGATCAAAATATGATTGGTTGTTGGTTTGTTCAGCACTCAGCAATATTCAAGCAATATGACGGTGGTCTGTAAATAATCGAGTCTGGACCAGGCAATCAAGTGATTAATATCATGAGCATGGGCATGATCAATTGGGATCGATGATATGCATCAACCAAGTCAGCGAGCCTGACCACCTGATCCCGTTAGTTGCCATTTACGACAAGCATAATCACCTTTTATGGCAAGCATGGGTTGCTGAAGACCTATTCTGCCCCGGAATCTTCACGGATCGATCAAAATATGAAACAGATGAGGCGGTCTCTCTGGTCTTATTTATTTCTAGTTAAGGGAATTGGCTTTTTAATTGTAACGGAACGAAAATCAGAACTTCGATATACATAAAGCTAAAGCTAAACTCCTTGGCCAAATTAATTCCACTTGTAATTATTTCTGTGATAACATCATCAACAATCCTGTATGATGAGATACAGTGAGGTAGAACTTTTATATCACAACATCATCTCAAGACATCCGTATTCTACTAAGCAAAAGCAATCAATTCGGACATGCCACTGAGTGAATCCAGAAAAGTTTTCTTATAAGTTTTCTATGTCATATATATATTTGACTTTTGTACAATGATTCGTTTGACTTGACTTTCATGCCACAAACTTTTTCCTCAATATGACATCACTAACATCACTAACACTTACTGTCCGTCCTGTGCAGACACACATAACATTGTTGTGTTCAATGCAGATCTCGTGCTTGATACACATGAAGCGTGAGAGTATGCACAGCAAGGGAAAGCGAACCCACATTTAGGAAACGCGAAGATTATTGCTCGGGAATGCAGTGATATTTTGAGGGAAGCGATAATTCAGCGTGGGAAAGCCATGGTACAGAGAAGGTACGTTATGCATGCAGTGATTGATAGTTCATGTTTGTTGGTTTGTTTGCTTGCCCCACTCAGCAATATTCCAGCTATATGAAGGCGGTCTGTAAATAATCGATTCTGCACCAGACAATCCAGTGATTGACATCGATCCTCGCAATTGGGATACGATGACATTCACAACCAAGTCAGCGAGCATGACCACCCGATCCCGTTAATTGCCTCTTACGACAAGCATAGTCGCCTTTTACGGCAAGCATGGGTTGTTGAAGACCTATTCTACGCCAGATCTTCACGGGTCTGATAGTTACTGAGTGATATCTGCCATAGTACAATTATGGATCCGGAATGATACAATTTGAACTTCTAACCAAGATGTCACAGTCGGAACTGTTTAGCCGCCGATGTCACACATTAATGATGTCATGATCAAGAGATTTTTCTGCATTATTTAAATGCGAAAATGATCTTTCGTCAATCGCTATATGTCTTTAGTCCAAACTGTAAATTGACGACGGAAAGCTAGCCAATGAATGTTAAGCAACAATGTTATAACTGAAATGTCATCTGACAGAGAGTTTCTGTATGCTTTGTCCCTTTTAGGTCAGATGCAGAGGATCCCTTGCGCAAAGGAAAAGGCGTGAGAAATGTAGGAAACATCACATTTATTGTGCAATCAGAGAAATGAACTAAGAACTGATTTCTTTACATAGGACTATAAAAAGTATATATTTTCACACGTTGTTGATGACATGTATCTCTTAACATATTTGAATTCTTCTTAAGTGTATATCTCCTTTGACAGACAAAGATAATTACAAACAGTCCAAAGGGATCGGTTGGTCAGGCTCACTGACTTGATTGATGCATGTCATCAATTTTGTAGATTGATGCTCATGATGTCAATCACTGACTTGTCTGGTCCAGATTCGATTGTTTACATTCCGCCATCGTGTAGCTGGACTATTGCTGAGTGTGGCGTAAAACAACAAACAAACAAACAAACAGAACATTGACCAAAATACTCCGTATGTAAAACATTAAGTGTTACATCTAAACATGTAGAATTGTATATATCGTAAAGTAACCACAGCCTTTTGTGACCCGAGACTTTAAGTTGAGCTTTTACGAAACCTGCGTTAATTTGAATAGTCCATGCATCTCACGAGTACAATATATATTTCTTCCAAGTTACCATAGCTTATTCTCAGATCACCTCCCGCCTACAAACATATAGTAGTTCAACAGTAATTGGTGATATAGTATAAGTGCGAATATGTCAGTATACTAATTACTCCTTTATTCTCTCTTTCACATGAGATTGAGTGCAAGATTGTGTTTCGTGTCTACATGTAAGCGGCTGAACTATTTAATTGTTTTGTTCTGGTTGGTTCTGGAGAGTGCAGTAGGTGAATACTTATATCTTCGCATCACTCTTATACTTACTTAATCAGGCCCTTCTCAGGCGTTGACACTTTATATTTATGCAACTTTACTTGGTATGTTTTGAGTTGTTTTATGTGTTTACATATACTTTATTCTGGATGACGTCATAGTGTGTGTTGTCAGTTCTTGTGTCTGTGTCCAGTCCAGCATAGTCATTGTCCTGAGTGTTGATATAGATGTGTATTTTTCTGCCGGTGTCATGTTGGGGTCAACTGTATCCCTTCTGTCGCCATCATTTACATTGCCATGCGTCCATGCCAAACTGCAACAGCATATCTTGCTGTGGTCTTCTATAGTATTTTGCAAGTCAAGATTTATCTAAGAACTTACTTCAATATTTGTAAGGCGGGGATAAAAGTAAAATCCATGTGAATGGAATGTGTGCACACGGTCTTAAGAAGAATATATTACAATAAAATTACTTAGTGAGCCACTTGCAGTTTATTTATTTCACACCTACCTTCCTTTCCTAAGCAGGTATAGAAGTACAGCACCTCCCAGGAACAGTGTCATGACGACACCCAGAACCAAGCCAATGACAAGGCTAATACTGTGTATGAAAGGTGGATTATTGTTCTTTGTGCCTGCAAGTAAAACGTACAGACTTGCAAATATTGCAAAATGGCACATGTAAGAATTTAATACCACACCAGCTTTTTATTGACTCCCTCTATTTATGCCTTGATCAGGGAACACGAGTACCATTCGCCACAGAATAACCAGTCTCCATTATCTCACACGATGTAGTGTTACGACCGATTCTTGTAATGTCAGGTTAAATGAAGGCTGCACAAAATGCAGCACAACAAAGGTCAACGGAAATATATTTGAAGACAATACACTCTTCACAAAGATTAAATGTTTACAGATGACCTTATCCTGTGTCATATGTGCTGCTACACCGTCCACAATATTCAAATGAAGTCAACATGGGATATTCGTCTAACGCTGCCATTATGTATTGATGAAATACAATTAACTAACTGATATGTCCCTAGTTCTTTTTAAGGCGATACGAATATTGTCAAAACTGTTTTCTATACACGTATTACAAGATTATCATAAGAATTACTGTAGCTAATCACAGTTTCCATTGAAACGGGTGACTTCGAAATAGCATTTGTATCCAAGGCTTGTATGTGTATTTTTGACAACATCGTGTCCGAAAACGTCATTGCTTAAACAAAATGCTAAATTCGCTACCTTTTCTGCATTGGTAGATCCGGAAGTTAAACATACATACATGTATTCATGAGCAATAAAACGACAAAGCATGTGTTTACGAATCACTGTCAGATTGTGGGGATACCAGGAGTTCGCGAAGATTTAACGTATCCTGAAATGGCAATTGTACACCTAACCAAACACGGGAACATATAGTACAAGTCTGTTTTATTTCGAGTTCAGATGGGTAAATCTCTCGATTGAAGGAAAGAAGCCCAGTTACTATTTTCTCATATATTACCTTGTTTACAGTGATGGTCAGTCCATCCGTCAATACATCCACTCGGGCAGGTACCGTTGACAAGGTTACAGGTCTTGGGGTCACGACACTGTCCACATTTTTCAGTACAGTTGGCACCATATGTTCCACGACTACAAACTGAATCAAATATACATATGGTCTTCATGTTAGGGTCGAAATAGGGAATTGCATAGTACATCATTTGATCAATGATGTAATCAGTTTGGACATGTCCTCATCATGACTACCACAAAACGTTTTGAAAGCTCTACAGAAACCTTGAATGTTGTAACCATGAGTGTTGACCATGCGAAAGTCGAAGTCACCCCCCTTGTCCTACAGTGGATAGTGTTTTTGTTATTCTGAATATATGTATGCATATATCTAAATAAAAAAACCCAGAAGAGGCCGTCTCACTGAGCTGTTCTATTTCTAGTTTAGGTGGGTAAATCTCTCGGCTGAAGGAAATCGGCACAGGAAGGAAGCACAGGTAACAGTTACTATTTTCCGTTCGCACACATTAAGTACTGGCATCATACAATGGTATACAGATATACACATATACATATATATCCCTTTTTTGGCATCACAGGAAAATGCACATGGAATATTACATGTGATGTTTTTTTGTTATAAACAGTATCGTTAATTACGTTTAGATCTGTATCGTGTGTATGTTATAAATTATACATAATTTACAGTAGTTTACAGTTGTGGTCAGTCTCTCCATCAATGCAACCACTCAGGCGGGTACCGTTGACATGGTGACATGTCTTGTTATGATTGGATTACAGACATTTCATGGCTGCCACAGTAATTTACATTCCATAGATGCACACCCCATATGTTTTTCTTGAAAACAAACAGTGAGATTCATTAGTTAGGGATGTAATACTTGTTTTACACATGTAACAGGTGGAATATGATATTTTCAAATGTATTTTACCAGTGTTGCAGTCTTCTCCCTTCCACCCTGACTGACAGCCCGACTCACACCGGCCTGTATCCCGGGGACAGATGCCCGTCCCTCCCTCACACATGCAGGCACTGCAATTACCCCTACAGCCAGCACTATATTCCAGCCCTTGGACGCATGCTGTGGACAGAGAACAGCATATGTCTTCTCCAATGTGTAGGATCACTGTTGGTCAATGCTGGAATGCGAATAGTACCTGGTGGCCCGCGGTAATATGATAGTAAATGATGAGACAACTAACCTACTGTACAATCACTATCCTTCCATCCGGGTCTGCAGCCATTTTCACACTGCCCGGTCACGTGATTACAGGAAGAGGTTCCATTACAATTTCTGGAGGAACACTGGTGAGCACAGCCTACTCCGTAGGAATGTACACATTCTGAAATAAGGATATGAATACTATGTAATGTAAGTAGCATGCTATGTACAATTATGACTATTTGTTGAATATTTGCCTGTGTCATGTGGAACAAATCGTTTATACTGGTTTCAACATCTATTGTTTTTTAGGTTAAATGTTTATCAGACATAGTAACGTGTGGTATTTAGCAAAATGCATGTCTTGTTAATCATATCAACTATGATACTATGCATCCGATTATGTCAGGTAAATAATATAAGAGCATATTCATTTTCACTTACAACGCAATGCCTGTGTATTCTTCACAATATCAGAGGGGGCACGGGTGGCCCAGTCGTCTAAGGCGCCGCGATTCGCTGTGCAGAGTTGCGTCCCTTGGGCACGCCAGAAACCTATGATTGTTGGTTTGAATCCCGGTTCGCCCCAATTATGTTTCTATGTTTGTCAGCACCATACCCGTGCTCGTGGGTTTCACCTAAGTGGTAAACGTCTGAGACCTGCATCAGTTGGGGCTTTCCTCCCACATTAAGCTGACATGCTGCGATATAACTGGAATACTGTTAAAAGCGACGTTAAACCTAACCCACTCATTCACTCACTCACTAACAATATCAGACCATTTGAAAAGAGCCACATGCGAAATTTATTTAAAGGACATGTTCATGTTTGATAGTTGTTGTTTTGTTCACAATCACCCTTTGGGATAGTTCAAGTTCAAAAAGATTGTTCGGGCAGTCGTAATTACGTGTCTTACTACTTTGTCGGAAATTGGGTGCACTGTCCTCTTACCCTGCGTACAGTCTGTTCCAGCCCATCCAGCCTTACAACCCCCAAGACACTTCCCAGTCCCGTGGTTACAACTAGAGCTGTCGCCCTTGCTGTTTCTGTTTGAGCAAATCTGAGTGCAGTTGGCGCCATAACTGCCATCATCACAAGCTAGAATCATGAAATTGATACGTTCCTCTGTAGTAAACGAAACCTATAAACTAAATACATTCGTGAGCGAGTGAGGGAGTATATTTTTTACGCCGCTTCTTGTAATATTTCAGCAATATCACGAAATCCAGAAATGAGATTCACACATTGTACCCATGTCGGGAATCGAACTCGGGTCTTCGGCGTGACGAGCGAACTCTTTAACCACTACGCTAACCGACCGCCCCTCTAAATACAATAGTACAATGACCTTTTATCAGATGAAATTTTATAACTATTTTTCATAACAGATATACCGTTTGAAAGGAATGACTAAAGTAGCCATAGTTAATTGACGCGATATGGCTGCAATATTGCCGATGCGATGTAAAATCATAACTCACTCATTAATTGACATCTGTTTTTCAGCAACAAACCCGTGTCACACTTGTCCATTTTCCATCCAGGATGACAGACTCCACTCGGACAGACGCCGTTCACGGAGTTGCACAGCTTCCCTTCACAGTGGCAGTACTAGTAGTTGCTACAGTTAGTACCGAAAGTACCAGGAACACACACTTAAACCATAGACATGAATACTATCAAACATGTACTCGAAAACGCACATACCATCATGTATGTGCATAAAAGAAGCCTTGTACGAACATATTCATATTTCTGATTTGAGAAACTCAATTCTTTAATCGCATAAACACATCTAAAGTAGCATTCTGACAGTGGTAAATAAAGACATGGGAATTTTTTTATAAAAGCAGTATGCATTCCAACCTATTTGACAAAAGTGTCCATCTATTGTTACTACAATGTATTATTTAAAAGCGAGACACATTCATCTTCTCAATTCCTATAAAAGAATCTTGTGATAGTGTGTTTCAGATATAAGTGCATTTGTTTCAGATCGTTTTAGAATACCGATTAAGGTCAGTACTATCATATTCATTTTTATCATGTTCTGAGTTGTTCAGCTACATAAGGCAAGAACACGTTTTCTGATGTATCTTTCCGAATTTAGCAAAATGCATTCCTTTTTAATCATATCAACTATGATAGTATGCATCTGATTATATCAGGTAAATAATGTGAGGGCATATCCATTTTCTCTTACAATGCAATGCCTCTGTCTTTTTCACAATATCAGGCCATTTGAAAAGAGCTACGTGCGAAATGCTTATTTATTTAAAAGACATGTTCATGTTTGCTAGTTGTTGTTTTGTTCACCATGAGCTTTTTGATGTTCATCTATAGTTACTACAATGTATTATTTAAGAGCGAGATACATTCATCATCTAACTTCCTATAAAAGAATCTTGTGATAGTGTGTTTCAGATATAAGTGCATGTGTTTTAGATCGTTGACAGAATACCGATTAAGGTCAGTACTATTATATTCATTTTTATCATAGTCTTATTTTTTTGTCAGCTGTATGAGGTAAGAGAAGATCTGGCGGATATCTGTTTGTCGTTTGTATAATGCATACCAGAGAAAAATGTAAAACTCCCCACCGTTAACCTCAACTTCACAGAAATCCATGATGGGAATTTTAAAATCACCATCGTTGTTGGCAGTGGTGGTGTACAGGACCAGATAGCGCCCTTCACCAGAACATGTGGCCGTCAAAACACCAGGTATGTCTGTCCCGTCTTTGTTCCCTGTTACGGTGTAGCAGTTGGTTTCATCAGTAGGGAGCTATGTAGATCTGGATACCATTCCGATCAACTTTTTCTGTTACACGCCAAACATCAGGATTATGATTATTGTATTGTAACAGGTTCGAATCTTAGTTATGCTGTCTTCTTTCGAAAACATTACCTTTAGCCTTAGGAACGTCTTAGTTTATATCTGAGAAGTAACATTAATATATATTCGTTATCATGGCTCGAGGTGAAAATAGCGACAAACTATTACCAAAGTTATTAAAGATATTGGAACATAACAACAGTATATGCAATGTTCTTGTTTCACAGCGGGATACGGTGAATCGTTAACACCAGTTGAATTCGCAGGTTGTTATTTGTATTAAATCATTAATCATTTCTGTTAGGTCTAATTGAAAGAAAATCAAATTTTCAAAGAATATCACTCTCAGCGAGTTAAAACATTATGTGTGTGATAAGTATTATAAGTTTCTTATACTTACCATCATCTGAGCAAGAATGGGTGACATTGGCGTTGTTGCAACAATATGATTGGAAACTGTTTGTTTGTTATCATAACGCATTCGAATGTGAGGTCATACCTCCCTCACGCATCAAATAGGCTTCACTACAATTTCAACCTCATGTTCTTACTTGATGGATTAAAATAAGTTTTCTTTACAGTTATGATTTAATTCAGAAACATTTTTTTTTTATGGTGTCCTTACGCACGCGTGCACGTCCGTTTCAGGTCAAAGATTGCCGTCGACGGCGTATCTAGATCTAATGTCACGACAGCTTGTCAACAATCATTTGGTCCGCGCAATGCTCTGCCACCCATGTAACGATCCACTTTGAGGGTTATTACAAAATATCAAGTGTCCATAGTTGTACTAAAACGGAATTTGAATGTGAATGTCAACATTAAACATAATCAGAGCAATATTTTGGCATTCAGGAGTGACGATGGAGACAGGTACAATATGTATACACCTTTTGATCTGACACATGTTTGCAGCGACGGGGCATCAAATAAATGCTGAATGGGAGCTTGTGGCATGGTTGTAATATAAAATATCAATGCAAGATAATAACCAGTCTCGATCATACTTCGAAACAATTTCCGTTGGGCATAAAAGACAAAGTAGCTGTGAAAATTATATAAATGGATCACTGAAAATCAGTGATTAAACCAGGTGTTCGCGAAAAGAGCTATGTCCTGCCTTACTAATGTAACACTTCCTAAGTATTGTTCTGCAGAAAGGTTTGGAAACCTGGCATAAAATCGTCGACGGATGGACATTAAATGACGATGAACATGATGTTCCATATAGGAAAATTCAATCTTAAAAATGACACGCAAAGGATTAATTCATGTTACTCACGGTTAGTTCTGAAGTAGATGATGATGTCATTTATCAGTGTAATCTGTCCCAGATCCACCCTCGACCAGGCAAATGTTATATTGGGATCCTTATGAGCTGACAGAATGCATTTGTTTTCATTGTCCCTTCTCCTGTCCCCGTTGACGGCATTTGATGAAGGGATAGTGTATCCATCAGATGGAGTTGTTGTTTTCTTGAGGGCAATATTTTCTGTGATATTAAGAAGAATTATTTTCAAATCGCAACACAGCACACGACAGTACGTGATATTTACGAAATTCACTTCTAGAAATTGTTTATCATCAAACAGAAAGATATCGTTGATTATACGTTTTACACGTTTATACGTTTTTGTCTTAAAACATATCGGTCTCAGAACCATTAGTTTTTCATTTTTACAAAAGATCGGTCTTGTCATGTTAACTGACCAGTTTATATAAACTGGATTTATTACTTCGAATGAACATGCCACTACTGCGATAAACTACCTATTTGACACGTTAGCCCTAGTCATCCCTGCTAACTGTGTAGAGGCTGACAACTTGAAGTAGGCGCATAATTGTAACATGTATGGTGCTAGCAAACATAAATTGTCATAAATTCAATAAAGGAATCAAATTATCATGCGTACCTTTCTGGCAAGTCGGACCGGACCATCCATTGGAACAATGTGGAGGTTGACAACCGGAAGTAGGGTCACACTTGGCCTGGGGACAGTGACACTTGTAGCTGCATCTGGAGCCGTATTGACCTGCCTGTAACAGAACGTTTCTATACATGATCTACATGGAGTATAGACAGTGACACTCCACGGGTGACTATGCCTACCATAAACATAGATTATAAAATCATATGGTCATGAAATCAATATGTAATTGAAATGCATGTAGTGAAATATCTGAAACTGGACAGTAATAAAAGAACCTGACTTGTATGCTGAGAGAAATAGATCAGTTGGGTGAGGGGCACAATTAGTACCCACAGGTAAATCTACAACTTATGTAGTGATGTATAAACCCATAAGAACATACCAGGTACCCAACACGTATTCTTACGTTACAATAGTAGTGATACGAAATACGTATACCCAACACTCACCCTCACATTACAATAGGGGTGCTGCCAAATACCCAACACGTATCCTCACGTTACAATAGCGTTGATACCAAACCAAACACGTACCCTCACGTTACAAGAGTAGTGGTGCCAAATACCAAACGCGTATCCTCACGTTACATGAGTAGTGATACCAAATACCAAACACGTACCCTCAGGTTACAAGAGTAGTGATGCCAAATACCTAACACGTACCCTCACGTTACAAGAGTAGTGATGCCAAATACCTAACACGTACCCTCACGTTACAAGAGTGGTGATGCCAAATACCCAACAAGTACCCTCGCGTTACAAGGGTAGTGATGCCAAATACCAAACACATACCCTCACGTTACAAGAGTAGTGATACCAAATACCGAACACGTAACCTCACGTTACAAGAGTAGTGATGCCAAATACCTAACACGTACCCTCACGTTACAAGAGTGGTGATGCCAAATACCCAAGAAGTACCCTCGCGTTACAAGGGTAGTGATGCCAAATACCAAACACATACCCTCACGTTACAAGAGTAGTGATACCAAATACCTCACACGTACCCTCACGTTACAAGAGTAATGATGCCAAATACCTAACACGTACACTCACGTTACAAGAGTAGTGTTACCAAATACCTAACACGTTATAATAGTGGTGATAACAAATACCTAACACGTACACTTATGTTACAATAGGAAGGATGCCAAATACAGATACACTCACGTTACAATACCCAACATATACCTCGCAGGGTGCAAGAACTGGATGAGTATCCCGAAGACCCGGGTTCTATGCCCACATGGTTACAGTTGGTGAATCCAACTTCGGTTGTCTTGTGGTGAAATCATGGATGATATCCCTGTTAGTTATGTATTAATAGATAATGTCGTTGTGAAACAACTTTCCCACTTGGTCATTCGTAGAGTAAATAATGTAAACAATGTAATACAGTAAGGTTAGTGACGTGCCTCTATAAGTGTATAAGTGTGTACTCATTTGACAATAATGCACAACGCCTTGGCTTGACGAGTGGTTCAGACATTCCCTTGATAGGCTGAAGACCCCTGATATAGTGCAATTTATTCCTAACAAATAGTCGCGTCATAGCTTTAATATTACTGACAGCGTCGCTAAACAACATTCGCCCACTCATCGGTATTCACTCCATCATGATCGTCCCGATGTCTCATACTTTAAACTTTCATATCATCTCACCCTCAATAGGCATCCATGCCACTCACTGAAACAGACACAGTAGTATAATATCTGAAAATGATCACAATTAAATGTAAATAATCGTCTGTATAACTTATTTCAAACAGCCGCGTATTTAATCCAACATTTCGACCAAGTTGCAAACATTGTGTTTACAGACGATTATTTTCATTTGATTGTGATCGTTTTGCTGCTCGCATTCAGACAGAGTAAAATCTAACCATACTGGGAAAGTTAAATGCTGAATGGACAAAGCATACCGAATATGAATTCTACCATACATACATTGCGGCATTTCAAGAAAGGCAAAAAAATGATAATCGGTGGATTGAAGGAGAAGCCGGTGACATTAATCAACAAACAAAACCGAGTCATATTTCTCTTGAATATATTCTACTTGGCCTGGCTATAACGTCCATGAATTTTAATCACCTACACCAGGAAGTTGTTGACAGTAAACCAGCCTAAGCTAGTTAACAGCATGTTTGACTGTGAGTCAATAACATGACAGAAGTGTAATGTTGTCATGGAACTTTCCATACTTTGCTTTATCACGTCGTTGATGCGGGTAATGTTAGCAGAACATAACAAGCTGTGACTGCTAAATATCTGCATACATATGTTGACTAAAATGAGGATCATTTAGTGTAAAATGGAAAAATATTATACATGGTACTTAACGAGCTAATAATCACTTGGACATGTGACTACATATCATGGTTTACAATCAATACACAATATTTTCTCAAAATGTATTGTCAAGTATTGATATAGAACATCAATGTTCTTAAAAATAAACATTATGTTTAGAATCACGCAGTGTAGCAGTAACAATGAAAATGTGAAATGTAAAATATATAACGTACCCCTGTACTTCCTGTATATGATAATACATTTTGCAACTAACATTTGGAAAGGAAAATATCCCCTGAGCATAAACCATTGAACAGACAGTAAACATACAAAGGCAACGCCAGAGAATAACCAGTCTCAATTATCTGCCCAAACGGATTCCACTAACAATCAATGGATTGGGCACTGACAGTAAGTGATGATACAAGGTGCTCGCTTTAATAGTAGGCATGTCATGCTCTACGGGTAGCACCCACCACGAATACAATTTGCATAAAACATTAGGTGTTTGACGCCATAGCTATACCATGTCAGTGATAGCATTCGTGGCGCTATCAAGGACACACTTTTCATTTTCGACAACCATTCCCTGTACATTGTTCAGCACCTACCTGCCACACCATCCAGCACACAGACACAGTTCCACAGCAGGACACCTAGTCTGTACCCCTCCATGTTGACGAGAGGACATCTACACAAGGAAGTCTTACTGTCTACATTCAAGTTCTGACGTAGAACGCAGGTTTTTACTGAGTGCACGGATTATTCACAACGACTATGTGTAGCCTAGTCCTTATACAAGGCACGGACCCCATACACAATACACTTCCAGCTATTGCTATATCTTGTGGTGACGACAGCGTAGCTCAAAGTGTGTACTCGCTACGCTGCAGACCCTGGTTTGATTCTCCACATGGGTACAATGAGAATGGTGTTGCCTGCAATGATATTGCTGGAATATTGCTAAAAGCTAAAGCCACATCAGCAGCCATGAACGGGGTGCCCGAACACCTCATACAACAATACGGCAGGTGGAAATCAGATTGCTACAATGCTTACATACGCTTACCAACAAATTCAATGTTGCACAATTAATTCCAATAGCCTTTCATGGTACTTACTACACTTCTTATTGTTTACAGTTTGGATGGTGGGATCCAGCTACATGGCCAGGGCACGGCAGTACTTGCTCCTTAAGGGCACCAGTCCGAACCAACCGAGGATGCTATGGCTGGCACGAGGGGGGATGAGGTGGAAGGAGCTGGACACCATTCTAGATGCACAGGTCAAGGCGACACGGCGCAGCCCCAGAGCGCTCATCATTCACCTGGGCTCCAACGACCTGTGCTCGGTCAAGGGCAGCCAACTCTACCTTGACATGGTGGCATCAATCCTTCGGATACAACTCCAACTTCCTGACACCAAGATCATGGTATCATCATTGCTGCCCAGGCGCTACTGGCACGATGCCAGGGACCCACTAAAGATCGAGGGGATGCGGAAGAATATCAACCGCCGACTGGCCAACCGAGTCAAAGAGCTCGGCGGTACAATGGTGCCACATCCCCAGATCCTGGCATCAGACAAGACATGGTACGCCTGGGAGGGCGTCCACCTCAGTGACACAGGTCTGTGTGTGTTTACGGACAATTTGTTGCATGCCCTGGTGCTTGTTTTGCGCCAGTAAGGATATTATCTCCACAGGTTAATGTTTCCTTTCAGTACATAGGCAAGCCGGCAACAATGCTATCTCCGCGTATCGCGTGGCCGTGGGTGTGGGGTAGCACTCTGGTGCTTTGTGGTGGGGTTCTTGTGGGCTACACTGCTAGTAACAAATTAACTTGCTTCCAAATTCATACTCGTGCTTAAGGCTACCTGCTTTTCAGCGGGAACCTTTCCGGGGTTACCTGCTTCTCAGTGGGAACCTTGTCTTTCCCGACTTTTCAGCCGGGGAATCGTAAAATAACATACGTTGGGGCAAACAATTGCCACGTATATGGGCCCGGCGGCGGAAGTCGTCTTGTCAAGCGGTAGCTGACAGTTGGGTCCGCGGCGGGAGCCGCATAATGGTTTTGCTCATGGGGCCAGGCAGTGGGATCTGCTTTGGCCGGCTACCTGGGGCCGGGCAGCGGTAGTCTGACTTAGGCCAGCAGCGTGGAGCTGCTTTTGGCAGCGTGGGAGTTGCCAAGCAATGGTAGCGTTTAAATATGCTACCGTGGGGGCCGGACAGCGGTAGCAGTCTCAGGCCAGCAGCGCTAGCTGCAATCGCCGTTGGCCACGCGCGTGGCCATGGCAACGGTAGCATTTTGGTATACACAATTAGCAGCTAAGTAGCCCACTAGTACCTGCACACCCTCGGCCATTTAACCCAATCTCATCTTCTGTTTTTATTATAGGCACGGGCATCCACGGCTCGGTGGCCCGTGCCTCTCCTTGGCATATCACGGGATAACTGAGCATATAGGACATTGCATCGGAGATCACTTCTGTCACAGATGCGTCTAATTTGGAAACGTCCTCGACATCTCTAATGCTGAATCCTTTACTATTGTAACCTGGATCAAAAACTCTTTCATGATCAAACCTTCAAAATAAGAACCTGCTTAAACGTTCCTCCAAAGTTGGGAAATGTAGACACCAAAGACTGGAGCTGTAGGGACATTGCTCGACACAAAGGGAATATTGACTTTAGGAAAGCTGAAATCATATTTTTGTTGTCACTATTGGTTTACGCAGTTTTCAGGAGCAGATTTTGTGATTACATTGTAGTTGATAGTAGTTCATAGTATATATAGTGGCTTCAGTTTTCGGTGTATAGCAGCTCTTAGTGAGTTCAGCGTACGAGGAGATGTTACATTTCCTTGTTCAGGATAATAATGTAATACTTGCGAAACATTCTAGCCATGTCACTTAATGCGATTGTGTCGAAATCAACCTCATTTTGCCGTCGATTACATGAACCTAAAAAAGTAAAACGTTGTGAACTTTGATGCACTCACATTGTAGATGGAGCAGACTGCATGTATTGCAAGTAGACCTGATGTATTAATTTATTCCACAACATTTATTGGTCAAAATAATGTTATACATCTCATTTAATTTCAACTGACCTCTGTATACCCCGATTCTCCAGGCTGTCTGCCGCAATGTATATTGACGGAGTTTTCTTTCATCTGCGGCATATCATTGTCATTTAAAGCAATACTTTTGACGTCCTTCACCCAGAAAACGTCAGTACGTTCGCGTTCGGTCAATAAGTCGAGCCGTCTCTTCACCAACGATGGCATTGGACGCAATCTTTGTCGCCAAGAAGATTAACTTAATCTTCATGTATATCGATGATCTGATATTGTTCAATAACAATCAAATAGACTACCTCCTTCCATTGATTTACCCACCTGGACCTGAAAAGAAAGGAAACCAGTGAGACCGCTTCGTCAGTTTCATATTTAGATCTATGCAAAAAGACAAAACAGTGGCCCCTTGGGAGAAAGAGCATGCTCGATTGTATCTCAAAAGTTGTAAAATGTAAACACCAAATCCTGAAGCTGCTGGAATATCACTCAACATGAAGGGAAAGTTGACTTTTGGAAATTTGAAGTCATCCCTCTTGTCATACGTCTTGATATGATCAAATTATGAAACAGATGGAGTGGTCTCTCTGGTCTAATTTATTTCTGGTTAAGGGAATTGGCAATTTGATTGTAATTGAACAAAAATCAGAACATCAATATACATAAAACTTAAGTTAAACTTCTGAAGAACCAGCCGAGAAACAGATACCAGAAAAAGTTAATACGAATATTTAATATCAATGTCACAATTATACGATTTGTGTTGATTCTAACTACAAAGAACGAAACTAAACTATGATATATAGTGTATATCCTACCTTGTGTACCATTCATGATTTTATATGTATATGGGTTGGGGGATTTATGTACAATAAACTTCTTTTGACTTGACTTTCATGGCACAAACGTTTTCCTCAATATCATATCCCAAACTAAACACTTACTGTCCTTCCTGTGCAGTCATAGATAACATGAATACACATGAAGCGTGAGAGTATGCACAGCAAGGGAAAGCGAAACCACTGTTTGGGAACGCGCAGATTATTGCTTGGGAATGCAGTGATATTGTAAGGGAAGCGATAATCCAGCGTGGGAAAGCCGTGGTATACAGAAGGAACGCTATGCATGCAGTGATTGATAGTTACTGTTTGTTTGTGTGTTGTTTAACGCCGCACTCAGCAATATTCCAGCTATATTGACGGCGGTCTGTAAATAATCGAGTATGGACCAGACAATCCAGTGGTTGACAACATGAGCATCGATCATCACAATTGGGATACGATGACATGTATCAACCAAGTCATTGAGCCTGATCACCCGATACCGTTAGTCGCCTCTTATGACAAGCATCGTGGCCTTTTGCGGCAAGCCTGGGTTGAAGCCCTATTCTAACCCGGATCTTCACGAGTCTGATAGTTACTGAGTGATACCTGCCATGGTACAATACTGGAATAATAAAATTTTTGAACTTCTATCCCCGATGCCATAGTCGGAACAGTGTAAGTCGCCTATGTCACACATTAATGGTGTCATTATCAAGAGATCTTTCTGTATTATTTAAATGTGAATATGATTTTTTTTCAATCGCTATATTTGTTAAGCCATGTCGGTTAATTGAAGATGGAAAGCTGGCCAATAAATGTTTAGCAAGAATGTCAAAACTGAAGGTCATCTGACAGAGAGTTTCTGTATGCTTTGTCTCTTTTATGTGAGATGCAGGGTATTCCTGGCGGAAAGGAAAAGGCGTGAACGACATGTGGGAAACATCACATTTATTGTGCAATGAGAGAAATGAAATAAGAACTGATTTCTTTACATAAAGCTATAAAAAGCACATATTTTCGCAAGTTGTTGATGACATGTATCTATTAATATGTTTGAATTCTTATTAATTGTATATCTCCTTTGACAGACAATGATAATTACAAACACTCCAAAGGGATCTGTTGGTCAGGCTCACTGACCTGGTTGATGCGTGTCATCGTATCTTAATTTTGTAGATCGATGCTCATGATGTCAATCGCTGACTTGTCTGGTCCAGATTCGATAATTTACAGTCCGCCGTCGTATAGCTGGACTATTGCTGAGTGTGGCGTTAAACAACAAACAAACAAACAAACAAAACAGTGATCAAAATGCTCCGTATGGATAACATTAAGTGTGACATGTAAACATTAAAAATAATATATATCCTTAAATAACCACAGCCTTTTTTGATCCGAGACTTTACGTTGAGCTTGGCAATACCGCTTTTAGGAAACCTGCGTTACTTTGAACAGTGCACCATAAGTCCATGCATCTCACGAGTACAATATGTATTTCTTCCAAGTTGCCAGAGGTTATTCACAGACCCAGTGTCGGAACACCTTCTGCCAGCAAACATATAGTGGCTCAAAAGTAATTGGTGATATAGTATTAGTGTTATTATATATACGTGAGGTTGAGTGCATGATTGTGGTTCTTGACTACATGTAAGCAGATGAACTATTTCATTGTTTTGGTCTGGATGATTCTAAGGAGTACAGTATGTGAATACATATATATTCGCATCACTTTTACAGTTAGTTGAATAAATAATTATCAAATGCGCATGTATGTTTCTGTCGTACTGAGCAGCTATGGTTCAGACCTTTTTCCCGTTTGCTGATTTCTGAAATTTAAATGTTTTTGAAGATTCGTGGTTGAATGCACACTGAGAATCACTGTATGATTTATGCATAACATAGTGTCATCACTGATTTCCTGTAATCCATTCATATCACTTTCGCAGCTTGTTCTTACTTTTGCGCCTACAGGAAAGTTTCGGCGGATAATCAAGACTGGTTATTCTCTGGCGTTGACGTTTTATATTTATGCAACTCTATTTAGTATGTTTTTAGGCTGGTTGTTTTATGTGTTTACATATAATTTATTCTGGATGGCGTCATAGTGTTTGTTGTCAGTTCTTGTGTCTTCGTCCAGTCCAGCATAGTCACTGTCCTGAGTGTTGCGCCCATCAATGCGTGGCAGTTCTGATATAGATGTGTAGTTGTCTCCTAGTGTCATGTTGGGGTCAACTGTATCCCTTCTGTCGCCATCCTTCACATTGCCATGGATCCATGCCAAACTGCAACAACATATCTTGCTGTGGTCTTCTAAAGTATTTGCCAAGTCAAGATTTATCTAAGAACTAACTTCAATATTTGTAAGGGGGGATAAACGTAAAATCCACGTGACGAATTTATTGAATGTGTGCACACGGAGTTAAGAAGAATAAATTACAATAAAATTACTTTGTGAGCTACTTGCAGTTTATTTATTTCACACTTACCTTCCTTTTTTTAGCAGGTATAGATGTACAGCACCTCCCAGCAACAGTGTTATGACGATACCCACAACCAAGCCAATGACAAGACTAATGCTGTGTATGAGAGGTGGATTATTGTTCTTTGTTTCTGTAATTAAAACGTACAGGCTATTGCAAATATTGCAAAATGACATATGTAAGAATTGAATACGACACCAGCTTTTCATTGACCCCTTATGATTATGCTTGATCAAGAACACAAGTACCATTCGCCAGAGATTAACCAGTCTCAATTTTCACACACGATGTAGTGTTACGACCGATCCTTGTTATGTCAGGTTAAATGAAGGCTGCGCAAAATCCAGCAGGACACAGGTCAACGGAAATATATTTGAAAACAACACAATCTTCACAACGATTCAATGTGTACAGATAACCTTGTCCTGTGTCATATGTGCTGCTGTGTCAACAATTCCCAAATGAAATTGTAGTAGGTGTTAATTCTGCAGCTTGTAAATATGTTAGTATTTTTAGTGTAGATAAAGTATCATGTCTTTTCTATTTCAGCTTGTTGATTCAACAGAGGGTTGTGTCATTTCCTGGTTCTATCTATTATTAGTTGTGTCCTTATCAGTATTTGCTACTGATAACTTTCTACTGGATCAAAGGTCAATGGTCCAGTCTATTTTACTTCCAAGGGTGTTTCGTTCTATTGTTTGCTCGTCATTAGGGTTACCTGTTGTTAGCCAATTAGTATACCTTTCAATTCAAATCCCTTTCTCACCTGCCATTGCTAATCTTATGCTGCACACACCCACCTGCACTGCACAGCAATGGATTAAGCATCAAGTTATCAAGGTTAGTAATCATAATAATTTTGTATCAATCTAAACGTTATAATTTCAATCATTAGTTTAAATCAAGTACATAAATAATAAAATAGGTTTTAAATAACTTGTAAACAAAAACAAACGATAGGTTGAGTGAATGAGGTGAGTGTGATGAGATTGGAGTCTGATTCATGAGTATTGCTTATCTAAAAATTCCTTTTATATTTCAATGCATTGGTTATTTGGTATTTTGTGTATTTTGGTATTTGATGCATATTTGCTATTAGTTAGTAAACCTGGTGTATTTCTAGACTTTGTACATACCTCTCTAGATGTATGCATGTATTTATTGATAGTTGTATGAATGAATGACTGAAATTGTATTTCAGTGATGCACGTATATGCCGTAATTATATATGTTATTTACAATATTATAATTAATATTGTATCTGTATTTAGGGTCATGTGACTGTCGAATGAGACGACTGGCAGAAGGCATGTTACACTCTGATGTCACACACAGGGTATGTTTTGTATATAGTTTATCTATGTAATATGTTCATGTTGTGCATTCATTATGCATAATATGATTATGTAATGATTTAATTATTTCCTCAGTTATGTGTTTAATAATATGTAATTATATTGTCTTTGTATATGAAGGTACATCTGTACTGATTAGATATCGAGGCAGAAATATATTTGTCTATCTGCTGTAGCAATGTAATGAGTTATTAAGATCGATACCTTGCATTTAATGTGTTATTGTAGATTTATTCTGAAACACGTGATATATTGTGATTTTAAATCGTTTCAGGAGTGTCTTCTTCATGCCTTCCTGAATAAACTAAATTTTCTCACAACCCCATGGACTGTAATCTCTTGCGACTAAGGATTACACATAATGTCTACAACAGAATCAACATGGGATAATCGTCGAGCGCTGCTATTATGTACTGATGCAATACAATTAACTGACTGATATACTTGGTCACAGTGGCAGTAGTTGCTACAGATAGTACCGAAAGTACAAGAACCACACACTTAAACCATGGACATAAATACTATCAATCATGTACTCGCTCGCGTACATAACTTCATGTAGAGCCATATAAAAAGCTACATGTAACTGCTAACAAAAATATTCTAAATCATGCTCCAATTTGTGAATATCAAGCCTTTCAAGGCTATCCACATCTCAAGTAGCATTCTAACAGTGGTGATTACAGACATGGGAATTTAATAAAAGCAGTATGCATTCCAACCTTCTATCAAGCTTGTGGACAGAATACCGATTAAGGTCAGTGCTATCATAATAAATTATTCATTTTCAACATGTTCTCAGTTTGTCAGCTACATAAGGCATGAACACTACAGCGAGGACAGCAACAATAGACCCAGCTATGGCGCTCGCATTATTTACAAGTAAAATGATGATTGCTAGAACAGAGAAATATATGATATGAAAATAAGTCACTATGCCAAATGTTAGCATGTATGTTTTCACTACTGTATTTAATAATCTGTTATGTTCCAGGAATATTACACGTTGTTTAGACATACTCTCTTTTACAACAGTGATGCCTGTCAAACAAAACAATTTGCATATTTATCATAAGCATATGTTTATGAATCGCTATCAAACAGTGATGATACCGTTTGTTTGAATCACTGTCAGATATCGGTGATACCAGGAGTTCGCGATCGCCTTCAAGATCTTAGCGTATGCTGCTCCATGTATGTTATACAGATATACATATATACATATCTACAGATATACATATATACTTCCCTTTCTAGCCATCACAGGAAAATGCACATGAAAAAATGCACGTAATGTTGTTTTTTGGTATTAGCAGTATAGTACAATACGTTTAGATTACATTTTTGGAAACTCTGTATCGCGTGTATATTATATATAAAACATTAACTTGTTTACAGTGATGGTCAGTCCATCCGTCAATGCATCCACTCGGGCAGGTACCGTTGACATGGTGACAGGTCTTGGAGTCATGACACTGTCCACATTTTCCAGTGCAGTTGGCACCATATGTTCCACGACTACAAACTGAATCAAATACACATATTGTCTTCGTGTTAGGGTGTCCTACTTCAGTTGATGGGTGTATAGTGATTATGATTGGATTACAGACATTTCATGTGTGCAGTAATTTACATTACATACATGCACACACCATATGTTTTTCATGAAAACAAAGAGTGATATTCATTAGTGACGGATGTAATACTTGTTTTACTCATGCAATAGGTGGAATATGATATTTTCATATGTATTTTACCAGTGGAGCAGTCTTCTCCCTTCCACCCTGACTGACATCCCGACTCACAGAGGCCTGTATCCTGGGGACAAGTGTCCGTCCCTCCCTCACACATGCGGCTACTGCAATTACGCCCACAGCCAGCACTGTATTCCAGCCCTTGGACGCATGCTGTGGACAGAGAAAAGAATATGTCTTCTCTAATGTGTATGATCATTATTGGTCAATTCTGAAATGCTAATCGTACCTGGCGGTAATATGATAGTAAATGATAAGACAACTAACCTACTGTACAATCAATATTCTTCCATCCGGGTCTGCATCCATTTTCACACTGCCCGGTCACGTGATTACAGGAAGAGGTTCCATTACAATTTCTGGAGGAACACTGGTGAGCACAGCCAACTCCGTAGGAATGTACACATTCTGAAATATGGATATGAATAGTGTGCAATGTAAGTAGCATTCGATGTGTAATTATGACGTTTTTAGTATTTGCCAGTGTCATTTTGAACAAATCGTTTATACTGATTTCAACATGTACTGTTTGTTAGCTAAAATGTTTATCAGACATAGTAACGTGTGGTATAAAGTTGGTCACTTTGGCAGTATTTGCTACAGTTAGTACCGAAAGTACCAGGACCACACACTTTTAAACCATAGACATGAATACTATCAAACATGTACTCGCTCGTGTACAATTTTTCGTGTAGGGGCATATAAAAAGCTAGCGGAAATATTCTAAATCATACTTCTAATTTGTGAGAGTCAATCATCTCATCGCTATCAACATCTCATGTAGGATTCTAACAGTGGTGATTACAGACATGGGAATTGAATAAAAACAGTTTGCATTACAACTTTCTTGACAGAAAAGTTCATCTCTAATTACTACAATATGTAATGAAAATACGTGAGATATTCATCTTCTAAATTGATATGAAAGAATCCTCTGACAGTGTGTCTCAAATATAACTGCATGTGTTTTAGATCGTGGATAGAATACCAATTTAGGTCAGTACTATCATATTCATTTTTATCATGTTCTCGGTGTTTCAGCTACATAAGGCAAGAACACGTTTTCTGATGTCTCTTTCCTCATTTAGCAAAATGCATTCCTTGTTAATCATATCAACTATGATAATATGCATCCGATTATGTCAGGTAAATAATGTGAGGGCATATACATTTTCATTTACAACACAATGCCTCTGTATTCTTCACAACATCAGGCCATTTGAAAAAGAGTCCACATGCGGAATGCTTATTGATTTAAAAGACATGGTTATGTTTGAGAGTTGTATTTTTTGTTCACCATCAGCCTTGGGATGGTCAAATAAATCTGTTCGGCCTGTCGTAATTACGTATTTCACTACTTTGTCGGAAATTGGGTGCACTGTCCTCTTACCCTGCGTACAGTCTGTGCCAGCCCATCCAGCCTTACAGCCCCCAGGACACTTCCCAGTCACGTGGTTACAGCCAGAGCTGTCGCCCTTGCAGTTTCTGTTTGAGCAAGTCTGAGTGCAGTTTGTGCCATAACTGCCATCATTACAAGCTAGAATCATGAAATTGATAAGATCCTCTGTAGTAAACGAAAACCTTTTATTAAATACAATCGTGAATGAGTGAGGGAGTATGGTTTTACCCCGCTTTTAGCAATATTCCAGCAATATCACGGTGAGATCTAGAGAATCCAGAAATGAAATTCACACATTGTATTCATGTCGGGAATTGAACTCGGGTCTTCGGCGTGACGAGTTATTCATATTTCTAACTTGAGAGAATCAATCCTTTCATCGTATATCCACATCTTATAGAATATGAAGAATCTTGTGATAGTGTGTTTCAAATCTAAGTGCATGTGTTTTAGATCTTGGACAGAAAACCGATTGAGGTCAGTACTGTTATAATTATTTTTATCATGTTCTCGGTGTTTCAGCTACATAAGGCAAGAAGACGTTTCTGATGTCTCTTTCCGAATTTAGCAAAATGTATTCCTTGTTAATCATATCAACTATGATACTATGCATCTGATTATGTCAGGTAAATAATGTGAGGGCATATACATTTTCACTTACAACGAATTGCCTCTGTATTCTTCACAATATCAGGCCATTTGAAAAGAGCCACGTGCGAAATGCTTATCTATTTAAAATACATGTTCATGCTTGCTAGTTGTTGTTTTGTTCAGCACGAGCTTTGGGATAGTTCAATAAGTTTGTCCGGTCTGTCGTAATTACGTGTTTTACTACTTTGTCGGAAATTGGGTGCACTATCCTCTTACCCTGCGTACAGTCTGTACCAGCCCATCCAGCCTCACAGCCCCCAAGACACTTCCCAGTCACGTGGTTACAGCCAGAGCTGTCGCCCTTGCAGTTTCTGTTTGAGCAAGTCTGAGCGCAGTTTGTGCCATAACTGCCATCATCACAAGCTAGAATCATGAAATTGATAAAATCCTCTGTAGTAAACGAAAACCATAAACTAAATACAATCGTGAATGAGTGAGGGAGTATGGTTTTACCCCGCTTTTAGCAATATTCCAGCAATATCACGGTGAGATCTAGAGAATCCAGAAATGAAATTCACACATTGTATTCATGTCGGGAATTGAACTCGGGTCTTCGGCGTGACGAGTTATTCATATTTCTAACTTGAGAGAATCAATCCTTTCATCGTATATCCACATCTTATAGAATATGAAGAATCTTGTGATAGTGTGTTTCAAATCTAAGTGCATGTGTTTTAGATCTTGGACAGAAAACCGATTGAGGTCAGTACTGTTATAATTATTTTTATCATGTTCTCGGTGTTTCAGCTACATAAGGCAAGAAGACGTTTCTGATGTCTCTTTCCGAATTTAGCAAAATGTATTCCTTGTTAATCATATCAACTATGATACTATGCATCTGATTATGTCAGGTAAATAATGTGAGGGCATATACATTTTCACTTACAACGAATTGCCTCTGTATTCTTCACAATATCAGGCCATTTGAAAAGAGCCACGTGCGAAATGCTTATCTATTTAAAATACATGTTCATGCTTGCTAGTTGTTGTTTTGTTCAGCACGAGCTTTGGGATAGTTCAATAAGTTTGTCCGGTCTGTCGTAATTACGTGTTTTACTACTTTGTCGGAAATTGGGTGCACTATCCTCTTACCCTGCGTACAGTCTGTACCAGCCCATCCAGCCTCACAGCCCCCAAGACACTTCCCAGTCACGTGGTTACAGCCAGAGCTGTCGCCCTTGCAGTTTCTGTTTGAGCAAGTCTGAGCGCAGTTTGTGCCATAACTGCCATCATCACAAGCTAGAATCATGAAATTGATAAAATCCTCTGTAGTAAACGAAAACCATAAACTAAATACAATCGCGAGTGAGTGAGGGAGTATGGTTTTACTCCGCTTTTATCAATATTCCAACAATATCACGGAGAGGGAATCCAGAAATGAGATTCACACATTGTACCCATGTCGGGAATCGAACTCGGGTCTTCGGCATGACTAGCGAAAGCTTTAACTACCAACATATAATATAACTATTATAACTTGAGAGAATCAATCCTTTCATCAAGAATATTAAGATTCTTGTAATAGTGTGATTCAGATATAAGTGCATGTGGTTTAGATCTTGGATAGAATACCGATTAAGGTCAGTATTAATTTATTGTCAGCTGCATAAGGTAAGAGAAGATCTGGCGGATGTCTGTTTGTCTAATGAATAATGTGAAACTCCCCACCGTTAACCTCTACTTCACAGAAATCCATGATGGGAATGTTAAAAAATCCATCGTTGTTGACAGTGGTGGTGTACAGGACCAGATACCGCCCTTCACCAGAACATGTGGCCGTCAAAACATCAGGTATGTCTGTCCCGTTCCTGTTCCCTGTTACCGTATAGCAGTTGGTTCCATCAGTAGGGGAGGTGGCAGTATCAGCTATGTAGATCTGGATACCATTCCGACGAACTTTATCTGTTACACGTCAAACATCAGGATTATGATTATTGGTTTGTAACAGGTTCGAGTCTTAGTAATTTTGTCTTTTTTTAAAACATTACCTTTAGCCTCAGGAACGTTTTAGTTTATATCTGAGAAGTAACATTAATATGTATTCTTTATCATGGCTCGATGTGAAAATAGCCCCAAACCATTACCAAAGTTATTAACGTTATGGGAACATGACAACAGTATGTTCATCAACGGGATACGGTGAATCGTTAACACCAGTTGAATTCGCAGGTTGTTATTTGTATTAAATCATTAATCATTTCTGTTAGGTCTAATTGAAATAAAATCAAATTTTCAAAGAATATCACTGTGAGCGAGTTAAAACATTATGTGCGTGATAAGTATTATCAGTTTCTTATAGTAACCATCATCAGGAATGGGTTACTTTGGCGTTGTTGCAAAAATATGATCAGAAACTGTTTGTTTGTTATCATAACGCATTCGAATGCGAGGTCATAGCTCCCTCTCGCATCAAATAGGCTTCACTACAATTGCAACATCATGTTCTTACTTGATGGATTAAAATAAGTTTTCTTTACAGATTTAATTCACAAATAGTTATTTTTATTTATGGTGTCCTTACACACGCGTGCACGTCCGTTTCAAGTCAAAGATTGCCGTCGACGCCGTATCCAATGTCATGACAGCGTGTCAACAATAATTTGGTCCGCGCAATGCTCTGCCACCCATGTAACGATCCAATTTGAGGCTTATTGCAAAATATCAAGTGTCCATAGAGGTACTCAAACGGAATTTGAATGTGAATGTCAACATTAAACATAATCACTGCAGAACAAACATTTTGGCATTCAGGAGTGATGATGGAGACAGGTACAATATGTGTACACCTTTTGATCTGACACATGTTTGCAGCGACGAAGTGTCAAATAAATGCTGAATGCGAGTTTGTGTGTGTTTGTAATATAAAACATCAATGCTAGATAATAACCAGTCTCAATTATTCTTCGAAACAGTTTACACTTGGCATAAAAGACAAAGTAGCTGTGAAAATTATATGAATGGATCACTGAAAATCTGTGACTGAACCAGGTGTTCGCAAAAAGAGCTATGTCTTGCCTTACTTGTGGCACCCACCATTCACACAATTAGCAAAAAAACGTGCCTGACACCGCATACCAAGGTTTGGGTGATTTCAGCAACATCACGTAGCGTTTACATTTGAAGTTGAACACGTCGTCCACTTTCCTCCAACAGATCAATGAGGTTCGTTTCCGGGGATGTGGAAGCTAATGTTATACTTCCTAAGTATTGTTTGTTCTGCAGAAAGGTGTATAAACCTGGCATAAAATCGTCGACGGATGACATTAAAATGAAGATGAACATGATGTTCCGTTTAGGAACATTCAATTTTTAAAATGGCACAGAAAGGATTAATTCATGTTACTCACGGTTAGTTCTGAAGTAGATGATGACGTCATGTATCAGTGTTTCCTGTCCCAGATCCACCCTCCACCAGGCAGCTGTTATATTGGGGTCATTAAAAGCTGACAGAATGCATCTCTGTTCATCGTTCCCGCTCGTGTCCCCGTTGACGGCATTTGATGACGGCAAAGTGTATCCATCGGATGAAGTTGTTGTTTTGTTTAGGGCAATATTTTCTGTGATATTAAGAAGAATTATTTTCAAATCGCAACACAGCACACGACAGTACGAAATATTCACGAGATTCACTTCTAGAAATAGTTTATTATCAAACATAAGGATATCGTTGATTATACGTTTTACACGTTTATACGTTTTGTTCTTAAAACATATTAGTCTCATAACCATTAGTGTTTCAATTTTTACAAATGATTGGTCTAGTGATGCTAACTGACCAGTTAATATAAACTGGATTTATTACTTTGAATGAACATGCCATTTCTGCGATAAGCTATTCTTTTTGACAAGTTCAGGACAACTGTGTAGAGGCTGATAACTCGAAGTAGGCTTATAATTGTATCATGCATGGTGCGAGCAAATATAAATTGTCATAAATTCAAAAAAGGAATCAAATTATCATGCGTACCTTTCTGACAAGTTGGACCGGACCATCCCTTGGAACAATTTGGAGGTTGACAACTGGAAGTAGTGTTACAATAGTCTGGGGGACAGTGACAATGGTAGCTGCACATGTAACCGTATTGACCTGCAGGGCACGTGCCTGTAACAGAAATAATATATGTACGTTGATCTACATGAAATATAGACAGTGACACTCCACGGGTGACTATGCCTATCATAAACATAGATTATAAAACCATATGGTCATGAAATCAATATGTAATTGAAATGCATGAGGTGATCTATATATCTGAAACTGAAGTTGAACTTCAAAGCAAGGTGTCCTTTCTTTATTTACAAAAGTAGTAAAAGAACCTGACTTGTATGCTGAGAGAAATAGATCAGTTGGGTGAGGGGCACCATAGGCACCCGCGGGGAAATCTACAACTTATGTAGTGATGTCTAAACCAAAATGAACATATCAAGCACCCAACACGTATTCTTACGTTACAATAGTGGTCATGTGAAATACCCAAGACGTACCCTCACATTACAATAGGGCTGATGCCAAATACCCAACACGTAACACGCGAAGACCTCACGCTACAATAGTGGTGATGCCAATTATCAAACACGTACCCTCATATTGCAATAGTGATGATGCAAAATACCTAACACATACCCTCACGTTACAAGAGAAGTGAAACCAAATACGAAACACGTACCCTCATGTTATAATAGTTGTGATGCCAAATACACTTTATAATAGTTGTGATGCCAAATACCTAACACGTAACCTCACGTTACAATACCCAACATACACCTCGCAGGCTGCGAGGACTGGATGAATTTCCCGATGTCACGGGTTGTTACTGGCCGTTAATTTGTGACAGCTCCATATGCATCAACACAAAATGCACATTTACAAATGGTCACAAAGATGTTTCAACCGACTTGTAAACATGTACCCTCACGTTAGTGACGTGCCTCTATAAGTGTATAAGTGTGTAATCATTTGACAATAATGCAAAACGCCATGGCTTGACGAGTGGTTCAGACATTCCCTTGAGACACTGAAGACCCCTAATACAGTGCAATTTATTCCTAACAAATAGTATCGTTATAGCTTTAATATTACTGACAGCGGCGCTAACAACATTCCCCAACTCATCGGTATTCACTCCATCATGGTTGTGCTGATGTCTCATACTTTAAACTTTCATATCATCTCACCCTAAATAGGCATCAGTGTCACTCTCTGAAACAGACACAGTAGTATACTATCTGAAAATGATCACAATTAAATGTAAATAATCGTCTGTATAACTTAATTCAAACAGCCGCGTCTTTAAACGAACATTTCGACCAAGTTGCAAACATTGTGTTTACAGACGGTTATTCTTATTTGATTGTGATCATTTTGCTGCTTGCATTCAGACAGAGTAACCACATTGGAAAAGTTAAATGCTGAATGGACAAAGCATACCGAATATGAATTCTACCATTCATACATTGCGTCATTTCAACAATGGCAAAGATATGATAATGGGTTGATTGAAGGAGCAGCTGTTGACATCCACCAACAAAGAAAATCGAGTCATATTTCGCTTGAATATATTCAACTTGGCCTTGCTATATGGTCGATGAATTTTAATCACCTACATCAGGAAGTTGTTGACAGTAAACCAGCCTAATTAAGTTAACAGCATGTTTGACTGTTAGTCAATAACGAAAATAGCTCATCTGCAAGTGAAGCACATGACAGAAGTGTAATGTTGTCATGGAACTTTCAACACATTGCTTTATCACGTCGTTGATGCGAGTAATGTTAGCAGAACACAACAAGTTTTGACTGCTAAATATCTCTACACATATGTTGACTAAATTGTGGATCTCTGTGTATCCCTATCTCATTCAGTGTAAAATGGAAAACTATCATACATGGTACTTAACGAGCTAATAATCACTTGGACATGTGACTTCATATCATGGTTATAATCAATACACAATATTTTCTCAAAATGTATTGTCAAATATTGATATAGAATATCAATTTTCTTTGGAATAAACATTATGTTTAGAATCACGCAGTGTAACAGTAACAATGAAAATGTGAAATGTAAAATATATAACGTACCTCTGTACTACCTGTATATCATAATACATTTTGCAAATAACATTTGGAAAAGGAAACATCCCCTGAGTATAAACCATTGAACATACACCAAACATGGAAAGGCAACGCCAGAGAATAACCAGTCACAATTATCTGCCCAAACAGATTCCATTGACAATTATATGAATTGGGCACTAACAGTAAGTGACACTGATAAGGTGCTGGCGTTAATAGTGGGCATGTCATGCTCTAACGGTAGCACCCACCATGCATACAATTTGCATAACAAATCAGGTGTTTGACGCTATAGCTATACCATGCCAGTGATAGCAATCGTGGCGTTATCAAGGACACACTTTGCATTTTCGACAACCATAGCCTAGTCCTTATACAAGGCACGGACACCATACACAATACACTTCCAGCTATCGCCATACCTTATGGTGACGACACTGTAGCTCAAAGTGTGTACTCGTTATGCTGTAGATCTGGGTTTGATTCTCCGCATGGGTACAGTATGAAGGTTTTTTTCTGATGTTTCCTGCAATGATATTGCTGGAATATTGCTAAAAGCCACTCACACCTTAATCATTTTGTCATACGCACACATACATATTTCATGCACTTGCATATTTGCACATAGTGTTTGTGATCATTTCAACGACATCGTTTTGTTTGTTGTTTCACATCGATCTCAGCAAATATTCCAACATCGATGCAGGACATACAGTAAGGATGTGTTATGGATAAATGATACCGCATCCCTTTCTTGTTCATTGTGATTTGTTAGGAAAACATGAATTGTGACTTAGAGATGTTTGTGAAATGGTACACCTACAGAGAAACTGAATTAACTGCAAACTACCGCTCCATTTCAAATTTCATTGGATGGTGTTATGTCAGATTTAATGTTCATTTTTAGCAGTTGTCAAACAATAACATATCCTGTGTCAACACACGTTGACTGACTGGGACGTCAGCTATACAGATCACAAGCATGTGTACTCTAGTATGTCTGAGAAAATAGTTTAATTGTAATACAGAAGTTGTAGTTGGCATCACATTGTGAAAGCGTAATGAATATGAGCATAGTACGTTGAGATTAAAACTTAGAAATGTACACGCTGCAGATATTAAGCCTATTTCACCTCACAAATGTACACCCTTGAACCCATCCGGTATAGCTGGAATATTACTGACAGCGCCAAACATTCACTCACTGATCAACGTTCACTCAATCCATCATGACTTGTTGGTGTCTCGCTCTCTGAAGCTGATTTATAGTGTTAGAGAATGATCCTGATGAAGTAAAAACTGTCGTCTGTATAACTCATATCTACCTGCGCTAAATGTAATCAAACAGTTCGGCCCAGTCAATCACACTTGAGGTATTTAAGACACAATCATGCTACATTCGTACCGCATTTAAGCAAGGTTGGCAATACACTAACCGGGTCATATATATGTGTAACTGTTTACAGGTGTGGCTTGAACTTCTCGTCAAGTCGCCCTCATTCAAGTATGAATAGATTCTTACAACAAATCAAAGTCCAATGCTGAAAGGACGAAGCATACAGAAGCTGCAGTTGACCTACTTTACATGTATACCAACCAATACATTCTACCATTCATGTTCTGCAGGAGTGACAGTATTCCAGTAATATCACGGCTTGTCAGCTAAATGTGGGAGGAAAGCCCGAAGTGATGCAGGTCTCAGGTCTTTACCACGTAGCTGACAAACCTGGAAACATAATCGGTTCGAACTGGGATTCGAACCTACAATCATAGGTTTCTGGCGTGCCCAAGGGAGGCAACTCTGCACAGCGAATCGCGGCGCCTCAGACGACTGGGCCACCCGTGCGGCCCGCAGGGTTTGAAGAATGGCATTTGTGTAAAGCAAATGTACCATAATTGGCAGACTGAAAGGACTCAACATACAATGAATACAAAGCCATGTTTATCCTGGATTAATGCAGATACATACAAGCTATGACCACCTACACCAGGAAATTGTTGAAGGGAAAACTTCCTGCAGTCGTGGTCACAATGTTTAATTTTACAGTTTTACAACACTGTGCGGTCACGTCGTACATTTGTGAATTAAGGGTCCAATACAATAAACTATGACTGGTATACAGATGAACATGTGTTCACGACATTGTAAATCTTTGTGGCTACCTCATCGGCTGTTCTGCAGGTAGGAAACGCATCTTTAGGAAAACTGCAATATGATCACCGATGTACCACTCCTTATAAATCCTGGCAGTTCTTTGGTCATGAACACATTTGACAGAATGCTTGATACACAAATCTATTTTTGGTGTGGATATATCTACCATCAATGAACGTGTACACTGAAGGCAGAGTGAAAAGTACATAAATCACGTTTATCACACGGTTATTGATAGCTTGTGTAATTACATATTGTCATACTCGGAATACATTAAACAATATTCACAATGCACAGTACAGTAGGATTTATCAGGGACAATCCATCTTTAAGCTATCAATTCTCTTCACGACACTGATTTCTTTGAGAAAGCTGACAGATACGTGTGTACGATAGATTTAGAAATTATAGATACTTCCTGTTAGAAATCAATCGCATGCGTAATGCAAACAACCAAAATCACGCAGTAAGTTACATAACCAAATAATCTGATATAAAAACATCATAAATTATCATGTTGTCTTATTGTATAAGTAAAATCCTAATGTAATTCTTCGCATCATGTGTCAAGCATGGATACTTAAATCACGAAATTTAAAGGGGGCACGGGTGGCCCAGTGGTCTAAGGCGCTGCGATTCGCTGTGCAGCGTTGCGTCCCTTGGGCACGCTTGAAACCTATCACTGTTGGTTCGAATCCCGGTTCGACTCGATTATGTTTCTAGGTTTGTCAGCATCATATCCGTGTTCGCGGGTTTCACCGACGTGGTTAACGTCTGAGACCTGCATCACTTCGGTCTTTTCTCCCATATTAAGCTGACACGACAAACCTAAGGCACCGAGAACGAAGAGGAAAGACAACTTTGCGCCTGGATGCAAGCGTGACATTATGGAAGCGAGGTCCCATATTCTCCATGTTTGCCCTGAACAATGTGCGGCGTCAGGCAACACACACTTACATTTGTATGCAAATTGTGTGAGTAGAGGGTGCTACCGGTAGAACAGGACATGCTTACACTTTCGCGAACACCTGGTGTCATCACATCATCTTCGATTATATATATATATATATATAAAGCACTAACAAAATTGTTTCGTTAGGCGTGTACACGATATTTCGATGCTATTGATATTGCTGACCAACGGGTGTCTGTGTAGTGAAATTAACATAAGCTAACGTTCAAAAATGTATACATACTTGAGGAATACATAAACATATCATCGTGATAAGCCAGTCTGATCTACTCACCCCGTGTCAGCTGTATCCACCCCACAAGCACCACCACACCGAGTACCCTGACACCCGCCATGTTGACGAACGAGGAAGTGAAATACCCGGCCAAACTGTGTTACGCTCATTGCACATTTATTGATCGGTGCATATAATTTTTTAACTCTGCATCTCCATTGTGTATTCAACTATTGAATTTATGAAGGGGAGATTTCATATCACAACAATACTGGTTTTACATGGTCTGTGCAGAGGTGTAAAGAGCCACACAGCTTTGGTATTGATCAATCTAAGGGTACAATGTGGAACAGTGGAGTAGAGTATGAACAGTTCACATTCCCCAAATTATCCTTCTACGCATGTTAACATCACAACTGTGGTAGCAGGATAGCTTCGGTCCAGGTCATGATTAGGAGCGCTCAGCCATGACGACATATCATGTGTGCGAGTTGTGATTTCTGATTTTCTGTCAAGTTCTGTCACATCTCTACTCAAGTCCCATCTTTTCCGTTGGGCATATCCCGAATAAGTGGCTGATGGCGGGCTGATGACTGTGTTCACAGCGACCCACGATCACCAGTCAGCACAGTCCCGGCATATTGTCCTGTACCTTGCCGTGTATATTTTCAATGTATGCTTAGTGCGTATAATGCTGTATGTTTGTATCTGTGTATATTTTAATGTAGCACTTAGATCATGCTTATGGATGGATCTGACACTCTTCAAATTCACGTTGTTGTTGTTATTATTATTATTATCATATGACAGTGTTCAGATTGGGAGTCCCCAAACCTAAGGCACCGAGAACGAAGGGGGAAGACAACTTGGCGCCTGGATGCAAGCGTGACATTACGGAAGCGAGGTCCCATATTCGCCATGTTTTCACTGAACAATGTAGGTAAGTGTCTCAGACCTGCACCAGGCCTTGTTTACGGGACGCCGTCTCACAGCAGGTATACTCCTGTGCGGCGTCAGGCAACACACACTTACTTTTGTATGCAAATTGTGTGAGTAGAGGGTGCTACCGGTAGAACAGGACATGCTTACACTTTTCGCGAACACCTGGTGTCATCACTGATTTGCAGTGATACATTCATGCTATTTTCACGGCTTTTTTCCCTTTTCTATCCAATGGAATCTGCTTTTCCAAATATTCGAGTATTGCTATTTTCTGGCCTTGACGTTTCATATTTCTCCCCACATCAAGCTGACACGCCATGATGTATCAATCAAAAAGCATTAAACCAAACTCACGCACAGATTATTAGGCAAACTTCTCATCCTTTGACAGGGACACTCAGAAAGACTACTGTCTACTGTAGACTAGTTTATATATCTGGCTTAAATCACTACCCATTTTGACTGAAGAACTACTATCTGGGGGAAAGTGTTCTTCAGTGTACAGACTCTTCTTGTTCATACGCATAGCATCGAGGAATATACTCCTTAAATTCAGTTGATCAGTGTGTGTAATATAGCATGTATCAGGAGGACATACACTGTGAATAGTTAAAGTTTATCTGGAAGTTTCGGTGCGAGTATCCTGCTCAAACGATTGAACCCGTCATAGTGAGTGAGTGAGTTATGGTTTATAGTCACATCGGCAATATTTCAGCCATATCGTGACTAAATCAAGTTATATAGTCATGAAACACAAAAATGAACTATAAAACCTGTCAATAAAGGACAGTACAATAACTAGAGTATCACAGATTTTAGTTAAAACTAGTTTGAGAGTATATAAAAGAACAATGGTACAATTCAACAACACAATATAAAAACGGAACCCGTCATAAAACCATGCAAGGGGATCTCCAAATAACTGAGCATATAGGAAATTGCATCGGACTTCACTTCTGTCACAGATGCGTCTAATTTGGAAACGTCCTCGACATCTCTAATGCTGAGTCCTTTACTAGTGTAACCTGGATCAAACAATCTTTCAAACCTTCAAAGTAAGAACCTGCTTAAACGTTCCTCGAAAATTGTGAAATGTAGACACCAAAGGCTGGAGATGTAGGAACATTGCTCGACATGAAGGGAATATTGACTTTAGGAAAACTGAAGTCATATTTTTGTTGTCACTATTGGTTAACGCAGTTTTCAGGAGCAGATTTTGTAATTACATTGTAGTTGATAGTAGTTTATAGTATATATAGTGGCTTCAGTTTTCAGTGTATAGCAGCTCGTTAGTGAGTTCAGTGCAACGAGGAGATGTTAGATTTCCTTGTTCAGGATAATACTTGTAATACTTGCGAAAAATTCTAGCCATGTCACTTGATGTGATTGTGTCGAATTCAACCTCAATTTGCCGTTGATTACATATACCTAAACAAGTAAAACGTTGTGAACTGTGATGCACTCGCATAGTAGATGAGACAGACTGCATATAGTGCAAGTAGACCTCATGTATTAACTTATTCCAAAACGTTTATTGGTCAAAATAATGTTATACATCTCATTTAATTTCAACTGACCTCTGAATATCCCGATTCTCCAGTCTGTCTGCCGCAATGTATATTGAGGGATTTTTCCTGCAGCATATCTTTGTCATTTAAAGCAATACATTTGACGTCCTTCACCCACAAAACGTCAGTACGTTCTTGAAGCGCTGGGTCAGTATTTCGAGCCGTCACGTCACCACCGATGACATTGGACGCAATCTTTGACGCCAAGAAGTTTAATTTAAGCTCCATGTATATCGATGATCTGACATTGTTCAATAACAATCAAACAGACTATTTCCTTCCATTGATTTACCCACCTAAACTTGAATTAAAGGAGACCAGTGAGACCGAATCATCTGTTTCATATTAAGATCTATCCAAACAGACAAAACAGTGGCTTCTTGGTAGAAAGAGCATGGTTGATTGTATCTCAAAAGTAGTAAAAAGTAAACACCAAAGCCTGAAACTGTTGGAATATTAATGGACATGAAGGGAAAGTTGACTTTTGGAAAGTTGAAGCCATCCCTCCTGTCATACTTGTGGATATGATTAAGATATAAAACAGATGGGGTGTTCTCTCTGGTCTAATTCATTTCTGGTGAAGAGAATTGGCTATTTGATTGTAATTGAACGAAAATCCGAACATCGATAAACATAAAGCTCAAGTTAAACTTCGGAAGAACCAGCCTAGATTTCCTGCTGAAACGGATGCCAGAAAAAAGTTAAAACTAATATGTAATATCAATGTCACTAATAAACGACTTGTGTTGATTCTAACGACAAAGAACGAAACTAAACTATGATATATAGTGTATGTCCTTCCTTGTGTACCATTCATCATTTTATATGTAAATGGGTTGGAGGATTTTTGTAAAATAAACTTCTTTTGACTTGACACAAACGTTTTCCTCAATATGATATCCCCAACAAAACACTTACTGTCCTTTCTGTGCAGTCATAGAGAACATTGTTATTTTCGATGCAGATCTTGTTCTTGGTACAAATGAAGCGTGAGAGTATGCACAGCAAGGGAAAGCAAAACCACAGTTAGGGAACGCGAAGATTATTGCTTCGGAATTCAGTGATATTGTGAGGGAAGCGATAATCCAGCGTGGGAATGCCAGGGTATAGAAAAGGAACGTTATTTTTGCAGTGATTGATAGTTACTGTTTGTTTGTTGTTTAACGCCGCACTCAGCAAAATTCTAGCTATATGACGACTGTCTGTGAATAATCGAGTCTGGACCAGAAAATCCAGTGGTTGACATCATGAGCATCGATCATCGCAATTAGGATACGATGACATGTATCAACAAAGTCATTGAGCCTGACCACCCGATACTGTTAGTCGCCTGTTACGATAAGCATCGTGGCCTTTTACGGCAAGCCTGGGTTGATGAAGCCCTATTCTACCGCGGAACTTCACGAGTCTGATAGTTACTGATTGATACCTGCCATGGTACAATACTGGAATAATACAATCTGAACTTCTATCCCATATGTCATAGTCGGAACAGTGTAAGTCGCCTATGTCACATATTAATGGCGTCATGATCAAGATTTTTTTCGGTATTATTTAAATGTGAACATGATTTTTCTTCAATCGCTATATTTGTTTAGCCAAGACTGTTAATTGAAGATGGAAAGCTAGCCAATAAATGTTTTGCAACAATGTTAAAACTAAAGGTCATCTGACAGAGAGTTTCTGTATGCTTTGTGTCTTTTATCTCAGATGCAGGGGATCCCTGACGCAAAGGAGAAGGCGTGAACGACATGTGGGAAACATCATATTTATTGTGCAATGAGAGAAATGAAATAAGAACTGATTTCTTTACATAAAACTATAAAAAGCACATTTTCGCAAGTTGTTGATGACATGTATCTTTTAAATGTTTGAATTCTTATTAATTGTATATCGCCTTTGACAGACAAAGATAATTACAAACAATCCAAAGGGATCGGTTGGTCAGGCTCACTGACCTGGTTGAAGCATGTCATAGTATCTTGATTTTGTAGATCGATGCTCATGATGTCAATCGCTGACTTGTCTGGTCCAGATTCGATAATTTACAGTCCGCCGTCGTATAGCTGGACTATTGCTGAGTGTGACGTTAAACAACAAACAAACAAACAAAACAGTGATCAAAATGCTCCGTATGGATAACATTAAATGTAAACATGAAAAATAATATATATCCTAAAATAACCACAGCCTTTTGTGAACCGAGACTTTTCGTTGAGCTTGGCAATACTGCTTTTAGGAAACCTGCGTTAATTTGAACAGTGAACCATAAGTCCATGCATCTCACGAGTACAATATGTATTTCTTCCAAGTTGCCAGAGGTTATTCACAGACCCAGTGTCGGAACACCTTCTGCCAGCTAACATATAGTGGCTCAAAAGTAATTGGTGATATAGTATTAGTGTACAGTATGTGAATACATATATCTTTGCATCACTTTTATAGTTAGTTGAATAAATGATTATTAAATGTGCATGTATGTTTCTGTGGTATTGAGCAGCTATAGTTCAGACCTTTTTCCCGTTTGCTGATTTCTGAAAGTTAAATGTTTTTGAAGATTCGTGGTCGAATGCACACTGAGAATCACTGTATGATTTATGCATAACTTTCGCTGCTTTTTCTTACTTTTGCGCCTACAGGAAAGTTTCGGCGGATAATCAAGACTGGTTATTCTCTGGCGTTGACGTTTTATATTTATGCAACTCTACTTTGTATGTTTTTAGGCTGGTTGTTTTATGTGTTTACATATACTTTATTCTTGATGACGTCATAGTGTTTGTTGTCAGTTCTTGTGTCTTCCTCCAGTCCAGCATAGTCATTGTCCTGAGTGTTGCGCCCATCAGTGCGTGGCAGTTCTGATATAGATGTGTAGTTGTCTCCTAGTGCCATGTTGGGGTCAACTGTATCCCTTCTGTCGCCACCCTTCACATTGCCATGGATCCATGCCAAACTGCAACAACATATCTTGCTGTAGTCTTCTATAGTATTTGTCAGTCAAGATTTATCTAAGAACTGACTTCAATATTTGTAAGGCGGGGATAAAAGTAAAATCCACGTGACGAATTTATGGAATGTGTGCACACGGAGTTAAGAAGAATAAATTACAATAAAATTACTGTGTGAGCCACTTGCAGTTTATTTATTTCACACTTACCTTCCTTTCCTGAGCAGGTAGAGATGTACAGCACCTCCCAGGAACAGTGTCATGACGACACCCACAACCAAGCCAATGACAAGGCTAATGCTGTGTATGAGAGGGGGATTATTGTTCTTTGTTTCTGTAAGTAAAACGTACAGGCTATTGCAAATATTGCAAAATGACATATGTAAGAATTTAATACGACACCAGCTTTTCATTGACTCCTTATGGTTATGCTTGATCAAGAACACAAGTACCACCCGCCAGAGAATAACCAGTCTCAATTATCACACACGATGCAGTGTTACGACCGATTCTTGTTATGTCAGGTTAAATGAAGGCTGCACAAAATCCAGCACGACACAGGTCAACGGAAATATACAATCTTCACAAAGATTAAATGTTTATAGATGACCATGTCCTGTGTCATATATGCTGCTGTGTCAACAATTCCCAAATGGAATCAACATGGGATATTCGTCGAGTGCTGCTATTATGTATTGATGCAATACAATTAACTGACGGATATACTTGGTCACAGTGGCAGCAGTTGCTACAGTTAGTACCGAAAGTACAAGAACCACACACTTAAACCATGGACATAAATACTATCAATCATGTACTCGCTCGCGTACATAACTTCATGTAGAGCCATATAAAAAGCTACATGTAACTGCTAACGAAAATATTCTGAATCATGCTCTAATTTGTGAATATCAATCCTTTCATCGCTATCCACATCTCAAGTAGCATTCTAACAGTGGTGATTACAGACATGGGGATTTTATAAAAGCAGTATGCATTCCAACCTTCTATCAACCTCGTGGAAAGAATACCGATTGAGGTCGGGAAAAGCATATTCATTTTTATCATGTTCTCAGTTTGTCAGCTACATAAGGCATGAACACGTTTTCTGATGTCTCTTTCTGAATTTAGCAAAAGGCAATCACTATCCTCTAACGATGGCCACTACAGCAGGGCCAGCAACAATAGACCCTGCTATGGCGCTAGCATTATTTACAGGTGAATTGACAATTACTAGAACAGAGAAATATATATGTGTGATATAAAATAAGTCACTATGCCAAATGTTAGCATGTATGTTTTCACTACTGTATTTAATAATCTGTTATGTTCCAGGAATATTGCACATGGTATAAACATGCTCTCTTTTACAACAGTGATACCTGTCAAACAATACAATTTGCATATGTATCATAAGCATGTGTTTATGAATCGCTACCAAACAGTGATGATACCATATGTTTGAATCAATGTCAGATATTGGTGATACCAGGAGTTCGCGAAGATGTATGTATCTCCATGTATGTTATACATATATACATATATACATATATACTTCCCTTTCTAGCCCTCACAGGAAAATGCACATGAAAAAATGCATGTGATGTTTTTTTGTTATTAACAGTATAGCAAAATACGTTTAGATTACATTTTTGGAAACTCTGTATCGCGTGTATATTATATAATATACATTACCTTGTTTACAGTGATGGCCAGTCCATCCGTCAATGCATCCACTCGGGCAGGTACCATTGACATGGTGACAGGTCTTGGAGTCACGACACTGTCCACATTTTCCAGTACAGTTGGCACCAAATGTACCAGAACTACACACTGAAACATCCACATTTGGTCTTCGTGTTACGGTATCCTACTCCAGTTGATGGGTGTATAGTGGTTATGAATTGATTACAGACATTTCATGTGTATCACAGTAATTTAGATTACATACATGCACACCCCATATGTTTTTCATGAAAACAAAGAGTGAAATTCATTCGTAACGGATATAATACTTGTTTTACTCATGCAATAAGTGGGATATTATATTTTCATATGTATTTTACCAGTGGAGCAGTCTTCTCCCTTCCACCCTGACTGACAGCCTGACTCACACCGGCCTGTTTCCCGGGGACAGGTGTCCGTCCCTCCCTCACACATGCGGGCACTGCAATTACCCCCACAACCAGCACTGTATTCCAGTCCTTGGACGCATGCTGTTGACAGAGAAAAGCATATGTCTTCTCCAATGGTAATAATCACTATTGGTCAATTCTGAAATTCCTCGCGGTAATATGATAGTAAATGATGAGACAACTAACCTACTGTACAATCAATATTCTTCCATCCGGGTCTGCAGCCATTTTCACACTGCCCGGTCACGTGATTACAGGAAGAGGTTCCACTACATTTTCTGGAGGAACACTGGTGAGCACAGCCTCCTCCGTAGGAATCTACACATTCTGAAATAAGGATATGAATAAAATGCAATGTCAGTAGCTTGCTATGTGTAATTATGACTATTTGTTGAATATTTGCCTGTGTCATGTGGAACAAATCGTTGATACTGGTTTCAACATGTACTGTTAGTTAGGTTTAATGTTTATCAGACATAGTTACGTGTGGTATTAAGTTGGTCACAGTGGCAGTAGTTGCTACAGTTAGTACCTAAAGTACGAGGATCACACACATAAACCACACACATAAATACTATTAAACATAACACATTTTATATTTGGTATAATATTTTCTTAGTAAAGTACAAATTCTAGTACTCTTTTGAGTTGAGTCCCGTCCGGGATTCGAACCCACACTTGCCTGAGTGAGGCACCTTATCGCCAGCACACAAAGTCTGCGATCTAACCCTCTCAGCCACCGATGCTACCACAAAAATGAAAGTCCGACAACTGGTAGTCTAGATCACGTACTTTGAGTACACCTCTGACAAGTGGAAACATGTACACGCTCACGTACGTAACTTCCTGTAGAGCCATATGAAAAAGCTAACTGCTAACGAAAATATTCTAAATCATACTTCTTATTTGTGAAAATCAATCCTTTCATCGCTATCCACACCCAAAGTAGCATTCTAACAGTGGTGATTACAGCCATGGGATTAAATAAAAGCAGTATGCATTCCAACCTTCATCTTTAATTACTACAACATGTAATGTAAAACGTGACATATTCATCTTCTAAATTCCTATAAAAGAATTATGTGATAGTGTGTCTCAAATATAAGTTCATGTGTTTTAGATCGTGGAAGGAATACCGATTAAGGTCAGTACTATCATAATAAATTATTCATTATTATATTGGTCCCACTTACAACGCAATGCCTCTGTATTCTTCACAATACCAGGCCATTTGAAAAGAGCCACATGCGAAATGCTCATTTATTTAAAAGACATGGTCATGTTTGAGAGTTGTTGTTTTGTTCACCGTCACCTTTGGGATGGTCAAATACATTTGTTCAGCCTGTCGTAATTACGTGTTTTACTACTTTGTCGGAAACTCTTACCCTGCGTACAGTCTGTACCAGCCCATCCAGCCTTACAGCCCCCAAGACACTTCCCAGTCACGTGGTTACAACTGGAGTTGCCGCTCTTGCAGTTTCTGTTTGAGCAAGTCTGAGTGCAGTTTGTGCCATAACTGCCACCATCACAAACTAAAATCATGTAATTAATTAGTTCCTTGTAGTAAACAAACACGATAAACTGAATACAATCATGAGTGAGTGAGGGAGTATGGTTTTAGGCCGCTTTCTAACAATATTCCAGCAATATCACTGCGAGGGAATCCAGAAATGAGATTAACACATTGTACCCATGTCGAGAATCGAACTCGGGTCTTCGGCATGACGAGCGAACGCTTTAAGTACTAGGCTACCCGACCGCCCCTCTAAATATGTTAGTACAATGACCTTTTATATGATGAAATTATATAACTATTTCTTTCATAACAGATATGCCGTTTGAAATGAATGAATAAAGCTGCCATATTTATTTGACATCCGTTTTTCCAGCAACAAACCTGTGTCACACTTGTCCATTTTCCAGCCAGGACGACAGACTCCACTTGGACAGACGCCGTTCACGGAGTTGCACGGCTTCCCTTCACAGTGGCAGTAGTTGCTACAGCTAGTACCGAAAGTACCAGAACCACACACTTAAACCATAGACATAAATACTTTTAAACATGGCTCAAGCACATACCATCATGCATGTGCATATAAGAAGCTAACTGCTTACGAACATTTTCATATTTCTGATTTGAGAGAATCAATCATTTGATCGCATAAACACATCTCAAGTAGCATTCTGAAAGATATAAATAAAGACATGGGAACTGAATAAAAGCAGTATGCATTCCAATCTATTTGAGAAAAGTGTCCATCTATTGTTACAACAATGTTTTATTTAAAAGCGAGTCACATTCATCTTCTCAATTCCTATAAAAAAACAAACTTGTGATATTATGTTTCAAATATAAGTGCATGTGTTTCAGATCGTGGATAGAATACCGATTAAGGTCAGTACTATCATATTCATTTTTATCATGTTCTCAGGTTTTCAGCTACATAAGGCAAGAACACGTTTTCTGATGTCTCTTTCTGAATTTAGCAAAAGGCATTCCTTGTTAATCATATCAACTATGATACTATGCGTCTGATTATATCAGGTAAACAAAAGTGAGGGCATATACATTTTCACTTACAACGAATTGCCTCTGTATTCTTCACAATATCAGGCCATTTGAAAAGAGCCACTTGCGAAATGCTTATTATTTAAAAGAAATGTTCATGTTTGATAGTTGTTATTTTGTTCACCATCATCTATAGTTACTACAATGTATTATTTAAGAGAGAGACACATTTATCTTCTAAATTCCTATAAAAGAATCTTGTGATAGTGTGTTTCAGATATAAGTGCCTGTGTTTTAGATCGTGGACAGAATACCGATTAAGGTCAGTACTATTATATTCATTTTTTATCATGGTCTTATTTTTTTGTCAGCTGTATAAGGTAAGAAAAAATCTGGCGGATGTCTGTTTGTCGTTTGCATAATGCACACAAGAGAATAATGTAAAACTCCCCACCGTTAACCTCCACTTCACAGAAATCCATGATGGGAATTTTAAAAACAACATCGTTGTTGACAGTGGTGGTGTACAGGACCAGATAGCGCCCTTCACCAGAACATATGGCCATCAAAACATCAGGTATGTCTGTCCCGTCCCTGCTCCCTGTTACGGTGTAGCAGTTGGCTCCATTAGTAGGGGAGGCGTCAGTATCAGCGATGTAGATCTGGATACCATTCCGACGAACTTTATCTGTTACACAACAAACAACAGGATTATGATTATTGTATTGTAACAGATTCGAATCTTAGAAATGTTGTCTTCTTTTGAAAACATTGCCTTTAGCCTTAGGAACGTGTTAGTTTATATCTGAGAAGTAACATTCATATGAATTCTTTATCATGGTTCGAAGTGAAAATAACGACAAACCATTACCAAAGTTATTAATGATATGGGAACATAACAACAGTATGTGCAATATCCTCGTTTATCAGCGGGATACGGTGAATCGTTAAAACCAGTTGAATACGCAGGTTGTTATTTGTGTTAAATCATTTATCATTTCTGTTAGATCAAATTGTAAGAAAATCAAATTTTCAAAGAAAATCACCGTGAACGAGTTAAAACATTGTGTGTGTGATAAGTATTAAAAGTTTCTTATACTTACCATCATCTGAGCAATAATGGGTTACATTGGCGTTGTTGCAAAAATATGATTCGAAACTGTTTGTTTGTTATCATAACGCATTCGAAACCGAGGTCAAAGCTCCCTCTCGCATCAAATAGGCTTCACTACAATTTCAACCTCATGTTCTTAGTTGATATATTAAAATAAGTTTTCTTTACAGTTATGATTTAATTCACAATCATTTTTGTTTTGTTTATGGTGTCCTTACACATGCGTGCACGTTCGCTTCAGGTTAAAGACGGCGTATCCAATGTCACGACAGCTTGTCAACAATAATTTGGTCCACGCAATGCTCTGCCACCCATGTAACGATCCAATTTGAGGCTTATTGCAAAATATCAAATGTCCATAGTTGTACTAGAACGGAATTTGAATGTAAATGTCAACATTAAACATAATCAGAGCAATCATTTTGGCATTCAGGAGTTACGATGGAGACAGGTACAATGTATGTACACCTTTTGATTTGACACATGTTTGCAGCAACGAGGCGTCAAATAAATGCTGAATGGGAGCTTGTGGCATGTTTGTAATGTAAAACATCAATGCTAGATAATAACCAGTCTTGATTATTCTTCGAAACAGTTTCTGCTGGGCATAAAAGACAAAGTGGCTGTAAAAATTATATGAATGCATCACTGAAAATCGGTGATTAAACCAAGTGTTCGCGACAAGACTTATGTCCTGCCTTACTGGTGGCACCCGTCATTTACACAATTCGCATAAAGACGTGTGTGTCTGTTGCCTGACACCGCATAACAAGGTTTGGGTGAGTTCAGCAACATCACGTGGTGTGTATGTTTGACGTCGAACAAGTCGTCCCCTTTTTCCAACAGATCATTGAGTTTCATATCCGGTTTTTTGGAAGCAAAATGTAACAATTCTTAAGTATTGTTCTGCAGAAAAGTTTGTAAACCTGGCATAAAATCGTCGACGGGTGGACATTAAAATGAACATTATGTTCCATATAGGAACATTCAATCTTAAAAATGGCACACAAGGGATTAATTCATGTTACTCACAGTTAGTTCTGAAGTAGATGATGACGTCATGTATCAGTGTTTTCTGTCCCAGATCCACCCTCCACCAGGCAGATGTTATATTGGGGTCAATATAAGCTGACAGAATACATCTGAGTCCAATGTCCCCTCTCGTGTCCCCGTTGACGGCATTTGATGACGGCAAAGTGTATCCATTGGATGAAGTTGTTGTTTTGTTGAGGGCAATATTTTCTGTGATATTAAGAAGAATTATTTCAAATCGCAACACAGTACACCACAGTACGTGATATTTAAGAAATTCATTTCTGTAAATAGTTTATTATCAAACAGAAGGATATCGTTGATTATACGTTTTATACGTTTATACGTTTTTGTCTTAAAACATATCAGTCTCATCACCATTAGTTTTTCAATTTTTACAAAAGATCGGTATTGTGATGTTAACTGACCAGTTAATATAAAATGGCTTTATTACTTTGAATGAACATGTCACTACTGTGATAAGCTACCCTTTTTGACACGTTAGCCCCAGTCATCCCTGTGTAGAGGTTGACAACCCGACGTAGGCTTATAATTGTAACATGTATGGTGCAAGGAAATAAAATTATCCTAAATTCAATAATAGAATCAAATTATCATGCATACCTTTCTGACAAGTCGGACCGGACCATCCCTTTGAACAATGTGGAGGTTGACAACCGGAAGTAGGGTTACACTTGGCCTGGGGACAGTGACACTGGTAGCTGCACTTGGAACCGTATTGACCTGAAGGGCAGGTGCCTGTAACATAACGTTTTTATACATGATCTACATGAGGTATAGAGGGTGACACTCCACGGGTGACTATACCTACCATACACAAAGATTATAAAACTATGTGGTCAGGAAATACATATGTAATTGAAATGCATAAGGTGATCTAAATATCTGAAACTGAAGGTGGACGTCAAAGCAAAGAGTCCTTTCTTTATTTTAACGAAAGAATTAAAAGAACCTCAGGGCCTAGATTTTCGAAACGATCTTAGCTAAGATAAATCTTAACAACTTACGTTCAAAGATAAGATATCTTAAGGCTAAGATAAGATAGATTTTCGAAACTATCGTAAACCTGTCGCAAATCGTTCAGAGTTACGATACCTGTCGTAACTCTGACAGAGAACTCATTTGTGTTGGAGATAGAAAAGCGGGGTGTTTTCCCAATGACGTCACAGGGATTTCCCTGCTGCTGACAATAACAACAACATAGATAAGTGACACGGAATTCATGATCACATTGTCAGGTCACATTGTTTAACACGCACATATTTGAGTGAAATTCTGTACAATCCTACTTATGTCCTACATGTAGACGTGTTGTTCTTATGATAAAAGATGCCATGACTAACCGAACACAAAAAGCATTCGTGTGCCATGCAATAGCATTTTACAAAGCCAAAAAATGTTAAAATCAATAAGTATAGTGTTACTACACTTTAGCTATTAGAATGGAAATAATGTGCCAAAAGATACTTCACTATTTTCCCTTCAAATGGTCCTCTCGTGACCGCGCAGAACTTGGTGATATAAACACATCGCGTACAAAGTCAAGGACGAAAGTAAGGGACGTTATTCTAAATGACAATGACGAGACCTTTGATCGAACAGCATATGCGTTCAGCATTTAACATGCGTGTTCAAGTCTTATGTTAAGTGATGTATACTTATATGTTTGTGTTTATGTCAAAAGTCAAGTTTATATTAGTGTAAACACCAACATTATACCTGGAAACACTCAAAACAAAAATTGTTCAGGAAGCAGCGCACCCACAAGCAAGATTTTATGAAAATCTAAGCTTGTTAAGTTTGTTTTGTTATGTATGTATCCAATATATTTCACGGATTAACCAAGGACGTAAATACTATATCAAGCTATAAGTATTTAGATGATGAAATTATTTTTTATCTATCTAGATCCATGATTCTTTTCAAAATTTAAAAGTGACACTAATTTTCGTTCGCAAAGAGAGATAATTTCGGAATTGTCAAGTTATGTTGTCTCATGGAACACGCCACAAGTTAACGTAAACATACATATAATGTAGTCATTGTCTATCCTTTTAAATTAAGTAGAGCTAATAAACTGATTTGTCTGATTTCATTTAAATCTGACTAAGGAGCGAAATACTTTGTAATGTGTCAAATCTATTCCAGAACGTAGTTCAATGATGTTTGGTTTGTCTGACAGCATTGCTGAGGATCATTTACTAGTATTTGTCCGTTGACCCTAAACGTGACAACGATTTTATTGCTTGAATGGTCTCCAGTATATCTATATATTTTATACATAAAACGGGAAGATGTAGACTTAAATATTAAAAACACCAAAATATTTTAAAATCGGTTTATTGAATGCAAAGATTATTGTGTTGAAAATGTGTATTTTATATTGATCAGTAAATTTCATTCAATAAACTTTTTTTCTGCGAACATATATTGGAATTTGCAAACCATGCTACATTTTGACGAGAACCAGAACGAGCATGGGAACACATTTTATATTTAATTTGTCGATACGAAAATCTGTGCTGAACTTTTATTGTCAAAATTTCAGTAAATTGTTATATTTAATTGAATACATCTATATGCCGATAATCAATGTTTTTAAAGAATGCAATTGTTCGACAGACAGTTTTTAATCACTTTTTATCAAATATTTGTCTTTCAAGAGGATATAGATAACGTAGGTATTGAATTTAAAACGAAACAAATTACAATTACTTTTGCAAGAAAAATATTAGATATTGTATACAAATATTTGATCACATGTATTTCCTTGTTAAGTCAACAAATACTACACTGTATAGTTAAAATTCAATTATTAAAACCACCCGTCCCACACGATTTTAGATGTAAAAATATATGCGAAACCTTTATGGTTTGTTTTTACATATGTAGATTGATATAATTTTATAAAATGCGAAAATAAAGACTAAAGCATTGACACAAATGCGACTCAATAATATAACAGCGGAACTCTGCGCTTTATGAAAACTGTACCATTGAGCAAGGTGTCCCGGGCGAATACAAAGGGAAACCACTCTCAACTAGAGTTTGAACTAAGATTAGCTCCCCCTAAACTATCAATAAGGTCACGGTCATTACTGTAGCCTGCCGACACCTTCCGTTTTTATCCTTCCCCAATTATCGAAAAGGTATGTTGTTTCACACTTCTTCAGCATGGACTCGGATAGAAAAATAATGTAAGCTATCGACTCCACAGTTATGTGTATCGCTGTCGCGATTAAGAACATTTTTGACGTGAAATCCTTGATGCGTTCTTCGTGTTTTCGAAGTGTCAATTTGAATCACTCAGTTTTACAAAATGAAATGTCAATGTTTGAACGTAAAGCAGACTAGTTGTTTGGCACAATATCTATGGAAAAGTATGCCGCCATCTTGGATAAAGATAAAATAAACTTACGACAGGTATAGGGCTATCTTAGATTTACGACAAACTTAAGATATCTTAGGGCTACGATAGTTTCGAAAATAGGCTACGATAGCTACGATTTCCTTACGATAACTTTACGATAATCTTAGGGCTAAGATCGTTTCGAAAATCTAGGCCCTGACTTGTATGCTGAGAGAAACAAATCAGTTGGGTGAGGGGCACAATTAGTACCCGCAGGAAAATCTACAACTTATTTTGTGATGTATAAACCCACATGAACATACCAGGTACCAAACATGTGCCCTCACGTTATAATAATGGGGATACCAAATACCCAAAACGTACCCTCACGTTACAATAGTGGTAATGCCAAATACCAAACATGTACCCTCACCTTACAATGGTGGTGGTGCTAAATACCAAACACGTACTCTCACAGTACAATAGTGGTGATGCTAAATGCCAAACACGTACTCTCACGTTACAATAGTGGTAATGCCAGATACCAACCACGTACACTAATGTTACAACAGTGGTAATGCTAAATACAAATCACGTACCCTGACGTTAAAATAGTGGTGGTGCCAAATACCCAACACGTACCCTCACGTTACAATAGTGGTAATGCCAAATACCAAACACTTACCCTCACGTTAAAATAGTGGTAATGCCAAATACCAAACACTTACCCTCACGTTACAATAGTGGTAATGCCAAATACCAAACACTTACCCTCGCGTTACAATAGTGGTAATGCCAAATACCAAACACTTACCCTCACGTTACAATAGTGGTGATGCCAAATACCCAACACGTACCGTCACGTTACAATAGTGTTGATGCTAAATACCCAACACGTACCCTCACGTTAGAATAGTGGTGATGCTAAATACCCAACACGTACCCTCACGTTACAAAAGTGGTAATGCCAAATAACAAACACGTACCCTCACGTTACAACAGTGGTAATGCCAAATACCAAACACGTACCCTCACGTTACAACAGTGGTAATGTCAAATACCAGACACGTGCACTCACGTTACAACAGTGGTAATGCCAAATACCAGATACGTACCCCCACGTTACAATGGTGGTAATGCCAAATGCCCAACACGTACCCTGACGTTACAATAGTGATGATGCCAAATACCCAACACGTACCCTCACGTTACAATAGTGGTGATGCCAAATACCCAAACACGTACCCACATATTGCAATAGTGATGATGCCAAATACCAAACACTTACCCTCGCGTTACAATAGTGGTAATGCCAAATACCAAACACTTACCCTCACGTTACAATAGTGGTGATGCCAAATACCCAACACGTACCGTCACGTTACAATAGTGTTGATGCTAAATACCCAACACGTACCCTCACGTTAGAATAGTGGTGATGCTAAATACCCAACACGTACCCTCACGTTACAAAAGTGGTAATGCCAAATAACAAACACGTACCCTCACGTTACAACAGTGGTAATGCCAAATACCAAACACGTACCCTCACGTTACAACAGTGGTAATGTCAAATACCAGACACGTGCACTCACGTTACAACAGTGGTAATGCCAAATACCAGATACGTACCCCCACGTTACAATGGTGGTAATGCCAAATGCCCAACACGTACCCTGACGTTACAATAGTGATGATGCCAAATACCCAACACGTACCCTCACGTTACAATAGTGGTGATGCCAAATACCCAAACACGTACCCACATATTGCAATAGTGATGATGCCAAATACCCAACACGTACCCTTATGTTACGGTAGTTGTGATGCCAAATACCTAACGCGTACCCTTATTTTACAATAGTTGCTAAATACCCTACAAGTACCCTCACGTTACAACAACAGTGATGCCAAATATCAAACAGGTACCCCCACGTTACAATAGTGGTGATGCCAAATACCAAACGCGTACCCTCACGTTACACGAGTAGTGGTAAGAAATACCAAACACGTACCCTCATGTTATAATAGTGGGGATGCCAAATACCTAACACGTTATAATAGTGATAATGCGAAATACCTAACACATACATTTATGTTACAATGGGGGAATGCCAAATACCTAACACATACCCTCACGTTACAATGCCCAACATACAGCTCGCTTGGTGCGAGGACTGGATGAGTATCCCGAAGTCCCGGGCTCTATGCTCACATGGTTATCCAACTTCGGTTGTCCTGTCGTGAAATCATGGACGATATCCCAACTAGTTACGTATTCATGGATAATGTCGTTGTTAAACAAATTTCCCACTTGGTCGCACGTAGAGTAATGTAAACACTGTAATGCAGTAATGTTGTTACTGGCCGTTAATTTGTGACAGCTCAATATGCATCAACACAAGATGTATATTTACAAATGGTCACAAAGATGTTTCAACCTACTTACATGTACCCTCCCGTTATTGACGTGCCTCTATAAGTGTATACGTGTGTAATCATTTGACAATAATGCACAACGCCTTGACGAGTGGTTCAGACATTCCCTTGAGACGATGAAGATCCCTGATACAGTGCAATTTATTCCTAACAAATAGTCGCGTTATAGCTGGAATATTACTGACAGCGGCGCTAAACAACATTCGCCCACTCATCGGTATTCACTCCTTCATGATCGTGCTGATGTCTCATACTTCAAACTTTCATATCATCTCACCCTACATAGGCATCAGTGTCACTCAGTGAAACAGACACAGTAGTATAATATCTGAAAATGACCACAATTAAATGTAAATAATCGTCTGTATAACTTATTTCATACAGCCTCGTCTTTAATCCAACATTTCAACCTATTTGCAAACATTGTGTTTACAGACGATTATTTTCATTTAATTGTGATCATTTTGCTGCTCTATTTCAGACAGAGTTGAATCTAACCACACTGGGAAAGTTAAACGCTGAATGGACAAAGCATACCGAATATGAATTCTACCATTCATACATTGCGGCATTTTTACAATGGCAAAGATATTATAATCGGTGCATTGAAGGAGGAGCCGTTGACATTGATCAACAAAGGAAACCGAGTCATATTTCTTTTGAATATATTCAACTTGGCGTGGCTATAACATCCATGAATTGTAATCCCCTACACCAGGAAGTTGTTGACAGTAAACCAGCCTAAGCAAGTTAACAGCAGGTTTGGCTGTTAGTCAATAACGAAAATAACTCATCTGCAAGTGAGGCACATGACAGAAGTGTAATGTTGTCATGGAACTTTCCATACTTTGCATTATCACGTCGTTAATGCGAGTAATGTTAGCATACCACAACAAGCTGTGACTGCTAAATATCTATACACATATGTTGACTAAATCATGGATCTCTGTGTATCTCTATCTCATCAAGTGCAAAATGGAAAACTATTATACATGGTACTTAACGAGCTAATAATCACTTGGACATGTGACTTCATATCATGGCTCATAATCAATACACAATATGTTCTCAAAATTTATTGTCAAGTATTGATATAGAATATCAATTTTACTTAGAAATAAACATTATGATTGGAATTACGCAGTGTAGCAGTAACAATGAAAACGTGAAAGGTAAAACATATAACGTACCCCTGAACTTCCTGTATATGATGATACGTTTTCCAACTAACATTTGGAAAAGGAAACATCCCCTGAGCCTAAACCATTGAACAGACAGTAAACATGCCAAGGAAACGCCAGAGAATAACCAATCACAATTATCTGCCCAAACAGATTCCACTGACAATTATAGGGATTGGGCACTGACAGTAAGTGATGACACAATGTGCTCGCTTTAATAGTAGGCCTGTCATGCTCTACGGGTAGCACCCACCACGTATACAATTTGCATAAAACATTAGGTGTTTGACGCCGTAGCTATACCATGCCAGTGATAGCATTCAAGGACAAACTTTGCATTTTCGACAACCATTCCCTGTACGTTGTTCAGCACCTTCCTGCTACACCATCCAGCACACATACACAGATCCACAGCAGGACACCAAGTCTGTGCCCCTCCATGTTGACGAGAGGACATGTACACCAGGAAGTCTTACTGTCTACATTCAAGTTCTGACGTAGAACGCAGGTATATTAGTTACTGAGTGCACGGATTATTCACAGCGACTATGTGTAGCCTAGTCGTTATGCAAGGCACGGACGCCATACACAATACACTTCCAGCTATCGCCATACCTTGTGGTGACGACACTGTAGCTGAAAGTGTGTACTCATTTCGCTGCAGACCTGGGTTTGATTCTCCATATGGTTTCTGGTGTTTCCTGCAATGATATTGCTGGAATATTGCTAAAAGCCACTCACACCTTAATCATTTTGTCATATGCACACACACAAATTTCTTGCACTTGCATATTTGCACATAGTGTTTCTGTTCATTTCAACGACATTGTTTTGTTTGTTGTTTCACATCAATCTCATCAAATATTCCAATAGTGATGCTGGACAAACGGAAAGGATGTGTTGTGGATAAATGATACCGCATCTCTTTCTTCTTCATTGTGATTTGTTAGGAAAACATGAATTGTGACTTGAGATGTGTGTGACATGGTACACCTACAGAGAAACTGAATTCACTGCAAACTACCGCTCCATTTCAAATGTCATTGGATGGTGTTATGTCAGATTTAATGTTCATTTTTAGCAGTTGTCCAACAATAACATCTCCTGTGTCAACACGCGTTGACGGACGTCAGCTATACAGATCACAAGCATGTATACACTAGTATGTCTGAGCAAATAGTTTAATTGTAATACAGACGTTGTGTTTGGCATCACATTGCGAAAGCAAAGTGAATATGAACATAGTACGTTGAGATTCAGAGCCCTTCCGCATCGCCCTCCCCTTCATAGGAAAAGCATCCCACATCATCAGCCGCCTCCTCAAACAGCAAGCCAACATCGACACCCACTTCACCAGCTCCAACTCCCTCAACACCCTGCTAAGAGCCAACGGCAGGAACACATCTAAACCCCAAGAGGCTAAAGGTGTAGTCTACAAAATTGACTGCAACTGTGGACAATCTTACGTAGGTGAAACATCCCGCCCAATCAACACCAGAATCAAAGAGCATAAAACCTCCACCATCAAATCCGACAGCAAATCAGCCATCTCGGACCATATCATCAACTGTTCCAATCACATCATCAACTGGGACAACGTCAAAATCCTCGCCAACAACCTCCATGATTTCACGAAAAGAAAACTAACAGAAGCAGTCCACTTTCGCCGCCACAAGCCAGCAATCAACAGAGATCAAGGCTATTTCATTCCACCCGCCTATTATGAACTCATCAAACTATAATCACCTGTTTATTGGCTTCATGCCCCCATTGGCTTCTAGCTAAGTGTTTTCTGTCCATCGTGTTGTGACAGCATCATCCTTTTGTTGTCACACCTACCTATGTTATCCCACTCATGTATGCTTTTTGTTGTTACTGTTAATCCTCTACTGTTAATCCTCCACCTACTATATATATTCTGCACTATGGCCCTCACTAAACCCTCAAAATAAACTAGAAAACTTCAAGGCCCTAGGCGTATTCCTAATCAAAACAGACCTAATTAAGCGCATCTAAAAATTAATTAATCTACCAATCCAAAATCAAATAAACATACAAACACCCACCTCACCCGGCTCCCTTAGTTCCCTCCTCCACCCACCTCGGCATTTATTCCAAATTTCAAAATTTCAAAAAATCAATATAAGCAACCCCTAAAAGCCCCCTCTTGGGTTGCACACACCACTTTCACCCTTCTCGGAATACACTAAATGATCCGGCCAGGCCCGTGTGCGAAATACGCTGCAGTCGGAAAGCGCACGTTAAATCTTCTATATCAGTCAGTCAGCCCTCATTCAGTCTTGCTTGACAACGGTATAAGGATCTATACCGAAACGTCGCTTTTCACAGTATTAAAGAAGTTGTTATCCATAAAAATTGTGTCTATCTTGTCTCTCTTTGAAGCTGATTTATATTGTTAGAGATTGATCCTGATGAAATAAAAACTGTCGTCTGTATAACTCATATCTACCTGCGCTAAATGTAATCAAACAGTTCGGCCCAGTCAATCATACTTGTGGTATTTAAGACGCAATCATGCTACATTCGTACCGCATTTAAGCAAGGTTGGCAATACACTAACCGGGTCATATGTATGTGTAACTGTTAACATGTGTGGCTTGAACTTCTCGTCAAGTCGCCCTCATTCAAGTATGAATAGATTCTTACAATACATCAAAGTCAAATGCTGAAAGGACAAAGCATAAAGAAGCTGAAGTTGACCTACTGTACATGTATACCAACCAATACATTCTACCATTCATGTTCTGCAGGGTTTGAGTGAGTGAGTAGGGCTTAACGCCGTTTTTAACAGTATTCCAGTAATATCACGGCTTGTCAGCTAAATGTATGAGGAAAGCCCGAAGTGATGCAGGTCTCAGATGTTTACCAATGCAATGAAACCCACGAGCACATAGCTGATAAACCTAGAAACATAATCGTGTCGAACTGGGATTCGAACTTACAATCATAGGTTTCTGGCGTACCCAGGGAGCGCAACTCTGCACAGCGAATCGCGGCGCCTCAGACGACTGGGCCACCCGTGCAGCCCGCAGGGTTTGAAGAATGGCATTTGTGTAAAGCAAATGTACCATAATTGGCAGACTGAAAGGACTCAACATACAATGAATACAAAGCCATGTTTATCCTGGATAAATGCAGATACATAAAAGCTATGACCACCTACACCAGGAACTTGTTGAAGGGAAAACATCCTGCAGTCGTGGTCACCATGTTTAATTTTACAGTTTTACAACACTGTCCGGTCACGTCGTACATTTGTGAACACAATAAACTATGACTGGTATACAGTTGAACATATGTTCACGACATTGTAATCTTTGTGCCTACCTCATCGGCTCTTCTGCAGGTAGGAAACGCATCTTTAGGAAAACTGTCATATGATTACCGATGTACCACTCCTTATAAATCCTGGCAGTCCTTTGGTCATGAACACATTTTACAGAATGCTTGATACACAAATTTGTTTGTGATTTGGATATTCCTACCAACAACGACCGCTTAGTCTGAACGCACAGTAGAAAGTACATTTTACGCGTGTATAGTACAGTTATTGATAGCCTGTGTAATTATATATTACCATACTCGGAACACAATAAACAATACACACAATGCACAGTACAATAGGTATTTTCATGGACAATAATTAACACCCTTTCCATCTTTAAGCTATCAATTCTCTTCACGACACTGATTTCTTTGAGCATGCTGACAGTTACAACGTTATGTTTAAAAATTATCGATACTTCCTGTTAGAAATCAATCGCATGCCTCATGCAAACAACCAAAATCACGCAGTAAGTTATATAACCAATTAATGAGATATAAAAACATCTTAAATGTTGTCACATTATATACGTCAAATCCGGATGTAATTCTTCGCATCACGTGTCAAGCATGGATACTTAATTCACGATAGGGGGTACGGGTGGCCTAGTCGTCTAAGGCGCCGCGATTCGCCCCAAACCTAAGGCACCGAGAGCGAAGGGGGAGACAACTTGGCGCCTGGATGCAAGCGTGACATTACGGAAGCGAGATCCCCATATTCGCAATGTTTTCCCTGAACAATGTGGTAAGCGTCTCAGACCTGCACAAGGGCTTGTTTACAGGACGCCGTCTCACAGCAGGTGTACTCCTGTGCGGCGTCAGGCAACACACACTTACTTTTGTATGCAAATTGTGTGAGTAGAGGGTGCTACCGGTAGAACAGGACATGCTTACACTTTTCGCGAACACCTGGTGTCATCACATCATCTTCGATTATATACATATTAAACACTAACAAAATTGTTTCGTTAGGCGTGTACACGATATTTCGATGCTATTGATATTGCTGTCTGTGTAGTGAAATTAACATAAGCTAACTTTCAGTGATGTATACATACAGGAGGAGTACATAAACATATCATCGTGATAAGCCAGATCTACTCACCCCGTGTCAGTTGTATCCACCCCACTATCACCACAACACCGAGTACCCTGACACTCGCCATGTTGACGAACGAGGAAGTGAAATACCCGGCCAAACTGTGTTAAACGTTACGCTCACTGCACATTTATTGAGCGGTGCATATACATTTTCAGCTCTGCATCTCCATTGTGTATTCACCTTTTGAATTTATGAAGGGGAGGTTTCATATCACAACAAAACTGGTTTTACATGATCTGTGCAGGGGCGTAAGGAGCCACACAGCTTCGGGATTGATCAATCTAAGGGTACAATGTGCAATAGCGGAGTAGAGTATGAACAGTTCACACTCCCAAAATTTTGCCTCTACGCATGTTGACATCACAACTGTGGTATCAGGATAGCTTCCGTCCAGGTCATTGTCAGCCATTGTCAGCCATGACGACATATCACTTTTCGCGAACACATGGTGTCATCACTGATGTTCAGTGATACATTCATGTTACTTTCAACGCTATTTTGCCTTTTCCGCCCAACGGAATCCGCTAGTAATTGAGTATTGTTATTTTCTGTTTTTGACGTTAATATTTCCTTCCCACATCCAGCTGACACCCCAGATGGGGTTCTTCGGTGTACAGCTTCTTCCTGTTGATGCACATTACATTGAGCAATATACTCCTTAGATTCAGTTGATGAGTGTGTGTGATACAGCATATATCAGGAGGATATACACTACGAATAGTTAAAGTTAATCTTGAAATTAATTTAAGGTGCATATATCTTGCCCCAACGATTTCACCCATCATAAATGCATACACAGAAAACGCAATTGCTCACTCGAAAAATAACTGAGCATATAGGGAATTGCATCAGACTTCATTTCTGTTAAGGATGCGTCAAATTTGGAAACGTCCTCCTCATCTCTAATGCTGAGGCCTTTACTGTTGTAGCCTTGACCAAACACTCTTTGAAACTTTCAAAGTAAGAACATGCTTAAATGTACCTCGAAAGTTGTGAAATGTAGACACCAAAGGCTGGAGCTGCAGCAATATTGCTCAACATAATGGGAATGTTGACTTTAGGAAAGTTGAAGTTATATTTTTACTGTCATTGTTGGTTGTCGCAGTATTCAGGAGACGATTTTGTCATAACATTGTAGTTGATAGTAGTTCATAGTATATATACTGGCTTCAGTTTTCGTTGTGTAGCAGCTCTTAGTGAGTTCAGTGTATGAGGAGTTGTTAGATTTCCTTCTTCATGATAATACTTGAAATACTTGTGAAAAATTCTAGCCTTGTCACTTATTGCGATTGTGTCGAAATCAACCTCAATTTGCCATCGATAATATGAATATTAAAAATGAAAGACGTTGTTTACTTTGATGCACTCGCATAGTAGATGGAGCAGACTGCATGTATTGCAAGTAGAACTGATATATTAATTTATTCCACGACATTTATTGGTCAAAATAATATTAGACATCTCATTCAATTTCAACTGACCTCCGAGTGCCCTGATTCCCCAGGCTGTCTGTCGCAATGTATATTGACGGATTTTTCTTCCATCTGCGGCATATCGTTGTCAATTAAAGCAATAAAATTAACGTCCTTCACCCACAAAACGTCAGTACGTACGTGAAGTTCTCTGTCAATAAGTCGAGCCGTTTCGTCACCGCCGATGGCATTGGACACAATCTTTGGCGCCAAGAAGTTTAACTTAAGCTTCAGGTATATCGATGATCTGATATCGTTCAATAACAATCAAACAGGCAGTTCCCTTCCACTGATTTACCCATCTGACCTAGAAATCAAGGAGACCAGTGAGACCGCCTCATCTGTTTTATATTTAGGTCTATGCATAAAGACAAAACAGTGGCTTCTTGGTAGAAAGAGCATGTTCAATTGTATCTCAAAAGTTGTAAAATATCAACACCAAAAGAGCTGCTGGTTTATTGCTCGACATGAAGGGAAAGTTGACTTTTGGAAAGTCAAAATATGACCAAAATATGATTGACCTGTTCAGCACTCAGCAATATTCCAGCCATATGAAGGTGGTCTGTAAACAATCTGGACCAGACAATCCATTGATTAATATCATGAGCATGGGCATGAGCAATTGGGATCGATGATATGCATCAACCAAGTCAGCGTGCCTGAGCACCTGATCCCGTTAGTCGCCTTTTACGACAAGCATAGGTTGCTGAAGACCTATTCTACCCCGGAATCTTCACGGGTCGATCAAAATATGAAACAGATGAGGTGGTCTCTCTGGTCTTATTTTTTTCTAATTAAGGGAATTGACTTTTTAATTGTAACGAAACGAAAATCAGAACTTTGATATGCATAAAGCTTAAGCTAAACGTCTTGGCCAAATTATTTCCACTTGTAATTATTTCTGTGATAACATCATCAACAATCCTATATGATGAGATATAGTGAGGTAAAACTTTAATATCACAACATCATCTCAAGACATCCGTCTACTAAGCAAAAGCGATCAATTCGAACATGCCACTGAGTGAATCAAGAAATGTTTCTTATCATTTTTCGGTACAGTTCATAACAATTCTCAGAGAATATGTAATATATATATATTACTGAGTGATTGCACAGCAAGGGAAAGCAAAACCACAGTTAGGAAACGCGAAGATTATTGCTGGGGAATGCAGTGATATTATGAGGGAAGCGTGGGAAAGCCATGGTATAGAGAAGAAACGTTATGCATGCAGTGACTGATAGTTCCTGTTTGTTGGTTTGTTTGCTTGTTGTTTAACGCCGCACTCAGCAATATTCCAGCTATATTACAGATGGCGGTCTGTAAATAATCGAGTCTGCGCCAGATAATCCAGTGATTGACATCGATCCTCGCAATTGGCATACGATGGTAGCATCAACCAAGTCAGCGAGCATGACCACCCGATCCCGTTAATTGCCTCTTATGACAAGCATAGACGCCTTTTACGACAAGCATGGGTTGTTGAAGACCTATTCTACCCCAGATCTTCACGGGTCGGATAGTTACTGAGTGATATCTGCCATGGTACAATTATGGATCCGGAATGATACAATTTCAACTTCTAACCCAAGTGTCACAGTCGGAACTGTTTAGCCGCAGATGTGACACATTAATGATTACATGATCAGGCGATTTTTCTGTATTATTAAAATGCGAAAATGATCTTTCGTCAATCGGTATATGTCTTTAGTCCAAACTGTAAATTGACGTCGGAAAGCTAGCCAATGAATGTTAAGCAACAATGTTATAACTGAAGGTCATCTGACAGAGAGTTTCTGTATGCTTTGTCCTTTTTAGGTCAGATGCAAAAGATCCCTTGCCCAAAGGAAAAGGCGCGAGAAATGTAAGAAACATCACATTTATTGTGCAATCACAGAAATGAACTAAGAACTGATTTCTTTACATAGTACTATAAACAGTACATATTTTCACAAGTTGTTGATTACATGTATCTTTTAACATATTTGAATTCTTCTTAAGTGTATATCTCCTTTGACAGACAAAGATAATTACAAACAATCCAAAGGGACCGGTTGGTCAGGCTCACTGACTTGGTTGATGCATGTCATCAATTTTGTAGATCGATGCTCATGATGTCAATCACTGACTTGTCTGGTCCAGATTCGATTATTTACATTCCGCCGTCGTATAGCTTGACTATTGCTGAGTGTGGCGTAAAACAACAAACAAACAAACAAACAAACAGAACCTTGATCAAAATGCTCCATATGTAAAGCATTAAGTGTTATATGTAAACATGTAGAATTATATATATAGTATATAGTAACCACAGGCGTTTGTGACCCGAGACTTTAAATTGAACTTGGCAATACTCCGTTTAGGAAACCTGCGTTAATTTGAATAGTGCACCTTAAGTCCATGCATCTCACGTATACAATATGTATTTCTTCCAAGTTGCCATAGGTTATTCTCAGATCCAGTGTCGGAACACCTCCCGCCTACAAACAAATAGTAGTTCAAAAGTAATTGGTGATATAGTATAAGTGCTAATATGGCAGTATACTAATTTCTACTGTAGTCTCTCTTTCACATGATGTTGAGTGTATGATTGTGTTTCGTGTCTACATGTAAGCGGCTGAACTATTAAATTGTTTTAGTCTGGATGGTTCTGTAGAGTACAGTTGGTGAATACATCTTCGCATCACTCTTATACTTACTTAATCAAGTCTGGTTATTCTCTTGCGTTGACACTTTATATCTATGCAACTCTACTTGGTATGTTTTGAGGCTGATTGTTTTATGTGTTTACATATACTTTATTCTGGATGACGTCATAGTGTGTGTTGTCAGTTCTTGTGTCTTCGTCCAGTCCAGCATAGTCACAGTCTTGAGTGTTGCGTCCATCAATGCGTGGCTGTACTGATATAGATGTGTAGTTGTCTGCCGGTGCCACGTAGGGGTCAACTGTATTACTTCTGTCGCCACCCTTCACATTGCCACGTGTCCATGCCAAACTGCAACAACATGTCTTGCTGTAGTCTACTATGGTATTTTGCAAGTTTGTTTACTTCAATGTTAGTAACACGGTGATAAAAGTAAAATCCGCTTGGTGAATTTGTGGAATGTGCGCACGCTGATTAAAGAAACATAAACATAAACATATCTTTCTGTGGTCTTCTATAGTATTTTGTAAGTAAAGATTTATCTAAGAACTGAATTCAATATTTGTAAGGCGGGGATAAAAGTAAAATCCACGTGACGAATTTATTGAATGTGTGCACACGGTCTTAAGAAGCATAAATTACAATAAAATTACTTCGTGAGCCACTTGCAGTTTATGTATTTCACACTTACCTTCCTTTCCTGAACAGGTATAGTTGTACAGCACCTCCCAGCAACAGTGTTATGACGACACCCACAACCAAGCCAATGACAAGACTAATGCTGTGTATGAGAGGTGGATTATTGTTCTTTGTTTCTGTAAGTAAAACGTACAGGCTATTGCAAATATTGCAAAATGGCGCATGTAAGAATTTAATACCACACCAGCTTTTTATTGACTCCCTCTATTTGCCTTATACCTTGATCAGGGAACACAAGTACCATTCACCAGAGGATAACAGGTCTCCATTATCAAACACGATGTAGTGTTACGACCGATTCTTGTTGTGTCAGGTTAAATGAAGGCTGAACAAAATCCAGCACGACACAGGTCAACGGAAATATATAGTTTCCTTTGATACGGATGACTTCTAAATAACATTTGTATCTAAGGCTGGTATGTATATTTTGCACAACATGAAATGTGTTTTGTTCCTCTTCGTGTCCTAAAACGTCCTTGTTTAAATTGTTTCGCAAATATTGCAAAATGGCACGTGTAAGAATTCAAACATTACTTCTATGATTACGGTAAAACACAGCTGGAGAAACGCTAGTTAGAAATGAAACCGATAGACCGAGTTGAACCGAGGCGAGCGGTACAAAAACAGGCGAGCGAGCCTGCACAAAGAATATGCATGAAAGTCGCTAAATGTCATGTGCATTACGATACACGTGAGCAGAAAAGGAATTCCCTCGAGGGTAATATTGGGATTCCCCGACATTCCGCAGTAATAAAAGTAGTGCGCCGCGGTGGGCGTGGCTTATGTTTTTACATTCATTAGGAAATGAATGCAATAACACGTGAGCAATTCAGCTGATCAGAATGCAGGAATTTCCATGAACACAACGAAAGCTTAATTATTATATATTATACATTACCTTCTTTACAGTGATGGTCAGTCCATCCGTCAATGCATCTACTCGAGCAGGTACCGTTGACATGGTGACAGGTCTTGGAGTCACGACACTGTCCACATTGTCCACTACAGTTTGTACCAAATGTACCAGAACTACACGCTGAATCAAATATACATATTGTCTTCATGTTAGCATGTCCTACTTCAGTGGATGGATGTATAGTGGTTATGATTGGATTACGGACACTTCATGTGTACCACAGTAATTTACATTACATACATGCACACACCATATGTTTTTCGTTCAAGCAAAGAGTGAGATTCATTCGTAACGGATGTAATACTTCTTTTACTCATGCAATAGGTGGAATGTGATATTTTCATATGTATTTTACCAGTGGAGCAGTCTTCTTCCTTCCACCCTGACTGACAGCCTGACTCACACCGGCCTGTATCCCGGGGACAGGTGCCCGTCCCTCCCTCACACATGCGGGCACTGCAAGTACCCCCACAGCCAGCACTGTATTCCAGCCCTTGGACGCATGCTGTTGACAGAGAAAAGCATATGTCTTCTTCAATGTGTATAATCACTATTGGTCAATTCTGAAATGCTAATCGTACCTGACGGTAATGATTGTTAATGATGAGACAACTAACCTACTGTACAATCAATATTCTTCCATCCGGGTCTGCAACTATTTTCACACTGCCCGGTCACGTGATTACAGGAAGAGGTTCCATTACAATTTCTGGAGGAACACTGGTGAGCACAGCCTTCTCCGTAGGAATGTACACATTCTGAAATAAGGATATGAATAGTATGCAATGTAGGAAGCATGCTATGTGTAATTGTGACTATTTGTTGAATATTTGCCAGTGTCATGTGGAACAAATCGTTGATACTGGTTTCAACATGTACTGTTTATAAGGTTAAATATTTATCAGACATAGTTACGTGTGGTATAAAGTTGGCCACAGTGGCAGTAGTTGCTACAGTTAGTACTGAAAGTACCAGGACCACACATTTAAACCGTAGACATGAATACTACCAAACATGTACTTGCTCGCATAAATAACTTCATGTAAAGCCATATAAAAAGCTAACTGCTAACGAAAATATTCTGAATCATACTTCTAATTTGTGAAAATCAATCCTTTCATCGCTATTCACATGTTTGAAATTTGTTGTTTTGTTCACCGTCACCTTTGCGATAGTTCAATAAATTTGTTCGGCCTGTCGTAATTACGTGTTTTACTAATTTGTCGCTTACCCTGCGTACAGTCTGTTCCAGCCCATCCAGCCTTACAGCCCCCACGACACTTCCCAGTCACGTGGTTACAACTGGAGCTGTCGCCCTTGCAGTTTCTGTTTGAGCAGGACTGAGTGCAGTTTGTGCCATAACTGCCACCATCACAAGCTAGAATCATGAAATTGATAAGTTCCTCTGTAGTAAACTAAACACAATCATGAGATCCATGAGCCTTTAGTACCATTCCAGCAATATCGCAGCGAAAGAATCCAGAAATGGGCTTCACATATTGTACCCATGTCGGGAATCGAACCCGGGTCTTCGGCGTGACGAGGGAACGCTCAAACCACTAGGCTACCCGACCACCCCTCTAAATATTATAGTACAATGACCTTTGATATGATGAAATTATATAACTATTTTTTCATAACACATATACCGTTTGAAAGGAATGAATAACTGCCACCATCACAAGCTAGAATCATGAAATTGATAAGTTCCTCTGTAGTAAACTAAACACAATCATGAGTGAGTGAGTATGGTTTAAGGCCGCCTTTAGTACCATTCCAGCAATATCGCAGCGAAAGAATCCAGAAATGGGCTTCACATATTGTACCCATGTCGGGAATCGAACCCGGGTCTTCGGCGTGACGAGGGAACGCTCAAACCACTAGGCTACCCGACCATCCCTCTAAATATTATAGTACAATGACCTTTGATATGATGAAATTATATAACTATTTTTTCATAACACATATACCGTTTGAAAGGAATGAATAAAGCTGCCCTATTTATTTGACATCCGTTTTTCAGCAACAAACCTGTGTCACACTTGTCCATTTCCCAGCCCGGTAGACAGACTCCATTCGGACAGACGCCGCTCACGGAGTTGCATGGCTTCCCCTCACAGTGGCAGTAGTTGCTACAGTCAGTACGGAAAGTACCAGGACCACACACTTAAACCATAGACATAAATACTATCAAACATGTACTCGCTCACACACATACCATCGTGTATGTGCATAAAAAAAGCTAAATGCTTACGAAGATATTCACATTTCTGATTTGAGAGAATCAATCATTTGATCGCATAAACAAATCTCAATGCAAGTAGCATTCTGACAGTGATAAAAAAAGACATGGGAACTAAATAAAAACTGTATGCATTCCAACCTGTTTGACAAAAATGTTCATCTATTGTTACTAAATGTATTATTTCAATGCGAGACAAACTCATCTTCTAAGTTCCTAAAGAAGTATCCTGTGACAGTGTGCCTCAAATAAAAGTGCATGTGTTTCAGATCGTGGCTAGAATACTGATTAAGGTCATTACTATCATTTTCATTTTGATCATGTTCTCAGTTGTTCAGCTACATAAGGCATGGACACGTTTTCTGATGTCTCTTTCCGAATTTAGGAAAATGCATTCCTTGTTAATCATATCAACTATGATACTATGCATCTGATTATGTCAGGTAAATAATGTGAGGACAAATACATTTTCACTTACAACGCAATGCCTCTGTATTCTGTTCAATATCAGGCCATTTGAAAAGAGCCACGTGCGAAATGCTTAATTATTTAAAAGACATGTTCATGTTTGATAGTTTTTGTTTTTTTCACCATCAGCTTTTTGATGTTCATCTATAGTTACTACAATGTATTATTTAAGAGCAAGACACATCCATCTTCTAAATTCCTATAAAGAATATTGTGATAGTGTGTTTTAGATATAAGTGCATGTGTTTTAGATCGTGGACAGAATACCGATTAAGGTCAGTAATACTACATTCATTTTTATCATGGTCTTATTTTTTTGTCAGTTGTATGAGGTAAGAGAAGATCTGGCGGATATGTGTTTGTCGTTTGTATAATGCATAACAGAGAATAATGTAAAACTCCCCACCATTAACCTCTACTTCACAGATATCCATGATGGGAATTTTAAAAACACCATCGTTGTTGACAGTGGTGGTGTACAGGACCAGATAGCGCCCTTCACCAGAACATGTGACGTGGAAAAAAACATCAGGTATGTCTGTCCCGTTTCTGTTCCCTGTTACGGTGTAGCAGTTGACTCCATCAGTTGGGGAGGTGGCAGTATCAGCTATGTGGATCTGGATACCATTCCGACGATCTTTATCTGTTACACAACAAACATCAGGATTATGATTATTGTATTGTAACAGATTCGAATCTTAGAAATGTTGTCTTCTTTTGAAAACATTACCTTTAGCCTTAGGAACGTGTTAGTTTATATCTGAGAAGTAACATTAATATGTATTCTTTATCATGGATCGATGTGAAAATAGCGACAAACCATTACCAAACCTATTAAAGATATCGGAACATAACAACAGTATGTGCAATATCCTCGTTTATCAGCGGGATACGGTGAATCGTTAACACCAGTTGAATTCGCAGGTTGTTATTTGTATTTAATCATTAATCATTTCTGTTAGATCTAATTGAAAGAAAATCAAATTTTCAAAGAATATCACTGTGAGCGAGTTAAAACATTATGTGTGTGATTAGTATTATAAGTTTCTTATACTTACCATCATCTGAGCAAGAATGGGTGACATTGGCGTTGTTGCAAAAATATGATTCGAAACTGTTTGTTTGTTATCATAACGCATTCGAATAGGCTGCATTGCAATTGCAACCGCATGTTCTTACTTGATGGATTAAAACAGGTTTTCCTTACTGTTATGATTTAATTCACAAACATTTTTTTTGTTGATGGTGTCCTTACACACGCGTGCACGTCCGTTTCAAGTTAAACATTGTCGTCAACGGTTTGCTTGTTAACAATCATTTGGTCCGCGCAATGCTCTGCTACCCATGTAACGATCCAATTTGAGGCTGATTGCAAAAAATCAAGTGTCCTTAGTGGTACTAAAACGGAATTTGAATGCGAATGTCAACATTAAACATAATCACTGTAGAACAAACATTTAGGCATTCAGGAGTGACGATGGAGACAGGTAAAAGATGTGTACACCTTTTGATCTGACACATGTTTGCAGCGACGAGGCATCAAATAAATGACGTGGTGTGTATGTTTGACGTCGAACACGTCGTCCACTTTTCTCCAACAGGTCAATGAGTTTCGTTTCCGGTTATTTGGAAGCTAATGTAACACTTCCTTGTTCTACGGAAAAGTTTGTAAACCTGGCATAAAATCGTCGACGGGTGGACATGAAATGACGATGAACATGATGTTCCATAAAGGAACATTCAATCATAAAAAATGGCACACAAAGGATTAATTCAAGTTACTCACAGTTAGTTCTGAAGTAGATGATGACGTCATGTATCAGTGTTTTCTGTCCCAGATCCACCCTCCACCAGGCAGATGTTATACTTGGGTCATTATAAGCTGACAGAATGCATCAGGTTTCATCGTCCCCTCTCGTGTCCCCGTTGACGGCATTTGATGACGGCAAAGCGTATCCATCGGATGAAGTTGTTGTTTTGTTTAGGGCAATATTTTCTGTGATATTAAGAAGAAACATTTTCAAATCGCAACACAGTACACGACAGTACGTGATATTTACGAAATTCACTTCTAGAAATAGTTTATTATCAAACAGAAGGATATCGATGATTCAACGTTTAACACGTTTATACGTTTTTGTGTTCAAACATATCAGTCTCAGAACCATTAGTTGTTCTATTTTTACAAAAGATCGGTCTTGTGATGTTAACTGACCAGTAAATATGAACTGGATTTATGACTTTGAATGAACATGACACTTCTGCGATAAGCTACCCTTTTGGACACGTTAGCCCTAGTCATCCCTGCTAACTATGTAGAGGTTGATAACCCGAAGTAGTCTTATAATTGTAACATGTATGGTGCTAGCAAATATAAATTGTCATAAATTCAAAAAGGGAATCAAATTATCATGCGTACCTTTCTGACAAGTCGGACCGGACCATCCCTATGAACAATGTGGAGGTTGACAACCGGAAGTAGGGTCACACTTGGCCTGGGGACAGTGACACTGGTAGCTGCACCTGGAGCCGTATTGACCTGCAGTGCAGGTGCCTGTAACAGAACGTCTTTATACATGATCTACATGAAGTATAGACGGTGACACTCCATGGGAGACTATACCTACCATACACATAGATTATAAAACTATATGGTCAGGAAATCAATATGTAATTGAAATGCATGAGGTGATCTAAATATCTGAAACTGAAGTTGAACGTAAAAGCAAAGAGTCCTTTCTTTACTTTAACGAAAGTACTAAAAGAACCCGATTTGTATGCTGAGGGAAATAGACCAGTTTAGTGAGGTGCACAGTTACTACAACTTATTTAGTGATGTCTAAACCCACATGAACATACCAGGTACCCAACACGTGCCCTCACGTTACAATAAAGGTGATACCAAATACCCAACAAGTACCATCACGTTACAATAGTGGTGATGCTAAATACCAAACACGTACCCTCATGTTACAATAGTGGTGATGCTAAATACCAAACACGTACCCTCATATTGCAATGGTGGTGATGCCAAATACCAAACGCGTACCCTCACATTACACTAGTGGGGATGCCAAATACCAAACACATACCCTCACGTTACAAAGGTGGTGATGCCAAATACCCAACACATACCGTCACGTTACAATAGTGGTGATGCCAAATACCCAACAAGTACCCTCAAGTTACAATGGTGGTGATCCAAAATACCCAACACGTACTCTCACGTTACAACAGTGGTAATGCCAGACACAAAATACGTAACCTCACGTTACAATAGTGGTTATGCCAAATACCCAACACGTACCCTCACGTTACAAAAGTGATGATGCTACATACCAAAGACGTACCCTCATGTTACACTAGTGGTTATGCCAAATACCCAACACGTACCCTCACGTTACAATGGTGGTGATGCAAAATACCCAACACGTACCATCAAGTTACAATGGTGGTGATGCCAAATACCTTACATGTACCCTTATGTTACAACAGTGGTGATGCTAAATACCCAACACGTACCCTCACGTTCCAATGGTGGTGATCCAAAATACCCAACACGTACCCTCACGTTACAATGGTGGTGATCCAAAATACCCAACACGTACCCTAACGTTACAACAGTGGTAATGCCAAACACCAAACAAGTACCCTCACGTTACAATGATGGTGATGCCAAAAACTCAACAAGTACCCTCACGTTACAATGGTGGTGATGCCAAATACCTAACATGTACCCTTATGTTACAATAGTTGTGATGCCAAATATCAAACAGGTACCCTCACGTTACAATAGTGGGGATGCCAAATACCAAACGCGTACCCTCACGTTACAAGAGTAGTTATACCAAATACCAAACACGTACCCTCACGTTACAACAACGGTGATGACAAATATCAGAGAGGCACCCTCACGTGAAAATAGTGGGGATGCCAAATACCAAACACGTACCCTCATGTTACACGAGTATATATACCAAATACCAAACACGTACCCTCATGTTACAACAACGGTGATAACAAATATCAGAGGGGCACCCTCACGTGACAATAGTGGGGATGCCAAATACCAAACACGTACCCTCATGTTACACGAGTAGTTATACCAAATACCAAACACGTACCCTCATGTTACAATAGTAGTTATACCAAATACCAAACACGTACCCTCATGTTTCAATAGTAGGGATGCCAAATACCTCACACATACCCTCACATTACAATACCCAACATATACCTTGCTTGGTGCGAGGACTGGATGAGTATCCCGAAGTCCCTGGTTCTATGCCCACATGGTTACAGTTTGTGAATCCAACTTCAGTTGTCCTGTCGTGAAATAATGGATGATATCCCTGCTAGTTACGTATTCATGGATAATGTCGTAGTGGTATAGCAGGAATTTTACTGACAGCGCAAAACAACATTCACTCACTGATCAGTGATCACTCACTCCATCATGATGTTGGCGTCTCGCTTTCTGAAGCTGATTTAATGTGTTTGAGAATGATCCTACTGAAATGAAAACAATCGTCTGTATTAACCATAACTACCTACGCTAGATGTAACAGTTCGACCCAGTCATTCTATAGTAGTGGTGTTTAAGACGCAACCATGTTCCATTCGCACCGCATTTAAGCAATGCTGCCAATACACTTAACCTTCTCGTCATGTCGCCCTCATTCAAGTATGAATAGGTTCTTTCAACAAATCAAAGTCCAATGCTGAAAGGACGAAGTACACAGAAGCTGCAATTGGCCTACTGCACACGTACACCAACAAATACATTCTACCATTCATGTTCTGCAGGCTTTGAAGAATGATAGTGCTGTGAAGCAAATAGCAGGCAGACTGAAAGAACTCAGCATACAATGAATACAAAGTCTTGCTTATCCAGTGTAAATGCAGATGCATTCGAGCATGCCTTGACGTTCATGATTTATGACTACCTACACCAGGGACTTGTTGAAAGGATACCATCCTAGAGTCGAGGTCACTGTGTTCTACTTTTTACAGTTATACAACCCTGTTTGTTCACGTCGGACATTTGTGTAGTACGGGTTAAATACAATAAACTATGACTAGTATACAGCTGAACATATGTTCACGACATTGTAAATCTCTATGCCTACCTCATCGGCTGTTCTGCATGTAGGATACACATCTTTAGGAAAACTGCCATATGATCACAGATGCACCACTCCTTATAAAGCCTGACACTCCTTTGGTCAGGAACACATCTGACAGAACACATGATAGACAAATCTGTTTGTGATGTGTATATATCTACCAACAACGATCGTGCACAGTGGAAAGTACATATAACACGTTTATCGTACAGTTACTAGTATTGATAGCTTGTGTAATAATATATTACCATACTCGGAATACAATAAACAATACACACAATGGACAGTACAGGAGGACTTATGATGGACGATAATTAACCCCCTTTCCATCTTTAATTCATTTTCATTTGCATGTATCTCTGACATTTAATGACAAGCTTACAGATACGTGTATAAGATACATTTTTCAAACTATAGATACTTCCTGTAAGAAAGCAATCGCATGCCGCATGCAAACAGCCAAAATCACTCCGTAAGTTACATATACATAACCATAAATATGATGTATAATCATCGCAAATGATCCTTTTGTCATACTACATAAGTATAATCCTAATGTAATTGTTTGCATCATGTGCCATGTGCATCATGTACCAATTCACGAGAGCCAGGTAGCCTGACCTGTGTAACAATCAATCGATATTGCATGAAAAACACAATATTTGACTTCTTTAAAATACAGATTCTCCTCTTCTTCATACACATTACATTCAGCAATATTCTCTTTAAAATCAGTTTATCAGTGTGTATATGTGCTATCTGTATCGGATATAGATCAAACGTAGATTTTGAAACTAGTGAACTGTTGTGACATAAAAATTAGAGACTCCTACGAGATATGAGGAAAAGAGGACCATACAGAGTGAAATTAAAATCCTGATTTGTCTGTCTGAACTGTTTTTATTTTTACCCAAGAGTGTAAATAGACAGCAATAGTTTCGCATTGGCGAAGTACCGAAAAGCTAATTCTACCCCATCTGTCTCCGATTTGAGTACTTGTCATATGTAGTGTGTAAAGCTAGCACAATCTTCATTCGCATTCCTTTCCTTTCTCCAAATATGAACATGATCACAATGAATACAGTGATAGCTAATAACACCACTGTGGTAGTGAGTGAGTGAGTGAGTTGGGTTCAAAGCCGCTTTTAACAGTATTCCAGTTATATCACGGCGTGTCAGCTTAATGTGGGAGGAAAGCCCGAAATGATGCAGGTCTCAGACGTTTACCACTTCGGTGAAACCCACGAGCACGGGTATGGTGCTGACAAAACTAGAAACATATTCGGGGCGAACCTGGATTCGAACCCACAATCATAGGTTTACTTTGTAAGTTTGTGTGGCTTGTTCGCTTGCTGTTGAACCCTTAACTCAGGAATCTCATATTATATTTATGAAAAGTGTGTGAAGGAAAGGAACGTGAATACTTTGATACATTAGCTCACGCTTATGGTTTGTTAGTGGAAATGGGTGCGAAATTAAAATCACCCCTCCTGTCATACAGTTTCGCTAACAATAGTGGGTGGGTGAGTGAGTATGGTTTTACGCCGCTTTTAGCAATATTCCAGCAATATCACGGCGGGGGACACCATAAATGGGCTCCACTCATTGTACCCATGTTGGGAGTCGATCCCGGGTCTTCGGCGTGACGAGCGAACGCTTTAAACACTAGGCTACTCGACCGCCGCTAGCAATAGTGACGGCACGATGTACCCAACGCGTTCCATCGTGAAACAACAGTGATGCTACCAGGTATCCAACACGTACTGACAGGTAACAAAAGTGGTGATACCAGGCTCTGTGTTTTAGAGACACACACAGTTTATGATAGATCTGAAAACAATATCAACATGACACATTGTTTACTTCAATTGTTAACAGAATGTCCATGTACAATCAGGTCAGTTATAAATATCAGCAATATAGTTCAACGACACTTTTATGAAAGATGGTGAATAATCATAAATGTAAAGTTTCGATAGTTCCTCTACAAACGTGTTACATGTATGAACTTGCACATTTATATCTTTTCAAAATAAATTGTCGCCCATTCTGGCGTGTAGACCTACAGCACTTTGAGTTGGCCTACACGTTTTACAGAGGTGCAGACCCTTAAGGGCCTTACATTTAATTTCCTAAATTGCAGCACTGCATGGAGGAAAGCATATTTCCATACGATGGAAATACATAGAATAGTACATACATATTTTGTCAGACTATTAGTGAGGAATCCTGAAATAATTTATCACGTAAGTGTCAAACAGGTGCATGTGTGTGATGTCTGACTAGGAACAAGTGTTCAGCAGGAAGGTAATTTTGACCTATCAAGAGTTTACTGTTTACTGGGAAACTACTATATATGGTACTTAAGGAGCTTAAATGTATTGTCAAATATAAGTAAAGAATACCAAAATATAGCCTAAAATATTAACCTCAGAAATATATTATGTAGCTCTTATGCTACCTGTGTATAATAACACATTGTCCAACTACGTTTCATAAACTTTAAGGAAAATAAGCCCTATAAATAAACCTTTGAATGGACACTTAACATAAAAGAACGTCAACGCCAGACAATAATCAATCTCGATTATCTGCCCAAACAGTTTCCATTTGGCGTTAAGAGCAAAGTTGTGTTGATAATTAAATGAATGGATCACTGAAAATCAGTGATTTCACCAGGTATTCGCGGAAACGGTCGGCATGTTATTCTCTTACGATAGCATCCACCACTTACATATTTAGTCAAGAAAATTCAGACTGTAGTGTTTGTTGCCTAACGCCTCAGACATACCACGCCAATAATACAGTTCTCTTGCCGATATCAATGTCACAATGTTAGATAAACATTCCGAGAACCATTGTACCTTGTTGAGCACCTACCTGCTACAACGTCAAGCACACAGACACAGATCCACAGCAGGACACCGAGCCTGTGTCCCTCCATGTTGACGAGCAAATATGTACACCAGGAAGTAAGTCGACGTGTTCTACAGTCAAGTTCTGACATAGAGCATTGTGATTGTATTTACTGAATGCACGGGTTATTCACACTACGACTATGTGCGACTAGTATTAATACACGACCTGGAAATAATGCACAAAAGAATTCTTCACCATTCATATGTCTCGTACCTAGCATAACCCCTCTAACTATTGCTCTACCTTGTAGTGACCTTAGAGTAGCTAAATGTGTACTCGTTACGCCGAAGACGCGCGTTTGATTCCTAACATTGGTATAGTATGAAGACTATTTCTAGTATTTCCTGCAATGATATTGCTGAAACATTGCTAAAAAAACCACGAATTTTAATCACTCTGTCATTCGCTCGCAAACATCTGGTAGGTGCAGATTGCACGATGTCAGCGACATTGGATTGTTTGATTATTGTTTCACATGGCTTTCAGCAAATAGTCCAACAGTGATGTAGGACACATGATAAGGATGTGTTGTGGATAATTGATACCACAAGCCTTTCTTGTTAATTTTGATTTGTCCACTGTGTGATATGTTACTACAACAAAGAGACCAAATCATCCGAAAAGTAACGTTCTACTATAAATTGCATTGAATGGTGTTATGTAAGAATTACTGTTCATTCATCGCTCTTGTCAAACGATAACCTCTCCCGTGTCAACACATATTGACTATTTTGGACGTCAGCTTTACAGATTCCTAGCATGTACACTGTATGTATGTCTGAGAAAGTTGTTTAATTGTAATGCATAATGTTTAGAGTTGACGTTACATTGTGAAAGCTTAATGTGTATGAGTGAGTGAGTGAGTTTGATTTTACGCCGCTTTTAGCATTATTCCAGCAATATCACGGCGGGGGACACCAGAAATGGGCTTCACACATTGTACCCATGTCGGGAATCGAACCTGGGTCTTCGGCGTGACGAGCGAACGCATTAACCACTTGGCTACCCGACCGCCCCTAATGTGTATGAAAAAAGTACGTCGAGTTTGTACAACTGTGCACACACCGCCGACGTCAGACCCAAATTCACCTCACCTCACAAGTGTACACCTTTGAATCAACCTGCATGTGGCCACACGCGAGTGATGCGCCCCTATCTGGCACGTGGTTATTTGGTCATACCCTAGATACCCACGTAGATTTGGACCAAGCGATGGGATAACTTATTGGTACAGACATTACCATGTGATGCGGAGATTCAAATTTGACCCCCAAGATAGGGCAATGTATATAAAGAGCGTGGTGTCACTTCTGATTCATCGGAAACGAGAGCAGTGAAACAATGTTCTTCATCGTTTTTGCCCACTCAAATAGCCTTGAGCTCTAAATACATCTGGTCTTATTGAGGAAAGTCAACATGTTCCTTCTTTCACTGGCCAAGAACCAGAAAAATAGTAGCTCAGTTGGTTAATGGCTCCAGCTTAGTTCGTCAGTGTTGAGTACTTCCGATTTGGATTATGTCCTTGTAGTTTCGGAAAAAATATGCTGACTTTACATGATTTTCAAAGGAGAAAGTATTATGTCTGTAGCTTACTTTGCAACTTAGTACCTGTCTGGCATCGAAATAAAGGCTGCCTTCCCAACTCTGTTCAGGAAAATTTTAAAATTACGTGTATGAAAGTTAATAAGTGTTATAAGATCGTAGCAATTCCCGTTACATTGATATGATTTCACTCTCTCGACAGGGTAACAACAAGTGCCATCTTTTAACGTATTTTGGTTTGAAACCCTCGGCCTGCCGCTCTCCGGGCGGACCTTCTACCACTAGATCACGGAGGCGGTAATGTAACCTGTAGGCTACATGATGAGAGACATAGGTTGTCACTGGTTGTCGTAATTAATAGTAAACACATCATATTGAACATATATATTTACTCATTATCACATATCTAGAATTAGATAACATTAGAATTAGCATCATTGACAGACATTGCATGACATATAGTAGTGTAAGGTTATCACAATTTAACATCTCAAGAATGTTCATGTAACCACAAGTACAGCAATACATATTAATGACAAGCTTCGTCGGTGCATGTTGTTATACGCATACCATATGTAGTTTCATGGATAAATATACGGCGAATAACGTTGTGGTAAGCGTATGTGTAAAGCTCTCGTTGTGTCTTGAATAATATCAAATAGCATTCGAATTCTTCTTGTATGTAAATATGATTATGTAATCACCTCTGGTTTAGAGCAGGTGTGATCAGTACACATATGTTTTCTACTTAACAATTTAAACCATGGTGACGCCAGCATGGACGCGGAACAGTTTAATGGTGTAGCGATAATGTATTGATTTTATTTCATAACGTTACTCAAGATAACTTATATCTTTACAAGTTTCCAGTTGAAATATTTAGCTAAGCACTAATCGTACTACAACAAAACAGTGAACAGTGTTGGCACCATTCTAATAGAACGATGCCGGCCCTGAAAATTTCTGTAATGGGGTTACATAAAGCAGTTATATTGTTTATGCCCTTGACATGTTTGCTTCAATTTAGCAATACAAAGAGAAGTTACTGTCATTACGTTAACCATAATTCAAACAAGACCGACAACACTGACTGACGTTAAGTACGTGTATGACATTCTTTTGTTATATGGTCAGATATTGGTCAGAGTTGTTATCATATGCATGTCGAATATGACAAAGATTGAGACAAGCACCAAAGTACCAGCCATTCAGCAAACGGAAAAAATCAAGGCCTGCTGTGGGCTTATGGATAGACGATGTTAAGGTACTACACATACATGCGGCTTAATATTCTATTCATATAATGGTAAAATCTTATCCCGATTGGTTATGCATATTTTTTTTAAGTATTTACACATACATGTAAATCACAAATATACACCTATATAATTCAAAAATTGGAATCAGTGGAACAGGATTTCACATAACAGTAAATATAACTAGCTGATACCTAAGAACAAATCGTAACTTCTGAGTGCACACTTATTATAACAAATTATTAAAAAAACATATTCTATTGTGAAAATCCAGCCAGTCCTAGTGAAGACCTTCTCGGTTCTGCATGCATCAGTAGTGGTAAGAAGGAGTTCATCACATGTTGGTGTAGATTGTCTGGGACTCTAGGTACGCTGCTGCGACATCGTAACACAGGGCAACGTCAGCCTTGAAGAAGAAAATGTGAAAAAAACAACATATGTTGTTTGTAGAACTGGTATGTCGTCAACACACATAAGAACAGTTATGACATGAATAGCTACGTTTGGTTATCATGCTTATAAACCATTTACGCATCTTGAACATCAACTATGTACATCAATTTGTAATAAGGACAGAAACATGTCAGTTATGGACTATACCAGATTGTATACACTGTATTAACATCGACACTACCTGTGTGATGTCCTTGTCCAGACAGTGGGCCATAGTCCTCATGTTGTTGTAGATCTCAGCTCGTTTGTCATGCTTCAAACCTTGGACAATATTATTTAGGATGCACAACATGACGCTCGCCTGTCTGTGGTCTCTGTAACACATTTCGTAATGGTAATGGTGAGGGTACTTCATTTCATGTCAAGTACTACAACAGTATGTGGATAAGAATAACCAATAAGATTTTCCCAACCTTCACTGACGTTGGGAATAGAATAAACACATCAACATTTCCATTGTGTATACTGTATGTTGTTTATCAACAGAAAAATGCATATGTAATGAAAATATGTTTCTCCACCAGCTTCAACAAACTCGGAGTAACCTTCAGAAATATGTATACTCATTTTTAACCTTTCCTAAAAGAGACGTATATGAATTGTTGTCACCTCACCAAATGGACGGCAGTATGACTCATCAAATGAATATAGTCATTAGCGAGCAGACAGGGGAACTGGTGGACGTCGCAGTGTGATAAAATATACTTAAGACAAGAAGATAATGTTCTTACGGTTCTACTGATTGATCCATTAAATGATTATTTATGCTTGATTGCCCTTGGCATAAGGAGTGGCAATGCAAATAAAGGAGTGTTTGTTTCCAACACTTCACTTACTGGTACACGATAGTAACTGGATGTGTTGCACTGTCGTCTCTTGAGTGAACGGCGATTTGATCCAGGAGGTTTAGTACAGTTTCTGATGATTCTTGTGGCGACTTTTTCAAAATGTACACGTGCATCAGTGAAGATGTAGAATGCTGTTGACATATGAAATGCTACTTAAACGTTTTGTCTATATAAACAATAGTCTCTTGGAGCTAAGATATTCTGGTGCAAATGGGGCTTTTTGTTAGATGTGATTATTAAGCACGAGTATCCATCCTGATCTACCCAAATCGTGTTATTTAGCCTCGTTTTAAAATTGCGTTGACTATTGTGATCAACATATTTATGTGGTATGAAGAAAAAAAGTTGCTCAAGTCTGAGACCCTTTGAATGAGTGCGTGATAATGGATTTGCTCCACTTTTAGCAATATTCCACCATATTACTCCAGAAATGGGCTTCACACATACCCAGTGCAGATTCAAACCTAGATTTTGGCATGCTGAGCGAACACTTTGATCACTAAACTCTCTCCATTTGACAGCATAAATGGTCCATAATGATCATTTAACAATGAGGCTAAACTGATTGAAAAAATGTTTTTTTCTGGTTCATTTATATGTAGAACCTGCTCTTTCTGTATTGCCATACAAGTCCCAATTAATATTAGGTGGCAGTGAGGGCAGCGCAAAAGGTGTGAGCTGTGTCTGGACCAGGAGGAACATAGATCATGTGACAAACATATAGCTCAACCGGTGTGTCAGAGACCATCTTCTAGTGTGCATTAATGCAGGAATGTTACAGGTTGATATAAGATTGAAAGGAATAAGTGTTAAAATGATGGTAGTGCCACTATGCAAATATGAATGGAAAATAACATTCCGTAATCATAAAAAAAAATTCTACCAAACACAGAGTCCATTGTATCACTCCGTCTATATCACAAGCTTGTGTTAATGTATCACTGATAGTGATGTACCAGGTGTTCGAGAAAATGAGTGTATCCTGCCCCACCCGTGGAATCCGTCACAAACACATGTAAAGCGAAATGATCGTTCATGTGATAAATCAGGGAAACATATGGTACAAGTCAAAAAAAGGAATTGCATCAGACAAACGTCTTGTCACTGATCTGTCAGATTTGAAATGTCCTTCACATGTCGAACATAAAACATTTTTGGTCACTGTATCTCTAGACATAGATCTAAACAGGAAAAAAGATAAGGCGTGTTTACTGCTCTCAAGGGGTGTTAACTGGTCTCTTATATTTCTAGTTCAGATGGGTTAATCAGTGGAGGGAATTGGCCCTTTGATCGTTATTGCCTATGTCTTTGCCTATATGTCTTATCCTTAAATTTCACATAGACGTTATCAATAAGAAAATTCTGTATCAAATCATATATGCCTATTTGTACGGAGTGTTATGGAACTTTGGAATCCAGTTTAAAAAAGGAATGGACAGGTAACAGAGTCAAATAATATCTCGATAGTACTAAACCGTGGTTTGGGCAGATTTCTTTGTCAGTTAACATTGTAATTCCAGTGATCCATTCATATTATTTCACAACTGTTGCCTTTTACACCCAATGGAATGAACACGTCTCGTCGGCTGGCCAAGACTGGTTATTCTCTGATGTTGATATTTTATTCATATGTTCCATTATTTGACACTTCTAATGAGTTCTTTATCAAACAATGGATGTAGCGTTGCTTATATATAATGGTTATAATATACGAGGCAATTTAGTAATGATCTACCTCTATCTGCCTGTGAATCTTCCTTAGCACGATGTCAGGGTTGATGGTGTTCTCGGTGGAACATCTGACATTGACGGGACTCAGATCCAGACTGTCACCCTCGGATGGCACAAAACTGGACAGACGCTGCAAACAAATGACTTCTATGCATGTCTTGGTCCTTTTCGCAATAATATGTCTGCTAATTATATTTTTAAGGCTTTGTTTATATGTATAATATGTTTTGTTTATAAGTGAGGTTATTTCATGTGATATGATTCCCGACAATCGCATGCCTTGGTTCCATTTCACATCGCTTACGAAACAAAACAACATTGAGATAGAAACAACAGGATAGATCACCATCGTACAATCAAGGTTTCACTGAAGCTTCCATATTTATTCCATAATTAACATTTAGGTTGCCTTTGGTGATGAGCTATTGTAAATGCATGGAAGTTAAATAACCAGTATTACACACCCCAGCCTTGCACGTAGGTGCAGGTTATGACCATTTGCCACCTGGTGCGAATCGACCTGTGAGGTGCGTAGTAGAATAGGTCTTCATCAACCCATGCTTGCCGTAAAAGGCGACTAACGGGATCGGGTGGCCAGGCTCCCTGCTTGGTTATTGCATGTCTGCGTGTTCCAATTGCGTAGATTGATGCTCATAATGTTAATCTCTGGATTGTCTGGTCCAGACTTGATTATTTACAGACCGCCATCATATAGCTGGAATGGATAATTGCTGAGTGCGGCGTTAAACAACAAACAAACAACTAACCAACCTGGTGCGAGTGTGGCAGGACAATGAGAGTAGAAGACTCCTGCTCCTCTGTGAGTTTCCAGAACAGAGACGCTGTGGTGACGGATGGAGCCTCCGTCAACAGGTAGCCATTCATCGACAGATGCGACTGGTGGATAAAGTACAAAGTATAGCCTACTGTTTTACATGTAAACTTTAAGAGAGTCTATGCAGAAAGACCCTGACGTTGTCTCCATGTTGGTAGCTGCTAGCATTGATCATATCAAGTTCGCAAATACACAATGTGGATGCTGGGTGCCTAGATTCTAACCAGATAAGACTGCCAATAGAAACGAACCAAGGGATACTTGGGTGATCTTTACGATTACGACGAAGTTCACAGATTATGTAAAAGCGCTTCAATCCAAGGACAATATCGCACATACTATCGAAATGTATAACAAATAGTCCGTGACTCGCTAGACATGAGAGGATAACAGACTCTTGTCCCATGTATTATATGTGGCCGATTAATGAAAAGCAGCTGCACAAATAAAGATGCGGTTATAACAACATAGATGGAGCCATTACCGGTGTCATCACAGCCAGTATGTCTGAACGTCCATTGATCCATACACGGCCCTTTACACAGGTTCCTGAAATGATGAGTCAGCAGGTCTGTGAATGTTGTTATACAAAGAGGAAACTGAATAAACTTTTGGATAATTTGTTTTGTGAATACAACTCTTTAAAAGATCATATCATAACATGTGCTTTCTTACCTGCTTTGGGCTGTGTTTTTCTTTGGCTGTTTAGAATCTAAAAATAATTTAAGACAGATTCATATAAATATGCATATAGATAGGTACTGATTTAATATTCTTGGGCGCAAAATGATTAATTTTCATTATGACAGAACTATCGATTACCTGTAGAAATTTTGGTATTGTCATACGTCCCATTGAGAACACCTTTTTCACATTTCTAATTCCACTGAATTCCTCCACATCCATTGCTGTGTTTCCAAACTCCAGAGCTTCATACAAAGAAATGTAGACACACTTGTACTGTTCCTGGAGGAATGGGATATTGCCATGATATATGGAACCAAGAAAGAAATGGTTGACCAAGAAGTATGTGTTACTTTAGTATTATGATAATACAACAGAGAGACTTTGAGACAAGTTTAAGAAAGTTGACATGCAACACCCAGTGTCGGCTGTTTATATGGATTAGCTGAATGTGCCCTCCACCAAAATTACAAATATCCTTATTCTTACCAAATCAAGGTATTCTTAAGGATGTACTGATATAGAATTTAAGTTGCTTTTTTCATAAAGCGGTGTTTCACATAAACTAACATGGACTGAATCTCTTTGTTCTGAGTCCTTACCATGCATCTTCATGACAATAGCCTCATCTGATCCATAAGAAGTTGATTACTGGTAGTCACCATAGAACTCACACACCATATCATCATTGTCATTGCAATAATCAATATTTGATATGATAACACACAAACATCACTCCTTCGTGTTATATATTATTACAGTGTCTCACCTTGGTCTGTATCATGCCCTTCCTCTGGTCTCTCATCCTCGAGACACAACCAAACACATCCACCTTCTGATCAGTCAGAGCCTGGTCCAACAGGTAGTCCACAGCGATGTACGTCCCTGTCCGGCCGACCCCAGCACTACAGTAAGTGACATAAACTTACATCTAATCGACATACATTTGTCATTTTTAAAGATGTTTTCATCGATGACATAATAAATTATTTGCATCTTTGAATTACTTCATACGATTGGTGAAATTGATTTCAAACAAGCATGTTCTGAAGAAGTTGGAATAAGTTAAAAATCTTGCATTGCAAAAGGTGTTTGGTCTACAGTTATGAATAACAACTGTTATATTTGAAAATAACAGTACTTGAGTCTGATAGCATGCGCAATGTGCCGACGACTTTGCAAATATAGAGGCAAACAATTATTTCTTTCATATCTAGTATGTCATGAGTTAACTTGCAACTAAGTTGGTGCTTTATTGCTATATGCAAATAAAATACACATTTATGTACTAGATAAATTTGTAATTATTTCTAAATCATATTTCAAGACAAACAGGTCAGCCAGAAGAGAAGCATACCCATTCATTGTAGAGAAACATGGTGCCTGTCTGAATGACTGGCCCCATATACACACAACAACATCAAGGGGAGCAGGTATAATATGACAGTGTACACAACGCTGATAGGAGTATTTATATCGTCCTCGGACTCATATTTAAATTATAATCTCTAATATTCTTAAACATTGTTATGGATCTGCAACTGGAATATATAATGTTCACTAGTCATAATGCCCTGTAAGTAATGTGACAAGGACGCGTAATATGCCCTGAAGACACAGACAAATATGATCAATGTTTATGTTCCCAAGCTACTGAGACAACATTAGCCATTTTGATTGTTTGTGCTTAAATCATGTTATTTACCACAAGTTCACGTACTCAATTTCAAATTCAAATTGATATATTTGGAACGTCAAAGGGCATATACATTGCAGTCCATATTAATGTTGAATCAAGTTCCCTCACCTGCAGTGTACCAGTAGATGGTCGTCCTGGGTGTTGTATGACGTCCTGACCAGCCACAGAAACTCAGTGAAGGCCGTCTCCTCAGGAGTTCCATGGTCCGGCCACGTTGTGAAGTGGAAATGGTGGAAACATCGTGTTGTGTTTGTCTGAAGTTTTGCCAAACAAAGTAATTTGTGTCGTTAGAGCAGACTACAAAATTGTTGACAGATGTTAATCGCAACTGCGATTTTCAGTTATCTTGATACAGAAACTTCAAATATACATAAACCAATGACTTTTCACCTTTTCGCGAACACTTGGTATCATCCCCATGGAAAAGCCATTCATAAACACATGCTCATGACACGTACGGTGGTCTCCACTTTTTTCCACAGATTTTGTTTCGGTGGATAATCGAAACGTATATTCTCTGACGTTGATGTTTTATGTTTATGATTATGGAAACGTTGTTGTCGTGTTTTCTAGTAACATGCTTCCTGGTGCATTTTCAACATTGAAAAATGTAATGACAATGAGTCGTTCTCAGTACCTGTCCATAAAAGGAACTCAACAGAAACCTTCACTTGGTTAGTGTTTGACCATACCATGCAGTATATCATATCTGTGTGATTAGGCCTTTACCTCTTTCTGTGTGACGTGTAGTTCCCTGACGACCCAGTGTGCCCGCTTGCTGATGTTTGTCACAGCTACAGTGAAGCTATGTGTACGTATGTCCGATGTATCTGACCAGTACGCCTGGCACTTCACCTGATATGATGCAAAGAATCAGATCAGGATATAGTCATTACATGAAGATGCTTTCCAGATAGAAACTGCATCCATAAATTAAACTCATTATAAAACGGACACTCATGTTTGAAGTGGAATACGTTTGCCTTTCATACCGACAACTTGAATAGACTTGAAAATCGAAAAAAGCTTCCCAAACACACTCACTGATGTTTTGTACAAGGTTGCAGGAACCGTATATATGTGCTGCTCCAGCAAAACGATTTGAATTTGGATTTCATACGCGACACAGAGCTACGGGCTGTTCCAAAATGCTTTCCATATGTATTTATGCTATTTGCATAAGAAGGTGCACCTGTCATTGTCTCTAAGTCTTTTAGCTGTCTCAATAATTCAGTCGGGGTCACAACTTGCAACAAATTCTATCGTAAGTTAATGTCATTTAGTTTCAAAAGTTTATGACAAATAATACGTATTTGTTGAAATGTATCCCCAAGATTGATGTCGCTAAAAATTTCCATCATGACATTATTGTGGTGTTTTTATACAATTTTGAATTTGAGAATGGGAATCGACTTCGTAATGATAATCATTCAGATGTTTGTATCGGAACTTACCTTCCCCATTTCCATGAGATTTGTTAAAATGACGATTCTTGTACAGTTATATTCCCAAATCATCCTCCAGAAGTCATTCAGTGTCATCTTGTTGGGGGCTGCACGTAATATAAGATCTATTGATATTGATAAGAACAATAAAGAACTGGGGCCCTCATTGTTTATCTTCCTCCATACAGTGTTTTATTGTACGATAAACAACATCCACTCGTCGTTTATTTCTTTATTAATCGAGATTCTCTTTTCAAGCTTTTGTCACAAATGGAATATTTGTACCTGTCACGAGTTTTAGCGACCATGTAAAGTGTATAAATATTTAAATTTTATTATTTTTCAGCAACATTATGCAATGCCTATGAATCCTAATAAGAAGCTTATGAATATGAAACATGCACACTCCAACATCCCATCCAAAAAACTTATAGAGACCGCTAACTTGTTTAGCAAATGAAAATCAACACTAATGTTAATTTTTGTCGGATATATTCGCCTCTCATTCCCCGTTTGTCATATGTACTTATCATACAACGATGAAACAACCTATGATACTTTGAAATTACTGCCGACATTGAATGTTCACAGAACGTGCTTGTTTGGAATATCATAACAAGGAGCTATCAGACATGTTTACTTTAACAAGCAAATTCAAGAAAATGTCATGATCGTGGATGCTTATAACACGAATTCCATCGCTGTAAATAAGGCAGCATGTCATATGAAAGCGTGGGATTCAAATGTTGAGATAGGAAGGTCAGCCAAGCGATCTGACCGAATTTCATACATGATAAACCATATTATGCGGTTGGTATTACAACTTCAACTATATTACGTTTGCAAGGGGAAAATAGAATCTCCTCATACCTGCTCTTTTATTTCATCTATAACTACACAAAGTACAGCTGATCAATCTTTGTCATTGGTTTCAAAGGTCTGATTGATTCACTATGTTCTGTCATTTCTTTAGTTCATCAGACACCAAGCGATTATGATTTAAATTGTATTAACATCTATCCAGACATCAAATCAATTGTTGATGAAAAATGTATGTAACTGGTTACACATTTTGGTATCTATGCAAATGCATGGTGTGAACAAATTTGTTCAATTAAATAAGCCTACATTGTTTTGTATTTATGTTTTATTACGTTTGTAAGAACTAAGGAACAAAAGTAGTACCAGAAAGGTTAAAGTTTACATAGCAGCCAAACAATTTCCAAGAAAGTGTTAAAACAGATAGTAATGTTACCTGTTTATGTGGAACTACGTGGGTAATGACCTGATGTATAGTTTGCGGAACATATAGCACTATGTAACCATGATAATGCAAACTGTCTATCCTATTAAAGTCTAAATACTATTTCCCATGCAACTTAAGAGTAACAGAGTATTGTTCATTACTTTATTTGTAGTGTACCAGCTACGTGAGAAAATGTATTCCTCGGCGATATTCATGTCTGTCAAATTAAACCATATAAAGCCTAATGATACAGACATGAGCTGTTTCAAACGTTTTGAGTTTTCACATTTAAATCTTATTAATCTAAGTAGTAAATATAAACATTAATGTTGCTTGAAAACTGTTTATCAAAAGTATTCACTATGTATATGAAAAAACAATATAATCAATGGAAATATTAATATCCGTACCTTGGGCTGCTATATACGCCTTGGGTCGAGAGTAGCCCTACAGTAAAAGCATAAAATAAAGGTGAATGTGTGGTATGATCATAAAATAGTTTCATAAATTTAGAGTGATAGTGTTAACGCAAATCGTGTTTTTAAGAAGTGATGAAAAGTTCTTATCGTATGGTCACATTATCCTACTGACATCGATGTAGCTGGCATTGATGTAGTCGGAACCAGGCTGGTCTGGGACCTCCTTCAATACGACCCGAGTGGCATCATCTGCACGTAGAAGATACACAACCTATTCTGTATAGTATACAGGTTCAGGTGAGGAATGGGGATGTCAACGAAATCGTACTTGAAGGTCTGTCTTAATCGATACGACCCCCTCCGTGGTCTAGTGGTAGAGCGTCCGCCCGGAGAGCGGAAGGTCCGGGGCCTCGTCGTAAACCAAAAGACGTTAAAAGATGGTACTTGTTGTTAACCCGTCTGACGCTCGGCATAAAGGGGCTAAAAAAGGATTGGTCGGCTCGGAGTCAGTATACTGTGCCTGAGTGGGGCATTCATGTTAAAATGCGGCGTGGTATCTCAGTGAGCTAGCACTATAAATCGGCATTAGCCCGGACTAGTACAAGCAGCCACACACACACGTGCATGCACGTCGCTATATAAGTGCAATAATCTTGGACGCGACGTTCATTCCAATTTCACTTCACCTTCACCTTAATCGAAACATATGTGCTTTTATTTTGCGTTGGGGAAAACTTTGACGATACCCCAACTACATGTATCTAAGGGAATATATAAGTAAACATTTCATTTGAATATTGCTAAAAGATGACTATAAAGGTATTACGTCATTTAACGCTGCATTGTATTCATCTTAAGCCAATTTTTCAGTTGAAAATAACGAAATGGTAATGTCAAAATTAAATTTAGCTGCATGTACATCGATGATCTGATATCGTTCAATAATTGTAAAGTAGCCACCTGAGCTAAACAAAAATGAGAATAGTGAAACCGCCTCAACAGTTTCACATTTAGAGCTATGCATAAAGATTCAGAGTGAAAAAACAACTCTATACATGACTATGACAATAGGGATGACTTCAACTTTTCAGTAATCAACTTTCCCCTTGTTTTGAGCAATACTCCTTTGGCTTCAGTATGTGCTGTCTTCATTAAGCAACTTTTGAGGCACAATCAAGCAGTTCTTTCTGTGAATAGTTCAAAGAGTGCCATATACCTCGGGCTCAAAAGCTGTTTCATCAGGTTAACACTATTCAAACAAAAGTAGATCTTTTAGCATATTTTTGGCTGGCACGTGAAACACATTTTCCCAAATTGAAGCATCAGTAAGAAATATCGCCTTGCATATTCCCTATCTTGACTTGTACTCAATGCTTCCGTGTTGTTGTTTTTTTCAAGCAAACAATCGCTTTGCATTTGCTTGTATTTGTCATGGGTGCCACCAGTGGAACAGGATGAGCTCAACTTTGCGTGAACACCTGGTACAATCACTTCTTGATAGTAATTACTTAACACGTGCTCATAATACGCCCGTAAAGTCGGAATCCTTCAATAATTGATGCAACTAACTTGGTGACTTGGCTCATTACATGTCCAAACTGGACTGGGTTGTCTATACTCGATTGTTCATACACGGCCGTCAAAAAGGTGGAATATTGCCAAATGTGGCATCAAACAACAAGCACACACACGCACACAGACAGACAGACAGACACACATACATTCACACTTTTTTTCAGAGCGCACATAAAATATGGACAACATGAAAAAACCCGTATACTCACAAGGATAATAACTAATATATTTGTTTTTTCCCTTGTTTTCTGGTTGCTGGGAATGCTCGTAAGATTTGGTGAAGGCAGAGGGTAATTTCTGGCATAACATAAATGTTACATTATTATATCTACCGTTAAAACTTAAAAACATGAGACAAAGAATGAATATCAGTCGTACATTTCTCATCTTATCTAAGTATTTATTTAGAATCGTGTTTCAGTCAGGCTTTGCACAGGATCTTTACACAGTAGTGATCTATGTACAAATGATTGTTTATTGAGAATCAGCAATAGGCAGTTATACAAGGAATAGATGTATTATTTGACATTCCAGCTGACCTGATACTCGGCCTGGAATCCCCCGACGGGCACCTGCAGCTCCTTGATCCGCTCCCCCAACTGATCTACAGACACCACCGTCACTGCAGGAGCAGTCGCTACGTTGTAGTACGTGGCACTGGGGTCCTCCTCCACATCGCCCCCGTCCTCCCCAAGGACAGCTACAGGGTTGTCTACTCCCGTCTCGTGTGTGTCCTCTGCTGCATACATAAGAGACTTAAGTGTTTGTGAGGTAATATGAGTATACATGAATATTCAAAATTACCCCTTGTTTTGATATGAGGATGTTAGTAGGTGCATATATTAACTGATTACTTGTAACTTGTAGTTATATGTGATATCTTCCCAAACTAACCTGTCTGCATTTGGACCAAACTGGGGCGATTTTCAGACTTCTTATTATCACATCTTCGTCGCCTGCACAAACGGTTTATATAATACACTCTTTTTAAACATTATGTCTTTTCTGTTACGATACGACATGGTTGTGGCGATGATCAACTTATTATGGCAACATTCAAATGTAGCTCTCCATGTGCAGATTGCAGGATTTGTTGAAGCTTCGACAACAATAATCTTGAACAAACAATTAAATATATTTTTCGTCTTAATGCTTTGCCATGTGCTTAACAATGTTAGTTTGGAGTGTAAATATACATGAAGTCTACATCACCTGACGATGGCCACACCCACAATTACAATGGCTGCGGCAACCATGACGGCAGCTAGAGATCCTGCTATGACTCCAGCATCCGTCGGGGGTGCTTCAACAAGCTCTGCAGCAGATCATTTGTCAAACAATATTACCATAACAATGTCTCCATGTGATGGTAGGTCATTCGATTTACCTTTGACTACGTCATGCCTGTATGACTGTATGATTAGGTGTGGTGTTTCAAGGTCTATCACTTGAATAAATTGATAGGTGTCGATTACTGAGATGAACATAAACAAAACTCGATTAACATTATGTACAAAAGGCACAATCAGTACAATCACAGAAAAGCATATCACATAATATATCCGTGCATAAAGGTAATTATCGCCGAAATCGCATTAAAACCCTCCCTACATAAACAAATAAATAAATAAAAAACACAAAAACAAAAGCAACACAAAAACACACACACACAAAAAAGAAGCAGTTGTTCTAATGCTCCAAAGCTTCATGAACGGAATATGACAACATGGATCCCAACAGAAAACGTGCATCAACGTTTATGAATATCCATTAAATATAAAGATGACATCTATGAGATATTAGGAGATGACACCAATCTTGCTCCCATCCCTGCTGATCTGTTTCTTTATGCTTATGTTTAATTTGTAATTTCAGTTCGGCAAAATCACAACAAGGAAAATGACGCTGTATGATGTTTGCCAAAGTGTACGTAGTTCTTTTATTAACCCTGTTATACATAATAAACATGTATGTCGTTTCATTTGTTTAGATTAAATATGAAATTGCAACCGATATTGGTGCATATGTTTGTGTTATAATTGTATTAACAGTATTCCAGTTATATCACGGCGTGCCAGCCTATGTGGGAGGAAAGCCCGAAGTGATGCAGGTCTTAGGCGTTTACCACTTCGGTGAAACACCTGAGCGCGGGTATGGTGCTGACAAGATTCGAACCCACAATCGTCGCTCTAGGGACGCAACTCTGCACGGGGAATTGTGGCGCCCGAGTCCCTTTTGCGTTTGAGCACACATGCATACATACATTTCGGATACTTTTCAGCGCAATCGACAGCTGCTGCCTTTTTGTTTGACGTGAGGTAAGCAGTGAAGACAAGGAAACCGCATCAAGTGATATTTTAAACGTGTAAACACATTATGTAATAATATGATTGTAAACCTGATTCCCCTCTTACTTTCTGTACAGGCGCGGTTAGTCCATCCGTCACTGCATCCAGCCAGACAGGTACCGTTGTCATGGTGACAGGCGCTGAGGTCAAGACAATGACCACAAACTCCAGTACAGTTGACACCAAATGTACCAAAACTGCACACTGAAATAAACAAAAGAGTCCAAAGGCGAGTTTCAAAATAGCACTGAACGTTTTACATAGGGTATTCCAGATAAAATCGTTCTTTTTTGGGGTCATTTTCACAATTCTTTTATAGCGTTTCTTACTAGCTATAGTTCATGTCCATCCATCACTGCAGTCTATATTGATCATTATGCGCAAAACCGAGCAACAGCAACATGCTCATACCAGTCGTTGGATGGGATGTTTTGGGGGTGATTTGTAAGCCATGTCGAACATGTGTGGTATTTATATCGTTGTTGTGGATTACCTTGATTGCAATCTTCTCCCTCCCACCCTGACTGACATCCTGACTCACACCGGCCTGTATCCTGGGGACAGGTGACATTACCTCCCTCACACATCCGGGTACTGCAGTTACCCACACATCCACTGCCATACTCCACTTCGTGGATACAGGCTGTGGATAGGAACGTAAAGAATCGTATTATATACATTGTTATTGCTGAAATAACATAGCTGTATGTTACAATAAATAAACAAATAGAACTCGTAGATGTGACAGGCAACAAACCTTCTGTGCAGTCAGTGCCTTTCCATCCGGGGATGCAACCTCTGTCACACTCCCCGGTCACGTGATCACAGTTGTCTTGTGAGGTTTCGTTGCACTTCCTGTCAGAGCACAGTTTGGAACAGCCGTCGCCATATGAATGTAAGCATTCTAGGAATACACGCAGAAATACGTTGAAGTGTAAACAGACACACTTACATGTTGCAACTTGTGCACATGATTGCTCCTTTAAGTTTGCATAAATAAAAATGTGTATGCAGTTAATAGTATACATGTATCTTACTCTGAGTACAATCTGTTCCATCCCATCCTGCCATACAGCCTCCAACACACTCCCCTGTCACGTGGTCACAGCTAGAGTTGTCGCCCTTGCAGTTCCTATTTGGGCAATTGTGACTACAGTTTGCTCCATAGCGGCCAAATGCACATACTGAAAGATAAACTAATGTGATTTATATTGTAGTGAGTCGTATAACAGCTGACTCGATCCCAGTTTGAAAATAAAAGCCATTATGAAACTTATAACGTAGAATGGACTGAGAGATCATACTTTATTTTGCAACGGCCAACCAGCACGAACCTGTATCACACGTTTCTGTTGTCCAACCAGGTCGACAGACTCCGCCAGGACAGACTCCGCTCACGTAGTCGCACACCTCGCTGTCACAGTTGCAGTAGTTGTCACAGTCAGCGCCGAAAGTACCATTGCTACACACTGTTAATAAATGAAGTTATTTCTAGTACAAAACAGACGAACGAAGTAATATGCTCAACACACTTTAATGTCTCGTTAATACGAATATGCTATTTCGAATCAATATCAGACATACTGAAATGTTATAGCCATGGCTGACGGAAAACGAACATAACATATCTGACGTATAAGCGTAAGGGTATGTGACTTGTACCTTCCAACGCAATGCGCGTTTAATGTCCCTACCATCTTCTACTGTCCTGGGTTGGCGTTTTGTTTCCAACAAAGTTGTTTGGGGTCTGGTTTGTAACGCTGCACTTTGACACAGAATACATTGATCCGTTCCATCCATAACACTGATGGCAGAATTGTGTCTGGACACTGGATACTTAATCATCTACTGCAGCAAAACGTTTGTAACCAAAAACGAGATAATCCTAACAATGTCGTTTTGTTTGGAGGAAAATTTCTCTTTTTTCATAAGGATGTAAAGTAATTTTATTTTACTAGAATCCCGGGTTGTTGTTTAACGCCGCATTATGTCCAGCTATATGATGACGGCGGTCTGTAAAAAATCGAATGTGGACCAGACAACCCAGTGATTAAAATAATGAGCATCAGTCCACGCGATTGGGATACGATGACATACATCTACCGAGTCAGGGAGCCTGACCGCCCGGTCCTGCCATCGCCTCTTTCCACAAGCACAGTCGCCTCTTATGACAAGCATGGGTTGCTGAAGACCTGTTCTATCCAAGATCGTCACGAGTGCAATCACGTAGTAGGTCTTCACAACATTTGGACATCTTTAGTTGTTTTGTTGTTGGTGAGTACACGGGGAAACTAAGAACGCCATGCCATTGTGTTGCGATTACACCTCCATAATGTTAGCCCCAATACACTCAGTGCCCGCCCAAAGCGCTACCATAACTATCACGGTCAATAGATCACCGTGCACTCGTTTTTCGTTCTTATCTCGCTGAGAAGTATACAACCCAAGCTTCATTTTCAGATATAAGAAGTTAACAGCCACAATACTGCCTCGTCTTACCGGGTACCACTTATAGTGGTGGGTGGTGAGTGAACACAGGCATATTTTGAACGAATTCAATTGCCTAAGGAGCAACCACGTGTTCAGCATATGCGGTGGTGTGGGGCAGGACCAAAGCTCATGAGACGCTCAGGAGTCAAGCTGCAGAACGCGGTTGCCTACCCAAATAGACTGAGACCGACGTTGCTGAAGTGTACCTGATTTGTGACCGGTCTTCAAGACCACGTGCTGTCATGTGTACGCTTTGATGCAGTCAGGAGTTGGGTCTAAGCATACAGAACTTGGCTATCTTCATACCAATATTACTTTATTCAATAATTTCGGTTGTTGTGTTTGACATATTTTATCTCCACGCTTCCAAACCCATCCAATAAACTGTATGTTAATAGTTTCTTCAAATCAATTTTACTTCAGGGGGAAACATAGAGCAGCACAGCTTCCATCCCATGCATATGTGAGATCCAGCCCTGCTTTGATATCGACAATTTCACTGAAAATATTATGTTTATGCTGGAAGAATATAAATGTGTTATTAGTTTTCAGATGTAAACGTAGAAAATTATTCATCACCTTACAGTCACAGTAAAAACATTGAGTTTATAAATAATAGAAGTCAACAAAAAAGATATTGCTTGTACCGTCCAGCTCCACTTCACAGAAATCCATTATAGGCACATCTATGAATGCTGGTTCGTTGTTGACAGTGGTGGTGTACAGGACCAGATAACGCCCTTCACCAGGACACGAGACTCTCAAAACATCAGGTATGTCTGTCCCGTCTCTGTTCCCTGTCACGTTATAGCAGTTGACTCCATCTGTTGGGGAGGCTTCAGTATCAGCTATATAGAACTGGATACCGTTCCGACGTACTGTATCTGGTCAACGTAAGTAGTTCAACATTATCGCTGTATACTGTACATGTATAAATATCATAGAAGAACGTTGAAGTGTCAAAATGCTGCGCCTGTTGAGATAAACTGAGGAAGAATCTGACGTTTTGGCAGATTTGGTCGATGTTTGTTGATATGAAGGTATATGCTGATTTATCAAATCTCCATAAGTGTCTGACAAATATAAACAACATGTTCTTATTCAAAACAGCTGAATCATCAACAAAACTTGGCTCTATATAACCATACCCTGACAGTGGCTACAAAATAGTTAACAATTGGTCAGAATGCGTGCGGTCATGTGCCACATAGACAACGACAATATTGCAAGTGATTTATCAACTTAAAGTGGACATGGATAAAATGTGGTCACATAGTTTTCTTTGGACTCACTATCTCTTCTGAAGTATAATGTGACGTGATGAATTCTGCTTTCCTCCCCAAGATCCACTCTCCACCATGCAACTGTCATGGAATTGCCCCAGGCTGAATGAAAGCACTTGTGATAGTCCTCTGCACTGTTGTCTCCATTTACAGCATTGCCTGCCCCTCTATAGACTGAGCTGGCTGATGCGTGTTTGCGGAGTGCTATATTGCCTGTGAAAAATTACATTACATGCATTAATTCTTTTATCCGAATCGTTTGATGGCAACGGTATACCAATCACTACCAACCTAGATCTGCCTTTTTGATACATATACCTGCTGTGTTCTAAGTACAAAAATGAAGTCATAGAGCATATCTAACTCACATCGCAACCTGTGCAATTAACAATCAATTAGCCCAGGTAGAAGTCGGAAACTAACTCCCCAACCTCTACATACTAATAGATCCAAGTGCCGATTTACCAAAATGAGGAATGGTAACATAGGATTATTCTGAAGAAATATATCAACTGTTGCTATAAGTACATGACAAAGATTCCACATTGAAACTCTTAACTTAATAGTATTTGTTATATGTTTTCTGTTAATACCTTAATTAATATCTACTTGTAGAATAATCCAAGAAACTATGTCACGAGTGATATTAATGTTTCAATTTCCGTGCTCAAGTGGGTTATTCTACTTATGACCCATCATCTTATTAAAGATACATATCAGCTGCTTTCATCCGTCCGCGTGTGCAAAAATGTGTCCACTCACCCCAACCGCATTACTCAGTCAACATGATGTGAGGTGTTACGCGTGAAAAGTATAGTTCTGTTAAAAACTTTTAAATTTCACATTATATATTCCTGTCTGATTTACACTGTGATAAAGCAAGCCGAGTTCAAACAAAGTTCAAAAGGCTTCTCAATCAACGCTTGTTTTGACATTGCAAGTTTTTGTCATTGACAGTGTAAAAACCTGGACTTCACAAAAAGAAAGAGGAATCAAAGAAACCTGTCGTTTGTTTCGTGTGTCATTCGCAAGAAAATACCAAAAGATATATCAACAAACAGGGAAAGTGCAGAATAAATGTTTGTTTGAGTAAACTAAGGAGAAGTAGGTGAACTTTGAGGTGACGTGAAATGCGGTTGAACGTTGCGGACAAAATTATTGCACTCACAAAGTGACGCGCATGCACGTGTGTGTCTGCCTGTACTCGTCCGAGCTAATGCCGATTTATAGTGCTGGCCCACTGAGATGCCATGCCGCAGTTTAACATGAACACCCCAGTCAGACACAGTATACTGACTCTGAGCCGACAAGTCAGGGTAACAAGTACCATATCTTAAGGGGCCAGGGATCGAACCCAGGACATTCCACGCTCCAGGCGGACGTTCCACTACTAGACAACGGAGGCGGTCAGGTAAACTTTGAAAAGTACGATTGCTGTCACAGTGCCAGAATAATGACCTGACTTGACCCAGATATGAGACAGCCGGAACCAAGAATAACAGCAAAACCAAGGTAACACTTTCGGACAAGTTTTATAGGCTACCAAGAATCAGAATCGGTTAGCGTTCGACTCTTTTAGACCGGTAAATGACTGTCGACAGCGGAGTGGCTGGAGTCGTTAGAAGAAATGGTGGAATTGTAAATACCTTCATATATGGGCCCCGAGAACAGGCTATGCACTGTGTACCAGGGATGGACATCGAGTGTGATTTGAGACAAGTATGACTGATAGGACACTATGCAGAATCACGGGGAACATGTGCATCTGGGTTTTTGGAGGACTTGTCAGACACGCTTGTGGAGTTGACATACTAGATGCCAGGATTTTGCTGATATTTTGATGTTGTGATTCCTTTGTGGTTGAATACCACAGGATGTTCTCATGGTCCAAAACTTGCATAATCTAATGCACTGGGACATCTTTGTTGGATAACGTTTGGATCATTCTGTTTCGAGTGCAATGGCTCGTCAACCGTTTAACCTGTAGAAAATCCAGCCGTGGTGATCATGAGGGAGCCGAACTTGTTTCTGCCAACACATTGTCGTTCATACAAAGTGTTTCCACATTGTGCCCCGAACTGTGTGTTTGGTGCCAGATATATACTCTTCAAAAAAAGAAACTTGACACTGACTTTCAAAATGTAATATAATGCGATTGTTTCAAAATAGGACACAGAAACCAAAATTGAAACACTGTTTGAAAATCAATGTACACAATGTTCAAAACTTTAGTCGTGTCACCTGGACAGACACATGTACACGATACAGTTAATGTCACAGGGGTACAGAAAATGTCAGTATCGGTTGTGCCCACCACGTGCATCAATCACCGCTTGACATCGGCGACCCATAGATGCAATCAAGTTGTCAATAAGACGCTGTTGGATGTGCTGCCATTAATGCTGAAGTGCATCAAGAAGCTCTGGAAGTGTTTGGGGCGGTGGATTCATTCTGCGTCGATCCAACTCGTCCAACAGATGCTCAATTGGGGACAAATCTGGTGACCGGGCTGGCCAAGGTAATGTCTGGATGTTGTTGTGATGTAAGAAGTCCTGACACGTGCAATATGCGGTCCAGCATTGTCCTGCTGGAACTGTCCGCCATGAACGGTGACGTGAGGAATGACGTACGGCTGTAGGATCAAGTCTCTGTAACACACACCTGTCAATGCACCTGCCACATGCACGAGAGGCGTCCTACCACCGTGATGAATTCCGGCCCATACCATGACACTCCCGCCGCCAAATGGGACAACCTGCTGCACACAGTTGGGGGCGTAACGTTCACCCCCACGTCTGTAAACACGCGCGCCCATTAGCACGTGTGAGTAGGAAACGGGACACGTCGGTAAACAGGACATTTCTCCACCTTGCACGTGCCCATCTAACCCTCTGTTGGCACCAAAGCAGACGGTCCGGCAGATGACGTGGGGTCAATGCATGACGTCGAACAAAAGTTCCAGCCTCCCTCAGTCTGTTGCGTACCGTTTGATCTGATATTCTGCGTACCCCAGAGATCTGTGTGGTTGTTGACGTGGCTGTGGTAGTGCGGTCTCGGAGGTGTCGCAGCCGGGTGTATCGGTCTTGTGCTTGGGTTGTCAGCCTTGGTCTTCCTGCCCTTGGTCTGACGTCAACTCTGTTGGTGTTGTTGTATCGGGTCCACAGTGCGGAGATTGTCTGCCTGGCCACTTCTTGCTGAGTTGCTCCAGCTTGTAATCTCCCAATGGCGTTGTTCCGTTGAGCTGCATTCAGTCTTGGCATTTACTGCCATTATAAGGACTGTATGAACAGCCGTTGATGTGGATTTTTATACCCATTCAGCATAAGGGGGGGGGGGGGGGGGGGGCTGCATGCCTAAATGCAGGATCCTGTGCTGCACGTTTTTTACAGGCGGTTGCGTATGGATGAAGATGAAATATTGATCCCCAAACGCTACGTTTATATGCGTTGCATGTGTTTTTGCGAATTATAGACACATCATCTTTCTGTTTGACTTATTTGGTTCTAATTTAATGTAATTATTTTAGATAGATGTAAAACCACTTTTTGGCAAATATGTCAAATTTCCTTTTTAGCAAGTGTATATTACGTGCGAACGTCCCATAGAACTTATAAACGGTCACCGTAAATGGGATTGATCACCCTACCTTGTTTCTGACTGACGTTCCAAATGATGTCAAGATACCTTATTATGCGTTTCAGTCCAAAGCAGAATTATTGTTCCATCACAATGTGCACACATCTACGGAGTTTATTCAGTTCAATATCAAATACGGTATCAGCTCGCTGGAGTAAGTTTCCTTTCCTTGATATTTGTTTTGATTCCATCACCTCCATGAGTTCAGCAGCTATCACGCGAGCAGATGTTGGTAATCAGGTCGCTTAAGGTAAGGCTCCATGTTACCCTTGATCATGATCCACTTTGAAGCTGACAGTTTGTATTCTGAACTGTCTGAACTCCGTGCCAACATCACAATTTTCATACGTTTCTTCTGCCTTTCCTGTGTCATTTGAGTGTTCGTGTATAAACTTGAGAACTGAATTCATGTCAAGTTTAGTCTTTGTCATTGGGATTTTGTTTTCATGGCAGTCAAGAACTTATCGATATCACTCACAAGGCAATCCTGTCTGTACGGTCCATTGTTTGGATTCGGGGGTCGAAAAAGTCGTTAAACAGAAAGTCCGCTAGTACAGACGATGTAAAACCCGGACTTGATTGCTTTGATCTTGGCATACAAGTAATACTCGCAAAAAGATCGTGGAACGTCAATCTGGCCATATTCAGTTTCAACAACAAAGACATTAAATGTGTTCAGAGGTACAATTATACGAGTACCTCTTCCTGTCAGGTCATCGTCCACTTTAACGAGGTAATTAGCTTTGACGGGTGTCAAATGGTCAGCCTTGTTTGTTTGCAAACAACGAAGACGTAGTTTTGATTTTGGTAATTATGTATATTGTAAACTAAAATCATGTGAATGCTTTGTTGATTATAATGTTAAATCATGTGGTTGATATGAAACTGTGTTTCTTCAACTTTCTTGTCTTCAAAATATCGACTATGTGAGAATCTCGCAGGTAAAACTTGTGAATGAATGTTGTTGATTTGTGAATGTAAATGTGAATGTTGTGAATGAACATGTGTCGTCCAGTGGCAATTCAGCTTTGTGAATCACACTATGCAAATATCAAAATGATATTACACTGCATATTTTAACCAATATTGGTAATAAATCTACTTATTAATCAATGCCTGTGAGTTTTGGCTTATGGAAATTATTGAAAAGTGACATAATTTATTTAATTTCTTGTGCACAAAACAAAAGAACCAAAGGTTGTTTTTAATGTATTCTTGAATTTTGAATGGTATAGATGTAAGCAATGGCACGCCTGTTCGCTGTTGCATATCATGATTGTCGAGCATTAAATACGTTACCTTTATGACATGTCAGTCCTGACCAACCTGGGTCACAATCTTCAGGTCTACAGCCAATGGTAGCATCACATTTGTCCAAAGGACAGTGACACTGGTAACCACAGTCGTAGCCATATGTGCCATCAGGGCAGACACCTGCAACATAATATAAGTGTAAGATATATCCAATAGTGCTGGTTGATGTGTGTGCAGTGAGGACAGCTGATCAACACTGAACACATAATACCAACAGGACAGCTGCCTGTAACAGAAGTATTATACCAGAGACAGACATTGACACTGGTAGCTTATGTACCATCAGGACAGCTGTCTGTAACAGAAGTATTATATCAGAGATAGACAGTGACACTGGTAGCTGTACATAACATCAGGGCAGCTGTCTGTGACATGATGTATTATGTCAGAGATAGACAGTGACACTGATAGTTGTATGTACATGTTCCATCAGGACAGCTGCCAGTAACAGAAGTGTTATAAGTGAGATAAACAATTTATTTGTTTGTGTATGTATTAAAATGGTAAGGGATCGTGAGAGTAACTCAAGATATCTTATCACTTTTTAACATACATGTTGATTAAACTTTTAATAACTTTGTAAATCATAACATGTCCAGGTGTGCTTTCTAGCTATATGTGATTGGATAACGTGAAGCGTCAATGTGGCCGGAACAGCTATTTATTTGTCAAACCTGTCTGTGCACCTGACTACTTAACAGTAACCACTAGATTTCAAAATCAATGCATTCAAAATCTTATCACTGGAGTTGCAGGTCCAGTGATCACTTGATTATTTGGTTTGTTCACAGGCCACCGTCGCATGGCAGAAGTACTATTATGGCACTTCCTTGTTGAAACAAACTGTGATTGGTGGGTGCTACTGGTAGGGCAGGCCATGCTTACACTCTTCGCTGTCATCACTGATTTACAGTGATCCATTCACATAATGTTCAACATTGTTTGGCTTTTTTCACGCAATGGGGTCTGTTTCGGCGGATAATCGAGACTATTTTCTGGCGATGAATGTTATATATTGTACACATCGATAGTTATTATTATATTATTATAAAATGCCTCTTTTAGGTAATATAATTCACCGCCGTCATATAGCTGGAATATTGCTCAGTGCGGCGTTAAACAACAAACAAACAAACAAACAATAATATAACCTTTTCAACTGTTTTATTATGGTAATATCAGCAATATATAATATGTAGGCAGCGTGAAATGGTATGATGTACAACCTGAACAGAATGTGAACTCATACCGGTAGTGAACATCAGACGAAAGTAGTTATTGATTATATCGAGTCACCAGAACGCGGGCTGTGGCTGAGGGTATGTCAACAAGGGAGCTCAGGTCACACATGTATTCAGCTGTAAATCACAACGTTGTGACATGCCTCTATTACGATTAAAAATATTACCTATTGTGTAGATAACGTTTCCAGCCACATACATAAACATATAACCAATATGTGTCTTTTTAGGGCACTCGATGGAGGGGGCCACATAAATAATGGAGCGGGAACTCATCAGTCTCTGGTCGACGATATTGTTGCCCAGGAGACTAGTATACACACAAAACTATCTATGCCATAAGATTAAAACATATCACTGAGACCACACAGTAATGGTGCTAATGTTTGTTTAAACCGGTAGCACCTTGGGAAGGTCCTTCACACTACTAATGCCCGAGTTTCTGTTGAACAATGTATACAACTCACCATAATGTTGTGGTGCCACTATGTTACCGACCACTACATCAAATGTGCGTATGCAACGTCACTTTATTGCAATAGCTGCATAAATAAACATTTCATAGCGAAAAGGAAGGGCATTTCTTTCTGTATGTTTATGTGAATAGCAATACAAAGCACAACAATCACGCATAGAGATACAATCACGTTCCGACGTCCAATCCTCCACAAATAACACGAGTTAATACAGTAAACTACGGTTATAACGAACTCAAGGGGACTACTAATTGTAGTTCGTTATAACCGTAATTCGTTATAATCGTATATACAGCATAACTACAGCATATAGTCGGGACTAAAGAGTTAGTTCGTTATATCCGTCAGTTCGTTATAAGCGTGTTCGTTATAACCGTAGTTTACTGTACCACAATACCAAATACCACAATATCCCAAGACACAGTCATTGTCGGGGGCAACCCCCGCCGTCCAGGATAACATAATGAACCTTCCTCCTCACTGACTGTACGAGACAGGTGCAGGGCTTGGTCTAATTCGTCAAGAAGTTGCATTTGGGGAATTCCTCTGACGCACCAAACATGCTCAATAGGATTATGATCTGGACTCCAGGGGATGATTGATATTGCCCGCTGGAGGTAGGGAAGCGACAGCAGCACGTGCATGATGTAGCCTAGCGTTCTCCTCCATGAGGAGTCGCTTTGCTGAGGAGGTCGGTGATCAAAAAGTGGTACCTTTGTCCTTTCAGATTATGTTTACCTGTGACAAGATCAAGTTTACAGTCACATGACATGCTTGCCCACACCACCAATGAGCCACATCAATACGGAACGTGCTCGACACTATTTCTTTGAACATATACTGTGATCCTGGGGTGCCAAACACGAACTTTGCCATCAGTCATAAACCAGTGGATCGTTTGCAATGACGTCAGATTCCAGTGACGTCAGGCTTGACACCATGCCAGTAGTGCATGTTCACGTGATAACAACGGACGTCTTCCAGGTAGTCTGGTTTCATGTCCGGCTGATTTGAGCCGAATCCTTAACGTTTGTCAGACAAGAGACGATGTGATAACCAATGTCGTTCAACTCGCCGCTTGATATGAACAGATGACATCTGGTTATTTTCAGAAGAGCTGCATCTTCCCTTTGAGTTTTCACACGAGATCGCCTTGAACGCTATCTGTCCTTGGCGTCTTTCGTTTAATGCTGTTGCCTGACTAATCAGCACATGGTGGATGGAGGGTAATTGACATCTCTTGTAATCACTTGGAGAGACATACTGGCATTCAGCAATGTTAATTGTTTCTACTGTCAGTTGCGGAGGCCTCATTGTGAACACTAAAATCAATTGTCTTTTCACCCTTTCGAAACAGTAATGAACTTATCTTCAAATTTGGGTGAGTAAATATGGTTTTATGGTAGACATGAAGCGGACATTTCCACATCTGTCGCACCAGTGACAAAAATAATGTCCGGTTCGTTTCCCCATTTTGACAATGTACCATATGTTTCCCTGTTATTTCAGGTGAACAATTGCCTTTGGATGCAATAATGATGGGTGCCACCGGTAAGGTAGGATAATCTCACCTTTTCGCGAACACCTGGTGTCATCATTATTTGATAGTGGTTCATAAACACACTCTCATAATAATGTCGGAATCGTACAATCAACATTTTATGGCATGAATATGAGTATGGAGAGGGTTTTTTCGCCTTATTTCCGTGATTTCAGCAATATTCCAGCAATGTCATGGCAGTTGGTCTGAGTTGGACACCAGAAAAGGGATTCACATGGGGGCAATCTATTCGTCAGTGTGACGAGCTATCCCACCACAATAAAACTTGATTTTTACCACATGTGTGGTACACCTATTGTAGGTGCTGCTGCCCTATAATCGTGGCATGTACAGGTCTGAACTTAATCAATGGTGTGCAGAAAAAGGTCTACGTTATCTTTTTAAACAGAGATTATAAATAAATCAAGATCAATATGAAATTAGGGTAAATTATTTTGGTGTTGCGATACATATTTCAATGTGTAAATTCTAGGGGGTGTACAATACACGCTTCTCAGAAAAACAACACATCTTTTCTGACAGTGTAGTGCCTTTACTCCTTTAGGTATGTGGCAACTCACTTATATAACAGTTTCTGGTTTGCTCTGAATGTTCTAGTGTATTGACATCGGTCAATAATAACGTACGTATCATGTACAACTAAACACACACACACACACACACACACACACACACACACACACACACACACACACACACACACACACACACAACCAAATGTCAACAGCTACATTCTTAAACTAATATGATAATGTTATACCACGAACATAGAACTATTTCCATTAGTAATAATAATGCGAACTCATTACAAAACACATTGTCTTCTTGTCAGAATTCGTGACTGACAGTATCCATCCTCAAACCGAAATATATATTTTTTAAATCTATATTTCTATGACCTTGCCTAAGCTCATGGAAACCCATGTATAACATGGTCATCGAATAAAATAGCAACATTACCTGCCACAATGTCCAGCATGCAGACACAGAGCAGCACCCCGAGCACGCAGACCTCCATGTTGCCGAATGAACAAACCAGGAGGTTTATGGTTGTGTCCTCATAAAGATGACAAGGACGTTATCAACTTGAGTCCTGAGTGCCCACTAACCCTTAAGACAGAGCGTTGAATAAACAGCCACCTGATTAACTTTCCTCTGAAGGAGTCATTCGCTTTTTACGGGTATAATGAACGTCTACCTATTTCCATTCTGTTACTTGCCGCTCACATGTAAGACACTATCCTATCGCTATCGACTTCTGTGTTTCTACAAAGTAAACAAGGCATCTGTTTTTCGGTGATCTATATGTGGAAGATAACACATTGTTTAACCACTTCAATCCCTACTTGTCAGCCTGCTCATAAATATAACGACGTGTACATGTTGACTTGACAGTGAGCTTGTGATAAATCTCACCCCTCAAAATCACTGTTTATCTGATCCTGAAGCCAGCCTTTGCCATCAGTCCATTCAACTGTAACTTCTCCGAAGGAGAGACAGAATATTTGTCAATAACAATTAAATATACAGGACGCAGTCGCCGATAACTTATCAACAACAGTGAGCAGCCACAATTTGGTCGAAACGCCCAAAGACAGGGACTCAAACACATCCAAGATCTTGGCAGGTCTAGTAACGTAATTTAGCCATTATTCAAAACATAGGAAAGGAATTCTTTAAGATGATTGTGTAGTATGCTTGCTCAGTTCATCTAAATCGTTGTGGTAAGCTATTTGGCTGCCAACGGGTGTATTCTGTCTTTGATGAAACCCCTCCATAGAAATAAGAAGTCAGAGTCTATTGAAGAGTCCAGATACCAACTATATCATGAGCATGTGTTTATGCAGCACTTATAAAATGGTGATAATACCAGGTAGTCGCGAAAAGATGAGCCTATCCTGCCCTATCGGTGGTACCCGTCCCAAACACATTTTTTATCTCTCTGAAGCTTTATGCATAGATTTTAATATCCAACAGATGGGGAGGTTTCCGTGGTCTCTATTTCTTCTAGTTCATGTGGAAAATAATGTGGAAGGGAATTGGCGGTGGACCAACGATATTCTATCATTCGGACAATTTCCCTTACTGTTCTTGTATGTGATCGTGTTGTCATTATGATAAGAAACATAATATCCTCATGTGAGCAAAAGCTACTTGAACTTTTCTCTGATGAAATCATGTCATTATTTATTTGCTTTGTTCAGTTAATACACAATCATGTTTTTCAAATTTTATGACACAATTTTTCCGCGGAAATTTGACAACCTGGGCCAGTCCCTACTCACCACCCTGACACAATGGCTTGTAACTATAACCACGTCTACGCCTTGACCTGGCAGATGGTTTGTATTAAGTCGCGCGCCTTTAAACTATTGCAGATCATATTTTGTCAAGTAGGTCTATTGTTATGTAATTCTTTATCTATCAATATAACTTTTATTCACTCCTATCATATTCTGACGGGTTAAATTAATAAGAGTTGTTGTTGTTTCCTTCTCTAACAATGCCCACTGCAATGATATTGCTTTCGCGAACACCTGGTGTCATCACTGATTTTCAGTGAACCATTCATATGTTGTTCACGGTTGTCTCGCCTTTAAAGGTCAATGGAACATGTTATGGCAGATAATACAGACTGGTTATTCTCTGGCTTGGACGTTTCATAGTCACATGATATTTCTGTATGTGATCTTTAAACAACAGAACATCACAAGTGAAAGTGTCTTCCTTCAAAAAGAGAAATTACTTTAAAATGTCGTGTGCGCTTTGATCATTGTATCTCTCATGGAATGAGTGCAATACAATGGAGTATTATTATTGTTGTTGTTACAGTGTAAGTATTTTTGTCTAATATGCTGGTGTTATGAAGATGTTGAATATCGGCTGATGTGAGTTTCCCACAACTCATAAACATCACTCATGCGATTTTCCTTGTAGCGGGTTATCTTCTCACGAGTGTAGTTAATACGTCTCATTGTATAAATATTTCCTTATATTTAAGGAGATCTAATTATTTATGAGATCAGATATTTGCTAATATGTTTGCTGGTGGTTGAGGTGAGGCGAACTGGGATTCAATATCATTTGCAGAACATATACACTTGTATAGCGACGTGCAGGCATGTGCGTGTGCGGCTGTTTGTACACGTCCGGACCTGGCCCAGTGTTTGAGTTCATACCCATGAATATCCGACTCAGACACATTATACTCACTCTCAGCCAAAAAGTACTAATATTCCACTATGCGTGCCAGGCATTGTAACAACAGGTACCATATTTTGACGTATACTGGCATCACACGACTCGGGGATCGAACCACTGATCTCCCAGTGTCTGGGAAGGCGCTGTATCCACTACACCGGGAGGGCAGTGCCAGGAAGGGTAACAACAAGTACCACATCTCAACTCATGTATATGAAATAGTTTATCATCGTCTTACGTTATGTGCATGTACATAGGCGTCCCAATTGTAAAAAAAGATGGGATCCGATGTAACATGTCTTGAATGCACATGTCAGACAGAGAGCCTTGTGTGTTTTATCACACTGAACGTTTAACCAGATTAGCTATCGAGCCGTGAAACAAAATAAATATTCATCAAAGTATCAATAATCAATTACTATTTCAAATAGATTCACAACATCATACGCATAACGACTTGACTTTACATCACACTTAATCGAGGTAGGCCATATGAATAAGACACTGAATGATGAGATTTTGTTAGAGGGACGATGGTAAGATACACAAAGTAATTCTTTAAGAAATGTAGTATCTCACATTGATAGAAACAGAACAGTTTATTACTGTAGTTTTATAGATATTGAGTACGTACAGCCATTTTGTAGTGTATGTACGGTACATTCACACAATCACCTAAGATACATATTCAATAAACCCATACCTTTGTCTAAATTCATCACATCAACGTCAGAAATGAATCAGTCCATATGACGTAACATTATAGATTTTTATGAAACTTAAAATAATGGATCAGGTGTTTACGAAAAGAGTATAAGTATTGCCTGCTCTACCGTACAAACGACAACTGAAATGGAATTCCCATTTGGGCTGTTTGATACTACATATAAGTGTATAGGAAATGCATTTCAGAATACTCTAGTCCTTATTCGTGTGGATAGCATTTGATTGAATACTGATACAGAATGCTTTACTGACGTAGCACACTGCTAAGCGTGTAGTATGTGATTCTTCTTGCATGAGGTATGATCATTCGACTATCCAAAACGAATGAATAACTGCAATGCATTTCTAACTCTTGTAAGTAATTGCTCGGGATAGCAGATAATGTTTGCGATAGCACAGTGAATCGCCTTTGGACTGAACTACATGTCGTCTACGCTACTGTATGAGGATTTGTACGATGCATATATCTGGCATGCTAAAACAGCATACTATACCACCAAACAAAGTTAAGAACAATCCAAATCCTTCATACTACAATGGTAAATCTGTCATGGCATGTTTAATTACCTCTAATACAACAAACGGATAATGAAGGAGAGAAAATACAAATCATGACAATCATGGCAGCTGGACTACAGAGATGTGAGAATAACAGTATTTCAATAAATATAGCGACAGAACCTTTTCCACATCCAATAGAAATCAATCCTATATCATGAACATGTGTTTATGAATCACTATCAAATAGTGATGATACCGGGTGTTCGCGAAAGGTGAGCGTATCATGCCCCACCGGTGGCACCCGTCACAAATACATGCAAAGGCAAGTCAATTGTTTACCTAAAAACACGCGAACATATGGTACAGGTCAAAATAGGGAATTGCATCGGACCTCATTTTTGTGAAGGGTCTCCACATGTCTACCAGCCACCAGCAAAAGCCACCAGTTCACCGCAACACTGACGTGAACGCAAGGTTTCACGAATATATATTGAACAGTTTATGAATGGACCGCAAACGAATCCTATCCATATTTGCTGACTTGACATCACTCAAACTGAAACAATACAAAATTCCTGAGCTACAAAAGGCATCAGTTCAGCACATGCCTGAACTGTATACATTATTTCATGAAACTCTTTGTTCCATAGCGAACTGGACAAACAGAAGGACAAAGCCTGTCTCCCATCACGTTCAATCCTCGTTTGGATTGGGAATAATTATGTTCCTATGATTTAAAAATGTATATATATAATTTTTGGAATATGAACATTAAAATGGTAACAATTTGGCAGTTTACTGTTTAAATAATGTCTGCTACATTTCTGCTTCCATGCTTTGTGTCTGGTCGCTTCCAGCAAGTTCCAACTGTTCTTCCTTTTGGTCCGGTGACGCGCCACCAACTCTAGCGTGCAAACAGTATGATATTGTGACGCCAATTACCTGAAGAATAAGAAAACAATATCAATCAAAACAATATCATTTGGTTACATTCAAAGGTTTCAGGTCGCTTTTGGACATACAGATATTAACCGATTGTATATTGGTCAGTCGCTGAAAGATTATAATTATTCGGAAGAAGACTTTATGGAAGACTAACTACATGGTCCGCTTGCACAAAACGATCTTAGCTCCATGGCCAAAACAACTTCAATAGTTTAACAGAATTACAAACTTCGTATTGCTACAACTGCTTAGTTTAAGTAGGGCATGAACAAAATGAGTAATTTCCAAAGGCGTCTCAGAAGTTTGCATGCAATAATGTTAAAAAAAGCCTTGGAAAACAAATAGCGTAAGTTCACTCACCAAAATGAGCAGAACGATTGCAGACCCAGCGCCATGTACGATGTAAAACGACTTGAACAACAACGTCATCAACAGTTCATAACAATCTAAAAATACATAGAAAGAATTTCAAGTGGGTTTTTTTCTGTATAACTATTGGGGACAAAAGTGTCAACAAATATAAAACAAGTAACCAATTATCCACATATCTAAGTCGGCAACAATGCACGTACTATTGCATAACAGTGTTACAGTACACTACAGCTACATTTACTTCACACAACTCTGAGCGTCTTACAATTCCAGGAATTGTTTTTCGAATTATATCAAAGAAGTTAACACAACCAAGTATGCCTTTTGAATATAAGAGCATTGTCCAAAAAGCATGGATCAAATATAGGCAAAAGTTTAATGTTATATCAACCGGTACTCACATTGGTGTATAAGTGAGGGTTTGTCATATTCCTATACCGTTGATTGCGATAGTTGGGGGATCCTGCGAAGTAGGTTTGTCCGGTACAGATGGCAATGTCTCCCTCAGGGATGCAACAGCTGTCAGGGACCCTCTTACTTCCTGGTGAAAAGAGTATCTTGTTTGATGACTATGCATTAGGGAACGCAAGGCCATTGTGCTTGAGGGAGGTAACCGTAAAGATCACAACAGTTGAACCAAAGAAAAGGAATGGCAATCACACATAGAACTAGCATTACTACCATGTGTTTAACACGTCTTTGCACAGAGACGATGGACTGGAGCTGAGCCCCGGTACAGCATATTCTTTTCAAAATCTCGAATATAGACAGTCAGTCGTGGTATAGCGGGAATATTAATGCCGAAGCTAAACAACATTCACTCACTCCATCATGATGTTGCCGGCGTCTCTCTCTCTCTCTCTCTCTCTCTCTCTCTCTCTCTCTCTCTCTCTCTCTCTCTCTCTCTCTCTCTCTCTGAAGCTGATTTATTGTGTTTGAGAATGATCCTACTGAAATGAAAACAATCGTCAGCATAACTCATAACTCATGTCTACATAAAAATCAAACAGTTCGAGAGAAAAAAGTTGAAAGGATAAAGCATACAGAAGTTGCAGTTGACCCACTGCACATGCATGTATACTCACTAATACACTCTACCATTCATGTCCTGCAGAGTTTGAATGATGACAGTGCTGTAAAGCAAATATAGCATAAACGGAGGCACACCAAGCCATGCTTATCCATTGTAAAAGTTTCACAACGTTATCTGTTCTCGTAGCACATTTGTGCAGTAAGGGTTAAATACAAGTAACTATGACTGGTATACAGTTGCATAGATATGCACATGTGTATCTTGATGACATTGTAAATATCCATGCCTACATCATCGGCTGTACTACATGTAGGATACACATCTGTAGGACAACTGCCATATTATCACACATGTGACACGCCTTTTAAATCCTGGCAGGCCTTTGGTCAGGAACACATTTGACAGAATGCAGGAATGGATCTGTTTGTGATTTGGATATATCTACCAACAATGATCGTGTACTCTGAAGACACAGTTGAAAGAATATTTTATACGTTTATCGTACAGTTATTGATAGCTTGTGTAATTATATATTACCACACTCGGAATACAATAAAAACTATACACATTGCACCAGACTTTAGGATTGATCATGAACAATAATTAACCCTCTTTCCATCTTTAATATATTTTCAATTGCACATCTCTCTGACTTTATAAGACTGATTTCTGTGAGTAATCTCTCTGATACGTGTATAAGATGCGTTTTAAAACTATAGTTACTTCCTGTTAGAAATCAATCACATGCCTCATGCAAACAGCCAAAATCACCCCGTTATTTACATCAACATAACCTATTACTGTATTACCATAGTAAATTATCATTTGTCTGATTATATAGGTAGGTATCCTGATGTAATTCTTCGCATCATTTACACAGCAGCAATAAATCACAAGAGCAGAACCAGCCTAGATGTCCTGCTTCAACAGAGTCCAGAACAAAATGTGTACTAGTATACGGATGTTTAATATCAATGTCAATAATAAACGCTTTTGTGTTGGCTCTAACGACAAAGAACAGTGACATATAGAGTATATCCTCCCATGTGCCCCAATCGTGATGATATATGTATGTATATGTATATGGGTTGGAGGGCCGTTTGTATAATAATCTTCTATTGACTTGAATTCATGCCACAAACGTTTTCCTCAATATGATATCCCAACATAACACTTACTGTCCTTCCTATGCAGACACAGATAACATTGTTGTGTTCGATGCAGACCTCGTGCTTGATACACATGAAGCGTGAGAGTATATAGCGAGTGGATGCACAGAGAGGGAAAGCGAAATAAATAGTTCGGGAACGCGACTATAATTCTAGGGAATGTAATGATAGTGTGAGGGAATGATAATCTGGTGAGGGAAAACCATGGTATACAGAAGGAACGCTAAACATACAGTGACTGATAGTTACTGAGTGATATCCGTCACGGTACAACTATGGAATAATACAATTTAAAACTTCTAGCCCAGGTGTCACAGTCAGAAGAGTTTAGCCGCCCATACCACACATTAATGATGTCATGATCAAGAGTTTGTTTCTTTGTGATTTCAATGTGAAAATGATCTTTCTTCAATCGCTATATGTTTAGCCAATGGATGTTTAGCAACAATGTTAAACCTGAAGGTCATCTGACAGAGAGTTTCTGTATGCTTTGTCCCTTTTATGTAAAGCAGAGGATCCTTGGCGCAAAGGAAAAGGCTTGACAAATGTAGGAAACATCACATTTATTGTGCAGTAAGAGAAATGAAATAAAACCTGATTTCTTTACATCGGACTATAAAAAGAACATATATTCACAATTTGTTGATTACATGGGTCTTTTAATCTGTTTGAATTCATCGTAACTATCTCCTTTGACAGATAAAGATAATTACAAACATTCCAACGGGATCGAGTGGTCTGGTTCACTGACTTGGCATCGTATCCCAGTTTTGTAGATCGATGCTCGTGAGCCAACCCTGGATTGTCAGGTTCAGATTCTATTATTTACAGACCTCCATAACAACAAACAAACAAACAAACAAAACAGTGCTCCGTATGTAAAGCATTAAGTGTTACATGTTAACATGTAAAATTATATATTACCTAAAATAACCAACGCTGAGAGGTTGAACTTGGCAATACTATTGTTTTCGGAAACCTGCGTTATATGAACAGTGCACCATAAGTCCATGCATCTCACGTGTACAATATGTGTTTCCAGAGATTATTTTCAATCCCAGTGTCGGAACGCCTTCCGCCTAAAAAACATAACCCGGCTCAAAAGTAATTGGAGATATAGTATTAGTGCTCTTATGTTAGTATTCTAATTACTCCTGTATTCTCTCTTTCACATGAGGTTGAGTCCATGATTGTCTTTCGTGACTACATGTAAGCGGCTGAACTATTTAATTATGTTTCTGTCTAGATGTTTCTGGAGAGCATAGTAGGTGAATACATATATCTTCGCATCACTATTATACTTATTCGAATAAATAAATTCTAAATGGGCATGTATGTTTCTGTAGTACTGAGCAGCTTTAGTTCAAACCTTTGCATGTATAACAATGCCCGTTTCTGATTTCTGACTAAGTTGTATGTTAAGATCCCTGGTTGAATGCATATTGCCAATCACTTAGTGATTTATGCATTACTTGGTGTCATCACTGATTTTCAGTAATTCTTTCATATATAAGTTTTGCCGCTTGTTCTTCCTTTTGCACCCAATCGAAGCTCTTTCGGCGGATAATCACCATTCCCTGGAGTTGACGTTTTATATTTATGCAACTGTACTCAATATGTTTTGAGGCTGCTTGGTATATGTGTTTACATATACTTTATTCTGGATGACGTCATAGTGTTTGTTGTCAGTTCTTGTGTCTGTGTCCAGTCCAGCATAGTCACTGTCTTGAGTGTTGCGTCCATCAAAGCGTGGCAGTTCCGATATTGATGTGTAATTGTCTGCCAGTGTCATGTTGGGGTCAACTGTATCCTTTCTGTCGCAATCATTCACATTGCCATGCCTCCATGCCAAGCTGCAACAACATATCAGGCTGTAGTCTGCTATGATATGTTGTAAGTCAAGAGTTATTTAAGAACTGACTTCAATATTTGTCAGACGGGAATATTAGTAAAATACGCCCGGCGAATGTATAGAATGTGTGCACACAGTTTAAAGCAACACAAGTTACAATAAAGGTACTTAGTCACTTGCTGTTTATTTATTTCACACTTACGTTCCTCTCCTGAGCAGGTATAGAAGTACAGCACCTCCCAGGAACAGTGTCATGACGACACCCACAACCAAGCCAATGACAAGGCTAATGCTGTGTATGAGAGGTGGATTATTGCTCTTTGTTTCTGTAAGTAAAACGTACAGGCTATTGCAAATATTCCATAATGGCATATATAAGAATTTATTACCACACCAGCTTTTTATTGATTCCCTCTTTTTATGCCTTGATCAAGAACACAAGTACCATTCGCCAGAGAATAACCAGTCTCCATTATAACACACGATGTAGTGTTACGACCGATTCTTGTTAAATCAGGTTAAATGAAGGCTGCACAAAATCCATCACGATACAGGTCAACGGAAATATTTTTGAAGACAATACACTCTTCACAAAGGTTAAATGTTTACAGATGACCTTGTCCTGAGTCATATGTCCCAAGTTCTTTTCAAGTCGATTCGAATATTGTCAAAACTGTATTCTATACACGTATTATAAGATTATTATTAGAATTATTGTAGTTAATCATTGGTGTCCTTGAAAACCGAAGATGACTTCGAAACATTATTTGAATCGAAGATTTATATGTGTATTTTTGACAACATAATATGTGTGTTGTTCATCTTCGTGTCCCAAATCGTCATTGCTCAAAACCAATTATGTATACTAAATTCGCTTCCTTTTCCGCCTGTGTAGTGTCATTCTAAATCCCGAAGTTAAAAATGCCGACATGTTTTCATGAGTGAAAAACCGACAAAGTATCATCCTGGCTATACCATGAGAATGCGTTCATGAATTACTGTCAGATGGTGTGATACCAGGATTTCGTGAAGATTTTAGCCTATCCTGCCCCACCGGTTGCACTCCTCGCAAATAAATGGAGGGGCAATCATACACCTTGACAAAACGGGCACATATGGTACAAGTCAAAATAGCGAATTGCATCGGACATCATTTGGACATTGATACATTCAGTTTGGAATGTCCTCAACATGACTACCTTTAAACGTTTGAACGCTCTACAGAAGCCTTGGCTGTTTTAACCTTGATTGTTTTAACCAGAGATTCTTGTGTGATAGATGAAGCCAGAATTTATCAAAGAAATTATCTGCTTGTAAAACATATTTGCTACTACATGTTATACACCATTTGAAAGAACTAATCCCATTGTTTATAAATATGATAGTTATGTTTATCACATTATTTCAATAATGCATTTACACCTTAATTAAGTTTGTTGTAAATAAAAATAATGTAAGCTAACACATTCATAATTTCCAGATTAAAGGAACAAGGAAGCGAAGTTTTACGATTTTCGGCAAATATAAAATTTCATAAAATCCATTCTATTTCTTCTATATTTTCATTGTTTACGTAATTGGAAAATTTGTTTAAAAAGTATTACAAACATTATCTATTTTCACACATTTCCCAATAACAGTGGCTGTCCGCTCAGTGACCTGTAGAAATACCCACGTTTTCGAAGCTTCGTATGTATAACACGTTCGTTGAAGACTGACATGTGAGACATAGATGGGCAGCTCGTAACATCACCTGGGATAGTTTCATAGCTATAACATACGATTTCATTGGATAAAATAATGTTTCCTAATGACGCTTTCTTGCTGAAATCTGCTACAAGGTTTGTGGTTGGGCAAACGTGAGCAACCTGTGTACATGTTTTCTCTTACCATGAGTACAGTCTGTTCCGTCCCATCCAGCCGTACAGCCCTCAACACACTTCCCTGTAACGTGGTCACAGCTGGAGTTGTCGCCCTTGCAGTTTCTATTTTGGCATATTTGACTACAGTTTGCTCCATAGCGGTCAAATTCACATACTGAAAGATAAAACAATGAAATGTAATACTGTAGTAAGTCGTATAGCGGCTGACTTATGAAAGTTATAACGTAGAATGGGCTGAGAGATCATACTTTATTTTGAAACAGTCAGCCAGCATGTACGTTTGTGTCTGACCTGTATCACATGTTTCTGTTGCCCGCATTTGCAAATACATGTATGTGTGATGGGTGAGCTCACCCTTTCGCACACATCTTGTATCATCACTACTTGGTACATGTTTAGAATTACAATATCGACAGAATTGAAGGATAGACTAACCGTTCAGCAGACATCTCGTATTTTTAAGGAAATATTTATATTGAGAGAAAACTATACGAGCATGTATTTTCCGTTGGTTGTGACTACAAATGGAGTGAACAAAATATACGATGTCAATCCTAATTCATGAGACCAATGCCACAAAGTCTAACATATATATATACAATATTGGTCTCTGAATCTGTATTGGAATCAAACAAATGAATTTATTACGAAATGGAAAAAAAACTATATCCAGAACAGTATTTATCTTGTTTTCATGTTAAACTATTCCGGATTTTCTCGACAAGATTTCGATGTTGTTCGCATGACCTACCCGCTACATCGGTATTGAAAGAGAAAAACGCATTTGTCAAGTATGCACCCTCAACGACAATGAGATGAATATTACTTTTATATGTCCATTTTATTTAATATTAAGGACTAAGTAATATATATTTGAATATTACTCTGTCAATCCCAATTTCTTTAAATTCACATCTCTGCTAAACAGCTCGAATTGCTTACTTTGCTTACTATAATAAAAAAAATATCGACGTATTTCAATGCAATGAGACACTGGACACGTATTATGTCATTGACTCTTCTCCTCTGAATGTACACTTTATAAATGTGCTTATAGGCCTCTGGCCTCCTCAGTACAGAAATAAAGAAATGTGTTTTACGAAACGTGTGACAATATACTTGTATTTTCCTGAGGGGGAGCTAAAAGGTACACATGCGAGTGTAATACTTTCTGTATTACCAATTGTTTCTCAGTCCCATTTTAGCTCCTGTTAAGAAAAAATGTACTGATCACGAGGACTGTATTAGAAAATCACAATTGTCTTAAACTATGACGTCGTTTCTAGTGTGATGTCATTCCGACTTTACGTCACAATAACATTGGAATGACGTAAACAATGTCTGCACTGTACGGATTTGCTCCCTTCACGCGCTCAAATACATTGTGTACGTCATGTTGACGCATGACGTACACCATGTATTTGAACGCGTGAAGGCAGCAAATCCGTTTTTTAATTAACACTGTTATAACTAACCCTATGGGTAATAAACATGTTTGTTATGCCTCAAAGTGAGATAATTATAATTTTATCCGAGCCTAACATGACACCGTATACGGCAACTAAAGACACCAAAACTAATAGTATTGCACCATTGTTTAGACTGAATATCAAACAGCAACACATATTGGTGCATGTATTTGTGTTATAGATGCGTACACTTCTATTAAAATGTAAGTCCACATGAAAAAGAAACGCATTTAAATTGTTACAATTTCGAAACTATATTTCAGTATATATGGATACATATATGCTTATATTTGGCATGCCATTTGAAATGTCTTATGCTTCCAACAACATATGTCTCTTCGTCTGACATCAGGTAATCAGTACAGACATTGAAACCACATCAAGTGATATTATAAACGTGTAATGATATGAATGGAAACCTGATCCATCTCTTACTCTCTGTACAGGCGTGGTAAGTCCATCCGTCACTGCATCCAGTCAGACAGGTACCGTTGGCATGGAGACAGGCGCTGAGGTCACGACACTGACCACAAACTCCAGTACAGTTGACACCAAATGTACCAAGACTGCACACTGAAACATACCCACTGACCAATCTCAAACACTTCTCGTGCACATAATTACTCCCTTAAGCATGTCTTAAGTTTCCTTTTAATATTGTATTAAGTGAGTGAGTGAATGAGTGAGTTTGGTTTGACGCCGCTTTTAGCAATATTCCAGCAATATCACGGCGGGGACACCAGAAATGAGCTTCACACATTGCACCCATGTCTGGAATCGAACCCGGGTCTTCGGCGTGACTAGTGAACGCTTTAACCATTAGGCTACCCGACAGCCCTTATATTGTATTCAACAATGCATAAATAAATATGTTTGTGCAGTTAATAGGTATATAGTGAATACTACACTTATTCTCATTACACTCAGTTTCGTAAAAAATGGTATCTAACGAGAATGAGTCTGGTATTTTATTTATTACCCTCGTTAAGGCGCAAATACAAAACAACTTTCGTTCGTTGACAGACCAAACTGAAACCGGTTGCAAAATCTGGTTGTGCATGACTATTGATATATGCCCAAATATGGGCATTGTTGACATTTCTATGCATACGCATTAACAACATGCGCCTGCAGTTGTGTTTGCAAACAACACAGCACCGACGCCCAAGATCCTTTTGAAAGAATTTCTTCAACTTATGGTAATTCAAGCGCCATGTTGTTAGTACGCAGGACACCTATAAGAAAATTTAAGTCGCATTAGGCCCGCGCACTGTCGGGGTCCCGTCTGTGCAATCATAATGGTTCGGTTTCCTTGATCTCTCAGCTGAATTTATATCACGTACGTACCATTTTGGAAGAGGGAAATCAGAGTGTTTCTGTACCACTCTACACTGAAGACGTGAAAATCAACAAAGTCAAGTCGGCATGCATGTAGGTGACAGCTTAGAACGATCGAAGGGCAAGGTCACCACCGGAATGGGTTTTACGCTAGAGATAGGGAATGTTCACATTTGACATACCAATGGCCACTTAAGCAGAAGCGAAGCATACTTCTAAGGAGTCTTCGAATCGGAAATGTTCACTTTGAGTGATCTGGTCTTGCAGTCGTAAACAAACAACTCCCGAAACAGTGCCATAAAATATGCTTCTAAGGGGACACTGATGGCACAACCGTATCATCCCAAGTAAGTCTAGATATCTGTCCAGATAGTATAAAACGACTTCATTTCATCACGCTAATCCTTTTACGTTAATTCAGATTGAAAGTTGCTAAAATGGTCGGGTGCGTCACGCTCATGGGGACCCTCTATCTATTGATCGGTACTCGTACATTGTAAACGGATATAGCTCGATTAAATAATGTTTGTAGAAGCTCTATGCATAACATAATCGGAATGCAAACCGAATATGACGCGTGTGACTACCTTCTTTTGTTTAATAAGGTGTTTGTAAATATCTCTCGCTCTCATGAGATTCCTTCAGTGTTGCTTTCTAGTTAAAAAAATGAATGACGTCTCTTTGTGACAGAGGTCACGGTTATCCAATCAAAAAGAAACAAAACGAGGTCAACCTAGTTTTACGACACACGTGTGACGTACGGATTCAGAATCATACCACTTATATCTTCACGACGTGGGTAATAAATATGTATCTTACTCTCGGTACAATCTGTTCCAATCCATCCGGCCTTACAGCCGCCAACACACTCCCCTGTCACGTGGTCACAGCTAGAGTTGTCTTCCTTGCAGTTTCTATTTGGACAAATGTTTCTACAGTTTGCTCCATAGCGGCCAAATTCACATTCTGAAAGATAAAACAATGAAATGTAATATTGTAGTGAGTCATATAACGGCTGACTCGATCCCAGCTTGAATGAAAAAGCCATTATGGAACTTGAATGGACTGAGGGATCATACTTTATTTTGAAACAGCCAACCGGCACGGACCTGTATCACACGTTTCTGTTGCCCAACCAGGTAGACAGACTCCACCAGGACAGACACCGCTCACGTAGTCGCACACCTCGCTGTCACAGTGGCAGTAGTTGTCACAGTCATCGCCGAAAGTACCATTGCTACACACTGTTAATAAATGAAGTTATTTCAAGTACAAAACAGACGAACAAAGTAATATGCTCAACACACTTTAATGTCTCGTTAATACGAATATGCTATTTCGAATCAATATCGGACATATTGAAATGTTATAGCCATGACTGACGGAAAACGAATATAACATTCTAGATTGTACGCTTAAGGGTATGTGATTTTGTTTGGACACTGGATATATCATCGTCTACTTCGGCAAAACGTTTATAATTTAACTGAGATCATCCTGCAAAAATGTCATGTTTTTGGCGGACAATTGCTTTATTTCATCATTCTGTAACATACTTTTTTTTTCTGGAAACTCAGCTTGTTGTTTATTCCATTATTATATGATGGCGGTCTGTAAATAATCCAGTCAGGACAAGGCAATCCTGTACATATCTGTAGATCTTGTAACCTTAATATCTTCAGTAAGGAAACACGTATATTTCAAAGAAGTTTAAATCTTATCCAAATATCAATATTTTGTCCATACTCATGTCAACCTCAAGTATTACTTTATTACATTGTACATACACCATGCATTGTTAGTTAGAGGAAACACGCATACCTAGTAAATACGTTGAACTATGGGCCTATGACCTTTCAGTTTGCTATGAATTAACAATCCAGTGATTGGTAGAATGGTCATTCGCACAATTTGGATACGATGATCAACCAAGTTAGCGAGGCTGTCCGATCCCGTTATCGCCTCTTACCACAAGCACAGTCGCCTCTTATGACAAGCATGGGTTGCTGAAGACCTATTCTAACCTTGATCTTCACGGGTGCAATCTCGTAGTAAGTCTATACAGCATTGGACATCACTTTTTGTTGTTTTTTGTTGGTGAGTACAAGGGGAAACTAAGAACACCATGCCATTGTATTGCGAAAACGTCTACAAAGTTGGCAATTTGAATCTTTGATAGTGATAATATGCGTGGACTTCTATTGCTTTAGCTTACATACACTTAGTGCTCGCTCAACGCACCAACATAACTATCCCGGTCAATAGATCATTCTCAGCTCCCTGGGAACCTAAGCTTCCTTTACAGGTATTAGAAGTTAACAGCCACAATACCACCTCATCTTACCGGGTACCCAATTTACTGCTGAGTGAACAGAGGCATATTTTGAACGAATTCAATTGCCTAAGGAGAAACCACGTGTACTGTATGTGCGGCGGTGTGGGGCGGGACCAAAGCTCATGAGACGCTCAGGAATCTAGCTGCCGAACGCGGTAACCGGTCAAAATAGACTGCGACCGACGATGCTAAAGTGTACCTGATTTGTGACCTGTCCACAGGACCACGTGCCGTCACGTGTACGCCGTCATGCAGTCAGGAGTTGGAATAAACATACTCACCTTGTCTATCTTTATACACTTAATACATCATTTAACAATTTCGGTTCTTGTGTTTGACATATTGTATATTCACGCTTCCCAACCAATTCAATAAACTGTTTGTTAATATTTTCTTCAAATTATTTTTACTTAACAACGACACATATAGCAGCACAGTTTCCCTTTCATTCATATGTGAGATCCAACCATGCTTTAATATCGACAATTTAACTACAAATATTATGCAGGAAGAATATAAATTCGTTGGTAGTTATACAGATGTTAGCGTGGAAATAATTCATCACCATACAGTCACAGTCATGCAGAGTTTATTTATAATAGAAGTTGACAAAAGACATATTGCTCTTACCGTCAACCTCCACTTCACAGAAATCCATTATAGGCACATCTATGAATGCTGGATCGTTGTTGACAGTGGTGGTGTACAGGACCAAGTATCGCCCTTCACCAGAACATGTGACCGTCAAAACATCAGGTATGTCTGTCCCGTCTCTGTTCCCTGTGACGTTGTAGCAGTTGACTCCATCAGTTGGGGAGGCGTCAGTATCAGCGATGTAGATCTGGATACCGTTCCGATGAACTGTATCTAATTAACGTTAGTAGTTCAACATTATCAAAGAAGATCATTGAAGTGTCAGAATGCTCAGCCTGTTGAGATAAACTGTGAAAGAACATAACGTTTTGTTATAATATTTCTTGCACATGGCCGATTTGGTAGATATTTGTTAATTGGAAAGTTCATCCTGAATTAATAAATCTTCATAAGTGTCTGACAAATATAAACATGTTATTTTTACAAAAAAAGCTGAATCATAAACAAACTTAGTTCTATATAACTATACCCCGAAAGTGGTTTGAAGGTACAAAATAGTTAATAGTTGGTCAGAATACTAGTATGTACGGCCATGTGCCACATAGACCACGACACTATTGAAAGTGATGTATCAACGTAAAATGGACATTGATAAAATTAGGCCACATATTTTTCTTTGGACTCACAATCTCTTCTGAAGTATATTGTGACGTGATGTATTCTGATTTCCTCCCAAAGATCCACTCTCCACCATGCAACTGTCATAGAGTTGCCCCAGTCTGAATGAAAGCACTTGCTATTGTCCTCTGCACTGTTGTCTCCATTTACAGCATTGCCTGCCCCCCTATAGACTGAGCTGGCTGATGCGTGTTTGTGGAGTGCTATATTGCCTATATAAAATACCTGGGGTAAAGCATGATTTTTTTTATCCGAATCGTCTGATGGCAAGTAATTGCAACAGTATACCAACAAATACCAATTTAAATCTGCCTTTTTGATACATATACCTGCTGTGTTCGGTGTACAAAAATGAAATCATAGAGCATTGAACCTAAGTCGATCTTATTTTGTCAACAATCTCTATATGATACTTTTTCCAAGTGTCGATTCAACACAATATGAGGCATGGTAATACAAATAAGGAGGTATTCTGAAGAAATATATTAAATGTTGCAATAAGTACATACAATATAGGTTTTTGCTGTCACAATGTCGGAAAATTGACCGGACTTGACCCGAAACAGCCGAAACCAGGGATGACAAGCGAAACAGTTTATTCCGGCCAAGTTTTATAGGCCACCAAGGTTAAGAATAAATGAGAGTTCGACCCTTTTGGACCGGTATATAACTGTCGACAGTGGACGACTGACGGGAGTCGTTAGAAGAGATGGTGGAATGAAAACACCTCTACATTTGGTCCAAGGGTTAGCACTGAGTCCAGGGAATGGGCATCATGTGTGATTAGTGACAAGTGTAATTGATAGGAAACATGACACCATGCAGAATGATTGGGAACATGTGCATACGGGATTTTCTTGAGGACTTGTCAGGCACGCCCGTGGACTGGACATAGTAGATGACAGGATTTTGCTGTTGGAATTCCCTCGTCGTCAGGGGTGGCCGGGTAGCCTGGTGGTTTAAGCATTTCGCTCGTCACGCCGAAGACCCAGGTTCGATTCCCGATATAGGTACAATGTGTGAAGCCCATTTCTGGTGTCCTCCGTCGTGATATTGTTGGATTATGCTAAAAGCGGCGTAAAACCATACTCATTCACACCTTCCTGGTCGAAAAGCTGTTTATAGACAGGACGTTCTTGTGACAAGAAACTTGCATTATCTGATGCGCTGGGACACCATTGTCTGATACAGTTTTGATCATTCCGTTTCGAGCGCAATTGTTTGCCAACCGTTTTATCTGTAGATAGTCCAGCCATGGTCTTCATTTTTGCCGTTGATACAGAGTGTTTCCACATTTTACACCAAACTGTGTGTACCAGACAAATTGCGAATGAACATCCCGATACAACTTATTAACGGCCACCGTACAACTGGATTGATCACCCTGCCTTGTTTCTGACTGACGTTCCAAATTATGTAAATACTTCGTTATTATGCGTCTCAGTCCAAAGTAGAATGTATTGTTCTACTGCAATGTGTTTACCACTGCATCTGGGGACGATATCTGCTCGCTGGAGTAAGTTTCCTTTCCTTTGTTTTTTTAATGATTTTTGTTTTGATTCCATCACCTTCCTGAGTTCAGGATCTATTTCTCGAGCAGATGTTGGAAATAATGTTGCTTAAGGTAACGCTCCATGTAACCCTTGATCATGATCCCCTTCAACGTTGACGGTGCGTATTCAACTGTCTGAATTCCGTGCCAACATGAACAATTTTCAAAGAATAATGTTTTGTTTCACTGGGACCAATTTCTTTTGCTTTGGTTTTTGTGTATAAACTTGTGGACTAATTTCGTTTCAAGTTTAGTCGTTGTCATTGAGTTTTCGTTTTCATTGGCAGTCGAGAACATATCGATATCATCACGAAGGCAAACCTGTCTGTACTGTCCATTGTTTGGATTCGGGGATATAAAAAAGTCAAGAAACAGCATTTCCTCTAGCTAATACTATGACTGTGTTGATCTTGGCATACAAGCAACATTCGCAACCTTATTGTGGAACGTCAATCTGGCCATATGCAGTTTCAACAACAAAGACATTAAAAGTGTTCAGAGGTACAATTATACGAAAACCTCTTCCTGTCAGATCTTCGTCCACTTTAACAATGTAATTTACTTTGACGGGTGTCAAAAGGTTAGCCTTGTTTGTTTGCAAACAACGCAGACGTAGTTTTGATTTTGGTAATTATGTTTATTGTAAACTAAAATCATGTGAATGTTTTGTTGATTATAATGTGAAATCAAGTGGTTGACATGAAACTATGTTTCTTTCTTGTCTTCAAAATATCGATACGTAAAACATGTGAATTTGTGAATGTGAATGTTGTGAATGAACATGTGTCGTCCAGTGACAATGCAACTTTGAGAATCACTAATTGCACACTATGTAAATATCAAAATGATATTTCCCTGCATATTTTAACCCGTATTGGTAATAAATCTAGTTATTAATCAATGCCTGCAAGTTTTGTATTATGGAAATTATTGAAAAGTGACATAATTTATTTAATTTGTCGTGCACAAAACAAAGGAACTAAAGGGTGTTTATAAAGTGTTCTTGAAGTTTAAATGGTATAGATGTAAGAAATGGCATACCTGTTCGTTTCTGCATAATATAATTGTCAAGAATAAAATACGTGAAATACCTTTTTGACACGTCAGTCCTGACCAACCTGGGTCACAATCTTCAGGCCTACAGCCAATTGCAGCATCACATTTGTCCAAAGGACAGTGACACTGGCAACAACAGTCGTAGCCATATGTGCCATCAGGGCAGACACCTGCAACATAATATAAGTGTAAGATATATCCAACAATGCTGGTTGGTGTGTGTACAGTGAGGACAACTGATCAACACTGAACACGTATATACCAACAGGACATCTGCCTGTAACATAAGTATTATACCAGAGATAGACAGTGACACTGGTAGCTTCATGTACCATCAAGACAGCTGCCTGTAACAGACGTTTAATATCAGAGATAGACAGCGACACTGGTAATCTTATGTACCATCAGGACAGCTGCCTGTAACAGAAGTATTATAACAACATAATATACACAACAACAAAAATTCCTTTGACACCAATATATTATATCATGCAAAAGTTATTTTTAGACTTTTATGCAAGCTCCATCCATTTCACTTCCCAAGAATGTGTAAGAAGACATGTGCGTTAACGGAATTCCATATGCATTGTTTAGCATCGTGTGGACAACAACCACTCAGAAAACAACATAATTGCGCAATTTTTCGACATGCCACGCCTGTCCGAAAATGAGCGTCTGCGAGCTATTGGTATGCTTGAAGCAGGATCGGTTCAACATAATGTTGCAAGACAATTTAACGTCCATAAAAACACCATTTGGTGTTTATGGCAACGTTGGAAACAGACGAATGCTGTCACAGACCATCCTATGAGTCGCAGGCAACGCATAACCAATAATCAACAAGACAATTGGATTCGAACAACACAACAACGAAATTGATTCAAGCCAGCAACAGTGACTGCAAGGAGCATCACTGGCCTTCTACGAATATCTTCACAAACCGTACGTCGCCGCCTCAGATATGCAGGGAGTGTCGCCAGAAGACCCGCCAGACGTCCCATTTTGACAGGAAACCACCGTCAAGCACGTCTGCGGTGGTGCAGACAGCGTCTACGCTGGACGGCCATGCAGTGGGGACAAGTTCTATTCACTGACGAGTCTCGTTTTCACCTCAGCCATGGACGGATTCGAGTGTTCCGACCTTCGAGGTGAACGTTACGTCAATCATTGTGTCATGGAAGAAGATCGGTTCGATGGCGCAGCATTGTGGTATGGGGTGGGATTACAGCAAGACAGAGGACCCGTTTGACAGTGGTAGCGGGAAATCTCAATGGACAGCGCTACCGCGACGAGATCATCGGCCCCGATGTTCTACCGTTTTTGCGTCGTCATGGCCCAGGCATTGCCTTCCAACATAACAATGCTCGACTTGTGCTGGAATCCCTTCAACAAAACAACGTGAATGTCATCCCGTGACCGGCTCGCTCCCCTGATCTCTCACCAATCGAGCACATGTTGGATGAGATGGATCGGCGCCTTCGACGTCAAAAACGTGTTCCACTGACAGGAACTTGCTCCAGGAACTTAGAAACATGCTCCAGCAAATGTGGACACAAATCCCACAGGACTTTGTGCGACACCTGGTCCATTCCATGAGACGAAGATGTGTTGCTTGCATCGCAACCAGAGGTGAACACACACGCTATTGATTTGTAAATTGACATTTTGGCATGTTCATGTTTATTTATGAAATCACACATTTTCTGAAGTCAGCATGGCAAATTAATCCATTTGAACACTTACAGGAGTCTTTTATCTGATGCAAACCGAAATTGTTTCAGTTTTGGTAAAAAACATAACTTAGCATTAAATCTAATTCAATGTCACAGGAACGTTTGTTGTTCAGAACATAAGTGTCAGATATATCCAACAGTTGTGGTTGTTGTGTGTAGAGTGAGGACAGCTGATCAACACTGAAATCCGAACAGCTGCCTGTATCAGAAGTATTATATCAGAGATATACAGTGCCACTGGTAGCCATATGCACCATCCGGACATCTGCCTGTAACCTCAGTGTTATATCAGAGATCGACATTGACACTGGTAACCGTATGTACCATCATGACAGCTGCCTGTCACAGACGAATTAATCAGAGATAGACAGTGACACTGGTAGCTGTATGTACCGTCAGGGCAGCTGCCTGTAACATAAGTATCATATCAGAGATAGACATTGACACTGGTAGACGTATATACCATCAGAACAGCTGCCTGTAACAGAAGTATCATATCAGAGATAGACAATGACACTGGTAGACGTATATACCATCAGGACAGCTGCCTGTAACAGAAGTAGACAATTGTGTTTGTTTATGTATGTATCAGCACGGTTAATTAACGTGAGAGTAACTCAAGATACGTAATCACTATCTAACATACAACTTGTAATAGCTATGTAAATCGCAACATGTCCAGCTGTCCTTTCTAGCTTGATATGACTGGATAACCAAAGAGCTTAAAGAGCACGATGACCAACTGAAACTGATAACACTTAAGCACATTTCCACATGGTATTGTGTCCACATTCGATTAAGGCAATGCCAGCAACACTTATTTACAGAGATAGGGTAATTACTATTTAGTCCTCCAGTCACTGAAGTCTTCTTGGTGAAAACAAGAAAATCGTATTCGTCTTTCAATACTCTTCTACATACTCCTCACAACACACGACATACAACTACGCAAAAACAGCTAACTGTTTGAACGTTCTTAAACGAATATTAGAGTGTATAGAAAACATTTCGTAACATTGCATGTGGTATCTGTTCTTATGTTTCAGGAGACATTTTTCTGAAATCCTCCACTATTTCCTTGTAAGTGTGCATTTGGATTCCCGTCTCCTTCGAATGGAATGAAAAGTATTCTCCTTTAGCGTACCAGTGATCAACAGTAAAAGTGTATTATTCACAGCGAAATGGGAACTAATTGTATTGCAGTTTTCAGTTAAATATCATTTTACAAGCGGCTCGTTATTAATGAGAACCGTTTATTTTGTAAGGACTCAATAACCAGAGATTTTAATACTATGAGGGTTTGAGGGAAGTGAGGTGTGAGACCTGAACAACTCATCATGTGTCACACCTGTCTGTATACCTGCCTACTGAAATTAACCACATGATTTCAAAATCAATAAACACACGATCTTCTCACTCGATTTTCATGTCCAGCGATCACTTGATTGCCTGGTTTATTCAAGTGCTGTTGTGCGGCATCAGACACTTCTTTGTTGAAACAAAGTTTGTGAGTGGCGGGTACTACCGGTCGGGCAGGACATGCTTACATTTTTCGCTGGCGCCTCGTGTCATCACCGATTTACGGTGATCCATTAATACAATGTTCAACATTGTTTTGCGTTTTAAACCCACAGGGCCTGTTTCGGCGGATAATCGAGACTGGGTAGTCTCTGGCGTTGAATGTTGATAATAATACACATCGATATTTATTATGTTTCTTATAAGTAATATAACTTTTTCAATTGTTTTATTATGGTAATTTCAGGGTAAATAATATTAATTTGTCATCTTAGCTCGAGCAGCGTGACATGGTATGATGCCCAACTTGGACAGAATGTGAACTCACATCGGTAGTGATAAGACGAAAGTAGTTATTGATTATGTCGAGTCACCAGAACGCGGGCTGTGGCTGAGGGTATGTCAGCGCGGGGGGCTCAGGTCACACGTGTATTCAGCTGTAAATCACAACCCTGTGACCCCTCTATTACGACTGAAAATATTACCTCATGTCTTGATAACGTTACCAGCCACTTACACAAACGTATAACCAATATGTGTCCTTTTAGCGCACTCGATGGAGGGGGACACGCAAATAAACTCATCAGTCTCCAGGTGACGATAGTGTTGCCTTGGTGACATGTGTACACAAGAATATGTATACTGTAATATGAAAACATATCACAGAGTTCACACTATATTGGTGCCACTGAATGTTTTAACCGGTAGCACCTTGGGGAAGTCATTGCAACTACTGATGCCCGAGTTGTCTGTAAAGCAATGTATACACCTCCCCCATACTGTTCATACTGTGTCACCACCCACTACATCACATGTGCGTTTATGCGAATGGCAATACAACGCACAACAATGGTGCGCTCACCTTTTCGCGAACAGCTCGAGTCATCTCTATTTGATAGTGATTCATAAATACATGCTCATGATAATGTCGGAATCGTACAATCGACCTTTTTATGGCAGATATTTCCTTTGAATGTTGAGAGGGTTTTGTGGCTTTTATTTACCCCACTTTCAGCAATAGTCCAGTATTGTTATTGAAGGGTGTGTGCGTGAGTGAGTGAGTATGTTTTTACGACGCTTCTAGCAATAATCCAGCAATTTCACGGCAGGGGACACCAGAAATGGGCTTCACGTCTGGGTAATCGAGGCGTTGGTGTGAAGAGCTATCCCAACACCCTAAAACGTGTTTTTTACCACATGTGTGGTACAAGTATTGCAGGAGCTGCTGCCCTATAGTCGTGGCATGTGCAGGTCTCAACATAATCAACGGTGTGCAGAAAAGGTCCACTTATCCTTCAGTTAGAGATTATTGATCAATCCAGATCAATGTGTAATTGGGGGTAAATTATTTGGGTGTTGCGAAACACTTGTCCATGTGTATACTATTAAGGTTGTACAATACACGCTCCTCAGAAAAAAACCATCTTTTCTGACAGTGTAGTGCCTGTACTCCTTTAGGTAAGTGGCAACACACTGTCTTAACATTTTCTGGTTTACTCTGAATGTTCTTATGTATTGACTTCAGTTTTTCAGAACATAAGTATTATGTGCAACTGAAGCTCGCACAGAATACACACACGCACACGCACACGCACACGCACACGCACACGCACACACATACACACACACACACAAACACACATACGGACACACAGAAATAACTAAATGTAAACAGCGACATACTTTAACTTATATGATCATGTAATACTACGAACAAAGAAATATATATCCATCAGGATTCGTGATCAAACCGAAATATATTTTTTTAATTGATTTTATAAAATATATATTACTATGGTCTTGCCTAAGCTGAGGAAAATCAATATATAAAATGGTCATCAAACAAGATAGCAAAAATACCTGCAACATTGTCCAGCATGCAGACACAGAGCAGCACCCCGAGCACGGATACCTCCATGTTGCCGAGTGACCAAACCAGGAAGTATATTGTTGTGTCCTCATGCCCACTAACCCTTAAGACAGAGTGTTGAATAAACAGCCATCAAATTAACTTTCCAATTTTCAAATTTCCATTTTGTTACTTGCCGCAAATATTTAAGACACTATCCTATCACTATCGATTTGTGCGTTTCTACAAACTAAACAAGGCAAGGCATGTGTTTTTCGGTGATCTACATGTGGAAGATGTGATAATACTTTGTTTAACCACTTCAGTCCCTACTTATCAGCCTGCTCATAAATATAACGACAGGTACATGTTGACTTGACAGTGAGCTAGTAATAAATCTCCCCCCTCATAAAGTAACCATCGCCTTCTTTTCTTCCTTCGCATATCATATGACATTATATGAAGTGATCTAGCAGCGTGTTTCCATTTATATAATTAATATTATATATTAAATGCAGAAATGAACAACGCAATCTCGAGCGAACAAAATATTGCGTGTTTCTAATACATGACATTGTAGTTCAAGTCATAATCAGATGTCCATGGTCTCTATTACTTCTAGTTCAGGTGCGAAATATCGTAGAAGGGAATTTGCGATGGACCTTCGCTATCAGATCATTTTGATCATTTCCCTTAAGTTTCTTGTATGTGATCGTGTTGTCATTATGATAAGAAACATAATATCCTCACGTGAGCAAAAGACACTTGAACTTTTCTCTGAGGAAATCATGTCATTATTTATTTATGTTTAGTTTTGGTAAACACATAATCATGTTTTTTTTAAACTTCATGAAACAATTTATCGATTTACTATATTTGACAACCTGCGCCAGTCCCTACTCACCACCCTTACACAATGGCTTGTAACTCAACCTAAATATAACCACGTGTAACCTTGACCTGGAAGATAGTTTGTATTAAGTGTCCCCCCGATGAACTATTGCAGATAATCTTTTGTCCATTCGGTCTAAGTGCTGCTGTTGCTGTGTTGCAGTCATTAAAAAAAAGAAAAACACAAGAAAGCAAAAGTCTTCACGGCCCTTCAAATCTGCAACGTGAACGTGCCATCGGCGTGTTGCAGACGGGAACGTCCGTAGCTGAACTCGCAAGGGCGATGGGTTGTAGTCGACGGACTGTTTATGATTTACAGACGCGTCTACAGCAAACGGGTACTGCCGCTGATCGCTCTCGGCCACGACCACGTGTGACGTCACATGCAGAGGATCGTCAGATTGTCTTACGTCACCTCCGTAACTGATGTTTGTCGGCTACATCAACCAGAAATGAAATGAACTGTTTAGGGGTAGACTGAGTGCGCAAAATGTTCGAAACCGTCTGAGAACTGCTCACCTTCAAGCACGACGGCCATACTGCAGGCCGATTCTGACTCAACGTTAACGTCAATTGTGGGCACAGCGACACTTACGATGGACTCTGAGGAATTGGAATCAAGTCGTCTTCAGTAATGAATACATATTTAATCTTTGATTTGCTGATGGTAGGGCGAGGGTGTGGAGGCGCCGTCATGAACGTTAAGCCCAGTGTTGTGTACAGGAAGTTGACAGATTTCGAGGCGGAAGTGTCATGGTGTGGGGTGCTTTCTGTGGCAATGCACGTTCCAGGCTTCTTGTCATCCGTGGCAACCTCAACGCTGCTGCTTACCGCGACCAGGTACTGGCACCAGAACTTCTGCCTTTTATAGCAGCACATGGACCCGGTTTGATCTTCCAACACGATAATGCCAGACCCCATACAACAACTGTGACAAGGAATTTCCTTCAGAATGCGGGAGTAAACGTCATGGACTGGCCGTCAAGGTCTCCCGACTTCAATCCTATCGAACACGTTTGGGATGCCCTTGGCAGAAGTATGCGCCCTCTCCAGAACAAACCACAGAATTTGCAAGATCTTGGCACCATTTTGCAGCAACAATGGCTTCGTCTTCCCAATCATGTGTTCACACGCATCACAAGGTCCATGCGGAGGCGTTGTGTGGCAGTTGTCAACGCACATGGTAGCCATACACGCTACTGAACTTGTGTGCCATCAGATTCTTGTGCTTGGGACTGTTGATGTTATTACCAAATACCGTAGGTGCTTGGAACAAATTATGGTTACCACCGTTAATTAAAATCCTTCTTTGGACATTAATGATTTCTGATACATTTGTCCGTTGTATATCAAATATGGGATTACTTTTAAAAATGTGAAGTTTTTAATTTGTCTAAGTATATATGTGTATACAGAATAAGTATGAAATCACATTTGCATGTGTCCTTAGTGCGGACTTTACTGTCTTGTTCATCTGTATTGGACAACAAGGATAATCAAGTTTAAGGGTTACAGCAAATACATAAAGCCATGAGATGAATATATCTGGAGTTAATAAAACAAGTTAATGACACCTTGACATGGTAATAACGTTGTAAGGTTAATGCTGCTATTGTATTAGTTTTCCTTCTCACAGTTATGTTACTACGTGTCAAAATAAACAGAACAAGATATGCATTTCTTCATTAATCAGCTTGAGGCTTTGTTGGTGGTATCTTGGGAACGTTTAGTTCATGTGAAATATCATTGTGTGATAGAAAGATATAATAAATAGATTACTTTATCGTGATGACTAAATATACATGTGGCCACAACTCATAAACATCGCTCATGCGTTTTTCCGTGTTGCAGGTTATCTTCTCGCGAGTCTAGTTAATACGTCTCATTGTATAAATATTTCCTTATATTTTAGGAGATATAATTATTTATGAGATCAGATATTTGCTAATATGTTTGCGTGTTGGTGAGGTGGGGCGAAATGGGATTTAATATTATGTGCAGAACGTAAACACTTGTATAGCGACGTGCACGCACGTGCGTGTGCGGCTGCTTGTACACGTCCGGACTTTTTCCAGTGTTTTAGTTCCAGCCCACGAAAACCCCACTCAGACACGTTGTAATGACTCAGAGTCGACATATATTCCAGTACGAGTACCAGGCCTTGCAACAACAGTTATCATATATTAGCACTTTGGCAACACACGGCTGGGGGATCGAACCTATAACCTTCCACTGTCCAGGCAGGCCTTGTATCCACTACACCAGGAAGGCAGTGCCAGGAAGGGTAAAAACAAGTACCACATCTCAACTGTTACAACTGTATATGAACTAGTTCATCATCGTCTTGCGTTATGCGCATGTACATAGGCGTTCCGGTTGTAGCAGAAGGTGGGAGACATAGAGCCTTGTGTGTTTTATCACACTGAATGTTTAACCATATTAGCTTTTGAGCCATGAAACAAAAACAATGAGATATGACGGTTCCATGAGATTGTTCAAACAAGTTTATTCATCAAATAAGTATAAATAAGTAATAACTATTTCAAATAGATTCACAACATCATACGCATAACGACTTGACTTGACATCACACTAAATCGAGGTAGGCCACATGAATAAGACACTGAATGATGAGAAAATGTTAGAATGACTGTGGTAAAATACACAAAATAATTCTCCAAAAAATATAGTCTCCCCATTGACAAATACAGAACAGTTTATTACTGTTGTTTTATAGATATTGAGTAAGTACGATCATTCTGGAGTGTATGTACGGTAAATTCACACCATCACATAAGATACATATTCAACAAATCCGTACATATGTGTTAATGTAAAACATCCACATCAGAAATTAATCAGTCTCGAGTCCATATAGCGTAACAGTAAAAATATTGATGAAACTTGACAGAATGGATCAGGTGTTTACGAAAAGGGTACGTATGGCCTGCTCTACCGTACACACGACATCGAAAATGGAATTCGCATCTGAGCTGTTTGATACTACTTATAAGTGTGATCCGTGAAGATCCGGGGTAGAATAGGTTTTCAGCGACCCATGCTCGTAAAAGGCGATTATGCTTGTCGTAAGAGGCGACTTCCGGGATTGGGTGGTCAGGCTCGCTGACTTGATTTGATGCATGTCATCGTATCCCAATTGCGTGAGTCGATGCTCATGATGTCAATCACTGGATTGTCTGGTCCAGACTCGATTATTTACAGACCGCCGTCATATAGCTGGGATATTGCCGAATGCGGCGTTAAACATCAAACAATCAAATATATAAGTGTATAGGAAATGTATTCTAGTTCGTATTTGTAAGTCAAGCATCGCGTGTAGTATGTGGATCTGCTTGCATAAGATATGATCATTGGACTATTCAAAACGAATGAATAACGGCCATGCATTTCTAACTCTGGTAAGTAATTGCTTGGGATAGTAGATAATGGTTGTGATAGCACTAGGAATCGCCTTTGGATGTCGTCTACGCTACTGTATAAAGAGTAGGACGATGCATATACCTGGCATGCTAAAACAGTATTCTATACCATCAAACAAAGTTAAGGACCATTAAGGACAAATCTTTCATATTACAATCTGTCATGGCAGTTTTAATTACCTCCAATACAACTAACTGATAATGAACGAGAGAAAAAAACAGTGACAACCATAGCAGTTGAACAATAGGGATATGAGAGAGTAGCGAGTGAGTTTCAACAGTATTTCAATAAATATAGCGACAAAACCCTTTCCACTTCAAAATAGAAATATCTGTATAAAGCAGTGGTACCGGTGGAACCAGTCACACACATGCAATGGCAAGTCAATTATTCAGTTATAGAAACACGGGAACATACGGTACAAGTGAAAACATGAATTTGAATCGAACATATTTTTTGTCACTGGTGCGTCAAATTAGGAATGTCCTGCACGTGTCTCCAATGAAACTTTTTGAAAGCTTTACTGGTGTATTGAATGTTGTAACCTCGTATGACAGCGTGCCAGCTTAAATTGTTTGATAGGCATTACTTAGAAGTTGACGGATGTTGTTTGATTGGTATCACTTAGAAGTTAACGGTGTCAGCTTGTTTAGTTTGAATGCCGAAAGTTATAATTATACAGGTCTTAGACGTTTATCATTTTGGACAAACCAATGATCATGACAAACCACGAAAACATAACAAGGGCAATTCTTCTAACACACGGTCATAGGTTACTGGTATGACTGAGGGAAACAACTGTGCACATCGAATTACAGCACCTTAGACTGTGGTCTACTTTATTTCTCTTTGGAGAATTCGAATGATGCTGAGGAAACTAACCTTACCCTATTTGAACACATTCCTGGGTAGAAAAAGCCACCAGTTCACCGCAGGGTTTCAGGAATATATAACGATCAGTTTATGAATGGGCTTTAAGTCACTCAAAGTAAATAAAACAATACAAAATTCCTGAGTTACAAAAGGCACAAGTTCAGCACATGCCTGAACTGTGTACATTATTTCATGACAATCTTTGCTCCAAAGCGAACTGAAAAAACAGAAAGACAAAGTCTGTCTCCCATAACGTCCAATCCTCGTTTGGATTGGGAATAATTACGTTCCTGTGATTTGAAATGCATAGATATATTTTTTGGAATATGAACGATAAAATGGTTACATTGGCATTTTACTGTTTAAATAGTGTCTGCTACGTTTCTGCTTCCATGCTTTGTGTCTGGTTGCTTCCAGCAAGTTCCAACTGTTCTTCCTTTTGGTCCGGTGACGCACCACCAACTCTAGCGTGCAAACAGTATGCTATTATGACGCCAATTACCTGAAAAATAAGAAAACAATATCAATCAAAACAATACATTTGGTTACATTGAAAGGTCTCAGGTCGCTTTTGGACATGCAGATAGGAACAGATTATATATTGGTCAGTCGCTGAAAGATTACAACTATTCAGAAGAAGATTTTGCCAAAGACAAACTTCATGGTTCGCTTGCACAAAACTATCGTAGCTCCATGACATCACAACGTCAATATTTTGACAGATTTACAACAATCGTATTGCTACAACTGCTTTGTTCAAGTAGAGCATAAACAAAAGTAATTTACAAACGCGTCTTCGAAGTTCGCATGCAATTATGTTAAAACAAGCCTTAGAACAAATATAGCGAAATTTCACTCACCAAAATGAGTAGAACGATTGCATACCCAGCACCAAGTACGGAGTTAAACGTCTTCAACAACAACGCCGTCAACAGGTCATAACAATCCTAAAAATACATAAAACGTACTTAAATAAGAAGAATATTATGTTTCAGAAGACTATAACTTAGTCTTAAAAGCATTGTGTTATTTCCAAATCTAAAGCTAAATCTTAGTTCCAGGCTGTTCCAAGTGCGTATCCAATAACAAAAATCATTTTATGACGTGATCTAGAGATAGAACATTTTCAAACTGAAAAGATGGATAAAAAGTGATGCAAAATGTCAGTATATTATAATAGTTTGCAACGATATTACTCTTCATTTACTATCACTGAAAATGTACAAATGTAAAATAGTCAAATGAGGAAACTGTTCAGCTATTTCTTGCTGGAATTTGCCATTTCTATCTAAATACAGACACTTTCAAGTTCGTTTTGGAGCTAGAACAGTATGGCTGTGAAACAACACTCTAATTTTCTTTGGGAGTTATGGTACTTAGAACAGGGCTTCAAGCACAAACTGTTATACATCAGTATTTTTTCAGTGTGCACGGTCTTCCTTCATAATTAATTGTTTGTATTCTGTCCTTCGTTTCAGTCCGTGAATTCTTCAAAATATCATCCAATCTGTTCTTAATCTGTGACACAAAATCCTTGATCTGTCTGATGAACACTTTTTTCAGCGGTTGACTTCAGTCTTACAAATATCGAGATTGAAAAACTGTCTCTTGTTAATTAATTAATATTTTGAAATCATCAAGTTTTGTAGTAAGCTTCTTAATTTAAATGTGACTTTCACCAGTATTTCTTCAGATCAACTAAAAGTCATTGGTGTTTCGTTGTGTTTTTTTATCTTGTTCCGGGGAGCTTATCCATCCGTATCATTCTATGACTTGTCACTTAAGGATTCAGATTATGTTAACACATTTCATATATATCTGTTTGCTCCTTCAGGATTCAGTATAAGGATAAACCATGACTGTCAGCTACATCTTTGAGGATGTGTCTTGATGTCGTTGACATCCGACACTACAGTTGATTGCCAGGTTGTTTTACGCGACACCAGTTATTCCAAATTAAAAAAAAGGATTTGATTGTCAGACAACCAACCATTCAGAGCATCTGAGAATCAATTTTCTGCATGTAAATTATCCTATTCCCTAATCATCAACATACGTTGGTACAGATGATGTACAGATTACAGATGACATAAAAATCTTCCTTCATTAAGCCTTCTCCATCCGTTCACAATGTGTCTGTTAGTGGTAACGGATTCCTGGAATGGTGCTAAGATAATGACATTAAGTTGAAGCCGGTTCCTTGAGTGGTGCTATATATGATAATGATATTTAGCAATAGTCAGTCTCGGGAATGGTGCTACGATAATGGAATTTAGTTGTAGTCGGTTCCGGGAATGGTGGTAGGATAATGACATTTAATTGTAGTTGGTTCCTCGAATGGCGCTATGATAATGACATTCTTTTGATACTGTTTGCTGGAATAGTGTTAAGATAATAAGCAGTATAACATTATACCATAATCCTTTTGATCTGAAATCACAGGACAATCCACAAATCTATTTTGTTGAATATGACTGTATGGACTTTTCGAAACGTTAGCATATATTTGTGATTTGAGAATACATCTATACATGTTCGTACCAAATACAGTGAAGATGGAATAACATCTACTTAAAATACAAGCATTACAAACTTTAAATCGCAGGAAAAACCTGGTTTTCAGGACACGAAGTGTTAAATCTCATTCCTCTTCATAATAATGACTTGAAACTTCATAGAAGTTGGTTCTCGGGGCACGACTTGGTGATAAGTCTGATCTTTATAGTAACTACCTGGCCACACGACAACTGATAGCCGACATGGCACGAGATAGCGTTTGTGAGGCGACGAACCCATCAGACAAACTTTGTATCACTCCGTCAGGTGTGCACATGAACAAGCAGGAACTACTTTTTTATAAGTGCCATGCATCCATGCATGGCCTTCTTGCATGAAAGCTCTTGCCAACAATTACCTGGACCTTGAGAAAGAGGTTTGACGATGTGTGAGTGCTTACGTAAAGTAACATGACCGCATTTGATGATATATGAACAGATTCTCTTGTGAGTGCAAATACTGAAACTTCTACATTCTTAGAATGGCCTTACACGATAAGAAGTTATTCCCATCGTTTACTGTCATGTCTTATATGTTAGGAAGACAATTAGTTCTGCCATGGAACCGTAGCTCACCTGGATATGAATGGTTTGAAATGTCAGCAAAGACAGCCACTTCAATGCAGTTGCTTTCATTGTATTTTCTGAATAACTACTGAAGACAGAAGTGTCAACAAATATAAAAGAAGTAACTAATTATCCACATATCTAAGTCGGGAACAATGCACGTACTATTGCATAACAGTGTTACAGTACACAATCGTTACATTTACTTCACACAACACAAGTCTCAACTCTGAGCGTCTTACAATTCCTGGAATTGTTTTGTTCGAATTGTAGCAAAGACGTTAACAAAACCAAGTATGTATTTTGAGAGAATAGAAGAGCATGGTCCAAAAAGCATGGATCATAAAAAGGCAAAAGTTTCAAATATCGTCAAGTGCACGTGTTTTGTCCTGCTATTACTACACACATAACAACGTTTAATTCAAAAGAATGGCTGACTGGATGGCGTATTCCTACAAGGAATCCCTACAGTAGGATGTACATGGACAACAAACAAAGAGTTGACCCTAATGTTATATCAAACATTACTCGCATTGGTGTATAAGTGAGGGTTTGTCATGTTCCTATACCGTTGATTGCGATAGTTGGGGGGTCCTGCAAAGTTGGTTTGTCCGGTACAGACGGCAATGTCTCCCTCAGGGATGCAACAGCTGTCGGGGACCTTCTGACCTCCTGGTGATAAGAGTGTCTTGTTTGATGGGATTAGGGAACGAAAGGCCATTTTGCTGGAGAGAAGTAACTGAACCGAAGCACGAGAACATATCACAGGAAAGGCAATCACACAGAGAACTAGCATTACTGCCATGTGTTTAACACTTTAGATTTGAAGTGAGTTGTAAAAAAGAAATATCACTTATAAATTACGACAAACAAGCTTTATGAGGAAAGAAAACCTTACTTGAGATTAAATGAAATGAGGGTCTGAGATGTTTACACTTTTAGCAGCATGATGTCTACAGACCAATGTTAATAATGAGGCTGCATCTTGGATTCGAACCAGCGTGAATATATGGTGAATTATGTAAGAATTTACTTTCACTGCGTATGAGTTCATTGGAGTATGAATCCTCATATAGTGAGGGCCAAACTGTATGAACGTCGGAGCTTGCGATCATACAACCAAACAACCACCAACTGTATTAGGGAAGAAACAAGTTCCTCTGAAGGGGAAATGTGCGTATGTATGCTCAAACTGATCTTCATTTACATGTAGTTTGGTAACAACCAATATATTCAAATAGTGTCATCATGAGACAAGAAAGGTCTGTTAAGAACAACTTCAGTGAGTCAGTCATAGCTATGGCGATTACAAATGTCAGTTGACATTGATCAATTGGCCGACCATTGAAAGGTGATTATTAAGATATGTCAAATAGATATTAAGGTAAAATTCATATATGTTGACTGTCACTGTCAGCCTAGACACGGATGGAGTCTGTAGTTTAGATGTGCATTTCTTCATTTCCATCACTGGAATGGGGTGTAGCGAGGATATTCGTGAACTAGCACGAAGTTACACACTCAGAAACAACGGTTTTGTATTTATTCGTGCTAGGGAATTCCCATGGGTTTCCCTGGGAAGGTGTAAGTTGTCGTCAGTGTTTACGTCATTTCAAGAAACCAGTCTCGAGACAATAAACGTATGAACGGCAGAATGTGACGTCCATAAGCTCATGTCAGTTTTGCGAACTCGTGACCGACTTCTCGTCCAATGGAGAGCCGTATATCGTGTAAACATCACATTGAAACCTATCTATTCTTATATAGTGTTTAGGACAATATATTTACAATATAACCACAGGTACAGAAGGTCACCTTAATTGGTGATATGGCATTGAAAGGGTCAAGTTATGCTATTTGTTTTATGGCTGCTGTACCGACCACATTCAAACATGGATCTGAATATTGCAAACAATTGTAAGGGATAGGGGGTATGTTAGCCAGGGTGGTTTTCTTCAAGTTTGAGCTTCATAGGCCTTGTAGTGTCAGAGGAGATGACCTATGTTGATGGTAAAACAGACATGTTGACAATGAGCCACGACACAAGCTCACTTGGGCTTCAAAGTATGTTCACAACAGGCACTCAGATGGTGAACGTATATTTACTGTGCTAAAGAAAGAGATACTCACGGCCACGCTTCACTATTTCTTTATACCAAAGAGTGTTTCTGGAATAGTAGGCCCAGGGTTCTCTGTCGTCCTTGGAGATGCCACAGCAACCAATCTGAAGAGAAGATAAGAACATCGAGGACAGAGTAAACAGTGAAGCCTGAAGGATTCAGATATATTCCATACCATTACAAACCTCCTGGGGTTCTGATACATTCCCCAATATTACGAAATTCAGGTGATTCGGGGAAATGTGTAACTTGAAACAAACACGTCATCTTCAGGGAAAGCTATCTACGGTCCACCGAACTGTAATACCACTGAATGGATAAAGATGGCAATATCTGGCGGGCCAGTTTTCAGACTGATAACAAGGTTGTTGTTTGTGCATCACGGCAGAGTGTGAGCCCTACCTGCTGCTGAACCAGGTCCCACAACTCTGTGATGTACTTGTTCTCCGGCTCGCTCTCTGTGTCAACACCGTACTGTTTCTTTAATCCGTCACGCATACGTTCCATTATGCCTGAGATAAACTATAGGAAAAGAGTTGGAACAGTTTGTAAATCTATTGAATAAATGTATTTGAAGCGACCTGATACTTCATTCCAAGTTTCGAAATGTTTATATTGGTGTAATTTACTATGTCACGGTTAAGATAATATAAGCGTGGTTAAAATAGGTAGCCAGATCCTGACGGGCACACTCAGCAATAGTATGTCTGAGAACAATATCTTCAGTTGTGATCATGCAAATTATATGAATTGACATTAAACTTGACAAACACATATATGGACAATTACGAAGGTATGAATATGCTCATTGCACAGTATGACTCAAAAATAGATCTTCGTATTGAGGAATTAACAAGGATACTATTCATCTCCATGAAAAGTAAAGGAGCAAACTTTCAAAATTACAACCGCGAATTGTCTGGTCTTGGTGAAATGACAATTCTTAACTTCTACTGAAAAGGTATCAATGGCAATTTAGTGGTAAAATGTGTCTGGAAATTCCAAAGGGAGGCATACCATCGTCGTTAACCAATTTTGTGAAACTCATGAGCATGGGATGGTGCTGAGAAACTAAGGATAATAAAATGTATGAATCGTGGCTGCATCCCACGATCAGTTATGTCTGGCTATATGGCACAAGTAAGGGTGAACAAATCCGCACAGCGATTAGAGCGCCTTAAAGCGTCTGGGCCTCCCCCTAGGAACAGGAACGGATCTTGTATAAGGGTTAACTGTCTTCATGCACTGTAAGTCTGCATACGACCCAGCCAGTGCCTCAATGAGTTAAACAAGTAGCATGAGGTTAAACACAATGTTACAATTCTGGAGATATGACCATGTTTACTTACCTCATTGCGATAAATGAACTGCAGTACTAAAGTCACGCACACAAATATAACAAATGTGCCTAATGTTGACCCAAACTGAAACACAAGCAGATACATAACGTTAGAATGACCTAATCCACTCTATATAATCCACTACACGCACAGTTAAACACATGCAGATACATACCGTTACAATAACCTAATCCACTCTATATAATCCACTACACGCACAGTTAAACACAAGCAGATACATACCGTTACAATAACCTAATCCACTCTATATAATCCACTACACGCACAGTTAAACACAAGCAGATACATACCGTTACAATAACCTAATCCACTCTATATAATCCAATACACGCACAGTTAAACACATGCAGATACATACCGTTACAATAACCTAATCCACTCTATATAATCCACTACACGCACAGTTAAACACATGCAGATACATACCGTTACAATAACCTAATCCACTCTATATAATCCACTACATGCACAGTTAAACACATGCAGATACATACCGTTACAATAACCTAATCCACTCTACATAATTCGCTACACGCACAGTTAAACACAAGCAGATACATACCGTTACAATAACCTAATCCACTCTATATAATTCACTACACGCACAGTTAAACACATGCAGATACATACCGTTACAATAACCTAATCCTCTCTACATAATCCACTACACGCACAGTTAAACACATGCAGATACATACCGTTACAATAACCTAATCCACTCTATATAATCCACTACACGCACAGTTAAACACATGCAGATACATACCGTTACAATGACCTTTTCCACTCTATATAATCCACTACACGCACAGTTAAACACATGCAGATACATGATGTTACAATAACCTTATCCACTCTATATAATTCACTACACGCACAGTTAAACACAAGCAGATACATACCGTTACAATAACCTAATCCACTCTATATAATCCACTATACGCACAGTTAAACACATGCAGATACATACCGTTACAATAACCTAATCCACTCTATATAATCCACTACACGCACAGTTAAACACATGCAGATACATACCGTTACAATAACCTTATCCACTCTATATAATCCACTACACGCACAGTTAAACACATGCAGATACATGACGTTACAATAACCTTATCCACTCTATATAATCCACTACACTCACAGTTAAACACAAGCAGAAACATACCGTTACAATAACCTAATCTACTCTACATAATTCGCTACACTCAGAGTGAAACACATGCAGATACATACCGTTACAATAACCTAATCTACTCTACATAATCCACTACACTCACAGTGAAACACAAGCAGAAACATACCGTTACAATAACCTAATCTACTCTACATAATTCGCTACACGCACAGTGAAACACATGCAGATACATAACGTTACAATAACCTAATCTACTCTACATATTTCACTACACTGACAGTTAAACACATGCAGGTACATAACGTTAGAATATCTTAATCTACTCTACATAATTCACTACACTGACAGTTAAACACATGCAGATACATAACGCCAATATAACTCAATCTACTCTACATAATTCACTACATTTACAGCGAAAGGCAGAAAAACATATTTATCCGGAATTAGCTAAACGTATATGTGATTATTTTATACTCACACACAGTAATACGCGTCTGTGTTTTCGTATGGAGCCGAAACATCCACATACCGCTAGGACTGACAGCGCCACACCCACCACGATAGATAGGATTGCAGTTTGAATAAATGGATCACCCACAATTGGGATCAGCCCTGTTGCATTTTGAAAAAGCCACACACCCAGGTACATCGCCGCACACCCAAGAAGCTGGGGACACAAGAAACAATCAGGTCATGTTTGACGTCGTTTTGTTATAATTTGGATGCCATGTCTGTGTACATATACACATGTGTGATATAAATGTGTGGGATGCCACACTAAGAAATGAGAGTATGTGAATAACTACTCAAATAGTCTTGACATGTAAACACTACCAACAGTTAAAGATTCGAATATCTACATTGCTGATATTTGGTTTTATATCATGGTTGTGTGGCAGTGTTGTACACATGTATATTTTCTGTATTTTATATATTTTTATACATATAATGTATGAAATGGTGTTTTAATCTTTTATTCTGTTGAATTAAATTGAATAAACCTGTATGGTTGCTGTACAGCTCTGCATAACGACTTGATCTCTGCGTGGAGTTTTCTTATATTTTAACTTCTACTGGTTGTGGGGTAGAGTAGGTACCTTGGGTCGGTCCTTTGTTTAATACAGCTTGCACCTGATTGGCCTTGTTTCAAATACTAACACCAAGAAATTAACCAGCACGCCAGCCACTACACCCTAACCACGCGGACAACAAATATCTGCTCTGTGCAGTATTGTTAGTAATGTTTATATACGTATTGTAATAATGTACTTGCATCTATCTGTGTAATCAGCTGTAGTGTTACACAGTCTTAATACATATAGCTTATTACATATAGTTGAAGCCATGTAAATGTTTGAACTAGGTCAGTACGTTCCAAGAGAAATCTAGCATTGTATATCTTCACCTTTTCTAAATGTTTCATTTGAGAATGAGTGAGCGAGTGGGTATGTATTTATGATGTATGTGTTTGCTTATGACAATGCTATTTTTGTATAGTGTAAAGCATTCATTGGTATGTTATGTGTAACACATAATTCATGTTTTCTAAGGTAACCCGTTTTACCTAAGTAAGTATATTTGTCTTTGTATTTGTATTTAGATGCAGGCATCACAAGTCCTGTCAATTGTGTTGGTTAACGCAGTTCCCACCCCAGTTTCACATACAGGGTATGCTTGTACTTTCTTGTGTATTAATGACATTAAGTAATTGCATTTATCATATTATTACACATGTATGTGAATACAAATGTATATATAGTTATTGTATGTGTTTAAAGCAAGAGTTCTTTCTATATCTATGATGTCGTCGGTGTGACGATGTGAATGAATATAATATAATGTGATGTGCTCTTACATATCTAAGTTTGTGTATATTAACATACATATATAATTACGTGTATATTTATCTTTAAGTTTTATATGTTTCAGGGTGTTTGTTCTTATAATAAATCCTCATGACATATAACGACCCGTGTTATTCATGAACACCCCCGGTTACAGTTATACCGCTCACTTTGGTTACAGTTATACTAACCGGGTTCTGCCCCTCACTTTGGTTACAGTTATTACTTACCGGGTTCTGCCCCTCACTTTGGTTACAGATATACTTACCGGGTTCTGCCCCTCACTTTGGTTACAGTTATACTTACCGGGTTCTGCCCCTCACTTTGGTTACAGATATACTTACCGGGTTCTGCCCCTCACTTTGGTTACAGTTATACTTACCGGATTCTGCCCCCCACTTTGGTTACAGATATACTTACCGGGTTCTGCCCCTCACTTTGGTTACAGATATACTTACCGGGTTCTGCCCCTCACTTTGGTTACAGATATACTTACCGGGTTCTGCCCCTCACTTTGGTTACAGTTATACTAACCGGATTCTGCCCCCACTTTGGTTACAGTTATACTAACCGGATTCTGCCGCTCACTTTGGTTACAGTTATACTAACCGGCTTCTGCTCCTCACTTTGGTTACAGTTATACTAACCGGGTTCTGCCGCTCACTTTGGTTACAGATATACTAACCGGGTTCTGCCGCTCACTTTGGTTACAGTTATACTAACCGGGTTCTGCCCCTCACTTTGGTTACAGTTATATTAACCGGGTTCTGCCCCTCACTTTGGTTACAGTTATACTAACTGGGTTCTGCCGCTCACTTTGGTTACAGTTATATTAACCGGGTTCTGTCCCTCACTTTGGTTACAGTTATACTAACTGGATTCTTCCGCTCACTTTGGTTAAAGTTATACTAACCAGGTTCTGCCGCTCACTTTGATATTTCGATTAATGAAATTCTAAACTGACATGTGTTTAAAAGTGTCAGAAATTGAAATACTATTAATACATATGATAGGCGTGCCGGTATATCAGATGTACTGTGTATTAACAAGTGTCAGACATGCGGCTCTATAATATGTACTGTGTCTTAACGCATGTCAGACTTGCTAGTACATATGCTGCACTGTGTGTTAACACATGTCAGACATCCGGGTATATGAGATGTACTGTTTATTACTCATGACATCAGTACAGGGTCAAATAAGGATTTTTAACATGTTTGGGCTGAATAGATGACGTTTATAGATCACAATAAACAAACACATTTAAACACTCACACATTGATCATCACATTGATTTTATATACTGAACAACAAAAGTTCCTGTGACATTGAATAAGATTTAATGCAAAGTTATGTTTTTTCGCCAAATCTGAAACAATTTGGGTTTGCAACAGATAAAAGACTCCTGTAAGTCACACATAATAATAACACATATTCGTCTCGTGGAATTTGCCAGGCGTCGCACAAAGTCCTGTGGGATATCTGTCCATATCTGCTTGAGCATGTTTCGAAGTTCCTGGAGTGTCTGTGGAACACGTTGTTGACGTCGAAGGCGCCGATCCATCTCATCCAACAAGTGCTCGATTGGTGAGAGATCAGGGGATGACATTCATGTTGTTTTGTTGAAGAGATTCCTGAACAAGTCGAGCAATATCAGGCCGTGACACAATGATTGACGTAACGTTCACCTCGACGTCGGTACACTCGATTCCGTCCATCGCTGTTGCTGAGGTGAAAACGAGACTCGTCAGTGAATAGAACGCTGTCTGCACCACGGTAGTGCTTGACGGTGGTTTGCTGTCAAAATGGGACGTCTGGCGAGCCTTCTGACGACAATTCCTGCACATCGGAGGCGGTGACGTACGGTTTGTGAAGATGTTCGTCGAAAGCCAGGGATGATTCTTGCAGTCGTTGTTGCTGGCTGGAATCGATTTCGTAGGTGTGTTGTTCGAATCCAGTTGTCTTGTCGATTATTGGTTACGCGTGGCCTGCGACTCCGAGGATGGTCTCTGACTGCATTCGTCTGTTGCCAACGTTGCCATAAACACCAAATGGTGTTTTTGTGGACGTTAAACTGTCTTGCAACATCACGTTGACTTGATCCTGCTTCAAGCATACCAATATCTCGCAGACGCTCATCTTTGGACAGAGGTGGCATTTCGTATTGTTGAATAATTGCGTATTTTTTTGTATTTTTCTGAGTGGTTGCTGTCAACACGATGCTAAACAATGCATATGGAATCCCGTTAACGCACATGTTTCTATGCCCATTCGTGGGTAGTGAAATGCATGGGGCTTGCGTAAAAGTCAACTTTTGCATGGAATGCATCCTTTTCTGAAGCAGTTGCGTTTTTGTGATTCCATACATGTACTACAATATTGAAAAACAAACATTACTTGTTTGAAAAATATACTAAAATATTGGTGTCACAGGATTTTTTTATTGTCGAGTATATAAAGATCGGTTTAGTCTCATTCAAGACAAGTACTAAAACAAAAGCTTTTCAAGACAGACCTTCAAATTTTTAGGAACCTTAAATCAACCGACAGGTCACCTGGCCTGACCAATCGATCCATTAAGTTACGATTTTTGTTATCTTTTGTGAACAACTTTCATCCTTTATAAACAATCTCATATCGCGTTTAACATGTTGATTGTTTCGTATTGTACTTCCTGAAACCATCAATTTTGATTGCAGCATGGTGTGTTCATGAATCAGCCCCTTTATTACTTACCAACAAAACAATACTATATAGGATGAGAGACGCTCGGAGACACACGTTACGATTTCCTCCATCATCAAGCGGGGGCTGAAAGCAAACAGACACTGTATAGGATGAGAGACATCCGTTACGATTTCCTCCATCCGTAAGTGGTGGCTGAAAATAAACACTTTCTTGGATGAGAAACACCAGTTACGATTTCCTCCAACCTCAAGTGGTGGCTGAAAACAAACAGACACTTTACAGAATGAGAGACACACCTTACGATTTCCTCCATCGTTAAGTGGAGGCTGAAAAAACCCAGACACTGTATGGGATGGGAAACACTCGTTACAATTTCCTCCATCCTCAAGTGGTGGCTGAAAATAAACAGACACCGTATAGGATTAGATGCACCGATTACGATCTCCTCCATTCTCAAGTGGTGGCTGATCACCAAAATCAGATGACATTAACATTTGAAGTATGTAAAACTGACGAATATATTTGTGTCATTGAATATTGTTGCCAACAGAAACGTACCAATTCAAAATATCACTTGAAATTGATCATTCGTGAAAATAAAATGAAATGGTGTAATTTCCGAATAAGATCAGAAGTTTTTTATAAAGAGCTTGCCAAGTCACCAAACCGAACGCTGGGATGGTCGGCTTTATCAAAGCTCATGTCTTGCAAACTGGTGTCTTTGCCGGTATTAACAATATCTTCTTATCATCATCCTGTGGCCATGACAGTCACACTGTAATTTAATCAAGTACGTTCTTCAAAATCCGCTTGTTTTCATATGCCCCAAAGTAATTATATTATGCAGACATCTTTAATGATGAACCGTCAATGACCCACGTTGCATATGATCGAAGAGTGCCACTATTCGGAAAAAACTAAATCCTACGTCTTATCTATATAAACTTCTAAACTCCAGGATATACTAAACGTATGCAGGATGTATGTCAATCTATCTTTGAGAATTTAAATATTATCAATGCAAGAGAATAACGAGTCTAGATTATCCGCCGAATCAGATTAAAGTTTGGCGTAAATGGCAAGATAGCTGTGAAAATTATACGAATGGACCACTGAAAATCAGTGATGAAACCAGGTGTTCGCGAAATGGCTAAGATTGCCCTGCCCTACCGGTTGCTGCCGCCAATAACCAATAACAATATCATGAAATATTCAAATATCATCAGTGTAAAATAACAATTCAAGAAAATCAGAGGCAACAAAAATAACTCTCAGTCGTGATATACTGATCTTATCGAATTGTATTCCTGCCGAACAAACATCGTGGTATACTGATGTTATCGTATTGTATTCCTGCCGAACAAACATCGTGGTATACTGATGTTATCGAATTGTATTCCTGCCAAAAAAACATCGTGGTAGACTGATGTTATTGATTTGTATTGCTTCCGAACAAACATCGTGGTATACTGATGTTATCGACTTGTATTGATGCCGAGCAAACATCGTGGTATACCGATCTTATCAACATTTATTTCTGCCGAACGCACATCGTGGTATACCGATGTCATCGACTTGTATTTCTGCCGAACACACATCGTGGTATACTGATGTTATCGACTTGTATTGCTGCCGAACACACATCGTGGTATACTGATGTTATCGACTTGTATTGCTGCCGAACAAACATCGTGGTATACCGATCTTATCGACATTTATTTCTGCCGAACACACATCGTGGTATACTGATGTTATCGACTTGTATTGCTGCCGAACAATCATCTTTGTATTCTGAATGAACTGACAGGCTGCTGAAAGATGCGCGCTCGTGCGTGAGTGTGTGCGTGCCTGCGTGCGTGCCTGCGTGCGTGTGTGTATTGTTACATGCATTCAACACAACAAATGCGTCTGGGAAATGCAAAAGTGAAACGAGCCACTAACAGGCTCACCATCAAAGAAATACAATCTGTGGGAGATCAAACTAAACAATAGGATCGCTCTTCTGACACGACGTCTTGTGCATGTTACCATTACAACAAGTTACCCAAGAAAATTCCAACAAGGGACATAATATATATAAATAGAAAATATTTCTTCTCACTGTTCTTTTTAAGTCAGTCTACAAATATATCCGGATGCGAGGATGACGTTTTCACATACCATAATGGTATCAATATGACATGATATGTGCAAAATGTCATCCTTACATCCAGAGAGGTTTCCACAAAGATAGTACACAGGAACCCCGAGGATACATTTAGTAAGCACGCTCTCGTCGCACGATTTCAAAGAGCGCCAGTTAAGTCAGGGTTTCAACATTTAATGCCTCAGCAAATATTTCAAAATGTATTGGGGACGGTCGGGTAGCCTGGTGGTTGAAGCATTCGCTCGTCACGCCGAAGACCCGGGTTCGATTCTCGACATGGGTACAATGCGTGAAGCCGATTGCTGGTGTCCCCCGCCGTGATATTGCTGGCATATTGCTAAAAGCGGCGTAAAACCATACTCACTCACTCACTCAAAATGTATTGTGGTAGACATTGGAAGAAATTTCCAAAGCTGACGCATCAGTGACAAATTATATCCGATGCAATTCCCTATTTAGATTTGTACCATATGCGCCAGTGATTTTTTCAGGTAAACGACTGACTTTCCTTTGCACGTTCCATAGGTGGGGCAGGATACGCTCCCATTTTCACCTGGTATCGTCACTATTTGATAGTGATTCATGACAATGTACTCATGATAAAGTCAGAATCGTACAATTAACTCTGCTTTAAGCAGAGATTTCTTATGATAATGGGATTGTTTTTGTCGTTTTTAACTTAATACAGTGTTTTTAATTTTACCTGCACAAATAACACCTTCCCTCCCTTATTATTCCAGTGAAGATTCATTATGTCAGGACGAGGTGTCATTCTACTCGTATCATCTAGGATAGTGCTCCACACAATGGTCCCACAACAATCATCGGAACAAAACCACAGTTCTGGTAGATATCGACCAATCAGAGAGCTGCTTTCCGATACGTCCTCATTCTGTGCGGTCTAATATGAACCATTTGTGGGTATCGATCGATGTCAATTCATCGCAATAAATGTATCATTAAAAGTATCTGTGAAAAAGGGTACCCAACCCTTATCTTAAAGGGAATGCATGGGGCAAGGATAGAATTGAGGGTGACCTATATAACCCTAACCCCCTTAACCCTAACAATCGAGACGGCCTGCGAGATCAGTGAAGCGAGAGCCACAACTAACGGCATGAGACAATTATCGCTAAAAGATGTCCCCAGTCTTGCCGTACCGCGTATTCGTATAGGGGTCGATACAGTATATCACCCACGACATGGTAGATATCAATGATATGTGCATAATCTGCCACTGAGCTGTAGAAACATTGACACAGAGTGAACGGTGCTATGCGGAATGTCATGATTTGTGCAAAGATACATATATAGGATAGTGCATTTCTGACACATGTGTGATATTTATCGATCAAGAGCTTTTTAATTAGGGGCACACGGGCCTGTTTTCACATACCTAAGCACTAATGACCATTTCACAGAGCAATTGCCACGGCGATTCGCATAGACATAGATCTAGATATTATTTTTTATGCTAAAAATGTATTGATCCATCAAAACGCACCTTGTTCCCGGAGGCGGTGGCATCTACGAGCGACGCTCCACTCTTGGGATCGACATTCCAGTATTTGTCATCCTCCGTCATTTTTCTTCTCGTCGCCTGATCGCAAATCGTCTTTCCGAGTTGATCTACTCCTGTGACAAGGTAGTGTTTATACCGTCATCTCATCATACATCATCCTAAACAGGCTACCGTGCACTCTCACACAGTGTGTATTTCAAAACCCAAAGCTGGGCGACAGAACTGTGAGTGTTTAAGTCAATACACACTCACTGAAAACCTCCCAGGCGGAAACTGTTCAATCAGCCTGATGCGAGGGATGCGTGAATCTCCCGCCTTCTCTGTATAGAAATGTCATGAGTCATAGGGTAAACAGGCTCGAGGGCATGCAGGACCAACAGGACCATGTCACTAATATCCCCCAATAACATACTCGCAGACGAGGCCGACATTGTATTACGAGTGTATCTCTTTAATCAGCTTCCTTGAAGTGGATGATGGCACCTTGAACTTCTAAACTCGGACGTTTCCACTGCAAACAAGGGAGTCCGCCATATTGGAATCCCTGCGTTGGAGTATTCTGCCAAACACGGCACCGCGTCAAAACGGCACCAAGCGAAAACGGCATCTCGATGGGATAACGGACAATCTTCATACCATTGTTTTCTATTTTGAATCAGTACTATTTTGAATATTATCAATAATTCTATTCTAGAGTACCATTATTAAACGCTGATACTGGAGAGGTATACTTACACTGCACACTCCATGAAGAGATACTACTAAGTGTGTGTTTGTGTGTGGGGGGGGGATCTACAACAAATTCAACTATTTCAGCAAAGTGTGAGTGAGTGAGTTGGGTTTAACTCCGCTTTGAACAGTATTCCAGTTATATCACGGCGTGTCAGCTTTATGTACGGTCTCAGACCTATGTCCTAAAAACGGTGTCAATTGTACAATTCCGATAATATCACGCGCTTTTGTTTATGAATCACTATCAAACATTACATATACCAGGAGATCGCGAAAAACGGCAAGATAACTGTTCACCTGAAAAGAACACTCGAAAATATAGAACAAATCAAAATAGGGAATTGCATTGGACATCAGTTTTATCTCTGATGCTCCAAATGTCGAATTTCATCTTGTTATGTTTACTCTGGTGGTGAAGGATGCCTTCTGATGCATACACATATATTAATATACTCAACATGTTCATTTCTCAAGCCGCAGACAGCGGTCATTCCTGAGAAAAGATGAGTTGAGTTAAGTAGGTAGCTGTTATTGTTCACTCGTCCCACATGGTATTCGGATCCACATTCCTACAAAATATGGGATTGAGGCGATCCGAATACTTATGGAGCTCCATTTTGAAGTCCCATGATACTCAGATGTGTTATACACAAAACACAGCAATGAGGGTAATGGCGAAACGAAATCCCTCGAGACAAATGTATACAACGCTAATGACCGTCGTTCTAACAATAATCGATTTACAGTGTATTTCAACGCTGGTCCAGTGTCCTGGCCGTCCCCATGCAGGAGTATCACATGGAACACCGACAGTTTTCAGAGGTCTGCGGGGATGAGGGCCTATCTAGTGTTAAACGCGTTCGGTTGTCACGAAGAACGGCGTAGAAACCATATTCACTCACATGGAGGTGTGCGTGAAATGTGTTCACAGATGCTGCAGCATCGGGATATTGACAGTTTTGAAGAGCTGACAATACGAATTGTGTTCTGATTCGGTCTGTTCCTTATTGTGTAAGTTCTGCAAGATTTGCTACGTGACTATTTTCTTGTTCTTGCAATAATCTTGTGAAGCTGCCATCTTAACTTACAGGATCAAGACATTAACAACTCTATTCATAACGTAAAATCCTGTAAGTCGCCAGGCGAAGATGGCATACTAGCGGAGTTTTGTAAGTCGGCTGAAACATATTCACCATCTAATCCTACGATTTTTTTCATCAAATATTAAACACGGTCATATGCTTACTCCTTCATCAGGTGAATGAATTCCATGGGGCAGAGAGCATATGTATGTACATGTGAGGACAACAAAATTAAAGTGTGCGTTACGGTAAGATTTTGAGTCACATCGGCAATATTTCGGCCATATCATGACTTTCAAAGGCATACTATACATAATAAATACAAATAAACTATAGAAATTTGTCAACAAGGGAGAGTAACATCACTAGACTTATCACAGATTGTGATTTGAAACTAGCATGAAACCATATAAATACACCACTAAAGTACCCATGGACATGAAAAAAACCTGTTTTGCTGGATTTAATAATCGACACAAAGCATTACATGGATGTAAATACGAAATAACAAAACAACTGGAAAAGTACTAGTCCGGATTTGCTAGTTCTATCTCAGTTCTCAATACAAAATGTACTTTACAGGAGGTACTTTGACATGGCAGAAACAGGCTATAGGCATTATGCAAATTAGCCTGGAAAAAAAGTTATCAAAACAACAATAAAAATAACAGCTATGTTTCTGTACATAATAATAATAATAATGACATGTAAGTTGTTGTTTGAGAAGGGAATATGTTGTGTTCACGATCCCACAATACCACTCCGACATCACTAACCACTGACAAATCACATGATATTCGTAGTCCATCGTCTGTGGTTTGGATAATCACCATACCCTACCAAGGCCTTGTCACCCCCCACCCCCCATCCCTCATTTGCCAAGTGTCCATTACCAATTGCTTATCTATGACAACATTTTTATATTGCTAATCACCTGTCAGCTCCAATCCTCTGTTGGCTTCCTTTGTTAGCTTGTACCCTTTGTTATTTTCCACATTTTGTTATCCCATTATTTTTGTTGTCCTTACATGTGCATATATATGCTCTCTGACTCATGGCATTCATTCACCCGATGAAGGAGTAAGCATATACTCCGAAAGGTTGTGTTCTTCATAATAAAGACGTTGACATCCATATATTCTCTTCCTTATGGAATAATACTACCTGTTTGTGACGTCATCCAATATTTATGTATGATGTTGCTATTTGTAAATCGGTGGCCTCCCTTTTTCCCAATATTTATATCAATAAAGCCACGAAAGTGGTTTGCTTCAAACATAATGTCTCTGCACATCACGATTAATTAATATTAAAACAAATAACAGTGTCGAATAACGAATTTCCGTACCAGAATATCATGTGAAATATGTGAGATTGGTGATGGAAAATCCAAAATGGCTGTTCCTGTCGGTATATGGTCTCATATTATATATATATATATCCTTTATGAACTATTATTCCAGAATTATCACAATTATTCATTCGTGTATTTCAAACTTAATTTGTCGAAAGTGTTCGTGATTGCAGTCAGTGATGCCTATAAAAGTACCAAGCTTGTGGTAGATTTCAGTATTGACTGCAACATTGTGTATGAACGTCAGAGATTGTAGCATGTACATGTGATAATACCAACTGCAGGTGTTGCCGAAAACGATGCTTCGCCACCCGTCACAAACACAGGCAAAAGCAGGTCAAATGTTCATCTAAAAGCACACACACACATCTGGTACCAGTCAAAATAAGGACATCCTTTTTGTCTTGATTTGGAAATGTCACCCACGTGTTAAAATAACACTTTTCGAAAGTGTTGTAACCTTCATCAAACAACTTCTGAGCAAGAGTTGTATGAAAGCGTGTCAACTTGGTTTCATTTTGTAATGCCCAAAGTGATACAGCACATATTGATCTAAGGTAAAACTTAACACAACATCATACGAATTGCTGTGGGAGTATGACAATTAGAACATTTGTCATTTTATGTGCGCCTCATAATGCTGTCACGTATATTCATCATAGTGAGTGAGTGAGTTGGGTGTAACGCCGCTTTTAACAGTATTACAGTTGTATCGCGGCGTGTCAGCTTATTGTGGGAGGAAAGCCCGAGGTGATGCAGGTTTCAGACGTTTACCACTGCGGTGAAACCTACGAGCACGTGTATGGTGCTGACAAAGGAACATAATCGGGGCGAACCGGGATTCAAACCCACAATCATAGGTTTCTGGCGTGCCCAAGGGACGCAAGTCTGCACAGCGAATCGCGGCGCCTTAGACGACTGGGCCACCCGTGCTCCGAAAAAGGCACTACCCGTCAATGTTCATCACGTTTCCATGGAAACTGTCGAACATCTCTAAGTCTCTAAATAGCAACTGGCACCATTGTTCAATGTGAACAATACGTTTCGTAAAGCTAGATTGTTTAGTGTTCGAAATATGCTCCGGAAATAAAATGTTTGTTTGTATGTTGTTTAACGCCGAACTCAGCAATATTCATGCTTTATTGCGACTGTCTGTAAATAATTTAGTCATGACCAGACAACCCAGTGATAGACATCATGAGCATCGATCTACGCAACTGGGATACAATGACATGCATCAACCAAGTCAGCGAGCCTGACCTCCCGAGCCCGTTAGTCGCCTGTTATGACAAGCGTAATCGTCTAATAGCTATTCTTCTTCGGATCTTCACGGATCCCGGAAAATGATACAATGAAAGATATTTTACATTTACAATAAATGATTAATGACAAAATACAGACGGACAGACAGACATTCTGACATACTGACGACTATATATCAGCCCCGTCGTTATATGTCGGGAGGATACAAAATCAAGTATTTTCTATAATGGAATGATGATAATCATGATCAACATTACCATCATCATCCACAACATCGTCATCTCCATCTTTATGTTATTTTGCTCTGCCGAATGCCGACAAATCGTGCTGTGAACCTTGGTATACACTCACCCGTGACAATATATGCACGGCGACGTAATGCGCCTGCGATAATATGTCCTGTTTACGTAACAGGATAGGAGATTTCAATGCTAAAATGAAAGATTATCCTGATTATATACCTAATGATACACTCTAACATATCATGATGATTTTACATTGTCCAGAAAGACAATGCAACTGGCTCATCCTGCAAGTTTGATATGCACGCCCTTAATGGAAGATTATTCAAGGATACTGATGGACCATTCACATGCATTATACACAGTTGTGCAAATTTAGGAGACTATAACATCGCTAGCTCATACACTTTCTCCATATATCAGTCACTCAAACCATTTCCCCTTATATTTGACTTTATATGTAAACATATCTATGTGTCTGAAGGGGAACCAATATACACAGCATAATCAAACAGTCAGGACCGAAATGATTATAACAAGTGTACATGGTGGAAATTCAAGTGGAATGGAATATTTCTAAACAACCTTTATGACTATTTCATGGACGTTTGAACTTTACAGGGTAAATGGTGACTGTGTGAATATTGATCTTTGTCAGACTTACATATATATACATCTTCCCATCAGTCTGATTTACCATACCAGAAGCCATCATGGTTGGATGAAAAGCTTGAGGATTTATAACATGGGGCTGCTTTGTGAGCTCACAGGGAGTTTAATCACAATGTAGATATTTTCAGACAACTGCGGAAATTGTTTAAGAAAACATTTCCAGTAACTAGAACAACGTATCATAATATACAAAAAACATGAGCTAGCACAAGTCAGGAACAGCCCTGAACTATTTGGAATATTTTCAGGAAGTCTTAAATTGCCTTTAACATCACAACACAGCAGTGTACACAGCGCTTTAAGAATCTACTCAATACCGACAGAGTAACTAACTATAGTACCTTCATAACTGATAATAAATATATGACAGGGTTTGACAGAAAATCTTGATTAAATAAATGTACCATTCACTAATGAAGAAACGTTTCATACTCTACTGCAGCTGAACAAGTCACCTGGGCCAAGTAGAATTGGAAATGGATTTCTTAAATCAACAAAGCATCTTATTACACCCTTACTCACTACACCCATCAACGGGTCACTTGTTACTGGAACTTTTCCGCAAGAAAGGGGAAGAAGAAAATGTCCTATTCACAAACTCGGAAACTGGATATCACATAGTCGTATCTCTTATTAACTCACTATGCACAATTCTGACATATATTCTGGCTTAAATACTACAGGCCTGGTGTGACACTAATGGTATCTTAAGCTGGTTTTAGACCCGGATACAGTCGCACAAAAATACCCCTCCAAACCTAAGGGTATATTCTACAGCATCTTCGGTGACTTTTCATAGGCATTGGATGGAGTTAATCATGAAGTTGTATGGAAAAGATTTCGAAGATTAGGTCTTAAAGGCAAATCCTAAAATTTCTTGTATCTATTTATTGTGATATATCAGCATGTCTCAAAACTCCAACCGGTTCATCTGACTTGGGAAACCGTCAGGGATGGTTTCTTTAGACCAAAATGATTTATCATCTGTGTAAATGAATTAATATTTGATATACAGAGGATGTATCTTACATGGCTGATACAGCTTTACAATTTCAAGAGAAGGTAAATGTGTTAGAAGCAGTTTGTGATTCTACGGGAATACAAGTGAATTTAAATCAAACCTAAATGTTAGAAGAGGGGGACCTCATAACAACTAACAATAATGGACAGGGGTGGTGTCATCCCCAATTTATAATGGAGTAAAACCTTTAGCTGTCTAATTCCTCAAGTCAAGAAATCACTCATCAACATCGATAATTATCAAAAGTAATTTGGATATATGTCATATAAAGACAACTAAGAAATATATGACTTAATGATAATTCCAATATTGTGGTACGGTGCTGGAATCTTAGGAAATTCATATGACACAAACTTTATTCTGCGAAACGTTTCTAAGACTTAATACGAATACTCCTAATTACATGGTTCTTGATCCATGGTCTTCAATATATTGACATGACAAGAGAAAGAACACTGTGGACCAAAAATATTCACCTCAACAATAATGGACTACCATAACAGGCTTATATTATGCTTAAATCTATTGATGAAGCTGGAAGACATACACATTGATTACTTCAATTAAACATATTTCATTTCGTCTAGGGTATGGTATAGTCTGCATTCAGCAGAAGATAGGAGATGCTGAAACGTTTTTTATGCGAATTTCAGCAAAGGCTCTCTGACAAATTATACCAAGACTCGCATTCGTGGAGAACAAATTTAAACATTGTACCCATGTCGGGAATCGCACCCTGGCCTTCAGCATGACGAGCAGACGCTTTAATGACTAGGCTCCCCGTCCGCCCCTAGACAATAAATAAATCACTATTACTGGATGATATCTAACCAATAAATATACCCCGGTATAGTAAGTGTCATTTATCAAAATTTAGATATAATAATTTGGATAACATGTTGAGATACAATAATATTCCTAATGATAAAATATATTGAGCAGTATGTTTGAAGAAAAAAAAGACGTTTGTAGAAGATGAATACCTTGGGTGATTATATGTAAACGCTACACTATACGAAAGCAATATATACATCCATTTAATACAGATGACAACTGAAAATGGTATACACCTTATGAAATCTACAGAGAGACTTGTTATATTTATCATTGGTCTAAACTTAACCAAGACTTGTTCAATGAGAAATGAGAAAACACTTCCTTAAAATAAATACCATGCATGATATTAAAATAATCATATCATTGTCTTGTGGTTGTGGCCTTTACTACTGAATACATTTGTCTGACTGTCTGTCTGCCATATTGCCATTGAGTCCTGCTATACGTTAGCAACTATTTTACGCGTTGGCATAAAGTCTAAAAGATTTCAGTCGGTGTTGAGCGAACTCCATATACAGGCGGACAACGTCCTGGAAAGGAACCAACATGATAGGGTGAGTGAGTAAATGAGTTTGAATAGTATTCCAGTTTATATCACGGCGTGTGAGTTTGAAGTGGGAGGAAAACCCGAAGTGATGCAGTGTTTTGATGAAACCCGTGAGCACGGGCATTGTGCTGACAAACCTGAAATAGCTCGATACGTGGTCATATTAGCATGGAGGCACGTTTCTCAACGCTAATAAAAAAATCGTTTAATTTTAAACCACCATCAAGCTTATGCATGTTTAATCATGAATATGATAAAATGTTGAATCAACAGTGTACTTAAAAATTCACCTGTCTACAGTCACCTGCGCCTACAATTAGGATGTTGTCGAAGAGGGATAACTATGAGGTTGTGAACATGCCTACCTGGAAGAAATGAGGCCCACCGAGACTTGAGCGTAGACGTGGTGATGACGTCAACCCTGCCATCGTCCTGCAGTCTGCTGGCGATGTTCAGCAAGAGGACCGGGAACCGCGGCTCGCTCAAAGAACTGTCAAATGACAGTACCCGCTTACATGTACATACAAGATGTCACAGAGCTGCAGCAAAGTGTCAGTATTCCATCACATGTACACATGCCGATGCCAGCACAATTGACTTGCCTTTGCATGTGTTTGTGACGGGTGCCACCAGTGGGGCAGGATATGCTTACCTTTTCGCTTACACCTGGTATCATTCCTATTTGATAGTGATTCATAAACACATGTTCATGATATAATCGAAATCGTACATCGAGTCAGCTTTCTGCAGATATTTCTACTGGATATGGAAACGGTCTTTTCGCTTTATTCAAAGAGATGCCGCAAAGCGTCAGTACTTACTTCCACGTACCAATACAATGTGAGAGATAGGGACTCGCTGACAGAGCTGCAGTAAAGTGTCAGTATTCCATCACATGAACCATGCAATAGGACATTACAGATATCAGTGTTTTATGACGTTACACATGCCTCAACCACAGCATGCTTAGAATTAACGGGGAAGAAATGTGTTATTCCGCTATTGTTGTCCAAATGAGTTATATGGTTATCTGAAACCTCTGAATTACTATCTACTATTAGATATATGATAGATAACAGGTAATATTAACATGCAAAGCTTCGGAGATTAGTTTATTTTTACACGATGATCATATAGAACTGCATATTGTCAATGCTTTTGTGGTAACAGTAGGTAGTTGGGCTTCAGGTGATGAAATGGACGGATGCGGACAAATATTCTTACTCTGAAACCAATGTGCAGGAGCCTCGTTGTGGGTCACTCATCCATGTCAGTAAGCTGTCAACAGAGTGACACTTGGGTCACGTGTAGTTCCGGTCAAATGATACTGTTGAACGGGCCGGGTGACTTCATCACTCTGAAACACAGTTCCTGTTAAAAAACCGGGAAACGGAAAATATATTTCAAAAACTCAGTGAAGGAGTGAATATAGTTTTACATCGCTTTTAGCAATATTCTAGCAATATCAGAGGACACCAGAATAGATAACAGAGGACACCAGAAATGGGCTTCATACATTGTACTAATGTGGAGAATCGAACCCATGGCTTCGGCGTGACAACCGAATGTTTGTACCATTAGGCTACATTTCAAATGGTACTGGTCAACGGTTAATTGAGTGAAATGCAAAAGTGCTATGATGTGTCGGCCATTGCCTCTTTGACGCCTTGGTGCCTAGATTATAAGGTAGTTGTCAGATCAACAACCCAACAAGTTAAGTGAATAGCTCACATAACGTATCATTAAGGCATTCATTATCGGCTCAGAGTTAGATAAACCGCCGGCAGAAAGTACAGCATCACCTTCCTGACATATTGTAAGAATTTGCTATCGACCTACTCAACAGCTAAACCTGTTATGCAACAGTGAAGTCATCACTCTGGACAAAACCAAACTTCTATGCATTTCAGGAACCGAATAATCCCTTCCTTGATGTGTATGACTGCAATAAGATGTTATACATTCCTTGGTATTTATGTTCACAATATATGGCATCCATTAAACCTACAGACACACTGACATGGGTTCGTATCACCAATGTAATGTGGGGGTTAACTACCGTAAACAGAGCATGTCACTTTTCACTATATGCAATGTTAAGACAACTGAGCTGGGAATCATATCAGTGAGTTAAAGGTAATCATATTTCATCCATACTGTAAGGAATTCATGTCAAGCGTTGTATAAAGTATAACACCTTCTGCCACTGTGGTACCTGGATCTCCCGTAAGACCTCCTGAAAAAAATATAGTGAGTTCACTACAGTGCAACTGCAACTGTGTTGTACCGATGTCCTCATGTTTGTTAGGTGTGAGTGCAATTTCAGTGAGGTTTGAAACAACAGCAGTTTCAGAGAAGAATACGAACATTACTTACTTTCAGATTCATTTTCCAAAGCCTGCAATTAAAGTACATATGATAAATACATGTAACTATTTTTATCAAAAAGTGTTGTAGAAAATTTCCTTTTCATAGATACATCGATCACGCCATTTTTACTATCGTCTCTTTAAAGCCTTCATAGGGTTACATACTGTATGGTGCACCTACCTCAAGGTGTTCTTGTACAGATTTGTTACCCATGGTAACTGCAGACACATGACTGAGATCTATCTGTCTGCTGACGGCAGAGTCAAGTGTTGTGTCCCCCTCTGACACCGCCACAGCCACGCCTGGTACAGGAACAGGTACTGCTCCTGGTGTGAGACAATGACAACATGCCAGGAGACCAGGTTTTATATTTTAGTCTGTATCATGTTCTCTCTTTGGCCTCGCATGTTCGAGACGAAACTGAAGACGTCCACAGAGCCCTCAGCCGCTGCCTGATCAACGAGACTCTCTATACCGTTGTACATACCTGATCGCCTTATACCAGTACTAGAAAAGAACTGAAGTATATAACATGTAAATATACTAATTTATCTTAAACATTCTATCCGCGCCAAGTATGTCAAAATCATGTTTGCATATACAACATGTGTGAGATACCGTCTTTCAAAACATGAAAAATAAATTGCACGGTATGGTGTGGGAAACGTTACATACAGAATGAATGAACACAAGAAAAAATAATTGTTCAGAGATAATAGATAAACATCAGTGAAAAACTGTGTCCATCCGTCTAGACCTGCTCATGTCCAACCCAATTAAACTCCAACCTGCAGTGAACTATGACAGGATGTGTTTGGTGTCTTGCAGTCGCCTTGACCATCCACATACACTCCAGCAAGGCGGAAGTCTCGGGTACACCACGGTACGGCCAACTTGTGAGGTGAAAGTGGTGAACATGGTGTATCTTGCAATTGCCTTCCTGCTGTGGCACAGAATTGTCGAATGACTTGTTGTAAATTGTTACTATTATTTCTGAACGAAAACCTTTATCACAAACAAATACATATGTGTATATCCTCGAATAAATTGTTTCACAAGAAAACATCATTATTAGGGAAAATATTACCTTTTTATTGCAAACAGGGAACTGTGTGACTGTGTAGTTTGCTAGTTGTGTTTCTGTCTCCTTGGTAGCTCTGCTCTGGCCAGTACTGGAGACACTTCATCTGTAAATGATACAAGAATGAAAGATATCAAGTAGAATTAAAATCTTAGTTCAAGTAATACGGATTTATTTGAAATCAACATAAGATTAGTTTCCAATCTTGTTGAACAAGATGGTGTGCTCTGTAAGGTGCAATTATTAATAATACCTTCCCTGACTCCATGTCACCATGACAACTGAAAGATCCTCCTCCAAAAATCCACCACTACTTCCCATCTGTAAGGGTCTTATAAGAATATAAATATGACACGAAATGAATATATGTTCTTCCAGAGGAATCTAGAATATGTATATGTATAATATTAAAAGTAGAGCCTTCGTTCCACAGCATTGATCACAAAAAGTGATTGATTTTGATACTTCAAACTAATATACACTCACGATAGAAAGAAATTACAAACAATTACCAGTATCTAACTAATGTTATATTTGGGATAACACTTTCTTAGTAAAGTACAGATTCTAGTACTTTTTTGGGTTGAGTCCCGTCCGGGATTCGAACCCACACCTGCCAGGGTGAGGCACCTAATCGATCTCCTACGTAGGACTTACTATCTCCTACGTACGACTTAGTATTTCTTACGTAGGACTCAGTATCTCCTACGTCGGACTTACTATCTCCTACGTAGGAATTACTATCATCTACGTACGACTTACTATATCCTACGTACGACTTACTATCTCTAACGTAGGACTTAGTATGGCCTAGAATCACTATCTCCTACATACAACTTACTATCTCCTATGTAGGGCTTAGTATCTCCTACATAGGACTTACTATCTCCAACGTAGGACTTAGTATCTCCTACGTAGGACTTAATATCTCCTATGTAGGACTAACTATCTCCTACGTAGGAATTACTATCATCTACGTACAACTTACTATATCCTACATACGGTTTACTATATCCTACGTAGGACTAGTATCTTCTAAGTAGGACTTACTATCTCCTACGTAGGACTTAGTATCTCCTATGTAGGACTTACTATCTCCTACGTAGGACTTACTATCATCTACGTACGACTTACTATATCCTACGTACGACTTACTATCTCTAACGTAGGACTTAGTATGGCCTAGAATCACTATCTCCTACATACAACTTACTATCTCCTATGTAGGACTTACTATCTCCAACGTATGACTTAGTATCTCCTACGTAGGACTTAATATCTCCTATGTAGGACTAACTATCTCCTACGTAGGAATTGCTATCATCTACGTACAACTTACTCTATCTTACATACGATTTACTATATCCTACGTAGGACTAGTATCTCCTACGTAGGAATTCCTATCTCCTACGTAGGACTTACTATCTCCTACGAAGGACTTAGTTTCTCTTACGTATGACTTAGTGTGGCCTAGAATCACTATCACCTACATGCGACTTACTATCTCCTATGTAGGACTTAGTATCTCCTACATAGGACTTACTATTGACCAACGTAGGACTTAGTATCTCCTACGTAGGACTAACTATCTTACATAGGACATAATAAGTCCAACATAGGAATATTAAGTCCTACGTAGGAGATAGTGATTTTAGGCCATACTAAGTCCTACGTAGGAGAAAGTAAGTCCTACATGGGAGATAGTAAGTCCTACGTAGGACATTGTAAGTCCTACGTAGGAGGTAGTGTGTCCTACGTAGGAGATACTAAGTCCTACGTAGGCGATACAGAGTCCTACGTAGGAGATACTAAGTCCTTCGTAGGAGATAATTAGTCCTATGTAGGAGATACTAAGTCCTACGTAGGCGATACTAAGTCGTACGTAGGCGATACTGAGTCCTATGTAGAAGATAGTAAGCCCTACGTTGAATATATAATTAGCCCTACGTAGGAGACACTTAGACAAAAACAAAATCACTGTACTGTGGCCATACTACACTTCCGTAATTCTGTAACGAGTAATGTAAATAATAATGTCCGTGTCCTAGCTGTTCATGGTATATATTGCGTTAAATGATATTATTGTTTCACTCGAAATGTCAATTAACCTCATCTGTATAAACCCAGGATTGTTGTGAATAAAAATCGACATAAATTCAAAAGATGAATACACAGTGGAGTTATATTGCATTTATATATACACCAAACAGTTGATGTGCAGTGAGCGAAATGTTAAACACAGTTTGGCCGGGTATTTCACTTCCTCGTTGCTCAACATGGCGGGTGTCGGGGTACTCGGTGTGGTGGTGCTAGTGGGATGGATACAGCTGACATCGGGTGAGTAGAACCGATTGGTTTATCACGAGGATATATTTATGCATTCCCTAAGTATGTGTACATCATGTACTGTTAATGTACACTGAGGCTCATTCGTTAGCAAGTACTGCACTATGTTGGTATGGAATATGCGTATAACGAAACAGGTGTTACAACTGATCTATATATAGGTGACCCCGGTCTACCACTTGAAGATGCAATAACAACCGTGTTGAAAACTCTGACGTGTTTATATGCCAGCCCACCGTACAGATGATATTGTGAAGAAGTTTTCTCAGTACATTGTCTTACCCGCTGATTAGTCCTACCTACCGTGTTACATTTGGAAAGGGCATGGCTGAAATATTTAATTCAGATACGTGTTGTATTCGATCCGTTCAAAATCAAATAGGTGTAAGCAGCTAAGAAAAGATGGTAAAAATAACAATAACTAATATATTGTCCTCTTCGTTTACAACTCACTGTTGTTCGGAATGTTGGCTGCGCCCAAAGCCTTTGTTTATGTTGGAGTGAGACCAAAAGAGCAAGATACACATGGAAATAAGACACATAGCAACCGTTGTTATGAATCGTAGACATCGACAAACGTCAAACTTGACAGCGGTAAAGATGCATCCTTGCGTTGTACAAATTTACCACCTTCGAAGATTTACGCATAATGTGTCTCGTGTGAATATATATTGAAGGGCCCGACCCGATGTAAACAGATAAACTGCTCGAGTGTCACTGTAGTCATCTACCATAGAAGGGAGCAATGTCAGTTAATGTATGTCTGTATTATCTGGACATCCAAAACAATGTATAAACAGACCACATCTTGTATATTTGCACCAACGCATGAAGGATCAACATACAGTTTTCATTCCGTGAATACACAATGCCATTTAGAAAGTGGTCAAATGTAACTAATGTTATATTTGGGATAACACTTTCTTAGTAAAGTACAGATTCTAGTACTTTTTTGGGTTGAGTCCCGTCCCGTCCCGTCTTCAAATGGTAGACCGGGGTCACCTATATATAGATCCTTTTACTTGTCATAGGTACTAAGACTCCACAAAGATCCGGATTGATATTCCTCTTCAGTAACCCAAATTTGTCATAAGAGGCGAGTAGCAAGATCGGTTGGTCAGGCTCGCTGACATGGTTGATACATGTCTCGTTTCCAACGTTCACAATAATATGTGCGGCGTTAAACAACAAATAAACAAACTTCAATACCGGGGGTCCAGTCAAGTCATCTCTAGACCGTGGTCACATCGACGTCATGCCTACCCTTGGATCCTACAATCCCTACGTCGGAGTCCTTTCAACCCAACTCTAGGGAATCCCAGGGTCCCATTATTCCTACCCAAGGATCCTATTATCTATATTCCAGGGTCATATCATCTTTACTCCAGGGTCATATCATCAATACCTCGGATATCCCATCATCCCAACCCAATGATCCTGTCAATCAGATGTGATCTGTATGAGTCTTTATGAATGTCACTGGTAGTAGCAATGGGCCGTCTATGAAAGACTAGAGAGTTGGTTTGGGATTTCAGCGTAGGAGGGAGAGAATTATACCAAATAAACGACAGCGATATAAGGTATTATTTGTGAATACATAAAGGGGATACATTGTTTGTGCAAGTATTGCTCACTCAGAATAGGATCAGTGAGTGTATTGTTTAGCATTGTAAGACTTGCCTATTTACTTCCTGTTTGTCCAACAGGGGTGTCGGTTAGCTCTAGCTATTAGTGTGACAGAAAATAGATTGGTATCAGATTCTGATAATAGGACGTAATATCCTATGCATTTCTAAATACAGTATCTCAAGGTTTCCACACAGTTTTGTGGTAATAGAAATACTCTTTAAAAAAGTAGGGGATATTCAGAAATACCTAAACAATTACCAAAACATAAGTGATAATAGTTTCTTGAAATAATTGTAAGATAATAATGAACTAGCTGGGAACACAATACAAACGGAAACTGAAGTAAGACAGCAGGTGTTATGACCGCCAACGATTTTGAAGGACGGAATTTTTCAAAGCTGACGTTTATGGATCAGTAGTGCATAATGCCAATGCATGAATTGTCAAAAATTCATGCCCGACGAGGCATACTGCGGATGCGTCTCCCAATAGCGATTTGAGGGAGTCATGCGGCGTCTGGCTTTTGATGTCTGTGCTGCTTGAGGTGAGTATGGACGTACAACATGTGTACGGGAGTTGTCGTTCTGAAAGACGAAACGTTGACCCGCATGCCTTGCAAACGGGACAACAAAGGGTGTCAGTATGTTGTCCCGATAGTACTGTCCATTGACCATTCCTTGAAACAATTTTGGAGTTATGTTCGCTCAGTTAAAGTGATGACTGTCCCCACTGTATCCGATCAACAGCCAAACCTGTCATGAGGTCTCAGATTAACATTGGCTTGACGTTCATTTAGACGTCGCCAGACACGACCAAGCCTTCAACTACTCAGGACTCATCTGAAAACATGACACGTGACCAGCGAAGATTTTGGCGTTATGTAAGCCATTGACGTATGTCGGTAATATGAAGATCTGTAAGTTGTTGCACATCACGTGGCCGTCGAACATGAAGATGAGCTGCATGAAGACGGTTTCTTATCGTCTGACCCGTATCAGGTACTCAAGTTGCCTGATAAAAGTTGGAAGCAATTTTATTCACGTTTGAGCTTGTTTTCGTGAAGCCTGGTTCAATAGATTCCGTACTCTTGTCGTTGTCCTGGGTAGCCCTGAATGGGGTCGATCATCAACGTTTTGGGTTTATTGTACCTGTTCCATAGTTAGCTAATCACAGACTGTGATACATTAAACGTATTTTGAACTGCACGCCAATAGCGCCTCGACACTCCGCGCATTGCAGGCGCATACATAAACAATGAATGGAATCAAGTAAATCACTGAATGATAGGAAGAATCAATTAGATTGAAATAAATAATGACTAACAGTGAGTAATCGACCTTCACTGAGAGAATTAAAATCAGGAGTAACACCCTTCGCAGGTTTGTAAACGCCAGTATATGTTTTGTCGGTATGTTTTACTGACATAAACGTTCTTGCAAAGAATGGTTGTTGCCATCACGTGTCCTTGTTTTCATACTTGGTACTTATTACGATAGTAGATTGTAAGTGTTCTCTTTCTTTCAACTTTTGTTAACAAAGTATGTTCATATCACAAGTCAAAACACAAGTTGGTTGCAGGTTAAAATGTTTTGGAAGTATGCTTGGAATACACCCTACTGCTGTCACGTTTGAAACAATAGTATTTGTGATGTGAGCCTGCACGTTAGTGTTTCACAGAGATTGACATTTCTCTATCAGGGTGCACGTTATCATAAAGGGACAGTTTCTAATCCATCCACTTGTTCTTTTGTGTAGTGGGTGTAATCAACAAGAACAACAGTCGGTGAGCATACATTGAATAACATTGGTACTGTTTGTGAACGACTGACATATATTTCTAATAAAGTTTTAGTCTCGCATATATGGAGAGCTGTAAATAAAAATTCAAGGATCCTACCGGCATCAACTTTTGTGGCCATCTTAGCAATATAATATCCAGTAAAATACGATAATAATAATTATTGATCACGTTTTCTTAGGTCACTTGTTACTAGATTCTTTAAAACATTTAACAACGTAAGATCTATGTAGCAAGTGCCGAGTAATTGAATCAATGGAGAATCAACAGGTTAACTATCTAACTTATGTTACCCTCTCACATATCATTGAAGAGGACACATTTTAATCGTGTGCATACCAGCATGATTTACGTGGAACACAAGGAATGGGACGAATGTAAATTATATTTAAGTTATTTTGCATACATGCATGTAAAGGCTTCAGTACATCCCTAACTGAGAGCTAACGTGCGTTTAAATTACAGTTAGGATTCGGCCTACTTTAAAGGCATGTGATGCTTGGACACTATACGTGTCCATTGTAGCATATTAAGGTATGTAGGCCAAGTTCATTCTCAGGGTCATAAGTTCACAACATATGTAAATAGTTCTGTTTATCTGTGCGCCCATGCTTGTTGGATCTGGCACCAATAAGTGAGGTGTGGTAAAATATGTTTTTCAGATTATTACACTAATATTATTTGTGTGTGTGTGTGTGTGTGTGTGCGTGCGTGCGTGCGTGCGTGCGTGCGTGCGTGCGTGCGTGCGTGCGTGCGTGCGTGCGTGCGTGCGTGCGTGCGTGCGTGCGTGCGTGCGTGCGTGCGTGCGTGCGTGCGTGCGTGTGTGTTCTAGCCTGGATTTCATGCCACGGTTGAACATAGATACCCGACGCAGTGTATCGCCTCTTAGATGGCCAAAAAGTGATGTCATTAGAGTGTGAGTAATGTCATTAGTCTCGAAATGATTTCATTAGACCTGAAGTGATATCATTAGATTGAAAGTAATGTCAACAGAGTGGAATGTTCACTTTCGCCTCATGGCCCGCGACCCAACCACCCAGGTGTCTGTGTAATCTCGAGGTACATACAGCTCGAGTAGCACTGTTGTATTCAGTATGTTTGTAGGAGTATACTGTCTCGGTTTACTTGTATCATTGACCCCAATGACAATGACCCATTGGATAAGGGGGCCATCAGCTAAATGATTCCACGTCGCATGGGCTGATCGACGGCTCGACAAGGCCAACAATAAGAAGACTTTGAGCAGAAGCCAATTAGTCGCGTTTGATGAGCCACCGGAAAGTAACAATGTGGAGGTATACTGCGATACATACACGAATACACGGGAGACACAGGAGGGACGCGCTGTGATGAACAGTCTACCTGGTGTATGTCATGTAACACGATATACACGTACGACTGTTTATACATGAGGGTTTTGGTTACACAAACGTGACCAACACGTGGTCGTATGATAAAATGCAATCTGCAAATGTATCTAAAGGCATATAATCAACACAGGGCTATGTTGTATTGCACGATGAACATATACCATTAGCTAAATTATCATAAAAAATATAGGTCTATGATATACGTTGTGTCTATGTGTAAGTGATGCAGTGTACACATGACATGATGCCTAAAATATTGGTATATGACCTAGCCTTGTGTCGCATGCAGAAGTTGGATAATTTTCAACATGGCGGCCTGCACCAGAGCACACTTAAGTCTGGTCAGTGTTCAACAGCTCCCACCAAGAAGTACTTCTACATTGTTACTCATTGACATCTCATTCTCCTGACGTGACTGGATGTGAGTCTCTTCTGATAATTGTTAGTGACGATATGGCTGAAATATTACCGATATGAATATAAACCTTAACTCACTCACTCTTATGAATTGTTATCTGCTGTTTGTCATATCAGTTAAAATTAACCTGTCGTACCCGGAGCTTCCTTGCACTTCTTGACAACAATGATTGCCCATCTCTCTATCCTGCAATGTTAGATTGATCTGAGTGAGTAAGTGAGTGAATCAGTGAGTCAATGAGTCAGTGAGTCAGTGAATGAATCACTCAGTCAGTGAGTGAGTCAGTGAGTCAGTGAGTGAAGTTTTACGCCACTTTTAGCAATATTCCAGTAATACGACAGCGGAATAATGATTTCGTTGCAACATTAACTTGTGGGCCATCAGACATATGGATATATTCCACTCTTCTACAACAAATAATGCAAGGTTACACCACTGAGGTTTTAATTTAATAAAACATTTTTTTTCTGCATAAAACATTAAAGGCTGTGTTTCATCATTTTCATGCAGCTACTTAGACATATTTCAGTAAACAGTACCACTAAGAGACTTAGGCTTTTCTTCGAGAAGCTTTTTTTCATACTAATTGAGAATCTGCAAAGAAGAAAAATGCGTTGTGTGAGGACTCTTTTACCCAGTTACAGGAAATATTCAAAGAACAATAAACACAACGATTTAACCCACAGGCCATGAACTAAAATGTCCCGGGTCGGATATGTCACCTGGTTGCAGAAAAGAGGCATGATTTTATGACTTTCATTAAAACTCAGCTGCGAAAAATGACAAGTTGCGCTTACATGTCGAGAAAGAAACATACAGTTCACAGTGCAGTTAACCATAGTACTGATGCATTATTCCAGGGTGAATTGTGTGACAAGTACGCAAGACTCGGGCTACTTACTAATGAAATGTAAAGTAGTCATGCATATCTTAGTCTATAATAAGGAAATATCCCCATAGACTCGTGGCCTGTGTACATCACTGAAGGATATCACATACATGTCCCACATGAAACAAGTTTTGCAAGTGATTCATGTATAGGCGACCCCGGTAATACTCTGACATGAACAATGCAACACCCCGCCAGACACCATTTATAGGCATTAGGCGAAATATAAATGGTGTAATCAATAGTCCTCCCTGGTACGTCGTCATGGCTGACCGCACATGAGCGTGACCCAGACAGCAGCTACCCTGCTACCACTGTCGTGATGTCACCCTCAATCCGTGAGTCACGTACATGCCTAGTAGCGTAATGTAGGGAGAAGACCTGTTAACACGCTACACAACTGTCCTACCTGTACATTGTACCCATATATTGATCACAGCCGAAGCTGTGTGGCTTCTTGAGTTACATTCCTGAAAATGTATAAACACGCTCAGTAGATGTGCAGTGAGCTTAACGTTTAACGTTTGTCGGATTCTACTTCACCTTGCATTAATATTTGTTAAGCAAATAAATCACACTTCTTCATGTAACCCGACGATACTCAAACGGGAGTACGCTAAAACAAGTCATTCTCTACGGTGAACCACTTGAGACCTCCCGGCAGTTATATATACATTACCGTACATCAGTGAATGCCATGAACAGAGTAATAGTGTTCCTGGTGTATGGTATCAGGGTGGTGAGGTTTCACGGTTGAGAGGAGCGGTGACCTATACAAAATGCTTGTGTTGGGCACTTCGGTGAGTTTCTCATAAATCCTTGTCGACATCATTGCAAAGAAAGTTAAGTAAACATTTCATAATCAGCCGCTTCAGTAGATTCAACATAAACGCATGCTACATTTGAGAATGATGCTTTATTTGAATGATACTGTAGTAGAACCCTTTCCTTATGCATCAGAAATATCGACCAAAAGCAGACCTTATAGTATGATTCAGAATATATCATGAGCGTGTGATGATGAATCACAATCAAACTGTGATAATACCAGGTGTTCGCAAAAAGGTGTGCTATCCCGTGGAAGAGAATTGGCTATTGAACGATATTAGATAATCGATATAACTGAAACTTAAGTTTAATCCGAGCAGAAATTCAGATTCATATTCATACAGAAACAGATCAGCAGCACGGGGAGCACAATCGTACTTCTTGCCTCAGTGTCTTCCCTCCACATCTTATGTAAATGCTATCAGTGAGGTAGTCCAGCTTTTCACATATTGCTTTCTCAGTAATCTTCAGATGTCATTTGCTTTTATTTTTGCCAAATTGACCTGAACCTCTGAAGATAGATATTTAACTGTATCGAGGGTCACCACGATTTGTTACAAAAGCCCCATGGATGAGGGATTGTGGTTTTTGCTTAAGTTTATCATGTTGGATGGTGGTGTCCAATTTGCAAAATCAAATGTTTTGACAGAATTGAACCTGTTTATTCTGAGATTGTCAATAGGCACGCAAATCCTTTGAGGTTTTGAGCATCAACATTGTATTAATTCCACTTGTCTCAAATACTTTGTGTGGGTTTAAATAACTTCCTTCTTTGATTATATACCCAACAACAAAAGTTCCTGTGACACCAATATTTTAGTGCATTTTTCAAACAAGTAAGTTTGGTTTTCAATATTGTAGTACATGTATGGAGTCAAGTCACAAAAAAACGCAACTGCTACAGGAAAGCATGCAAAAGTTACTTTTATGCAAGCCCCATGCATTTCACTACCCAAGAATGCATATAAAAACATGTGCGTTAACGGGATTTCATATGTATTGTTTAGCATCGTGCTGACAACAACCACTCTGAAAAACAACAAAATTACGCAATATTTTAACATTACGAAATGCCACCCCTGTCCGAAAATGAGCGTCTTCGAGCCATTGGTATGCTTGAAGCAGGATCGAGTCAACGTGATGTTGCAAGACAATTTAACATCCACAGAAACATTATTTGGTGTTTATAACAACGTTGGCAACAGACGAATGCAGTCAGAGACCATCCTCGGAGTGGCAGGCCACGCGTAACCAATACTCATCAAGACAACTGGATTCGAACAACACACCTACGAAATCGATTCCAGCCAACAGCAGTGACTGCAAGACGCATCCCTGGTCTGCAACGAGTATCTTTACAAACCTTATGTCGCCGCCTAAGATGAGAAGGGATTGTCGCCAGAAGACCCGCCAGACGTCCCATTGTGACAGGAAACCACCGTCAAGCACGTCTACAGTGGTGCCGACAGCGTCTTAGCTGGGCGGCCATGCAGTGGGGACAAGTTCTATTCACTGACGAGTCATTAGGGATCAGTCACTGGGGATTATTAGAGAATTCTTAAAGATTGTGATGATAATGCCATAAGGTTGTAAACAAATTTCGAAATTGGGCTGTACATCTGTTTTCACAGAGACAGATAATTTGACATGTGACTGCGTTGTCACCCTAACACATGAAAAGGGAACTCAAGTTATCCTGGTCTGGATAATGCTCCTTCAAGTGGGCAGGGAAGGAATATCTGTTTTTTGCATGTTCTATACTTATGACGACCTTGACAGTGATTCACAATGATACCTGATGATATGGTCGAAATCGTACAGTGGACTCAGGTTTTCCGGGGTCAATTCATACAATTTCCATATCTAGTTTGCCCTTTACGCCAAAAATGGAATTTCGTTGGATTATCGAGAATGGTTAGTCCCTTGCATTGACGTTTTATATTTTATAAGTATTGAAATGTTTTGGGTCAAATCGGACTTATGACCGATGAGCCATAATGGTTGCAGTCGTTGTGAAGTAGGAGACGTCAATTGTTTATGCCACACTGTAAAGTTACTATGTTTTGAAAGGCCATGATGACTGTTAGCAGATAGTCGTCAGTACGCCGGGCAGCCTGTACACCCTGTTTACTGACCGTGTAACGAATATATTGATACTTTCTGAGCCAGAGGCTTTAGTGATAACGAGGGATGAGGGAAAGGATATACTAATTTATAAGTTTTTACGAATGGCACGAGATCAGTACTACATACTATCTGTGTTGTTTTCTACAGGAAAATTGAATTATTTTATTGCAAATGTAAACCTTGAAACGTTAATTTTCCCAACCTAACACTCAGGGACGTTTCACCACCTCTTGCATTTGCGACTTGTATCTTTAAAAATTATAAACAAAAATAGCAAAAAAATGTTAATGCCAATTAAGTGGATATGATTATATACAAAATCAACTTTAACAAAAGATATCTTTTAAATATTAAATACTGTTTTGGAATAGAAAGAATACACACTGACCAACTAATAAAAATCGCGTTTTGCAAAACAAACTGTTTTGACTGGCAAGTGTTAAATGAAAAAAAATACAATTTATACAGATTCAAGGGATTAACGGCAAGAAGCGATATTAACTCAGTAAATGACCATCTGTGTATATTTTGCAATGTCTATGTAGAACTAATGTAAATAGGAAGTCAGTTTGTGTACGGGCTAGACACCTACGATAGAATCAATTTAAGGGGAGGTAACTCCTGAATGTCAATAGATACGTCAAAGTGTTATGTTCACTGCAGTGAAATATCAAATGTTATGTTCACTGCAATGAAAATACCACATTTCCGAACTTCAGAAAACTCTTTCAGTCTGAAGTATACTAGTTCATGGCAAAATTATGTTTTGAAATGTCTCCATTAGTAAGGTAGCATAGTCTATTCACTAACATGTTTATCATAGGGTCAACAATGAAGCCACGTTCACACAAGGAAAGGTTCTCATTCATCAAAATAATATATGAGAGTTTGTCTCATTTTTTTACAGTTTTCAGAATATTTGTCCTGGCCCATCGCCGAATAGACAAGGAAAGTTGAAATTTCCGATAAAATGTGGGCAGTCATGACATTGGCAGGGCGAATGTGAAAATATTACCTACATGGGGGGTGAACACAACCCTGCACAGCGTTCTTTGGCACTAAACTAGTTGTCCTATCTTGACGACGATTGGCGCTGAACATACTGGCTATTTCAACAGCTGTATAATGAAAAAATGACTTTCACTCTGTGGTCAACAAACTACTGATGTCAATACCAGTAAAACATTTTGTATAACGTTAAGCTTACGCTTTGGCGCTATGGCCAGTGACAGTTTGTAGTGTTATGAACATCCAACCTACTAGGTTAAGGCTGTTGTCTTATGATTACTCGTATATTTGTCTCATGTCAGGGCTTATGGATTGTGTGGCTATATCGGGGAAATAGAACATGCAGAACCAATACAACAGATCATGGTGTAGTCGCTCGTAAATACCGATTGTGTTTGCGTCTTCCTGTCTGTAAATGCGTGCACTTGGATGTGGGTGTTTTCACAAAAAGTAAGTTTCCCGTCCCTGACACTGTCACCAGGCAATCGTATATGCAGGAACCATGGAGGGAGTCAGACTCGTTGTCCTGCTCTGTGTCTATGTGCTGCACTTTACATCAGGTAGGTGTCTAATTTATATCTTAGAAGGAAAGCCCTTTGTATAAACTGCATAATAAAAATTGATTTTTGGCCATACTGACATGTGATGAGCGATGCGGTTTCATTATTGCGTCCACTCCTGTAGAACATCTAATGCAAGCCACTTTTTGCATGAGAATTCAAAACCTCAGGAAAAGGTGTTTGAAATAGTTTGAAATGAAAATAATATTGTTTGTTTTATAAATAACATGATCATTTTTGGGGGAAAAACATGTTGCTTCATCAGGACTTAAAGAGTTTAAGTTATACCTGTGCAATAGACTCTAAATGTCATTTTACTGGTTATGAGATTGCCGAATTACCTTGTAGAAGTAAAGTATGGCTGGGCGTTATTTATGTGCACGCGTCTATACATGCGGCATTAGCCCGCAGTGAATATAAGCCGTGTCTCTCTCTCTCTCTCTCTCTCTGTCTCTCTCTCTCTCTCTCTGTCTCTCTCTCTCTCTCTCTCTCCCTCTCTCTCTCTCTCTCTCTCTCTGTTTCTCGTGCTCTCTCATTAAAACTAATATATATTACAGCACGTTGCAAAGACTCTTTCGGCTTTTGAACGACCTCGGATCTTATGCTGACAAACCAAACATCATGAAATGGGACATTCTTGGATTAATACCCATGAGCATCGAACTTAGAGAGACCTAGGGCGGTAGGCTAGTGGGTTACTCGTAGTTAGAAATGCGTTGATACCTGAGTAAGCTGGGATATTTATATTCTTTACATGGGTCATGTGGTGCCATTGTCCACATTGCGAACGTAAAACATATAAACTACTTCCCTGGGGGCTATAGCGGGGGAATATAGCTTCACAATGATCAGCTGTGAGAAAGAGCAAGTGATACGAAGAACGAGCAGGCCTGGTACAAGGAACATTTGTACATTGTATACTAACCATGTCATGATTTTTGCAATTTGTCATGGTTCAAAAGATAGGGGTGTGCTTAACTTTATTCTTTGTGTATATAATGTAAATGTGTTATAAACATATATCTGTGATCATAACTTGATTACATAATTCGAACATATTGTAATCAAAGTCTGTGTTGTTTACGATGTTATTGCCATACGCCTTGTCCACATGCGGTAGAAGGCAACGTGAATACGTTCAATTTGTGTCAAAACAAGAAAAGTAATGGCGCTAGTGCAACCGTTTTGCACGTGTATCTGATTATTATGCATCATCTCTGGTCAGTACACAATAACGCACTTTCTGGTCAGTACACAAACAAACCCTTTCTGACCATTTAATATCTTACCTGATCAGTAAACAAGAACACAACCTCTGGTCAGAAAACAAGCACGTCCTCTCTAGTCAGTACACAATAACGCCCTCTCTAGTTAGTACACAATGACGCCCTCTCTAGTTAGTACACAATGACGCCCTCTCTAGTCAGTACACAATGACGCCCTCTCTACTCAGTACACAATGACGCCCTCTCTATTCAGTACACAATGACGCCCTCTCTAGTCAGTACACAATGACGCCCTCTCTAGTCAGTACACAATGACGCCCTCTCTAGTCAGTACACAATGACGTCCTCTCTAGTCTTTAGTAAGTAATAAAGGACATCCTCTCTTGTCCACACACACGCGCCCACTCTGGTCAGTAACAAAGACACAGTCACATTATTTCTTGTCTGTAAGAAGGAAGTTCCCTCTCATCAACACACAGACACGTCTTACACAAAGATGTCAGCCATCTTTAGTCAGTACACGAGCACCTCCTCTCTTGTCAACACACAAGGACATCGTCTTTAGTCAGTAATGAAGAACGTCCTCTCTGGTCATAATCATACCCTCCCTAGTCAGTATACAAATTCGCCCTATCCAGTCAGTTCTCAAGCTCGTCGACTCTGATCAGTGCGCAAGAACGTCCAATATCGTCAATAAATAAGCATATCCCCTTTAGTCAGTTATGCGGGACGTCCTCTCTGGTCACGATACAAGCACATTCTCTTTTGTCCGTAATAATGACGTCATCACTAGCCAGTACACAAGTACGTTCTGTCGGTACACAGGGACGCCTTTATTGGTTAGCACACAAACATGGTTACTTGTGGTGTCCCATTCATGACAACATGTAATTCCCATTGTCACGTCACTTGATGAGGAAACCTTATTACGTAACAAGAAATGACAAATATCTTCTGTGTATTTCCTCTACTTTGGGGCATCAGAGAATTACATTTTGTGGCCAACTTACACTTGAAACATGAGAGAACAAACTCCATGGAGGATCAAGATTTTCATCAAATATTTGATTAGATAAGTTCTACAAAGATTGAGTAAGTGACTGTGTTACTTTGTTTGATTATCATGTCATCATATCCAGAATATCTTCGCACGGTTTCCAGGAAAGCATTGTACACCAGTAACCTTGCTTGACGTACGAGGAAACTAAAGTGGACAGATTTGGCTGATTACGTGTTTTCGTGCGCAGATGTCGTAGGTCGTTGCTTAAAATATCTAGTACTGGTTTCTCTGGTACAGACTGAATTATTTACATATTGCTGTGGCATAGCTTGAATATTGCTGTCTGCAGTATTATAAACCCATCTTTGAATAAGAATACACAGCTGGGTATCCAAGGTTCGCTAAATTCAAATATGTTAATACCATTTTGCTAGTTGTTACTTTAGTCCATCAGGTGCCACAAACTTCAAATATATACTGTCTAATCACAACAAAACATACCTAGTAATGGAATCTATGACAGGTTAACTTTCTAACGTATGTTACCCTCTCACATGTCGTTGAAGAGGACACATTTAAATTGTGTTCATATCAATAGGATTTGTGTGGAAGACGTTGAATGGGACAAATGGAAAAGAAATGTAAGTTATTTCTGCATACATAGTACATCTCCAACTATGAGATAACGTGTAGGGTTTAAATTACAGTTTGGAAGTTGAATCAAAATTCTGCCTACTTTGAAAGCACGTGATGCTTGGACATTGTATGTGTCCATTATAGCATATTTAGGTTGGAAGGTCAAGTTCATTCAAATGATCATACGTTTACTACATATGTTCTGTTAATGAGAGATACATTATTTGCTGGGTGTTTTTGAACTGGTAAGGCTTAACCTTTGCGTGTTAGTGTTAGTGAGTGTGTGTGTGTGTGTGTGGGGGGGGGGGGGGGGGGGGGAGAGGGTGTGTGTGAGTGTGTCTGTGTCTGCGTGTCTGCATGTACTAGCCCAGTTTTATATTTTCACGCCACCGTTTAACATGGAAATCCGACACACTGTACTGACTCTGAGTGACATCGATATCATAAGACATAGAGTTATGTCATTAGACTTGACGTGATATCATTAGACTTGAAGTGATATCATTTGACTGAAAGTAATGTCAACAGAGTGGAATGTTCACTTTCACCTCATGGTCAGCGATCCACCCCAGATGTCTGTGTAATCTCGAGGTACATGCAGCTCGAGTGACACTGTTGTATTCAGTATGTTTGTAGGAGTACACAACCTCGTTTTACTTGTATCATTGACCCAAGTGACAATGATCCATTTGACAAGGGGGCCATCAGCTATCAGATTCCACGTGGCATGGGCTGATCGACGGCTCGACCCTGACAACAATAACAATACACTGAGCAGAAGCCAAGCAGTTGCGTTTAATGAGTCACCAGAAAGTACATACACGAACACACAGACCGACACAGGAGGGACGCGCTGTGATGACCTGCACCATGATGTTCACGTACGACTGTATCTACATGGGGGCTTTGCTTACACAATCTACACGTGGCCAACACATGCGCATATGATATAACATGGTATCTACAAATGTATATAAAGCATATCATCAACACAGGTCCATGTTGTATTGCACGATAACATGTAACATTAGCTAAATGATGATTAAAAATATTGCATGGTCTATGATATACTCAATGCCTATATGTACATGATGAAATGCAGTGTACACATGACATGATGCCTCATTTGTTGGTATATGACAAAGACTTCAGCCGCATGCAGAAGTTGGAGAATGTAGGGAATACAGGTTGTTAGTTAGAAAGTCTAAATTACGCAGAGAATCAGATTTCTTTTTCAGTGTCTCAATTTGCAATTTTAGATAACTCTGTTACCTCTGTTATACCAAAACATGGATGCGCAGTTAAATTTGGCGGACTACACCAGTCCGCATGCTTGGTCTGGTAAGTGTTCAACAGCTCCAAGCAAGAAGTACTTCAACATTATTATTAATTGACATCTTATTCTCCTCTGACCTGACGTCACCGGATGTGGGTCTATTCTGATAATTGTTAGTGACGATATGGCTGAAATATTGCTGATGTGACTTTTAACCTTAACTCACCCACTCACTCTTATGAACTGTCATCTGTTGTCAGTCAGTCAGTCAGTCAGTTAGTTTGACGCCACTTTTAGCAGTATTCCAGAATTCCACAGCAAGGGACTGATGTCATTGCAACAGTAACTTACGGGTCATCAGACACATGTTGCTTCATGGATATATTCGACCCTTCTACAACAAATAATGTATGGTAACACAGATGAGGTCTTAATTTAATAAAACAATTCTTTTCTGCATAAAAAAATAAAGGCTGTGTTTCATCATTTTCATCGGCGAGCTAGCAGCTACTAAGACATAAACAGTACGACTAAGAGACATCTTAAAATTTTCTTCCGGAAGTTTTTTTCTCACTTATTGAGAATCTGTAAAGAAGAAAAATGCGTTGTGTGAGGATACGGGAAATATTCAAAGTACAGGAAAAGCAAAGATTTAACCCACAGATCATGAAGTAAAATGTCCCAAGTTGGATAGTTCTGATATTTCACCTGATCGCAGAAAAAAAAGGCATGAAGTCATTAAAGGTTATAAGTCTGATAAAAACAGAGCAGACAAGTGGCACTGACTTATCGAGAAAGAACCATAGTGTGCACAGTGCAGAAAACTCGGCACGTCCTAACCATATGACTGCTGCACTCGTCCAGGGTGAATTGTGTGACAAGTACGCGAGACGCTGCTTACTGCTGAAATGTAAAGAGGTAATGCATATCTTAGTCTATAATCAGGAAATATCCCCATAACCTCGTGGTATGTGTACATCCCTGAAGGTTAGCTACTTACATTTGTCTAAACTGAGACGCACTGGTTAGCAATGTCTGTGATGTAAGGATATCGAATACATGCCCAATAAAACAGGTTATTCAAGTGATTCATGTATAGGCGACCCCGGTCACACTCTGACATGAATAGTACAACACCCTGCCAGACACCCTTTATGTATATTAGGCGAAATACATATGTTGTTATCAATAGTTGATGTCCTCAATGGTACGTCGTCATGGCTGACCGCACCTGATCATGACTGAGATGACAGCTACCCTGCCACCACTGTCGTGATGTCAACCTCACTCCGTGGGTCACATACACGGCAAGTAGCGTAATGTCGGCTGTTGAGAAGAACTGTTGACAAGCTACCCAACTGCCCTACACTGTAGCCACAGATTTATCAAAACCGAAGCAGTGTGCCTCGTTGAGTTACATTCTTGAAAATTTATAAACACGCTCAATAGATGTGCAGTGAGCGTGACGTTTAACACAGTTTGTTGGATTCTAATTGATGTTGCATTAATATTCGTTAAGCAAATAAATCACGCGTTTTTATGTAACCCGACGACACTCAAAAGCGAGGACGCTACAACAAGTCATTCTCTACGGTGAACCGCTTGTGACCTCCTGGCAGATATATATTATTATTATATATTATTACCTTTCGCTCGTTAGATACGTTTTCAAAAAAACTCGTTGTAAGATCAATGGTATCTGATAGACACTCTTGTAATCTCTATTTGTCTGTATATCGTCATACAAGTACACTGAACATTCACCTGAAATACAGTTCATTGAATGGAACAACATTTGCATCTCTTTTGTTAATCAGTATATGTACGCCAATGAAAGGCAAAATAGCTGTGAACATGATTTGAATGGACCAGTAATGAGTGAGTGAGTGAGTATGTTTTTTTGGCGCTTTTAGCAATATTCCAGTAATATCATGACGGGGGACACCAGAAATGGGCTCCACACATTGTACCCATGTCGAGAATCGAACCCGGGTCTTTGGCGTGACGAGCGAACGGTTTAACCACTAGGCTACCCGACCGGCCCGGACCAGTAATGACACCAGGTGTTGGAAAAAAGGCTAACGATATCCTGCAGCGTCAAAGTGGGAATGAGTTTTAGTTAGGCAGGGGTGACAATGAAAAATCAATCAATTTTCTTAACATGAGCAAATTCGTTTGTATGGATTGCATAGTGTTTTATGAATCAAACTTATTCAGAAAGAGTTTTAATGTTGAATTAGACAATTACGTCTACGGTGATAGATGACATGGAGGAATGATTATCCGATTGCATTGAGAAAGGATCTTTATAAATACAGTGGACTCTCAGGATATTTAGTAAATGTCATGGGGTATATAATCTATCCTTGAATCAAGGATACACTACATGACATAATAAATGAGTGCCAGGCAGATTTTCGAAAATGAAGGTTTAACAGATATGTTTGTCTTCCGCTCTTTGTTTTGAGATTAACCAAGAATAACACACCTGTGACATTGGTTTTATAGATTTTCGTTAAGGTAGAATTAAGCTAAGCTATATTTTGTATGAATTACTGACGAATACTGCACGTGTTAAACTGTTCCTATTTCTACAAGTAAAACAATTTTGGAAATAAATAACGTCAAGAACAGAGAATTATAATACTGTCCATTATTCTTCCTCTGAAACAGATTCCATTGGGCGTATAAGGCAAACCAGCGGGTATATAAACAATAGCAGATTGAGTGATGGTATTTGTTGAGGCCTATTTCTTATTCTTCATAATGTTTTGTCTGTTTCTTTAACCCTGCAATCTGCAACATTCCAGTTCTATGACGACGGCCTGAAAATTATCGAGCCAGGACCACAAACCAGTTATTGATATTGTGAACAACAACCCACGCCGTTGGAGTACGATTAAACGTAATTAACCAAATCACCGAGCCTGACCACTCGATCCATTCAGACGCCTCTTGCGACCAGCATGGATTGATGGACACTTTTTTAAACTCAGTGTCCCCACGGATGTGTTGTTAAGTTAGAAAGTTCAAGAAAGTATTAATTGTGGACTGACAAAAGTTTTGTTATAGATGGAATAGATGTCATCCTGCACTAGATCTGGTTTGTATACTACCGTAATCTATGTATATAACGTACAAGCTTCATTTTATTACCGTCTTCGCAATGCTCGTGGTTTGGACACAGAGGTCCATCCATGGTACAACCAAGAATATGTAGACGGCGTTATGGAAAATAATCAATACGAAATGCTTTAGAATAGGCCCGTATACAGCCCCAGATGTATCCAGGCCAACAAACGTGATGTTGTCCTTTTTTATAAATCCAATGAAATCATTTATGTCACTGAATTTTCTGTCACTTTTGACTCTAATGTGATTGACAAGATTCAGGAACAAACATGGCAAATATGCAGACCTCGCTTTCGAAATGTCACGCTTGCATCCTAAGTACCAAGTTGTCGGACTCCCCATTGTTCTCGGTGCCTTAGGTTTGTTGCCTCCCAATCTGCTGGCTGACACTGAGTACTCCTTGGTTGCTACCAGAAATGGAGCCCTTCTGACAACCTGCAGAAGGCTGCAGGGGACTAGGGCCCTGAGCTGATGATGAGTCTAACAAGCTTGGTTTTGTCAGGATCACCCAAACCCTCTTGGCTGCATTGTTTATTTTAATCTGTACATAATAATGATATTATTAATAATACTGATAATAATGGTAACAGGCTATTTATATTGTGCATAATTCCACACCACTCTGGCCAATGGATCAACGTGCACTAAAGAATCTTTCTGGTGAGTATACAACCCGAGCTGCCTGTGTACCGGGTACCTATTTACTACTGGGTCCTCACAGGCAGATTTCAAACAAAGACATTTCCCCAAGTAGTGAGTGAGTGAGTGAGTTGGGTTTAACGCCGCTTTTAACAGTATTCCAGTTATATCACGGCATGTCAGCATGTGGGAGGAAAGCCCGAAGTGATGCAGGTATAAGACGTTTACCACTATGGCGTGCCTAAGGGACGCAACTCTGCCCAGCGAATCGCGGCGACTTAGACGACTGGGCCATCCGTGCCCCTCTTGCCCAAGGAAGCGCCACATGTGTTACATTTGCTTCAGTGTTGGATTCGAAGAGAAACTCTCGGGTGTCAAGTTGCCGAAAGGGGGACTCTCCGCGACCAACGTTGCTTGACTGCACTAAATTTGTGTTTCTAGTTCTTCTGTACTAGGCTCAGTAGGTAGACAATTTTTAATGTGTTCATTAGTTCTTTCGACGTATAAATCGTTGGTGCGGACTTTTGTACATGCACGGACACATCTTTATTTTTTTATAATGCAATGCTGTTTTTATTTGGTGAAAACGAACGCATGGGAGTATCTCTACGACCAAACAGCTTATAACCAGTGTAGAGTGAAGAGGAGAGAGAGTTTTGCTAATCCCCTGCTTGTTACAATTTTATTATCAAATGGATTGATCCAAACAAAGAACTAAGCTAGATTGAGAAAACAACAATAATAATAATGACCAAATTCATTGAATATTTTAATCATTAAGCACATTGACTGGAATCATTGTTTCTGAGTAAGCACTTCCTTTTCCACATACTGTATACGTTATAATGACCAACTTGATATTGTATCACAAAGTTAATGGTACAACGATCAAATGTTCATCACAGGTAAAACTCTGATAAACATTTGCTTCCGCAGGAGATGATGACATACTGAAAGAACAAGGTGAACATTTATCGCTTATTGAAAATATGTAGAATGAAGCTTAACATTTAGCAATAGGATGGCATGTTGAGACGTGTGAAAAGTTATTGTTAATAAAATCGTATGGTATTTCACACCATGCTTGCAGAGATGACTTCATGTTTCAAGCCCGTTTTAAGAGCTTAGTGGTAAATGTTACTAATGGCAACTGGAAACAGGTATATTTACCAGCATCACCTGCTGTTATCTTTCATATGCTGATTTACCAGTTTTCTTATTGATCAGGTACTGGAACAAACGTTGCTCAGAACAAACCCGCATGGATGAGCTCAGTCTTTTGGTCGAGTCCTCCCGCCAGTGCAGCTGTCGATGGAGTAATACTTGCACATGAATTCAATTACTCAGTCGTCACCAACACGCGTCAACAAAGCGCCTGGTGGAAGGTGGATCTACAAACACAAGTACAGTCGGCAAGGGTTACCCTGTACTTTAGTACTTTCTGTACGTACAAACTCATTTACATATTTGATATTATTTTAGTAAACACATTAATGCTTGGTTCCTGGAACGACAAGAATGTAACTATCATTATAATTTGACACCTGACCACAACGAAATCGCAATCTCTTTTAAACAAATATTCAAAACTCTCAACACTGCTGGTCGTATTCAATGACATTCCGTGTAGAGATGATAGATCACTGGGAAGAGCTCTTACACACTCGATGACCCCTGACGTCACATAGTATTGTTTCGCCTGTGTGACGTGCAAGAAAATACTACAAATTACGTCATGGGGTATTGTCACATGATTAAAAAGTTTGTGGTACTGTATTCTAAAGGTAGGCACAGACACCAAGTGTAAATTCTATGATGCTTTTTATAGATGTGTACTGAAGCTTAATGATTGCTCTGACACTTCTTTCAGTTTTAATGCTATGCTAGAATGATTCAGATTTATATAAACTTATAGTCCACCATACGGTAGTTTAAGTGCCCACGTACATGTATGTTTTCCTTATTGCATAGGGAGGAATTCCTTTGTTTTGTTGTAGCCTTTTATCAAATACATCCATGCACAGAGAAGTGCGCAGAAGTAATAAATCTTTAAACCTTGGATCTCAATTTTGTTCAATATTTTACAAGACTGTGCCCGAGTGTTGGATCGGTAAACTGATGACGACTTGAACCTACATCACGTTTGGGGAAGACAGTACAGTTTCATTAATGAGTTTGTCCTACATTAAGTAAAGTATATATTTATACTTGTTTCAGACAAGAAAAGACGTAATGGCGTGCAGCTCTACACATCTATAACAAATTCCGCTGACCCCAAAGAAGGAAATCTATGTCACAGTGTAACAGAACGTGCTGACGGTACAGACATCCCTGATGTGCTGAGTGTTACCTGTCACGGGACCTGGCGTTACCTGACTGTCTACACAGAGACTGATAATGATGGATATGGTGCTGTATTACAACTTGTTGAAGTACAGGTGTGGAGTATGTATCCCGTTGGGCGTGAAATAGTATTTATATTCAAGAAGCCTCTTTTTTTAAAATACCAAGTAATTATATTGTGTCATTTTACAGTAAAATACAACTTTATATATTTTACAAACTGATATTACGTAGCCTACTTTTCAGTTTTTTCTTCGTCAATGAGTATATTTTTGTTGTCCATATGTGTGAACTACTTGGGAAGGATTCACCAACCACATCACATACGTTGCTATGGAGAACTGTGTTCAATTACCTTATGTCCAAAAGAACCCAAGATAGTTGTATCGAGTCGGACCACTGTGTTTCATCGAGTCATTTTATATGAAGATGAATTTCCAGCGTACTCATGTATGTGATCTATTTTATTGATCTTCTTAAAAACGTCATGCAATTTCGCTCCAACCTACTGTTATTTACAGCGAGGGAGCCTCGACAGTGACTGGCGAGGGAGCCTCGACAGTGACTGGTCAAATTGTTTCATACTGTCGTAACTGCTTTTGGGCGTCAAGTGCGACCCTACTACAGTTACTAAATGTATTGCCGTTCCTGGTCATGTTATGCCATAACTTTGCAACTCGCCTTCGCATCGGCTCGGCAAAAACTCGCAAAAACTCATGGACTGCTTCAACAGTACAGTCTGATAAACTATTATAAAATTCTAACTAACAACATTCAGCAAATGCTTTGTAGTTAATAACACAAGAACAACATATATAATTATTATGGGATGGAGAGCACACATTGACACTCCGATAGTAACTGAACGTAGCAAGTAATATAGAAGATACACAATAGTTTAAAATGTAACGCAATGTAACCACCATCAGGTCTTGTCTCTACAGAAAAGTAATTAATTCAATAGTGTCACAATATTGAGATGTAATAAGTAGAAATACACTTTCTCCTTGTAATTCGGTATCTGTAAAGGGGGATAACTAATATGATAAAATATTTCAAATTCGTGACCATTTTTTAGTCTGATCTTCTCACTGTACCCTACTGACAATCGTTTATAACACTCACAAATAAGTGGTCTGTAAAATGGTTGAAACAAAGCCATAACAATATGAAATATTACGGGCAAGGATAACCTGTCTAGATAAGGGAATCATAATCAGTATTTTCTCATGGCAGATGACAATTAAATTACGAAGTATGTCAGAGGTAACGGAAAAGCGACTCCACAATGTTGAAGTACCATATAAAAACACCTGTCGTTGAATGAAGGAATCGATTTAAATGAAACACCGTTAGCCAACTTACACAAACCTTTGCCGAAATATGTATAGATTCTGTCGGGGTTTGAGTTTGCAACTTGTGACAATCAAATAGTAAATAATAAGTAAGGAATACGCGCTGAATAAGAATATTAGTTAAAGGATTTTCTGCCGTCAACGTGAGGTCTCGGGGACAAAGATAGAATTGTGAAACCATAATTTCATGACAAGCAAAGGAATTTGTCAAATGTAAAACCAGTGACGTAACCGGTCGATTGACTTTTTGTATTCTTGGAAAAAGTAAAATAAATACTAGAAATACTGTCGATATGATCAGAAAAAACATCCATGGAAATAGTTGATTTATTCAACGACATTAATGAAGGAGAGGGATAATTTGGAGAGGGTGTAGTTTGATGTTTTTTCCAAATCGTCAAACCGTGAGTTGGGGAGCCTGCTGTAAATAAGGTCAATGCAAAAAAATAAGCGTCGACCTTTAAGCCATAAGAAAAAAACGATTATTAAGAGAAATATGGATAAACCCGTGGCTGTGTTTGCCGTTAAGTAAATCAACTTGAAATTATGTGTCCTTTCTGAGAATTTCATCGAAAATTGATAAATGTGGGATCTTAATAGCGGAATCCTCAAGAAGGGGCTGTAAACTGTCAGTGATTTTTTAAGATGGATGCATTAAAAAATTCCGATAAAAGTAAGAGATAACGTGGGTATAATTTTGAAGCAGTTGCCTTACTCACAATTATGAGTTAATTGTTATGTCTGTGTCGAATGCATCCAGTTTCAACGCACAGTGACAAGGAATTTTAAATATACAAATCTGACAAGCTGGACACTTCTCAATGCGACCCTTGCACGTTGGTATTATGTTTTTTTATGCCAGTTAAAAGAATTGTGCCTGGTTCGATTTTGACAGCCATTGAACGTTGCCCATTTAATCGGAATTTAGTATCGCACAAGGATTTAATTTCTTGTGTGTCTTGAGTAAACAAAGCAAGTGCGCATGTGAGCAATGTTTTTTTTTGTTTCAGACTATGAAAACATGGACAGTGTTTTTCGTGGTCACTATAACATGTTGAAAATCACTAGCCGAAAATTCAATATACTGGTCTTTCGCTTCGGAAACAGCAAGATAATCTGGAAAATTCATAACCTGAGTGACATGCGTACTTGATTGATTTAGTGCTAAGCCAAAGGAGTTTATTCGATATACATCAAGGAGAGTAGAATGAGTCTGGATAGGAACAATAAACAAAATTAAAATTGAATTTGAATTCCGAGAACAGTGAACAGTGCGTTCCCGATAATAAAAACCTGGATCCTTATGTGCAACGTGAAACAACGGGTATTCTGCATTGAGACGTTTTTTAATCATTTGTAACGCTTTCTTTACTTCCGAAACTGGGTGTAAAGATGGACTCAATCCTTGATTAACTAACTATTGAATGCCTAAATACATTTTATCAATTTCTTGTCTAACTGTAGTTTGGAACGTGAGGCGATCTAACAAGATTTTCATCGTAATAAAAATAAATCTCCCCACATCTTGTATTTGTTCAGTGACTAGTTTAATATCGACAGGTTTGTTTCAATACCCGCGAGAGCGGATGAAATACGTTTATTTGTTTTAGTCATAACTGACGACATCTCACGAACTTGGGCTTGAAAGTATTAGCAGCATGCAGCGGCAACTGTTTAACATATTGCGCCAGTCGTCCAACATCCTCGACTGTTGCAGTACCAAACAGCGAACGACTTATTGAACCAATAAAAGGAAGTTTCGTGCGGGAATCCTGGTGGAAAATGTTAATATGGGGAATTAACATTTTAATGTCTTTATGGACATTTGTCCAATACGCGAGCAACTCTCGTTCGGCCTGCTCTATATATCCATCTACCTTCGAAACGGTATAACAAGCCAAAGTATGTGTGGCACAAAAGTCTCGATATGTTGATCTATTGCCCGTTCCATCGAAGTCAGGCAATTCTTTTGAAAAAAATGAATCAATTCATTTTGAGAAATGTCGATTGGTGACATATGTACGAAGACAACTCCCCATGGAAGTCGGAGTTCCGTTTGCACGGAATTAACCCGATTCTGGATGCTAACATACGCAATGAGAATGAATATAACCATACTGGTCGGAGGAGGCCTCTGGATTCTAAAATTCAAAGAAATAAGTACACAAACATAAATATTATCTTCAAATTCAATATCATATATCACTCATGTTTTGTAAGAAAGGTTTCCATGTCTTGTGAACCCTAGTAACTGTCTGACTGTATTCATCTCGAATCTACACCTTGCTAATAACAATTGAATGTATCTTAGAAGTATGACAACAATTGTCACAAGTAGGTAACCTCCAATGTCAACCAACACATAACTGTTAAATAATCCAAGAATTCGGAGTATTCAATACACAATAGTTAACGATAACAATACACATTTTCATCATATATGCACGACTGTATTTTCCTATAACCTTGTGACAATTGAATCATGTTAACAATGTAATAACTTAACATGTGCTAGCTCCATGCATATAGCATCATGTAATTCTAAACCTGAAATAAAACACATGCACAAATCAATATTAATCAATCGTCATATTGCCTTTATGCTATCGAATAATCTCTATGGGATCAGAAAACATAATCAAGGTAAGGCTTTAGTGTAAGTACATAAGCAGAAAATATCAGTATAACAGATTCCCATGTAACTATATCAAAACATTGTGAGGAGTGAGTATCAGCACCAAAGAAAAAAGACAACATATTTCTTCATCTTGTAATTCCAACTGGACATAGGTTTCAACATCAAGCAGATCAAGAAAAGTTGAAAAAGTTCATTTCTTTCCTGCAGTAGAGTTTCACAATGTAATACGATGTGATTATCATAATCAAAGGCATTCTTGTTACACAATAAACAGTCCCTGGAAGTTTTGTTTCTGGATGAAACTCTAACACAAAATTGTATACCTGACCTCTGTTCTGGGTACAGATATGCTAGTTGTCATAATATATGGTAAGTAAGCTTTGTGTGTATTAGCATGAAGCGTGAAAGACCTGTATTGACAGAAACTTTTCTGCGCCACATATTTTTTTCATATTCATAAACGGTTTTATTAACCAGTTGCTTCCAGTTTCTCTTTGTAGAAAATACACCACAGCTTACATATGTACAAAGCTTGTTTCGTAGGCTATACTTGTTAAGAACTCATAATAAATCTCCACATACAGATTTAGGATTTGCAATGTATGCACAAAAAAGATGTTTAGCAAAATTGTTACAGGTTAAGTTACATAAGCGGCCGAGCAGCTAAAGTTTACACTTGTCGATATCGCCGATCATTGTCCAAAGCCCCAGATTAGCAATCGTGGATTCTGATGGAGATCTTTTATCAAGTCCTTGTAGCGTTGAGTATCTTCAATGGCGTTAACGTTTTGACCCTTAATATCAAAGAGCAATTAATACTCTGTCTTGCTTTTTGACAACATTTTTCAATATTTGATTTACATGACAGGTTATGTGTTAGTAGTATGCCACCATACATGACAGAGTCAGAGGTTGTTATATTTATATCACCAAGTTTGCAGTCAATATGTAACCCATTTTGTTTTGTCTTAGTGAAGACAATAACATTACTTTTTGAAGGGTTATACGTTTGTCGCCACTTTGCCTTTTGTAGCCCTCGTGGTGAGGTGCCAACAAGAGGTGCGTCATCTGCAAGCAAAATAGTTGCAAAATTCAAGACATCGTTTTCTTGCATCAGAAATTCTTAAGTCTTAAATCGGAGACGGTAAATTAGCAAGAACTTGAAAACGTTGTTCTATTTAAAAATCAACAATAATGGGAGGTAAAATATCTGACTTGATTGCAAAATGATGTCTTTCCACAGACACGAGTCATTGAAAACTTGAAGACTTCTAGTAGCATCTCCTGCATCCACAATTGTAGAAACTCACTGTTGTCCCAAAATACCATGATTCCTATGCATGCCTGTTGTAATTTTTTTAAAGTGACTTGCCAGTGAGGATAATGAGGCTTCTTACAACACGGAGAATTGGAAACGGGTCACGTGAGGTCAAATAAGTATGTCAAAAGTCAATAAGAATGGTTTGCTCAGCACAGCAGGAAAGTTGCCTTGAGGATTGTGACTATAATTGTTCATGCCTGGGTGGGGGACCTGAGTAATACCTAGTTCTAAATACTCCTTTGAAATGTCTAATTTTCAGACAAAAATGAGACAGTCGCTGTTCTTTTCACACGGGAACCTATCAGAGTAAAAGAAAGCAATCTTACCATCACTGGTGAGGTTAGCTCGTTGAGAAGTTGATTGCCTTTGTCATTGATGTTGTTAGTCCAGCTGGTGCTGGAACTCTCGTCCTGTCTGTTCTCACGAGTTGGGTAGGGAGAATATGGTCCGAGGGATTGTGGATACTGATTTGGACTCTTGTGAAAAGAACTGATCTCGGACGGCGAAAAAGCAAGTGTCACCAAAAAGGATAGCCACATTATCGCTCACAGTATTGATTGCCATATGGACTTTCATAATCTCTGTAAGAGCGGTGGTGATGAGGGCGGTGGTAGGGATGAGCGACGGAGGAAGGTGTCCTCGGTAGAAGGGAATCCGACACATGGACATTACTCACGGAACGACAATAGGAAAAACAAAGGATTGGATCGTCTTAAACATTTTGTTCAAGAGAAAACCTGCATTCTCCACCATGTCGGAACTGCTTTTGGGCGTCAAGTGCGACCCTACTACAGTTACTAAACGTAAATTGCCGTTCCTAGTCATCATGGTCAATTACGCCATGACTTTGCAACTCGCCTTGGCCGCATCGGCTCGGCTCCGTCAATGAGTCATTGGTGTAACGGTGCTTACTCCAAGTTGTCTCTATCAGCGTTCATACTCGCATAATATAGAAACGCAACACCAGCTTTATACTCACATAGTTTTACTAACTCTCAGCCCATCTATCAATACAGGACAGGATCAGACTGCCCAGACTCGACACTAAATGGGGAAAACTTAGAACGATCGGGATTGACTCAATCGATTGCAAACCGTGCTCTCCTCTCCTCATGTTAAAGTATCAATTTGTAGTGTTCGGGCTTGGCATGGCCTGTCTTTGTCACATGTCACAATATCTCATTTTGATTCGTTAAAATTTAGATCTGACCATTAACTCATGTGTGTCGTTATCAGAAAAATACAGAAGCCTACGTGCCAGATTGCTCATCTCTCTATTGATTTTGTGACTCGCTCCGGATGCTCCAAATGAAATATATCATGACTCTCTGCTTGTTTCATTATCTAATGGACAATAACCTGGAACCAGTCCAATGATAATTATGAAATGTCAAGAAAAAACTTGTGATAAATGTGAAATGTCTTTGATCTATTGATTGTTTTCGAACTAAAAGTTCTCTGTCACAAACTATATCTAATGCAACTCCTCATTGCAACTATAACGGTTTTATTTGTTACCATTTTCTAATGTTTTTGAGACGCATTTTAACCTTATAACAATACGTAAAATATCACTGACAATACGTTATTATTATTTTGAATTATATAGTTAATCTGCAACTATAATAACACGACACTGGAACATATAATTCCTGATAAAATAATGATTCTTAGGAACATTGCATCAATTGTTTTTAAACTTTGTGATTGCGTATTTTCTAAGCAAATCACCGGTAGTTCCGGGAGATAACACAGCAGATACAGCATTGCTATTACACGCTTGGTTTGCAAGAAAATCTCAGCAAGTAAACCAATATGTAGCAGATTAGGAAAGACAATATAAATGGTAAGTCATCACGTATAGTTCTTTAAAATTTTCTTTAACCAAGTTTGTTTTCACCTGAAGGGACACATGTAGTTGTCTCTGCCAATAATACCTGAACATTTGTACTTATTTACTCATGGTGTCTGTAAAGGTTTATTTATTCAATACTAGCTAAGACTGTATATATATATTGCACTGCCATGGGGAACCGATGTGTACCGGTGTAGTGGTATATTGATCCAAGCCTAGTTGTGGTAACTCAATAGTTTGTTATTGGAGCATGTGCAACACTTTACTCATGTGATCTTTTTCACATGTTGACCTCACGCCATGTTGCATAACATGTTACAAACCTCAGGGATCAGTAAATACAAATCACTTTTAAATCAGATATTGGACATACTGTCCATAATGATGACAGTTTGTCTTGTGTATCACATTACATAAACAATCATTATTACATGTACACTTTAGTTAATACTGATATTAAGAGATGACTGATAGATGCTCCAGCACGCCACTCTGGATATTATGACGAAAACTACAGCCAATGATGCAATAACCGTCACTGAAGGAAGAGATCCCAGTGACTGTGTATATAACAATATGACGTTCCTATTTACTAGTATGCGCTTCTGGGTATTATGGATCAAACTGTGACCAATCCTGTGCTGCACGTCACTGCAAGTCCGACTCCAACTGTGACGTCATTGGAGGACTGTGTGATGGTGGATGTGCGGCTGGATATCAGGGAACAGACTGTACTCAAGGTAGTGTTTATTCAAATTAGATTTAATTGGTTCAATAAATAATCTGTGTTTATAGTTGATTCATTTTTTGCCTCTCCCTGCCATCATTTACAGGGTATGTCTGAATGCGTTCATAACAAACTAAACTTATCGTCAATATATTGTCTACATTATGTCTCTTTCTTACTCAGATATGCGGATTAAAGAATTAATATAACAATATTCCATCTATATGACGGTGCTCAGTAAATCATACCATACATCCAGTGATTGACATCAAGAGCACCGATATGCGCATTAGGGATGTGATGACATGCATCATTAGCGAGTCTGGCCACCCGATTCTATTTGTCGCCTCTATAACATATCGTAACACATCATACATAATATTTGTCTCAGCTCATATGGATTATTTTTGAAAATATGTATTAATTGCCCAAGTCACTCGGTTCTGTCACGTGTCAGTCGTGGTTGAGCCCTGCTGGCAACACATGGCATTAACTTCAGTGTACAAAAATACAATATGGTAGCTCTCTGTACATGAATCGAAATGTAGGTTCAAAGTAATGTAGGCATGAATAACTGACAATGAAATGTGCGATCGTGATAATATTGGGATTTGACGAGATAGAAGTGCTGCTATATACAATAATCAAATGGCAGGATCGCGGTTCATAAACATGGGGGAATTTACAAAACAACACTCAAAAAAAAGCGTGAATAAACACGGCGATATATGTCACTGAACGAATATCAATGATTCAGTAGCGTGTATGTCCTCAATGTCCAGATATGCATCCGTACACACGACGTCGGACAAGGATCGTTAGGCGTTTCATGACGCAATTAGTAATTGCCCCCCATTCCTTTCTCTGTGCCTGTACAATCTGACCTCTGTTTATTGGGAGATTGGATTATCTGGCCACATCAGCAGATCCAGAAAGAACGCACGTTGCTAGTTCTTACGTTGCCAAAGTTGAACTCGTTGTCATGTCCCTATGACGTTCATCGATGCTTATGACCATGTCAGTCACTGGATTGTCTGGTCCAGACTTGCTTATTTACAAACCGCTGTCGTATGGCTGTAATATGGCTGCATGGGGCGTTGAACAACCACGGAACAACTGGTACGCCCAAAGCAGTCACATAAGATAATTTTATATTGAGGAACCTGTTACCTTGGTGCAAGGTGAGGAGATAGCAGTCTCCCATGGTTGTGGAGTCTTCCACACCATGACCTCTGTGACGCCGCATGAATCTAGTGATCGCCTTACAGTTGATTATTGTCCCCAAGTTCAAAACACAAATTGCTCTCCCTCGATGTAAAGCGGGCGCTGTTGCCTTCTTGGGCATTTTAATGTTGACTGATGACCTCATTGTGCCATGGTCGCCTTTTTATATCCATATGAGAACAATTATCATGCTTCTTTTGTAGTGAAAATTTGATCAATGAAATCATTTTACGCGGGCAGCATCGTTAAAATGCAGCTATTTGCGACGAGCTGTAACAAGCTACGATACGTCGAACAATAGTGGAACCTCCAAATCATTACATTAAAGTGAATTGTGTTTGGGTCTAAAAACATGTTTCCATATACTTTGTATTGACCCTCAGTTTATGATATCAACTAATCGAAAGCTGGATAATGTTTATGTTCCAAAATGATTGGCAGTTTGTTTAAGGATGTAATTTACATTACAAATGTTTTAATTTAAATCAAATCTACAGCTATCAGACAGACAGAGAGATAGCTTATTCAGTAAGAAGGCCATAGGCCCATAATACAGACGCATGTCAATGAAGAAATCGATTTAAGTCTCTTAGCCGTTGGATTTTATATAGATATAAAAATGTGTTACATTTGTGTAATGACATTTGTGTATCTCCCCAAGTCAAGAGACGGGGAGTGTAAGATATTTTTCGACATTTAACAGGGATTTAAAATGTTTATAATAAAAGGTATCAACTACACTATTGATAGAACTAAGCTATTTTTGTTGAAGGTTATCAAATAATCTTTGCTTAAAAAGATGAATAAATATCTTCACATTGTCAACATCTTGTGTTAACCATACATGTCCAAAACCTAATTTAAACAAGATGTTCTTAATGTGAGTAGCCCATGTGGTGCGACCAGAATGGTCTAGTGATTTGAGCATTAAATAGCATTGGCGAGGCGGTCTGTGCTCGTCCAAACGCAGTAACCTGCACCAATACTTGATGGCCCCTTGTATTATAGTTTAAATTATATCTGCAGCTTTCTATGAATTACTTTCAAACTTACACCAGTTTCACTTTTGCCTTAATCAGCGTGTACCAGTGTGATGTACGGCCCTAACTGTGCCAATAACTGCAGTTCCCGACACTGTAAGACACCCTCCTCTACATGTGACAGAGTGACGGGACAGTGTCCTGGTGGGTGTGAAGATGGATGGACAGAAATAGACTGCTCCAAAAGTAAGTCACCTTGCACCATAATAATATAATAAACAATAATGATTGTTTTGTTAATATAACATATTCGAATTTGTGATAGGTTCAACATAAGAACTGATTGAACAGCTAATGAATTTGAATTTATACAAATAAATCAAAAAGCACAATATGATTAGTTGACTCAACTCAGTGTTAACATTGCACACACTTGTTAGAAGTAGTGTGTCATTATGGTGGCATCGGCATTAAAACTCAAGATATAAATATGTCTACTTCCCTACAGAACTTGTGGAACTATTCACTCCTGCTTAAGAGTCAGAAAAATGTTTCCATATATTTTGTATTGCACGTCAGTTTATGATATCAATTAATTGAAAGCTGAGTAATGTTTATGTTCTAAAATGATTGGCAGTTTGTTTAAGGGTGTAATTTACATTACAGATGTTATAAGTTCAATCATATCTGCAGCTAGGAGAACTATCTTTGAATTACTTTCAAACTTACACCAGTTTCACCTATATCTCATTCAGCGTGTACCAGTGTGATGTACGGCCCTAACTGTACCAGTAACTGCAGTTCCCGACACTGTAAGACACCCTCCTCTACATGTGACAGAGTGACAGGACAGTGTACTGATGGGTGTGAAGATGGATGGACAGAAACAGACTGCTCCGGAAGTAAGTTACAGAACATCATCGTGCCTGTTGTTTGTATGACCCCCCCTATTTTTAGTTAGGTCAACACAACAATATGATGTAGGATGTAGGATGTTCCCCAATTTGACATGTATACTCGGACCCCGTGGTACTGCGGCATTCATCGTATCGCGGCATTTGTGATTTCCGGTAGTTCACGCGGACACGCCTCTCAGCAGCTATCTATTAATGCAAATCAGTAACCAGAAAGTGCTCACTTCGTAAACAGTTTCTATTTCCTCGGAATGTTCCGTCTGCTGTAAGTAAGGGGTTATTAATGCGTTGATACTTACTTCTGGCATCTTTTATAATATTGCCTTACCCCCATCTATCAGTGACCAATGATATTACCCGCAGTTCCCCAAGTAAACATTCTCTATCGACCTGAACTAGATCATCTGCATATTCATGGCGACTAATAAGGGCCATAATGCCAAACTTAGTTTTTCAGTAGCAGCCAAAAGATAACACATACTTTAGGCATACTAGGAGTGCTTTTTTATATATTTATTGTTGACTTTTAACATTGTTCCATTTTGTGACAAATTATTGTCACCCAATTTTTTTGTTTTTTAAATAATCTTAGAATATCTTATATTTTGTTGTTGATTTTTAAAATATTTTTCTCTTACTTTTCGGTAAATATGCATTGAAAACCTATTACTGAGAACACATTTAGAATTTCACATGTGCTGTCTTTGCACTTGTCTGGACAAATCACTTATGTCTGACATGATAATACTAACTGGTTGGTAGAATTATGGCCTCTTTTTGTTCAATTCTGACCTCCATACACAACTTTTCTCCATACCGCGATACGATGGAGTTCTCTCCCTTGTCAAACTGAATGCGAGGCCGGCTTTTACTCGGAGCTCCTAATGTAAATAATGAACTTGTATCAGTAAAATAGGGGCACAGGTGTTCCAGTCGTCTAAGGCGCCGCGATTCGCTGTGCAGAGTTTCGTCCCTTGGGAACGCCAGAAACCCCTGATTGTGGGTTCGAATCCCGGTTCGCCCCGATTATGTTTCTAGTTTTGTCAGCACCATATCCGTGCTCGTCGGTTTCACCGAAGTGTTAAACGTCTGAGACCTGCATCACTTCGGGCTTTCCTCCCACATTAAGCTGACACGCCGCGATAAAACTGGAATACTGTTAAAAGCAGCGTTAAACCAAACTCACTCACTCACTATCAGTAAAAGATGCATTGTCAGATAAAATAAATGACATCTGATATAATATCTGATATAATCATAAAGGTTAGTGAGTGCATTTTGTTCCGTTTAGCATACATCACAAGTACAGCGATACCCCGAGGTTGCAGGCTTCCATATGTTTCGGTGTTCTTTCAGTTGAACAACTGACTTGTCTTTGCGTGACGCATGTCAGCGCTTGGACATGAAACGCTTACTTTTTCGTAATAAATAATACCCAATTGCATATGATCAAAATGACACTCAGGAATCAATTAATTTTGGAAGTCATCGTGTAAGTAGTCTCTCAAACGAACTTGTCAGTCCCACCCTCAGGGGAACAGACAATTAGTTAAGTATGCTGCTTGAATATGAGTTCAAACGACTCTTATACACTGCAGGTATCCACGCAACCTTGAATATGGTTCACTAAAACAATAATATATCTCTAGGATGAAGTTAATTCTGAAATGTTTGAGAAAAAAGCATATCCCACGGTGGTCAGATGTTTTATCTTGATTTTGGGCGTTCATTAGGGACGGGTGGTGCTGGTAGGATATGTTACGTTGTTCCCGGCACACCTGACGTCATCACGTTAACTTCTACTAGTGAGGAATCCTGGTTAGAAAAGGTCCCCAGCAGGCTATGCAAGTAGTAAGAGGTGACTTAGCTGTTTTCTTGTCATCGCACCCCGACTGCGTAAGACGTTGTTGTTTATGCTGCCAATCACTGGATTTTCTGGTAAAGGTGGAATAGTGCTTGGTGTGGCGTTAAACAATACACTACAAAACACTGCAACATTATACTTGCTGTTTGGAAAGGAATAATAATGACTTGGAAGCTTAATAAAAATTGTAGACTAATTACATGTATATTGTGTGTGTAAATGAGCGCTGTGACGTTTCTTGGTTAAATATACAGGGGGTATGTAATAATAGCCCAGATCGAGGTTGCTTGATGCTTGGAGTTCAACATCCAGTGGGACAAAATCGAAGGAACCTCGAAGATTTCAAAATCAGAAAAGAAGAAGCCATTAACCAAGGCTCCAAACATAAATCAATCGTGATTGAGCCAGAGTGAGTTACTACAGCAAATATATATTTCAAAAACAGAGACCAAGCTGGGTACATTGTAAGACGTTAATGGTGGTGGGAATAACAACTTAGTAATATAATGTTTCTAATTGATTAACATGTTAGAACATATTCTGTCGTGGTCAAATGGCCCCTAACGAGGAAAATAGTAATACCGAAATCCTTCATTCTGCCCGTTTATAACGGACGCTTTTGTGGTACTTCCTGACCTCATTTGAATTTTCTCTTAATTTTCCGTTGTCAGGTGACAATATATAACAAATATGCCAGTCTTTTGCTTCCAAAAATCGTAAGGAAATCTTGAATCAAAGTTGCTCTTAACTAGTTTTTTCAATTAAATTGACATATATATGCTACTAAATGTGTAGGTTATATATGTATTGTATTGATTAGAGTATATCATTTCACCCATCTTTCCTCATGGAATCAAACATGTAAAGTTACCAATGGGATATGTTATATTTAGTTACTCAACATATCTTTCTGTAATACAGAATTTTCAATGATTATTACTGTATATCAACCTTTTAAAAACCTACAAACGAATATGCGTTATATCGAAACTAGATTATATCAACTTGTTTCTTATTTATATCATTTCATAACTGAATACCTAACTGACCATCTTCAGAATGCAAGCCTGGAACCTATGGGCGTGACTGTTCTCGTTGTGGACACTGTGACGTCACGTGTAACTATGGAGATGGACGCTGTCCGGGAGAATGTCTGGACGGCTTCACTGGTGACCGATGTGATGTGGATGTCAGGGGTTTGAATACTTTTTAGTCGTTTTCCCCCAAAAATATGAGGTTTACGAATAAGAAAAGATAAATTATAGCCCTGTCACCATGTATTGATGGCGTTGATCTCTGCACTTCTATCATCAAACACACGTTATATATTCTATGCTATTGTTTACGTTGTCATATGGTGATTATATATTCATTCACAAACAAATGTTAAAAACCGGACTAAAGTGACTTTGTATCAAATACAGTATCTCCTGTTACAACCGGCGTCATTGGGGGAGCAATAGGAATTGCTGTCATGTTGCTGATTAGTGGGCTGATGATATGGCTGTTGAAGTCTGGAAGGTATGATGTTATATAACAGATTATTGACATTGTGTCATTACCGTTTGTTTGCTTCTTAACACAAGCACCTATATGTGCATGTATAATACTTCTACCAGTGTGCATTTCTGGTGTCCCCCGCCGTGATATTGCTGGAATATTGCTAAAAGCGGCGTAAAACCCCACTCACTCACTCACTCACTCACTCACTCACTCACTCACTCACTCACTCTACCACTGTGACAATTCTTTGTTTTAGACTGAAATGGATTCCCACAACTACCACAGACCCTCAAGAGTTGAGAAAGACGGACACGCCCAACACTGGAGAGATGCCTACTCATGCGCCCGATGTGAAAGATCAAGACTATACAGAATTGAATGAATTCACCAGGGAGAAAGAACAGTCACTGTATAATGTTATTCAGAACGAAAACAATCAAATCTAAGATTCATGTCACGGATAGTGCAACATCTGAACATATGACTTCGGGATTACTTCATTGGTATCCATATACATTAGAAAGCAAAGTACCTATGTCAAGTAGAAAATGTCAAATTGCGGTGATGATGCCAGCTGCTAAAAATTTCTGAACACCCTTTGTGAATATCGGAGGTGCCTTTGAAAATATAAGTAATAGTTCCCTCTCACTCAAATTACCAATTTTGCAAATATCAAGCTAAATATCTAGTTATGGCCTTTGGCCGTCGTATGTAAAAAAGGTATTCCACAACAAATGCGCGGTATTCAAGCTGATGGTGACACTATCCAGTGACCTGTTGATATTTGCCCGAAGGAAACGTGTGATTATACGGTAATATGATAGCAAATTGTGGCAGATAAAATATTTAGGTCGTCCACATAACGTCCTTTTCAAAGTTACAATCTTGGCTAAATCAAATAACACTAATCGTGTGCTGTTACCAGGTGGCATCTGAAGGAAACCATATATTATTATTGATGATTATTGTGAATTTTATGGATTTACCCCCAAGTCGTAATAACCGTCAAAGTAAATAAGTTGTATTTCAAATCTAATTTCGATTTGAAAATAACATATGGTTGAGGCAGCATTAATGTCAAAACGGTGCTTACTTCCTGTTATAACTCCCCTCTCTCTCACACATCCGAGTCCATCGCGTTATTGGCCTGTTGTAATGGATCAGAAAATATGTGAAGGTTTATATATATTCTCAATATGTTTCATGTTACTTTGTTCTTGTTATTTTGAGCACAATTATGCCTGATAAACAACTTTGGATAAAAATGAAATGTAGAGGGCGTTTGTTGTATTGATCTATATGCAAACGTTTGCTATAATTGAGGATTGTGTTTGTTATTCAACGCCGCGCTCTGCAATATTGCAGCTATGTGGCGGCGTTCTGTAAATAATCGAGTCATCGGGCCATCCAGTGATTGATATCATGAATGTCGCCTTTTTCGACGACCATTGTCGCCTTATAATTGAAGAACATAGCAGTGTTTAGACCTGCAAGAAACCTATGACCGTTGGTTCGAATCCCTATGTTTGTGGGTGGTGGTGGGTTTAACCAATGTGGTTAAAGTCTTATGCACACTCGTCAAAAAAGAAACGCATACTTAAAAAATAAGGATATTTATTAAGCGGATGTAAAAGCATCCACACAGAATATGTGTAAACACAATCAAATGAAATTAGACACCGTGATTGACAATAGCAGTGTAGTCATTGTCAGCATTAATTCAGTTCAGTCATTGCACATGTGTAGCCACAAGGGGGCGTCATGGTCCACTACATAAGAAAGGTAACAAAAATAATCCAGATAACTTTAGAGGGATATCTCTATTGTGTACAATAAGTAAGGTTTGCACAAGTGTCTTCAACTCTAGACTCACACACTGGGCTAATATAAGAAGTTAACTACCCGAGAAACAAGCAAGCTTTAGACAGGGATATATTCCTGCTGATCACATATTTACGTTAAATGCAAATATGTTTATTAAAAAGAAAAAGGAAATTATGCGTTGCTTTTGTGGATTTTAAAAAAGCGTTTGATTCAGTAAATCACCTTCAGCTATGGGAGTGTCTGCATGATGTAGGTTGGGGTGGAATGCTAAACAGAAATCGGAGCAGGTGTTTTATGTTTCTTACTTTGGACCATGATGATAATGTGATACATCATCTTATACACACATGACTAGCATACGCACATGACTAGAAAGCACACACCATGACTAAAATACACACGACATGACTAGAATACACACATCACAAGAATACACACAGTATCACAAGAATACACTTGACATGCACAATCAAAACCAAATTGATAGAGGTTACTTGTATTTCAGAGAACATAGTAATCTCATCCAGTGACTCATTAATGTTTATGTCTTCATGGGTGGCCCTCATGTTTCAGATACGAACAGTGTGTCACTAATACATGCATAATAAATCGATCTATAACATATTTACAACCAATTTCCTTAACATGAATGATATATTGGAAAGATCTAAAACCTAAACAAAATGATGTGTCAAGTACAGAAATTTACCTGTTCTACCTATTCTAAACGAACATTCACGTTCCAACTATACGCACATATCAATCAATAATGTTATCGATAATTACACCTGCTTGATGGGCCCACACAAAGCTTTTGTAGGCATCATCTGAGTTAAGCACATGCATGTTATACCACTCTACGTATGCTAAAGATCACGTTTTGATGATAAATAAAATCCAACAACAAATAAAGATAAAAATATCCAAATGTATGGGTAACAGTATTGTCACAATGATTGGGTGACTCCTTTACGACCTCAATTATATAATGAACGGACAGAAGCTTGCAGTCAATGGTATAATGTATCGTGACAGAATCGCTGCACATCATTATCAGAGACAACAAAAAACATTTGCTACTGAGGATTGCAACAACTGAATGCCTTCTCAGCTTCAAAGACGTCGTTTGACTACCAAAGAATTAGGCAACTGCACAGGTATGCTTGAAAATGGGTCAACACGCCAAGTTGCAAACGACTTTAGTGTCGGTCAAAGTGGGATCAGCAGGGCAGGGAATCGATACCAGACGTTTGGATCAGCTGCCCAGCGACATGCAGGTGGTCGATCGCGTTCCACCACAGACAGAGGAACAGGTTTCTCTTGATCGCAGCAAAACATCACTTTGTGGCTGCCACTACACTCAGAAATGACCTGTATAACCCCAGTGGTGGTTAAATGTTTACTCAGACAGTGCGTAATCGTCTCCTTGAGGCTGGTGTCTGGTCACGATCTACGCATTTTGCGTCATCAGACCTTAACCCTATCGTAGACAAGTGATCGCATCACGTGGATCACATACGCGCTACTGAGATTCGTGCCTTTAGGACCGTGAACTTGATTTCGTGATTTTTTTGCGTTTCAGTTTTGGTCAGACACTCTCATTTTGACGGGTGGTCTGACTGATTATTGCTCCCATGTTTTCCTGTTTGTTGGTATTGTGTGGCGCTTGATGACAGACTTTTGTCCATCAAAACATTTCTTCACGCAATATTGTCTTTCGCTATTGCAACAGATGAACATTATTTGACATATTACCTTTTGCCAACTTTATGTAGCATATGAACATGGTGACAATTGGTATACTAATTGTTAGATGAAGATTGATCAAAAGTAAACACTATGTAATAAATGACTTTAATTATTAGCAGATAATCAAGCAAAGAAGTCTTATAATTATAATAAGTAGTAATAAAGAATCTCTACTAATTATCTCAAACAGTTTATGTACAGATTCAGCAATATATGTACAGTTTTTGCAGTTATATAGTAACGTGCATGCACGAGGTTGTGCGTCTGTATGTGCGTATGTGCACGTGCGTGCATGTGAGTATGTGTGTGAAAGCTTGTACTAGTTCGGACTATTGCCAGTGTTATAGTGTTGAGATATCACGCCGTAGTAACATACACATCCCACTCAGACAGGGTAGACTGACACTAAGCTGATCAGTACTTGTTTTTGCCCCTGAATCGAAGCCAAAGCGTGTCTCCGGGCAGACAGTAAATCCGCTCAAGCGCTCAAGCGGTCTATAAATAGCAGGTCATTACTGCAGGTAAATAACGTTTTGGACATATCTTATTGAAATCAATGAGTCATCATTGCTGTAGTTGTTGATAGCATGATCAGCTGTGTTCTTAATGTGACCACATCTGACACTATAGTGTCATGAAAGATGTAACAATCCTTATATATTTTCATAAAGTCTGTTCCGAATGACGTCATATTCACTCAGCCTTTGTTGCCACATCAAGCGCAACATATTTGTTGCCGATGCTGCATCCATCATCGTGTGAAACCTCAGATACAGATGTGTAGTCAGACGCCTATGTGATATTTCTGTCAACCAGCCCTTGTGTGTCCCTCACCTCATCCTTCTGAGAAGTGCCAACCCACATCAACCTGTGCAATATATTGTAGTGATGTCTTGATACGTCGTTACATAATGCATTGGGAGCAACGCATGTTTTATTTGATAACAAGCATAATGTTGTGTTTGTACGGTTCACTTACCCCCCTTGTCTTACAAGGCACACGTGGAGTACAACTCCCAGGATCACCGTGAGACCAGTTCCCACAGATACACCAATTATACCAGTTGTTGTAGAAGAAAGCTGTCCCGCTGTGGGTGTGGTGGTATCAGGCACCGGTATTTCTTAAACACAAGACATGACCATAGAAACAATTTACAAAGACCATTCATATAGGTAAGGTCTCTCTCTCTCTGTCAGCAGGGTCATATGAAGTTACAGAGAAATGCCAGTCACATCATCTTAGCAAACACTGCTAACCAAACATTTCCATCTTGACAGTCCCAGAAGAAGAGTATTTTCTATAAATCGGCGTGAAACGCAGACAGATTAAAACCATAACCTTTAAGAATATTCCTGATATTTTAAAATGTGTTACGAACAATGTGCATGTATCTTACTCTGGGTACAGTCTGTTCCATTCCACCCTGCCCCAGAGCCTCAGACCAGACCAGACCAGACCAGGAGCAGTACCTTTTCCTGTACCGGGCCGAGGCTGTGTCACCCATATGCTTTATATCCTGGTCTGCTGGCATCATGTTGTCATTGTCTCACACCAGGAGCGGTACCTGTCCCTGTACCAGGCCGTGGCTGTGTCACCCATATGCTGTATATCCTGGTCTCCTGGCATCATGTTGTCATTGTCTAAGACCAGGAGCAGTACCTGTCCCTGTACCAGGCCGTGGCTGTGTCACCCATATGCTTTATATCATGGTCTCCTGGCATCATGTTGTCATTGTCTCACACCAGGAGCAGTACCTGTCCATGTACCGGGCCGTGGCTGTGTCACCCATATGCTTTATATCCTGGTCTCCTGACATCATGTTGTCATTGTCTAAGACCAGGAGCAGTACCTGTCCCTGTACCAGGCCGTGACTGTGTCACCCATTTGCTTTATATCATGGTCTCCTGACATCATGTTGTCATTGTATAAGACCAGGAGCAGTACCTGTTCCTGTACCGGGCCGTGGCTGTGTCACCCATATGCTTTATATCCTGGTCTCCTGGCATCATGTTGTCATTGTCTCAGACCAGGAGCAGTACCTGTTCCTGTACCGGGCCGAGGCTGTGGTTGTGTCAGAGGGGGACACATCACTTGACTCTGCCGTCATCAGACAGATAGATCTCAGTCATGTGTCTGCTGTTATCATGGGTAACAATCTGTACAGGAGCACGTTGAGGTAGGTACACCATACAGTATGTGACCCTATGGAGGTTCTAAAGAGACAATAGTAACAATGGCGTGATCGATGTATGTATGAAAGGGAAACTTTCTACAACATTTTTTGATAAACATAGTTACATGTATTTACCATATGTACTTTAATTGAAGGCTTAGGAGAATGAATCTGAAAGTAAGTTATATTCGTATCCTTCTCTAAAGCTGTTGTTTCAAACCTCACTGAAATTGCACTCACACCTAACAAACATGAGGACATCGGTACAACGCAGCTGCAGTTGCACTGTAGTGAAGTAACTATATTTTTTAAGGAGGCCTTACGGGAGATCCAAGTACCACAGTGGCAGTAGGTGTTATACTTTATATATAGCTTGACATGAATTCGGTAGAGTATGGATGAAATATGATTACCTTTAACTCACTGATATGATTCCCAGCTCAGGTGTCTTAACAGTGCATATGCTGACAAGTAACATGCTCTGTTTACGGTTGTCAACCCCCACTTTACATTGGTGATACGAAGTCATGTCAGTGTGTATGGAGGTTTGATGGATGACATATATTGTTAACATAAATACCAAGGAATATATTACATCTTACTGCAGTCATACACATCAAGAAAGGGATTCTTCCTAGTAACGTCACACCCAGATAAAAAGGAAGTGTGGAATCAGTTGTATAACAGCGACTCGAGCACCTTGGTAACGGGGCCTTCAGTTCCACAATTAAAATTAACTTGCTTTTAATGACATTTCTGTCTTCGAAACGAACACCTGTGGCTACTTATGTTGCATGTCTCTAGATCATAAATGTACTCTTAAATGAAGATCCTAAACCCTAAAGTTAACACTGGTTGCCTTGCAGATGTACCTCCCTTCGACTGACAGTCCTGTTTCCACATCGAGGCTGACAGCAAGCATGCAAACATCTAAAGTTATATCAACTGATGTCATCCTCAACACTCTTGGTCTTGCAGTAAATGTAAGGCAGCTGTTGTTACTAAATTGGAATGAAAATATATTGATAATGAATCTCAATACATCAAATTTGATAATGCTAACTTATGAGAATCTATGAGTCAAAGCAAGTCATCCATGTTGACAAAATTGATGTTTCATGATGATCAGTCATCCAATCATTCCTCCGTCGCTCAGGCATGGTTAGACTACAAGATGAAGCAATGTACCATATTTTAAAGGGGTTTATTCAGTTCATGACATTTATAGAAGCGTGTTTTTTTCCAGAGGGATGACTTCACTGTTGCATAACATGTTTAGCTGTTTAGTTGGTCGATAGCAAATGATGCCGAACTATACACTTCAGCGATGGTGAAACACCACGACGTGAAAGACATCTTACAATATGTCAGGAAGGTGCTGCCATACTTTCTGCTGGAGGTCTATCTAACTCTGAGCCCATAATGAATGCCTTAATGATACGTTATGTGAGCTATTCACTTAACTTGTTTGTTAATCTGACAACTACCTGGGTTCGATTCTCCACATTGGTACAATGTGTGAAGCCCATTTCTGGTGTCCTCTGTTGTGATATTGCTGGAATATTGCTAAAAGCGGTGTAAAACCATATTCGCTCCTTCACTCAGTTGTATGAAATATATTTGCCGTCTCCCGGTTTTTTAATAGGAAGTGTGTTTGAGAGTGATGAAGTCACCAGACCCATTCAGCACTATCATTTGTGCGGAACTACACGTGACCCAAGTGTTACTCCGTTGATTGACAGCTTACTGACATTGATGAGTGAACAACAACGAGGCTCCTGCACATTGGTTTCAGAGTAAGAATATTTTGATCTCATTAGTCCATTTCATCATCTAAAACCGAACTACCTACAGTTATCAGGAAAGCATTGACCATCTGTAGCTTTATATGACTAACGTGTAAAATAAACTTATCCCTGAAGCATTAAAGGTAAATATTACCTGTTATCTACCATATATCTAATAGTAGATGGTAATTCAGAGGTTCAGATAACCATACTACTCCTCTGGTTAACAAAAGCGGAATAACACATTTCGTCACCATGTACACTCATCCTAAAAATGCTGTGGTTGAGGCATGGTCACGTCACAAAACACTGATATCTGTAATGTCCTATTGCATGGTTCATGTGATGGAATACTGACACTTTACTGCAGCTCTGTAAGCGAGTCCCTACCTCTCACATTGTCTTGTGTACGTGGAAGTAAGTACTGACACTTGCGGCATCTCTTTGAATAAAGCGACAAGACCCGTTCAATATCCAGTAGAAATATCTGCAGAAAGCATACTCGATGTACGATTCCGACTATATCATGAGCATGTGTTTATGAATCACCAACAAATAGGAATGATACCAGGTGTGAGCGAAAAGGTAAGCATATCCTGCCCCACTGGTGGCACCCGTCACAAAAACATACAAAGGCAAGTCAATTGTCCTGACATTGCCATGTGGACATGTGATGGAATACTGACAGTTTGCTGCAACTCTGTGACAACTTGTACGCACATATAAGCGGGTACAGACATTTTACTGCAGTTCTTTGAGCGAGCCCAGGTTCCTGGTCCTCTTGGTGAACATCGCCAGCAGACTGCAGGACGATGGCAGGGTTGACGTCATCAACAACATACCACGTCTACGCTCATGTCTCGGTGGGCCTCCATTCTCCCAGGTAAGACACGTCCACAACCTCATCGTTATCTTAATTGTAGGCACAGGTGACTTTAGACATTCATGGTATTTTGTTTAAGGAAGTGTTTTCTCATTCCTCATCGAAAAAGTCGTAGCTAAGTATAGACCAATGATAAATATAGCAAGTCTCTCTGTAGATTTCAGAATGCCTCCGTGGTCTAGTGGTAGAGCGTCCGCCAGGTTGTCTGGCGCTCGGCATTAAGGGGTTAACGCAAGGACTGGTCGGCTCGGGGTCAGTATACTGTGTCTGAGTGGGGTATTCATGATAAACTGCGGCATGGTATCTTAGTGGGCTAGCACTATAAATCGGCATCAGTCCGGTCTAGTACAAGCAGCCACACACACACTCACGTGCATGCACGTCGCTATATAAGTGCAATAATCTTGGACGCGACGTTAAACCTAATTTCACCTCACCTCACCTCACCTCTGTAGATTTTATAAGGTGTATACAATTTTCAGCTGTCAACTGTATTAAATGGATGTATATATTGCTTTCGTATATGTGTAGCGTTTACATATATTCACCCCAGGGTATTCATCTTCTACAAACGTCTAATTTTTCTTCAAAAATAATGCTCAAAATCTTTTATCATGAGAATTATTATTGTATCTCAACATATTATCCATAATATGATATCTAAATTTTGATAAATGCAACTTAATATACCATGGTATGTTTATTGGTTAGGTATGATTCAGTAATAGTGATTTATTTATTGTTTAGGGGCGAACGGGGAGCCTAATCGTTAAAGCGTCTGCTCGTCACGCCGAAGACCAGGGTTCGATTCCCGAAATGGGTACAATGAGTGTTCTCCGCAAATGCGAGTCTTGGTATAATTTGTCAGAGAGCCTTTACTGAAATCCGCATAAAAATCGTGTCAGAATCTCCCATGTTCTGCTGAATGCAGACTATACCATACCCTAGACGAAATGAAATATGTTTAATTGAAGTAATCAATGTGTATGTCTTCTAGCTTCATCAATAGACTAAAGCATAATGTAAGCCTGTTATGGTAGTCCATTATTGTTCAGGTGAATATTTTTGGTCCACGATGTTCTTGCTCTTGTCATGTCAATATATTGAAGACCATGGACCAAGGACCATGTTATTAGGAGTATTCTTATTAAGTCTTAGAAACGTTTCGCAGAATGAAGTTTGTGTCATATGAATTTCCCAAGATTTCAGCACTGTACCACAATATTGGAATTATCATTCAGTCATATATTTTGTAGTTGTCTTTATATGACATATATCCAAATTACTTTTGATAATTATTTATGTTGAATAGTGATTTCTTGACTTGAGGAGTTAGACAGCTTACGGTTTTACTCCATTATAATTTGGGGGAGACACCACCCCTATATAGCTTTAGAAATTTACAACTTTTGATGTGTGCCTTTATATGTCCATTATTGTTAGTTGCGGTGAGCCCCCCCCCCCCCCCCCCCCCCCCCCCTCTCTTCTAAAGACAATATTTAGGTTTGATTTAAATTCACTTGTATTCCCTTAGAATAAAAAAAATGTTTCTAACACATTTACCTTCTCTTGAAATTGTAAAGCTGTATTAGACATGTAAGATACATCCCCTGTATATCAAATATTAATTCATTTACACAGATGATAAATCATTTTGGTCTAAAGAAACATCCCTGACAGTTTCCCAAGTCGCACTTGGAGTAATCAGATGAACCGATTGGAGGTTTGACACATGCTGATAGATCACAATACATAGATGAAAGTAATTTTATAAATTTGCCTTTAAGACGTTATCTTTAAAATCTCTTCCATATAACTTCATGATTAGCTCCATCCAATGCCCATGAAACGTCACCGAAGATGCTATAAAATATACCTATAGGGGGTGTTTTTGTGCGACTGTATCCAGGGCTAAAACCAGCTGAAGATATCATTAGTGTCATACCAGGTCTGTCGTCTTTTAGCCAGAATATATGTCAGAACTGTGCATAGTTAGTTAATAAGAGGTACCACTCTGTGATATCCAGGTTTCCCAATTTGTGAATAGGACATTTCATTCATCCCCTTTCGTGCGGAAAAGTTCGAGTATCAAGTGCCCCGTTGATGGGTGTAGCGAGTAAGGATGTAATAAGATGTTTTGTTGATTTAAGAAATCCATTCTCCATTCTACTTGGTCCAGGTGACTTGCTTTTATTCAGCTTCAGTAGAGTATGAAACGTTTCTTCATTAGTGAATGATACATTTATTTAATCAAGATTTTTCTGTCAAACCCTGTTCTATATTTATTATCAGTTATGAAGGTACTATAGTTAATCACTCTGTCGGTATTGCGTAGATTCTTCAAGCGCTGTTTACACTGCTGTGTTGTGATGTTAGAGGCAATTTAAGACTTCCTGAAAATATTCCAAATAGTTCAGGGCTGTTCCTGACTTGTGCTAGATCATGTTTTTTGTTTATAATGATACGTTGTTCTCGCTACTGGAAATGTTTTCTTAAACAATTTCCGCAGTTGTCTGAAAATATCTACATTGCGATTAAACTCCCTGTGAACTCACAAAGCAGCATATTCCCCATGACATAAATCCTCAAGCTCTTGATCCCATCATGTTGGCTGCTGATGTGGTACATTAGACTGATGGGAAGGTGGTTATCTATGTATGTTCTCTTGATATGACATGCATAAGTCTGATACTGATCAATATTCACAAAGTCACCATTTACCCTGTAAAATTCAAACGTCCATGAAATGGTCATAAAGGTTGTTTAGAAATATTCCGTTCCACTTGAATGTCCACCATGTACACTTGTTATAATCATTTTGGTCCTGACTGTTTGATTATGATGTGTATATTGGTTCCCCTTCAGACACATAGATATGTTTACATATAAAGTCAAATATAAGGGAAAATGGTTTGAGTGACTGATATATGGAGAAAGTTATGAGCTAGTGATATTATAGTCTCCTTAATTTGCACCACTGTGTATAATGCATGTGAATGGTCCATCAGTATCCTTGAATAATCTCCAATTTAGGGCGTGCATATGAAACTTGCAGCATTAGCCAGTTACATTGTCTTTCGGTGATCTGGGCATTGTGAAATCATCAACTGAATAATCATCAGAGTCATTCATGATATGTTTTAGTGTATCATTAGGTATTTAATCAGGATAATCTTTCATTTTAGCATTGAAATCTCCTAAACGCATAATGTCCTTATCAGAATATCCTGTTACATTCACAGCACAAAAATTTTAAAAAGTAATTCCATATATGATATACAACGGTCACATGTATCATAGAAGGTAATTTTTAATCATTAATGTCCAAAGAAGGATTTTAATTAACGGTGGTAACCATAATTTGTTCCAAGCACCTACGGTATTCGGAAATAACATCAACAGTTTAAATCATAAGTCCCAAGCACGAGAATCTGATGGCACACAAGTTCAGTAGCGTGTATGGCCACCATGTGCGTTGACAACTGCCACACAACGCCTCCGCATGGACCTTGTGATGCTTGTGAACACATGATGGGAAGACGACGCCATTGTTGCTGCAAAATGGTGCCAAGATCTTGCAAATTCTGTGGTTGGTTCTGGAGAGTGCGCAGGCTTCTGCCAAGAGCATCCCAGATGTGTTCGATGGGATTGAGGTCGGGAGACCTTGACGGCCAGTCCATGACGTTGACTCCCGCATTCTGAAGGAAATTCCTTGTCAAAATTGCTATGTGGGGTCTGGCATTGTCGTGTTGGAAGATCAAACCGGGTCCATGTGCTGCCATAAAAAGCAGAAGTTCTGGTGCCAGTACCTGGTCGCGGTAGGCAGCAGCATTGAGGATTCATCACTGAAGACGACTTGAATCCAATTCCTCTGAGTCCCTCGTAAGCGTCGCTGTGCCCACAATTGACGTTGACGTCTGTGTAATTGAGTCAGAATCGGTCCGCAGTATGGCCGTCGTGCTTGAAGGTAAGCGGTTCTCAGACGGTTTCGAACAGTTTGCTTACTCAGTCTACCCCTAAACAGTTCATTTCTGGTTGATTTAGCCGTCAAATATCGGTTACGGAGGTGACGTAAGACAATCTGACGATCCTCTGCATGTGACGTCACACGTGGTCGACTTGGCAGGCGCATTATGTCGCCGTGCATACATGTACATATGTTGTCACGGGAGAGTATATACCAAGGTTCACAGCACGTATTGTCATAAACTTGGAGATGACGATTTTGTGGATGATGATGGTAATGTTCATCATGATGATCATCATTCCATTCATACAAAATATGTTTGACTTGATTGTGTATCGTCCCGGGGTGATATATAGTCGTCGGTATGTCAGTATGTCTGTTTGTCCGTCTGTGTTTTTTCATTTATCATTGATTGTAAATGTAAATATCTTTCATTGTATCATTTATTTTCTGGGACCCGTGAAGATCCTGAGCAGAATAGCTATTAGGCGATTATGCTTGTCGTAACAGGCGACTAACGGGATCGGGAGGTCAGGCTCGCTGACTTGGTTAGTGCATGTCATCGAATGGTGCCTGTTGCTATTTAGAGACTTAGAGATGTTGGACAGTTTCCATGGAAACGTGACGAACATTGACGGCTAGTGTCATTTTCGGAGCATGTATATCTAAAACTATAGAACCTCGCATGTCTCTTAAATCTACTTTCAGAATACTTTCTGCACATGTGCTGCATGAATGTGTATTTGCATTTCCATATAAAACAATTTGAAGATCATATCCACTAGAAAGAACAATTACATCTCAAAATCGTAAAATGGGGGCAAATGAAAGATACCATAAAGGGAAACCACGAAACCTTGACATTGCAACAGAGGTCACTCAAAATGTATGGTAAATATCGTCGAATCCAAATCATACATACAGTCTTGTGCATGTACACATTGTGTTTCACACAAAATGAACAATCATCCATTCATCGACAAGAGCTTGCAACACAGTCCTAGTATTACATTTAAGTTGTGTTACAAATGTGAATCTCTATACCATACAATAATAATACTTTCTCAATTGTTTTGTTTTTTTAGACAGGGGCATGTGTTGCCCAGTCGTCCAGGGCTCCGCAATTCAGTGTGCAGAGTTGCGTCCCTTGGACACCCAAGAAACATTTGAATGTGGGTTTGAATTGCTTACTTACTTACTTTGGAGATTTAACGTGCGCTTTCCGACAGATGCGTATTTCGCACACGGGCCCGGCCAGGCCATTTAATGTGTTTCCGAAAGGGGCGAAGGTGACCTGTGCAACCCTAAGAGTAAGAGGGGGCTTTAGGGGCTGCTTATATAGAATTTGGGAATTTTGAGATTTGGAATAGATGCTGATGGGGTCGGGGAGGAGAACTAAGGGAGCTGGGTATGATGGATGTTTGTTTGTTTATGTGATTTTGATTTGGTAGGTTATTATGTTTTTAGATGCGTTTTATTAGTTCCGTTTTGATTAAGAATACGCCTAAGGCCTTGACGTTTTCTAGTTTATTTTGTGGGTTTAGTATTGCTTCTAGAGTGAGAGCCTTGTTTAGACTGAGGGTGGTTTGTAATGCGGTTCGATGTGTGAGGTAGTATGTGCAGTGGATGAGTGCGTGTTCTGGGGTTTCTAGTTGTTTGCAATGTGGGCAGTTACCTGTAGTGTGTTTTTTCTATTTTTTTTAGGTGGTTATTTAGGTTGGTGTGTCCTGTTTGGAGTTTAGTGATTACTCTGTCGATTTTTTTTGATGGATGGATAATTTTTGGTTTGGTAAGTGGTTTGCTGAGCACTTTTTTGATTTGGCTATTTGAGTTTAGATATTGGTTATGCCATTTTTTGGTGATTTTTTGCTTGTTTTCACTTTTAATTTCTGATTTTGAGATGGGTAAGTTTAAGCTTATTTCTGGGATTTTGAGGAATAGTTTAGCTGCTTTATCGGCGTTATCGGCAACTTATGTTATAATTTGTGTTTATTCCGTGTGTGAAAATTCTAGCATAATGTAGCAACAGAAACCGGAGCACCTTTAGAATACAGTACCGTACCACAACTTCTCGTGAAGACGATCTCTGCCGTAGGTGACACGTCTCAAAGACAAGCAACCAGTTTTAGTGAGAATCCGTCGGACGCGGACCCGCGACTTTCGAATTGTTAGCCCGACATATTACCGACTGACCTACGTCCACACTGTAAAACGTAGTGCAAATGTACCTAGTCATGCCTATGATGTTACGGAACTGAACGAAAGGGGTCGAATAGATGACGAAGACTTACGAAGGTTACGGGTAGGCATGGTGTCTCGTGACTTTAGCTTATGGACACTTTCGACCGATCCCGATGCCATTTGGCACACTCGTCACATTCCGTAATCTGCAAGATACCGAGTGGTTAGGAATGAGCTGATATGGTGCAAACTGAAAACGGCTCCAGGCGTCAGACGTCAGACGTCAAACTCGCGAGTACGCATGAATGATATGGTATTTAATAATTCGCCCGGTGATTTTGGTGACAGAAAAGTGTGTTAGGGAACACTGTAACGATGATGTGGGGGAACGAGGGAGGAATAGGTATGGCTAGTGACGACACAACGATGAGCTTGCTTTTGAATCAGTACTGAAAAAAATGTAGCCACCAGGGAAAGCTTTTACTCGACGTGTTTGAGTGAAGAATATTAGGAGCCGCAATACAATCTATAATAGCCACGAAACGGGTACCTAACCCTTATGATCGTAAAGAGGTGATTGATCGTAAAGGGGATCCAAGGGCTAAGGACAGAGTTTCGGGATAGTTTCCAGCGCCAAAATAATATCCCTAATAAACTGCATTCTTGTGCCAAAAATTGAAAAAACAATGAACCGAAAAATATATGTATATTAGTTCCCATTTATAACCATTTTATCCACTTGAATTACGAGAAAAAAACGAAATAAAAAATATATAAAAAAATACAAGTGCTTTCGTAAACTAGTGCTTGCTTTAAAATGCTCCCCGCAGGCTGTATTTAGTAAACAAATATTCCAAACTCTAAACACCGCTGGGCGTATTTACTGACATTGTGTCTAGAGATGATAGATCACTGGGAGGAGCTTATGCACACTCGATGACCCCTGACGTCACATAGCATTGTTTCGCCGGTGTGACTAGCAACAAAATACTACAAATTACGTCATAGGGTATTGTGATTGATAAGTTTGTGGTACTGTATTCTAAAGGTAGGCCCAGAAACCACGTGTAAATTTTATGATGTGCACTTAAAATCCATACGTAGTGTTTTCATAGATGTTTGCTGAAGCTTAATGATTGCTCTGACGCTCTTTTCAGTATAAATGCTATGCTAGGATGATTCAAATTTATATAAAGTTTTAGTCCACCACACGGTAGTATAAGTGCCCACGTATGTGTTTTCCAAGTGTGTTTTCCTTATTGCATAAGTAGTAATTCCTTCGTTTTGTTTTGTTGTAGCCTTTTATCAAATACATCCATGCACACAAAAGTGCGCAGAAGTAATAAACTTTTAAATTTTGGACCTCAATTGTGTCCAATATTTTACAAGACTATGCCTCAGTGTTGGATCGGTAAGCTGATGACTTCGAGAACCTAAATACGTTTGGAGAAGACAGAACAGTTTCATTGATGAGTACGTCCTACAGGAAGAAAAGTATATATTTATACTTGTTTCATACAAGAAAAGACGTAATGGCGTGCAGCTCTACACATCAATGACAAATTCCTCTGATCCCCAAGAAGGAAATCTATGTCACAGTGTAACAGGATGTGCTAACGGTACAGACATCCCTGATGTGCTGAATGTCACATGTCCCGGGACCTGGCGCTACCTGACTGGATACACAGAGACTGATAATGATGGATTTGGTCCTATGTTAGACTTTGTTGAAGTACAGGTGTGGAGTAAGTAACCTGTTGGGCGTGTATTAGTATATATATTCAAGGAGCTTCTTTTTTAAAAATACCAAGTAGTAATATTGTGTCATTTTACAGTAAAATAAAACTTTACATATTTTACCAACTGATATTACGTAGCCTACTTTTCAGTTTTTTTCTTTGTCAATGAGGGGTAGTCGGGTAGCCTAGTGGTTAAAGCGTTCCCTCATCACGCCGAAGACCCGGGTTTGATTTCCGACATAAGTACATTGTGTGAAGCCCATTTCTGGTGTCCCCTACCGTGATATTGCTGGAATGTTGCTAAAACCGGCGTAAAACCATACTCACTCACTCATTCAATTCGTCAATTAGTATATTTTTCTGTTGTCCATATGTGTGAACTAGTTTGGAAGGATTTAAACCACATCATCACCACGTCACTTTGGAGAACTGGGTTCAATTACCTTATGTCCAAAGAACCCAAGATAGTTGTATCGAGTCGGACTACTGTGTTTACTGTATATTTATTGTATTGTCATGAGGAACCGATGTGAACCCGCGTAGTATTGATCCAAGCCTAGTTGTGGTAACTCAATAGTTTGTTAATGGAGCATGTGCCACACTTTACACTTTACACATGTGATCTTTTTCACATGTTGACCTACCGCTATGATGCATAATGTGTTACAAACCTCAGAGATGAGTAAATAAAACACTTTTGAATCAAATGTTGGCCACTATGTCCATAATGATTACAGTTGGCCCTGTTTATCACATTAAATAAACAATCATTATTACACGTACACTTTACTTAAACGTGACATTAAGAGGTGACTGATAGATAGTCTAACACGCCACTCTGGATATTATCAAGAAAACTACCAATTATGCAATATCCGTCACTGCAGGAAGGAATCCAGGTAACTATGTAGGTAACAATATGACGTTCCTATTTACTAGTATGCGCTTCTGGGTATTATGGATCAAACTGTGACCAATCCTGTGCTGCACGTCACTGCAAGCCGGAATCCAGGTGTGACGTCATTGGAGGACTGTGTGATGGTGGATGTGCGGCTGGATATCAGGGAAAAGAGTGTACTCAAGGTAATGTTTATTCAGATTAGATTTAATTGATTTAATAAATGATCTGCGTTTACAGTTGATTCATTTTTTGCCTCTCCCAGCCATCATTTACAGGTCTGAACAAACTAAACTTATCGTCAATATATTGTCTGCTTTATGTCACTTTCTTACTCAGATATGCGGATTAAAGAATTTATATAGCAATATTCCATCTATATGGCGGTGCTCAGTAAATCATACCAGACAATCCAGTGATTGACATCAAGAGCACCGATGTACGCAATAGGGATGTGATGATATGCATCATTAGCACGCCTGACCACCCGATCCTGTTAGTCGCCTCTATCGCAACATGTCATAACACATCATACATAACATTTGTATCAACTCATACGGACTATTTTTGAAAATGTGTATTAATTGCCCAGTTCTGTCACGTGTCTGCCGTTGTTGAGCCCTGCTGTCAACAAATGTCGTTAACTTCAGTGTACAAAAAAACCCCAATAAAGTAGCCCTCTGTACATGAATTTAAATGTAGGTACTGTGTTTTACATTAAATAAACAATCATTATTACATGTACATGTAGATAGTAGATATGTCTCATATTTTGCATCCCATAACCAGTCATGACACTGCATACATTTGAACATGACTGTCCTATATACTAGCATGCGCCACTGAGTACTATGGAGCTGACTGTGGCCAACTCTGCGCTAACCGCCATTGCAAGATGGACTCTAGCTGTCCTGACAAGATACAAGGGCAGTGTGTTGGAGGATGTGCCGCGGGGTATCTGGGAACAGATTGTACACAAGGTAATGGTTTAAGCACAGTACATAGTATTTTATTGTCATGTATTTTTCACTTCTTAATTAATTGTGGTTTCCATTTATCACGAGTCGTTCACGTTGCTGGATAGCAGAAGTCGACAGCTAAAATGTCGACTCTTTCACGGCTTTCTGGTGGTTACATTGTGAACAGCTCTGGACGTTTACATTGTTCTGTCTCGTAACGTATATACTCAACAAAAGGATTTATATTTTCAGGTCTTTGTCATTATGCAAACATATGATCGTAATGGTAGTTTCACTTTTGTGGATACTTTACAACATTTGTTTCATACAGAACATAATTTCAATTTCGTTTCCGGAAATCATCGTGTTTCATAGCTCAATCGTCCAAATGTCAAAAGCCATGTTTTGATACGCTCCATCAATCGGTCAAAGCATTATCATATCACGATTCGAGTGTAATAACGCTACAGCTGAATGCAGCTAGTGTTCAAATACAAAATGCTGACTGAAAGTTATGTATTACAATTCATACTAGCATCCGTGTTGCTTGGAAGCAACAAGTCTTTGGTTCGTTAAGCTGACGACACTGACTCATATCAGGGACTTTTGATTTAAATTACAAGACTTATTCCGTTTTGTTGTCTTCTCATACAGTCACCTCATATAGAGGTGAGGTGAAATTGGGTTTAACGTCGCGACCAAGATTATTGCATTTATATAGCGACGTGCATGCACATGTGTGTGTTTGTGTGCGTGGTGCTAGCCCACTGAGATACCATACTGCAGTTTCATGAATACCCCATTCATACACAGTATACAGACTCCGAGCCGACCAGTCCTTGTTTTAGCCCCTTAATGCCGAGCGCCAGACAGGTTAACAACAAGTACCATCTTTTAACATCTTTTGGTAGGACTTGGCCGGGGATCCTCATATCCAAAGTTAGTGAATCTATAAACGTTTATGTCTGCAACAAGAAGAAAAGTTTGTATTAATGTTTGGCCTCTCTTACGAAATAGCTCTGTTATCATAAATAATGTAAATTCGGAAATGCTAAAATATATACCTTTGTAACTAGGAAGAATGTAGCGAATTTAGCGAAGTACACACATTGCTCATCATCCTTTTCAGCCTGTGATCCTGGGAGATATGGAGAAGGATGTAGCATGTACTACGGGAGGCGTCGCTGTAAGACACCATCTGACACATGTGATCACGTGACTGGCATGTGTCCTGATGGGTGTGAAAGTGGTTTCATGGGAAATGACTGTTTCCAAAGTAGGCATGTTGCTTCATGTGTTTCTTAACACATTTCATGAATGTTTTGTATTGGTAACAGTTTATGGTGGTGATTTAAACATTTCACTTAACTCAGTCTAGTGATATAAACTGAGAATGGATGAAAGTTTTCTGATTAGTTTTCGAAAATAGTAAAATCGAAAAGAAATTCAAACGTTGAACTTGGAAAATATAGTTATTTGACGAGATAGAAGTGACTGCTATAAACAATAATCAAATGGCAGCATCGCGGTTCATAAACATGGGAGAAATTTGCAAAACACCAGAGGAAGCGTGAATAAACATAATAATATCTGTCACTGAATGCAGATAAATGATTCAGTAGCGTGTTTGTCCTCAATGTCCAGATATGCATGCACGTACACACGACGTCGGACAAGGATCGTTAGGCGTTTAATGACGACATCAGTAATTGCTCCCCATTCCCTTCTCTGTCCCTATATAATCTGACCTCTTTGTATTGAGAGATTGGCACGCCGCCGGATTATCTAGTCACATCAGCAGATCCAGAGAGAACGCACTTTGCTAGTTCCCACGTTGCCAAAGTTGAACTCTACGTTCCAGACACAAACGCTGAAGTCGATGTTGCCTCGTGATCATGTCCCTATGACGTTCAACGATGCTTATGACCATGTCAGTCACTGAATTGTCTGGTCCAGACTTGATTATTTACAAACCGCTATCGTATGGCTGTCGTATGGCTGGGTTGGGCGTTGAACAACCAAGAAACAACAGGTACGCAAAAGAGCAGTCACATAAGATAAATTTTATATTGCGGAACCTGTTACTGTGGTGCCAGGAGAGGAGACAGCAGTCTTCCATGGTTGTGACGGAGTCTTCAGATCATGACCTGCCTCAGGTCCTTCCAGTCACCCTGTCACGCCGCATGAATGTGGTGATCCTCGTAAAGTTGACTAATTTCCAGAAGTTCAAAACACAAATTGCTCTCCCTCGATGTACAGCAGGCGATGTTGTCGCCTTCCTAGGCGTTTTACTGTTGACTGATGGCCTACTTTGCCATGGTCGCCTTTTTATATCCATATGAGAACAATTATCATGCTTCTTTTGCAGTAAAAGTTTAATCAATTAAATCATTTTACGCGTGCAGCATCGCCAAAACGCAGCAATTTGCGACGAGCTGTAACAAGCTACGTTACGTCGAACAATATTGGAACCTCTAAATCATTCCATTAACATGCATTGTGTTTGGTACTAAAAACATGTTTCCATATACTTTGTATTGATCGTCATTTTATGATTAACATTACAGATATTATGAATTTAAATCATATCTGCAGCTATGAGACAGACGGACAGTGAGTTTATTTAGTAAGAAGGCCATGGACCAATAATTCAGACAATGGTTGATTGCATGAACAACGCATACCAATAAAGAAATCGATTTAAGTTCTCTTAGCCGTTGGACTTTATATAAATATACTAGCCACATAAAGAAACTGTACACGGAGAAAATATATTCTGTATTGAAATACAACACAGCAAGAACAAAATGATGCAGACGCTGTAGCAGCTGAATGATCGGACCATACGAAAATGTCAAAGGTACCTAATCAACATTTGTTACGATGACGTCAGAAAATCAAAATGGAGTAGGGGGTCAAACGACAAAGTCACAAAGTCAATAACGGGTATGACCACCCTGTGTGTGAATCACAGCAGTGCATCGGCGACGCTTGGAGTCCACCAAACGGACAGGGAAGGCTTGAGGAATGGCCTGCCATATCCTCCTCAAATCCTGTGCCAAGTCACGGACGTTATCTGGAGGATGTGGAAGACGACGCAGACGGCGCTCCATTTAATCCCACATATGCTGTATTGGGGAGAGATCTGGAAAATTTGCAGGCCATGACAGTAACATAACATTGTTATGGTGAAGGAAATCCATTGCGACCCTAGCCGTGTGAGGACGAGCGTTGTCCTGTTGAAATGTCAATCCCGGGACATGACGTTGCAGGAAAGGAATGACCACAGGCCGCAGAATCTGATCTCTGTAGCCAACACTGGTGAGATTGCCCTGAACAACCACCAAAGGGGTTCGGTGCCGTGCTGTTATCCCACCTCAAATCATCACAGAGTCACCTCCAAAACGATTCCTCTCCACAATACAGTTGCGTGCATAACGTTCTCCCAAACGCCGGTAGACACGTTGGCGCCCGTCACTGTGGGATATATTAAACATCGATTCATCTGTAAAGACAACATTTCTCCACCATATTCGAGTTTGGCGAACATGATTTCGACACCATCTTAGACTGTTGACTCGATGACGGTGTGTCAGGATGGGACGTATGGCAGGGCGTCGTGGACGAATCCCGTACTGACGTAAACGATTCCTGACAGTGTTGGGATGGATACGGCGCAGTCCAGGAATCGTCGTTACTCGGGGACGTCCTGAACGTGGGTAGTCGGCAACGTCATTTGTGTTCTGATAACGCCTCACCAATGCCGATATCGTGTTACGATGGCATTGGAAATGTATTGCTACCTGTTGTTGCCTCATTCCCGCTCGGATCATTCCAATGGCTTCATGACGCTGTGCAGCTGTCAATCTTGGCATGATTTGCTTGTGTTATGCTTGTGTTTGCGTCTGAGAAGTTTTGAATTTTTGAATGACCTCAGATCATGCTTTCCAAAGTGACAACGAATTTTGAGTTGCACATGCTGTGTACAGCTGCACAGGATGCACATGCAGTAACACATTGCATGTCCATAGGCCCCCATCAATGACGTCATATCGCATGGCACGTGCATGAGCGTTTGAATGTCTCCAATTATTGCTGTGTTCAAACCTATATTTCATATATTGACGGCGTGCCCTTATATCTATATTTTCTCCGTGCACAGTTTCTTTATGTGGTTAGTATATAAACATGAGATAAATACAACATCAAAGTTTTTTGATGAAATAATTTCAGTAAAAGATGTTACAGTTTGAAACTTGATTTACTGTTTAAGATACATATTTCTTAGAATAACGCTCACATACAAGTAAAACATGGAAACCATCTTCAATAAAAGATATACCATTTTCTCTACAATATTTCCATAATCGTTCAGTGTATGGGACATTTGTGTATCTCCCCAAGTCAACTGCAAGTTTAAACTTGCTACATCTGAAACGAGTCATACATATTCTCAGATGTACTGGTATGGGGAGTGTAAGATATTTTTCTACATTTAACAGTGATTTAAAATGTTTATAAGAAAAGGTATCAACTACACTATTTTCAGAACTACACCATGATTGTTGAAGGTTGTCATAATCTTTGCTTAAAATGATGAATAAATATCTTCACATTGCCAACAACTTGTGTTAACCATACATGTCTAAAACCTAATTTAAACAAGATGTTTTTAATGTTAGTAGCCCATGTGGTGTGACAGGTACGGTCTAGTGATTTGGGCATTAAATAGCCTGCACCAATACTTGATGGCCCCTTGATGTTATAATTGCAATCATATCTGCAGCTATGAGAACACTTTATGAATAACTTTTAAACTTACACCAGTTTCACCTATATCTCATTCAGCGTGTACCAGTGTGATGTACGGCCCTAACTGTGCCAGTAACTGCAGTTCCCGACACTGCAAGACACCCTCCTCTACATGTGACAGAGTGACAGGACAGTGTCCTGATGGGTGTGAAGATGGATGGACAGAAATAGACTGCTCGAGAAGTAAGTCACCTTGTACCATAATGATAAAATAAACAATACTAATTGTTTAGTAAATATAACATATTCGTATTTGTGCTAGGTTCAACATAAGCACTGACTGAACAGCTATTGAATTTGAATTTATACAAATAAATCAAAATGCACAATATGATTAGTGGATTCAACTCAGTGTTAACATTGCACACACTTGTTAGAAGTAGTGTGTCATTATGGTGGCAAATGTTGTATCGAAACTAGAATATGTAAACTTATTTCTTAATCATATCATTTCATAACTATACACCTAACCACCTTCAGAATGCAAGCCTGGAACCTATGGGCGTGACTGTTCTCGTTGTGGACACTGTGACGTCACGTGTAACGATGGAGATGGACGCTGTTCGGGAGAATGTCTTGACGGCTTCACCGGTGACCGATGTGATGTGGATGTCAGGGGTTTGAATACTTGTTAGTGTATTTTCCCAAAAATATTAGGTTTACGAATACGAAAATATCAATTATAATCCTGTCACCATGTTTTGATGATGTTTGATCTCTGCAAATCGACCAACAAACACACGTTATATATTCCATGCTACATAGCTTTTACGTTTACGTTTTATATGTATTCACAATAAATGTTAAATACCGGACAAAAATAACTTTGTATCTAATCCAGTATCTCCTGTTACAATCGGCGTCATTGGGGGAGCAGTAGGAATTGCTATAATGCTGTTGCTGATTGGTGGGCTGATGATATGTCTGCTGAAGGCTGGAAGGTAACGCCTCCATAACTTAGTTTTGTATGTAATTAAATAACACATTATTGACATTGTTTTCTTTGCTTGTGGAACAAACATTACAAGCATCCGCACGTACAATAGTCATGTATCATACTTCTACCACAATTCTTTGTTTTAGACTGAAATGGATTCCCACAACTACCACAGACCCTCAAGAGTTGAGAAGGACGGACACGCGCAACACTGGAGAGATTTCTACTCATGCTTCCGATGTGAATGATCAAGACTATACAGAATTGAATGAATTCACCAGGGAGAAGGACAAGTCACTGTATGATGTTATTCAGAACGATAACAATCAAATCTAAGAAAAGATATACGCATCATGTCTCGGAAAGTGCAACATCTGAATATATGACATCAGGATTACTTCATTGGTATCCATATACATTAGAAAGCAAAGTACCAATGTCAAATAGAAAATGTCAAATTGCACTGATGATGCCAGCTGCTGAAATGTCTGAACAACCTTTGTGAGTATCGGAGGTGCCTTTGAAAAATACGTAATAGTTCCCTCTCACTCAAATTACCAGTTTTGCAAATATCAAGATGAATAGCTAGTTATGGCCTTTGGCCGTCGTATGTGAAAAGGTATTCCACAACCAAAGCGTGGTATTCCAGCCGATGTTGACACTATCCAACGTGACACAAGGAAACGTGTGATCATACGGAAATAGTATGATAATAAATTGTGGCAGATAAAATGTTCGGGTTGTCCACATAACATCCTTTGCAAAGGTTACAATCTTGGCTAAATCAAATAACACTAATCATGTGCTGTTACTAAGAGGCATAAAAAGGAAAACATATATTTTTATTGATCATTATTGTGAATGTTATGGATTTACCTCCAAGTCCCTTTGAATTCGTAATAACCGTAAAAGTAAATAAGTTGTATTTCAAATCTAATTTCGATTTGATGGTAAAATATGGTTGAGGCAGCATTAATATCAAATCGATGCTTACTTCCTGTTATAACTCACCTCTCTCTCACACACCCGAGTCCATCGCGTTATTGGCTTGTTGTAATGGATCAGAAAATATGTGAAGGTTTATATATATTCTCAATATGTTTCATGTTACTTTGTTCTTGTTATTTTGAGCACAATTATGCCTGATAAACAACTTTGGATAAAAATGAAATGTACAGGGTGTTTCTTGTAATGATCTATATGCACACGTTTGCTCTAATTGAGGATTATGTTTGTTATTCAACGCCGCACTCTGCAATATTGCAGCTATATGGCGGCGTTCTGTAAATTATCGAGTCATCGGGCCATCCAGTGATTGTTATCACTAGTGTCGCCTTTTTCGACAACCATTGTCGCCTTATAATTGAAGGACATAGTAGTGTTTAGACCTGCCAGAAAGCAATGACCGTGGGTTCGAATCCCTATCTTTGTGGGTGCTGGTGGGTTTAATCAATGTGGTAAACGTCTTATATAGATACACAACCATTCTCAACATTAAATGACCTTAGTCTAACCTAGGTGTGTAGGGCCTCTACTAACACGTTTATGGTATTAAGCGCAATTTGTATTGAAACAGAAGTTATTTCAAAAACTCATTTCTAACATTGTATTGTTGAGATGTTCATAAAGCATGTTCTATGTTCCTGCTGCGGGATTTTCAGAGGGCACTGTGTTTTTTAAATAAAATATAATAAATAAACACCTTGAGTTGTCTTCAAATGTAACACGTGTTACATCCAACGAAGCATATGACACTTTATGCCAACATGTAATGGATAACAAGTACGAGTTCAAATCAGCTGTGCCCAAAACATCCAGTCATTCAAGGCTTCCTGTCACCAATACCCAAGGAATCATGTTATTGATAACGCGCCACACACCCACGTCCTTTGTGACGGCAAAGGCATAATACACATATCAATTAAGTACACCGGGAACAGCTATGAATGTGAAATATATATCAGACTTATTGTAATGATTGTGCGTGCCTTTAAAAGAGTGGCATCAGATTTCGAAGTGGTAGTCTCCTCCATAAGGGCAAAACTCCAGTAGACACCAGTCGTGTGACAATGGACGTATATCTACGGAGTAAATACAATTTTCTGACATCTGTGCATCAGAGGCATATCTTGATTCATCTGTGCAGATGGGCAGCTGGAGTTGTCAGCAGCAGCAGCAGCGCTTGGCGTCTAGCAAAAGCAATAAGTGATAGATAATTAGCCAAAAAGATCGATTCCCAACCGCGTATAAGCAGAGGGATGAAGGGTTCCCCGCCGAGTTCAATAAAATGTAAAATGTATATATATTAAGTTAGCCCACAAGTACTCGGATAGCAATATTTCTGATAAGAAGACACTATTATAATTTAATGCAAATACACGAAAATGGACAGGGACGTCGACCTTTGAAGCTTAAAGTGAGGCGAGGAATGGAAAGGGTTGGAAAATATATATAGAAGTGTGCTCGATTTAGATAGCGAACGAACAACGTGCAGCGAAATGCATGTAGAAAGTGGGGCGATGACGTGACGTCCGTTTATCAATAGATCGCTTCATGTAAATAAAATTGTGATTCTATGAATCACTATCAAATAGTGATGAAACGTGTGTTCGTGAAAGTCGTAAATTCCAGATTGGTTTTGAGGTTTAGCAACTGAAATGACATATCTTTGCAATGATATGACACTAGGGAGAGGAGTCCAGGGTGTGTGACTGCAGGTGCGACATTGCTGACTTACCCTTATGTCTATGTTTTGTTGATAGTTCGGGAAGCAGCGGTTGGGACATAGGATGTCGCATTCATACTATGTCAGACCAGCAACAGGATACCGCAGTTAGGATACACTGATGTTGGACATGGCGCACTGCGTATACAGAGTCATATCAGAAGATTTCATCCTGGCAAGCAATAATTATGCAAACGGAATGAAGCAATCTACACGTTATTTAGAATATAACATCTGCATAATCATATGACATCATCATGTGTATCTGAGTAAGGGTTAGACAGGCACAACCAGCATGGAGAATGTGCTGGCAATATCACTCATAACGAACGAGATTTAATAGCCATATAGTTTCGGCTGTGAAGCAGGATATCAAGGTGTCATGGCGGCGTAACTGACCAAATTTATAACATCTTTCTGTTGATGATATTTCTTTTGACAATATGTGCTGTTTGAAGAACAAATAATCATTAAATGAATACATAAACAAGCCAGTGTGAATGAACACTGTTTTTATGTGGTGTGCGCACGTATCATTACTACATCATGTATACTATTTAATTGTAATCTACTCCCACTCTATATCCAGACGCCACATCTGTTTCCATCCCAACAATAATAGGAGCTGTTGCCGTCTTGGGGGTGGTCCTTGCAGCCATCATGATCCGGTCAGTTTTGTCCAAAACGGGTGAGGCCTTGATACCTCATGACACCAGTGTCAACCCCCATACAAATGTTGGAAGATCATAAATGCGTAGATATTCATTACAAAAGGTCCATTTTCTATTCATGAACATTTTCCAATTTTCCAGAAGCAGACGTGGGAAAAGTGATGGACGCCCAACTCACCAACCAGTCATTGCGGAAAGCCCGAAACTCAAAGGTAGTTTTATCTTGTTGCATTAATGCCTCCATGCTAAATGCCTCCATGCTAATATTACCACGTATCGAGCTATTCGAACAACGTTGCATCCCTTGGGAACGCCAGAGACCTATGATGGTTTGTCAGCACCATACCCGTGCTCACGTGTTTTACCAAGACATTGAACGTCTGAAACCTGCATCACTTCGGATTTTCCTCCCACTTCAAACTCACACGCCGTGATAAAAACTGGAATACTGTTCAAAGCGGCGTTAAATCAAACTCATTCACTCACTCACTCTATCGTGTTGGCTTCATTTTCAGGACGATGTCCACCTGTATCTTGAGTTTGCTCAACACCTACTGAAATCTCTTGGAGTTGCTAACTTATAGCAGGACTCAATGGCAATATGGCAGTCAGACAGTCAGACAAATGTATTCAGTAGTAAAAGCCACACCCACAAGACAATGATATGATTATTATAATATCACGCATGGTATTTATTTTAAGGAAGTGTTTTCTCATTTCTCATCGAAAAAGTCTTAGTTAAGTATAGACCAATGATAAATATAGCGTCCGCCCGGAGAGCGGAAGGTCCGGGGTTCGATCCCCGGCCACGTCATACCAAAAGACGTTAAAAGATGGTACTTGTTGTTACCCTGTCTGGCGCTCGGCATTAAGGGGCTAAAACAAGGACTGGTCGGCTCGGAGTCAGTATACTGTGTCTGAGTGGGGTATTCATGTTAAACTGCGGCATGGTATATTCAGTGGGCTAGCACTATAAATCGGCATCAGTCCGGTCTAGTACAAGCAGACACACACACACACTCACGTGCATGCACGTCGCTATATAAGTGCAATAATAATGGACGCGACGTTAAACCTAATTTCACCTCACCTCACCTCACCTCACCTCACCTCACCTCTGTAGATTTCATAAGGTGTTTACAATTTTCAGTTGTCATCTGTATTAAATGGATGTATATATTGCTTTCGTAGATGTGTAGCGTTAACATATATTCACCCAAAGGTATTCATCTTCTACAAACGTCTAATTTTTCTTCAAACATAATACTCAATATCTTTTATCATTAGGAATATTATTGTATCTCAACATGTTATCCAAATTATAATATCTAAATTTTGATAAATGCCACTTACAATACCGGGGTAAGTTTATTGGTTAGATATGATTCAGTAATAGTGATTTATTTATTGTTTAGGGGCGGACGGGGAGCCTAGTCGTTAAAGCCTCTGCTCGTCACGCCTAAGACCAGGGTTCGATTCCCGACATGGGTACAATGTGTGTTCTCAGCGAATGCGAGTCTTGGTATAATTTGTCGGAGAGCCTTTGCTGAAATTCGCATAAAAACGTGTCAGCATCTCCCATGTTCTGCTGAATGCAGACTATACAAAACCCTAGACGAAATTAAATATGTTTAATTGAAGTAATCAATGTGTATGTCTTCCAGCTTCATCAATAGATTTAAGCATAATGTAAGCCTGTTATGGTAGTCCATTATTGTTGAGGTGAAGATTTTTGGTCAACAATGTTCTTGCTCTTGTCATGTAAATATATTGAAGACATTGACCAAGGACCATGTTATTAGGAGTATTCTTATTAAGTCTGAGAAACGTTTCGCAGAATAAAGTTTGTGTCTTATGAATTTCCCAAGATTTCAGCACCATGCCACAATATTGGAATGATCATTAAGTCATATATTTTGAAGTTGTCTTTATATGACATATATCCAAATTACTTTTGATAATTATTGATGTTGATGAGTGATTTCTTGACTTGAGACAGCTAGACAGCGAAAGGTTTTACTCCATTATAATTTGGGGGAGGCACCACCCCTATATAGCTTTAGAAGTGTACAACTTTTGATGTGTGCCTTTATATGTCCATTATTGTTAGTTGCTGTGAGGTCCCCCTCTTCTAAAGACAATATTTAGGTTTGATTTAAATTCACTTGTATTCCCGTAGAATCACAAAATGTTTCTAACACCTGTACCTTCTCTTGAAATTGTAAAGCTGTATCAGCCATGTAAGATACATCCCCTGCATATCAAAGCACTGTGTCCACTGCTGTATTGTGATGTTAGAGGCAATTTTAGACTTCCTGAAAATATTACAAATTGTTCAGGGCCGTTCCTGACTTGTGCTAGCTCATTTTTTTGTTTATTATGATACGTTGTTCTCGTTCTTGGAAATGTTTTCTTAAAAAATGTCTCAGTTGTCTGAAAATATCTACATTGTGATTGAACTCCCTGTGAGCTCACAAAGGAGCATATACCCCATGTTATTAATCCTCAATCTCTTGATCACACCATGGTAGCTGCTGATATGGTACATAAGACTGATGGGACGGTGGTTCTATATGTATGTTCTCTTGATATGACATGCATAAGTCTGATACTGATCAATATTCACACAATCACAATTTACCCTGTAAAGTTCAAATGTCCATGAACTGGTCATAAAGGTTGTTTAGAAATAGTCCATTCCACTTGAATTTCCACCATGTACACTTGTTATAATCATTTTGGTCATGATTTGATTATGCTTTGTATATTGGTTCCTCTTGAGACACATATAAATGTTTACAGATAATGTCAAATATGAGGGTAAATGGTTTGAGTGACTGATATATGGAGAAAGTTAGGAGCTAGCGATATTATAGTCTCCTAAATTTGCACCAATGTGTATAATGCATGTGAATGGTCCATCAGTATCCTTGAATAATCTTCCATTTAGGGCGTGCATATCAAACTCTCAGCATTAGCCAGTTGCATTGTCTTTCGGTGATCTAGGCAATGTGAAATCATCAACTGAATAATCTGAGCCATTCATAATATGTTTGAGTGTATCATTAGGTATATAATCGGGATAATCTTTCATTTTAGCATTGAACTAAACGCATAATGTCCTGATCAGGATATCCTGTTACATTCACAGCACATATTATGGCAGGCGCATTACGTCGCCATGCATATGTTCTCATGGGAGTCAGTATATACCAAGGTTCACAGCACGATTTGTCTGCATTCGGCAGAGCCAAAAAACATAAACTTGGAGATGACGATGTTGTGAATAATGATGGTAATGTTAATCATGTTGATCATTCTATTTATAGAAAAAATGTCAGGCTTGATTTTGTATCCTCCCGACATATAACGACGGGGGTGATATATAGTCGTCGGTATACGTATGTCAGTATGTCTGTCTGTCCGTCTGTCCGTCTGTATTTTTTCATTTATCATTTATTGTAAATGAAATGTAAATATCTTTCATTGTATCATTTATTTTCCGGGACACGGAAGATCCGGAGGAGAATAGCATGTATATCTAAAACTATCGAAAAGAACGAAATACAAAGATTTTGACGTAATTGATTCGCATACATCTTACCTTGAAGGTCGTAAGTTACCGCATATATTGTCGCCGGGCATACTTTGTCACTGGCTTTGTTCACGGCAACGTTCACGCCAGGTATTGTCGCCAATCGTCACATATTATCGCCGGCGACAATATATATTCCGGGGGTGCAGTGATTTGAAAGGCCATAGATGTAATATATTTTTAGATGACTCGGGATATTGTTATGTCAGACACCATTATGAAGATGCTTTATATTATCTTTCGTTTGCCATCAGTTTACGATTTGGGGATGTAATTGTTCCGTCTGCTGGATATGATCTTAAACTGTTTTATATTGAAATGCAAATACAAATTTATGCATTACATGTGAATATTCTGAAAGTAAATGTAAGAGATATGCTAGACTCGATAGTTTAAGATATACATGCTCCGAAAATGACACTATGCAATTGTTGAAGATTCTTCTGTATTTTGCGCCAATGCCGGTAAGGCAGCTGGATGTGTCTTTATTTACCAGACCAAAACATATTTCCAAACGTAAGTAGTAAATTATGACTGTTTTTGCTTGGAATGGAGTGAATTGTATTTTGTAAACACCTGAGTGGTGAACACCTGAGACCTGCCCATGAATCACTTAGGGCTTTCCAAGCACATTCAGCTGACACGTCGTGATGTAACTGGAATAAACAGTGTTAAATCACTCACTCTGAAAAAAAACCATTAAGTGTGTTCAATCATCTAACTGTGTTATGAATATAAATGAAGGAGTAATAACGTTATTGTATAAATTGTTAGGTACTACCAGTTTCCACAGGAATCTGCAGTTCTGATGAGTATAATAAAAATTGTACATTATCTCATACTCTCTCTGTTTTTCGTTTTCTATGACAAATGTGGCGATTGTCATGAAATAGCAATCAGCACTGCCACAGGGGTAATATGCAGTGGCAGCGAAAACACACTAGGTTAATTGTCAACTTTCAGTCTCTGTAAACATAAATATCTTGAGATTAAAGTCATTTTGCATGTATGGAATCAAAAAGATGACAGGCCTTTAGTACGCAAGGCGACGGATAAGGCCACACATTACTTGGCGCTTTTCATAGTCCATGCAAAAACATTGTCTACTGTTTGTGAAATGATGCCAAACTGTCACATTAGTTGCGCGTGCAAGTACACCCTGTCATAAAGTCAAAGGTACAGTACATACAAAATGGACTCCGAGGGCAATTCAGAGGACCCCAAGCCAAACGTGACAGGATGCATGTCTTTATTGGTTGTGTCGACATGTTCATACATGGGGTGAGTGAAGATGTTAACATACTCAATCCTACTACGTCATCAGATACCCTTACATTATCTCACACTGCACGTACTCATGGAATTAGTCGACTGATCCAGGGGAAATCATGACCTCTCATAGACATATTTAGAAACACAGACCGGGGGATCAGAACTTGGTGTCTCCAATAACCTTATCTTACGCCAAACGTAGAAAAAACAGTATGCATGTATGAATGCATGTATACAATTCTGAATATGTATACACAAACCTTCGTTATTTAATGCAAAACCTAATGACCTTACACAATGCAATGTGTATAAAATAGAGCACTTGCTGTTACCCTGTGTTGCGCTCTGAATTAAGGGGCTAAAAATACCTGGTCATCAGCATACTGTGTCTGAGTGGGGCATGGTATGTCAGAGGCAAGCTGTATACAAACGGCATGAGCCCGGACTAGTACAATCGCGCGCGCATACAAACACACGCACACACACACACACACGCACACACACACACACAAACACATGCATGCAACTTGGCACTGAATATCCAGCACATATTCCAACCATCACCATGGTTTCATCTTTGAAACTTGTTTTATCTTTGTAGCATTCTCCCCTTTTGTTTTCAGCCGCATTATATCATAATTGTATGTCAGGGTCATATCCAGGTCGACCAACGCGCTGTGTTGTCCTTCTCGCTGCCCTCGCGAGTAAATGACTCGTGTTGGCCTCCAGAAGTAACCTGACAGGCCGTGATCACCCACGGTTTGAGAGGCACCATTATCAGCTGGATGTGGGGCCCCTTGATCACCTGAAGGAAGTTGGGCACCTTGAATAGTAATTGTATTAGCAAAAGATTCGATATATTTTAGACATCGGCGTGACTCGTTCACATTAGTACAGAATAACGTTAAGCATAAGCACAGTGCACGCTCTCGTTGACGGACCATACGGATACGGACTATATGGGTGCTACATACAGAAATAGCGACGGTTGAGCTAGTGACAGTTTGAAATGTGTTACACAAACAAACCTTCCTCGGATCAAGAGGATTTTGGCGTTGTCTTATAATCACTCGCAGGTCTTCAATGTCTCCTGTCAAGGATACAGTTTAGGTGGCTAAATCTGGTAAATAAGAAGGTGCAGAACCGACACAGCAGTTTCAGTCATTCTGATATACTGAGTTTAACAAATAATAAGTTTCCCCGCCCATGTCACTGTCCCCTTGCCATGGTATATGCAGGAACGTGTTCAGACGTTGAAAACATTCAAACACTTTGTTATGACAGAAAGATAACACAAACGTTCCCAATACACAGTAAATGGTAGCGCTTATCTTTAGGCACGCATAAGCTATCCGTATATAACGTACGGTATAAGTTTCCTGGTGCGCAGACTCGCCGCAATGGACGGGGCCAGACTGGTTGTCCTGCTCTGTGTCTATGTGCTTCGCTTTATATCATGTAGGCGTCTAGCTTATAATGTAGGAGGAACACCTTTTGTGTAAGTTGTAATATTGAAATGGATTTGAATGGCCACATGGATATGTGATCAGCGATGTATTTTAATTCTCTCTCTCTCTCTCTCTCTCTCTCTCTCTCTCTCTCTCTCTCTCTCTCTCTCATATATATATATATATATATATATATATATATATATATATATATATATATATATATATAATCTTCTACTACTTCCTTGGTGTCTATTGGGTTGGAATGTCATACATGTCAACTACTTCCTGGAATTCTATTTAACGGGAAGCAATACATGTAAACTACTTCCTTGGTGTCTATTGGGCGGCAATGCAATACATCTAAACTGCTTCCTGGATATCGATTGAGCGGTAATGCAATACATGTAAACTACTTCCTAGGGGTCTATTGTATATATATATATATATATATAGCTTGATTTTATCATTGATAACATATATGGGGGTTAAGGGTGTTAAGGAAGGCCCACAAAAAGTGGACATCCCCTTGGGAACCAATTGTTCTCACCTTCTTGTCGATCTGATTTTTTTATGCATATGTATAGGAATGTATACGATATTTCGAACTTATAGACATCATTGGTAACAATGTTCATAAGTATCTTCGTTTTCTACAAACACCGGGATTTGTACTTATCGGGATTTGTATTGTTTTCCTTTCTCCCTTCAGGTCAGTGACTTTTTTACCATTAAAATATAACCTTTCGTGCCCTGGATTCCAACTTATAGATGTCATCTCAACTAAATATGATTATTCCAGGGAGTTTTAAAAGTTGGGAAGTGGAATATCAGGGTGTAGTATTTAATCTTCGATTTTTGTAGAACAAATTCACACTGCTCACATCTCTGTAAACATGAGCGGACTGTGAAAAAATATATTTAAAAAATCCGAATCATCCGGTAACAGGATCCTTTACATCCTTTAACAAATGAAACACGGAATGCTACGGACAGTCGGTACTTCACACTTTACCTGTAATTATAAGGTCACACGTCGGACGTTTACAACCGTCACATTATGAGACATAGCTAACATTGGATATTCAGGAGCATGGGATTTCATTTTGCATCTTCAAGGAATTTCCCAGCATTAATGGTCATTTTTGATTGGTTATTACAAGTGCTTAATGCACTAAGCACACCCTGAATACAAGACTCTGCAAGGCTACCATCCACACAATGATACTGCCTTAGTCAAATGAGGAAAATTGAACAACGATATTGAGTTGGTCACTTTGTAAGAGATGTTGCGTTAACCACCAATTGACCCCCCACTCGGGAAAGGTTATTTCAACGGTACACAGACCTTTGTGTCTGGGCAACCACACTGCCTGCATATCTGATATATCTGGTTGACAGTTACACATAGACACCTGCACAGGAGCACATGGTTGCCTGGCCATGGTTTTACAGCTCCCACCAAGGAGTACTTCCGTATTACTACAAAATTTAGATCCATTCTCCTATGTCCTTATGTGTCCAGGTGCAGGTCTCTCCTGAAGATTGTGTTGATGTAACACATCAACGTTAGTGAGTTTCCAGTGTCAACCAGTGTAGATTATCCGACGAAAACAGTTTGCACTGGGCCTAAAGGGCAAAATAGCGGTAAAGTATATAAATGTATCACTGAAGATAAGTGATGACAACAGGTGTTAGTGAATCGGGTCAACGTACCGTGCCGTACCGATAGCAAGCGTCATGTACATGATTTGCAAAGATAAGTAAGTGTTTGTTTGATCTAAGGCTGAACAACAGTATCCCTGCCATGCGAAGGTCGTTGATCGAGCATTGATCTAGACAATTGGCATATGATGACATCAAACCTTACACCTCCGCCCACCTCCACCACCCCCATCTCGTTAGTCACCTTTACCGAGCTGCTGAAGACATATTCTCTACCTGGATATTCACGGGTCAGGAACTAGGGGACCAAAGTGCTGCTGGATCAATGACACACATGCAAGAACTCAACACATGTTAAGTAAAACGTGTTATCTCTGCCAAATAATTGCATGCAGAGCTTTTGAGGGTTTGCCGTTATCCAAGGCAGTTGTATATATTCACTAACCAACCCACATGTACTATAATATAGCCCTAGGCGCTGTGACCAAAATAAAGTGTAACCGCACACACAATTTCTATGTTGTGCTGATAGTGTCGCCATCCTCTGATATGCTATCAAGAAATTGCGGTTAATTAATAATGCAGGGAGAATTTATTACTTAAACATAATGCACACCTTCGTCTGTAATCATTACTTATCTGCTATTTTGTTTGAATGAAATAATAGCATATAGGTTATAGCCCCTTCCCCCACACCTGCCCCCACGCCATGTATAGAGTTACGCTTGATTTGTAGTTTCTCCAATAGGCATGTGGTATTCTGTAACGAGTAATGTAAAATAATATTTCCGTGTCCTAGCTAGTCATGATATATATGTAGCTAAATGATATAATTGTTTCAATCGGAAATGTCGATTTACCTCATCTGTATAGACCCAGGATTGCTATCAATTAAAATCCTCATAAATTCAAAAGATAAACACACAATGGAGTTACATTGCATGTATATACACCACACAGTTGATTTGCAGTGAGCCTAACGTTTAACACAGTTTGGCCGGGTATTTCACTTCCTCGTTGCTCAACATGGCGGGTGTCGGGGTACTCGGTGTGGTGGTGATAGTTGGATGGATACAGCTGACATTGGGTGAGTAGATCAAATTGATTTATCACGATGACAATATTTATGCATTCCTCAAATGTGTGTACATCACTTACAATTAGCAACTGTTTATATGTGTTCACTGAGGCTCATTCGTTAGCAAGTCCTGCACTATGTTGATATGTGAAATATGCGTCTAACGAAACTGATCTATATAGTGACAAAAGTCTACCATTTGACAAAATGCAATAACAACCGTGTTGAAATTCGGAATCTGACGTGTATCATATGCCAGCCCACGATACAGATGATATTGTGAAGAAGTTTTCTCAGTAACCCGCTGAATAGTCCTACCTGCCATGTTACATTAGGATAGGGCATGGCTGAAATTTTTAATTAAAATACACGTAGTATTCGATCCGTTCAAAATCAAATAGGTGTAAGCAGCTAAGCAAAGATGGTAAAAAAAACAATAACTAATATATTGTCCACTACGTTTACAACTCACTGTCGTTTCGAATGTTGGCTGCGCTCAAAGCCTTTGTTTATGTTGGAGTGAGACCAAAAGAGCAAGATGCACATGTATATAAGACACATTGTGACCGTTGTTATGAATGGTAGAAACTGACTTATTCTGTGACATTGCCAAACGGGAAACTTGACAGCGGTAAAGATGCATCCTTGCATTGTACAATTTTACACCTTTCAAAGATTTACGCATAACGTGTTTCGTTTTGAAGGGTCCGAGCCAATGTAAACAGATAAACTGCTCGAGTGTCACTGTGGTCTACTGTCATAGAAGTGGGCAATGTCGGTTTATGTATGTTAGATCACAACTTGGATATTTGCACCAACACATGAAGGATCAAAATACAGTTTACATTCCATTTGTCGACAAACATAAGCAATGAAATAGTTACAAAACATGCCATTTCGGTCTCTCTATTACCATATGGGTATGTCACTTAGGTGGCAAAAACAAATGCATTGTATCAGATATTAAAACCCGGATGTCCAGGAGGCCTGTCATCCACATCTGTGATACTGCCATGGCAGCCCTATAACTTGTCATAGGTACTAAGACTCCCCAAAGATCCAGATTAATATTCCTCTTCAGTAACCCATATTTGTCCCATTATCTCTACACAAGGGTCATATCATTTTTACTCCAGGGTCATATCATCTTTACTCCAGGGTCATATCATCTTTACTTCAGGGTCATATCATCTTTACTTCAGGGTCATATCATCTTTACTCCAGGGTCATATCATCTTTACTCCAGGGTCATATCATCCTTACTTCAGGGTCATATCATCTTTACTTCAGTGTCATATCACCTTTACTTCAGGGTCATATTACTTTACTCCAGGGTCATATCATCTTTACTCCAGGGTCATATCATCTTTACTCCAGGGTCATATCATCTTTACTTCAGGGTCATATCATCTTTACTCCAGGGTCATATCATCTTTACTTCAGGGTCATATCATCTTTACTTCAGGGTCATATCATCTTTACTCCAGGGTCATATCATTACTACCTCGGATGCCCCATCATCCCCACCCAATGATCCTGTCAATCATATGTGGCCTGTTTGAGTCTTTATGAATGTCACTAGGTGTAGCATTGGAAAAGTGTTTAAGACCGGATATGAAAGACTAGAGAGTTGGTTTGGGATTTCAGTATAGGAGGGAGAGAATTACACAACAAACGACAGCGATATAAGGTATTATGTGTGAATACATAAAGGAGGTACACTGTTGGGGTACTGCTAAGTATTGCTCACTCAGAATAGGATCAGTTAGTGTAATGTTTCACATTGTAAGACTTGCCTATTTACTTCCTGGTTGTTCAACAGGGGTGTCGGTTAGCTCTAGCTATTATTGTGATAGAAAATAGATTGGTATCAGCTGTTGATAATAGGATGTAATATCATGCATTTCTAAATACAGTATCTCAAGCTTATCACACATTTATGTGGTAGTAGAAATACTCTTTAAAAAAGTAGGTGAAACTCGGAAATACACGGAGCTTTATTTTGTGAAGCCTGGTTTCGGATCAATCGATTCTTGTCGTTGTCCTTGGTAGCCCTAAATGGGATTGAAAGTCAACGTTTTGGGGTTGTTGTACATGTTGTACTGTGTGCAAATCACAGACTGTGATACATTGAAATTTTTTGGAACTGCACGCCAATAGCGTGCACTTTGCAGGTGCATACATAAACAATGAATAAATAAATCTCCTGTACCCGGAGTTTCCTGCAATATTAGAGTGAGTGAGTGAGTGAGTGAGTGAGTGAGTGAGTGAGTGAGTGAGTGAGTGAGTCAGTCAGTCAGTCAGTCAGTGAGTGAGTCAGTGAGTCAGTGAGTCAGTCAGTCAGTCAGTCAGTCCGTCCGTCCGTCAGTCAGTCAGTCAGTCAGTCAGTCAGTCAGTCAGTGCATGGTTACACCAATGAGGATTTTTTTTTTTTTTAAAAACAAGGCTACTCCATGCAGCTACTCAGACATATTTCATTAAACAGTACCACTAAGAGACTTAAGCTTTTCTTCTAGAAGCTTTTTTTCTCGTTTATTGAGAATCTGTAAAGAAGAAAAATGCGTTGTATGAGGACTCTTTTCCCGGTTACGGGAAATATTCAAAGAACAATAAATTTAAAGATTTAACCCACAGCCCATGAAGTAAAATGTCCCGGGTCGGATATTTCACGTGGTTGCAGAAAATAGGCATGATGTTATAAGTTTGATTAAAACTAAGCTGTGAGAGAGGACAAGTGGCGCTTACATGTCGAGAGAGAAACATGTGCACAGTGCAGTAAACACGGCACGTCATAACCATACGACTGCTGCAATAGTCCAGGGTGAAATGTGTTACAAGTACGCGAGACTCGGGCTACTTACCACTGAAATGTATAGTAGTCTTCCATATCTTAGTCTATAATCAGGAAATATCCCCATAGACTCGTGGCATGTGTACATTACTGAAGGATATCGCATACATGTCCCCCATGAAACAAGTTTTGCAAGTGATTCATGTATAGGCGACCCCAGTCATACTCTGACATGAACAATGCAACCCCCGCCAGAGGCCCTTTGTATATACATGTATCAGGCGAAATAGATATGGTGTAATCAATAGTCCTCCCTGGTACGTCGTCATGGTTGACCGCACCTGATCGTAACCCATACAGCAGCTACCCTGCTACCACTGTCGTGTCACCCTCACTCAGTGGGTCACATGCATGCCTAGTAGCGTAATGTAGGGAGAAGACCTGTTAACACGCTACACAACTGTCCTACCTGTACATTTTACCCATAGATTGATCAAAACCAAAGCTGTGTGGCTCCTTCAGTTACATTCCTCAAAATGTATAAACACGCTCAATAGATGTGCAGTGAGCTTAACGTTTAACACAGTTTGTCGGATTCTACTTCACATTGCATTAATATTCGTTAAGCAAATAAATCACGCTTCTTCATGAAACCCGACGATACTCAAAAGGGAGGATGCCACGAGTAATTCTCTACGTTAAACCGCTTGTGACCTCTTGGCATATATTACCGTACATCAGTGAATGCCATGAACAGAGTAATAGTGTTCCTGGTGTATGGTATCAGGGTGGTGAGGTTTAATGGTTGAAAGGAGCGGTGCCCTACACAAAATGCTTGTGTTTGGTACCAAGTAAACATTTCATAATCAGTCGCTTCAGTAGATTCAACATAAACGCATGCTACATTTGAGAATGAGGCTTTATTTGACTGATACAGTGGTAGAACCCTGACCTTATTCATTAAATCATTCATTCGTAATACCCGCCAAAGGCAGAGTTTATTGTGCGATTCCGATTATATCGTGAGCATGTGGTCATGAATTAAAATCAAACTGTGATATCAGGTGGTCGCAAAAAGGTGAGCTATCCAGTGGAAGGGAATTGGCTATTTGATCGTTATTGAACAATATCAGATAATCGATATAACTGTAGCTTAAGTTTAATCCGACACTGTGAGCACATTTGGTGCCCATGAGGATGCCTACCTCCTCCGAAAATGTCCTCCCCCCTTCTTTTACATAGATGATATCAATGAGGAAGTTCAGCATTTCACACATTGTTTTCTCAGTTATCTTCAGATGGCCTTTTTGGGGTAGACATTTAACTGTCTCTATGGTCACCACGATTTGTTACAAAAGCCCCTGGATGAAAGATTGAGGTTTTCCCATAAGTTTGCCCTGTTGGATGGTGATGTCCAATTTGCAAAATGAAATGTTTTGTCAGAATTGAAACTGGTTCTTTTCTGAGATTGTCAACGGTCAAGCAAATCCTGGTTTTGAGAATACTTTGTGTGCCTTTAAATAACTTTTTTCCTTGTTTGTATTAAAGATTATGATAATTTTTTCAGACAGGGATTTGGTGGTACTTTTGCTGGACCTAGCAATATTATTTCTTTTTGTACGCATTTTATAGAGCTTTGGAATCCAGGACAAACGAAGAATGAACAAAGTTGATAGATTTCTTCCTACGTGAACATTCTACCTTAAAAGGTTGATTTTATATATGTCATTTATGCCAAGTTCTCTGGTTAAACAGGTGATGCTTACATGCATTGGCTATGTAATGTGTGGCCTTGTCACTGTACAGAACGCAGAGAGAACTGTACAAGACCATTGGATCAACAGTCCAATACAACACGTCAAAGTTGAGAAAAGAAATATGCCACTTTAGGTGAAGGATCTCGGCAAGTGTATTTTATGTGCATCAGTGATTAATACTGCAAAACTGTATCTGTGTCTGCAACATGTCGATTCAATATATTCTAGATTAGGAATACATTGATATTTCCACAACAACTATACTGTCAGTCATGCTATGCGCACTTGAGGGCGTATCAGTGTATTGCATTTAATAAGGAACTAAGTTGATTTTGTCCTTGTGCCGCACAAACATATCAATCACAGCTAACTAAGCTAATCTAAAGTTGAGATAGTGACGTTAATGGGTGCACTGATGTGCGAACACAAGCTAACTGTAAATAATTACAACAAAGGATTGTACTTGGATACGTAACTCATATACAATTTCCATCTTTTGTTATCTTATTAATGTTGTTGTCCTTACATGTACATATGTATGTGCTCTCTGACTCATGGTATTCATTCACCTGATGAAGGAGTAAGCATATGCACCGACGTCGTTGACATCCATATATTCTCTTCCTTATGGTCTCTTGCATTGACGTTATATATTTTATGATTAATGAAATGGTTTTGGTTTGCTTTCGTGTAACTCGAGTCGGACCGATTACCGTCGAGCCATCAGTCTGGCTTCATTACTTCTTTATGCACACAATCGATTTCTAACAGACTTACAATAACTCAATATTTACTGGAGCACCAACCACTGGATGTGCACGGATATGTTGAACGTCATCAGTTATATTGCCCAATGTGGTATCAATGGTAGGAGGCAACGTGTCCAGAAGCATCACATTTGCTGTTCAAAGCAGGCACGTATTGATCAGTGCTCTGTCATGATTTCGTCAAAGGTGAAAATGTATCAACACAAGGCTCATTTTTCTGATGTCCGTACATAAATGCCTAACTTATGAACACAGTGTACAAGCATTTTCTATATCTATCTTGTGAAATATAACTGATTTGAAAGAACTGCAGCTCCACGTCATTTTCTTTTATGTTCTGTTATGTTAACACTCATATCTGGCTTCTGAACCACAGTACAGTTATCCTGCAGTAACAATGAAGAGGTAATTTTCCTCTAATGAGCCAAGCACATATCATATATTTTATTCCAAGAAAGTTAAAAGCATTAGTATTCCTGAAGCGTGTCTCAACGTTTGTCTCGCAAGCATAAGAATTGTTCTTTATCAACAGATTACATCAAATGACAGTTACATCAGGATTATTTCCCATGTTTTGTTAAAGTTTTCAGAATTTCTGTCCTGAACCATTGCCGAATAGACAAGGAAAGTTAAAGTTTCTGATAAAAAATGGGCAGTCATTACATTATTGGCATTCGAAAATACGACCTGCATGGGGGATGAATGCAAACCTGCACAGCATTCTGCGGCACCAAACTCGTTGTCCCATCTTGACATACTGGCTATTTCAACAGTAACTTGTATAATACGGAAATGACTTTTTCTTTGTGTGAGGTCATTGGAGTATGAACCTTCATTGAGTGAAGGACAAAGTACCAATAAGGTCATATACCGAACAAAAGTTCCTGTTACATTGAAAAAGATTTAATGCAAAGTTATGGGGTTTTTTCAAATCTGAAACAATTTCGGTTTGCAACAGATAAAAGACTCTTGTAAGTGTTCAAATGGTTTAATTTGCCATACTGACTTCTGAAAATGCGTGATTTCAAAAAAATACATGAACATGCCAAAATGTCAATTTACAAATCAATAGCGTGTGTGGCCACCTCTGGTTGCAGTGTTAGCAACACATCTTCGTCTCATGGAATGGACCAGGCGTCGCGCAAAGTACTGTGGGATATGTGTCCATATCTGCTGGAGCATGTTTCGAAATTCATGGAGTGTCTGTGGAACACGTGGTTGACGTCGGAGGCGAGAATCCATCTCATCCCACATGTGCTCGATTGGTGAGCGATCAGAGGGGCTAGCCGGCCAGGGGTTGACATTGATGTTGTTTTGTTGGAGAATCCTGAACAATTCGAGCAATATGAGGCCGGGCGTTGTCATGTTGAAAGGTAATGCCTGAGCCATGACGACGTAAAATTGGAAGAACAACGTGGCCAATGATCTCGTCGCGGTAACGCTGTCCATTGAGATTTCCCTCTACAACTATCAAACTGTAATCCCACCCCATACCATGACGCTGCCGCCCACGAACCGATCTTCCTCCCTGACACAATGATTGACGTAACGTTCACCTCGACGTCGGTACACTCGAATCCGTGAATCGCTGTAGCTGAGGTGAAAACGAGACCTGTCAGTGAATAGAACTTGTCCCCACCGCATGGCCGTCCAGCGTAGACGCTGTCTGCACCACTGTAGACGTGCTTGACGGTGGTTTCCTGTCAAAATGGGACGTCTGGCGACAATCCCTGCACATCTGAGGCGGCGACGTACGGTTTGTGAAGGTATTCTTCGAAGGCCAGGGATGCTTCTTGCAGTCACTGTTGCTGGCTGGAATCGATTTCGTAGGTGTGTTGTTCGAATCCAGTTGTCTTGTCGATTATTGGTTACGCCTTGCCTGCCACTCCGAGGATGGTCTCTGACTGCATTCGTCTGTTGCCAAAGTTGCCATAAACACCAAATGGTGTTTCTGTGGACGTTGAATTGTCTTGCAACATCACGTTGACTCGATCCTGCTTTAAGCATACCAATGGCTCGCAGACGCTCATTTTCGGACAGGCGTGGCATTTCGTAATGTTGAATAATTGTATAATTTTGTTGTTTTTCTGAGTGGTTGTTGTCAGCACGATGCTAAACGATGCATACAGAATCCTGTTAATGCACATGTTCTTATATCCATTCTTGGGCAGTGAAATGCATGGATGGGGCTTGCATAAAAGTCAACTTATGAATGGCATGTATGCTTTTTTGTAGCAGTGCGTTTGGGTGACTTGATTCCATACATGTACTACAATATTGAAAACCAAACTTTACTTGTTTGAAAACCACACTAAAATATTGGTCTCACAGGAACTTTTGTTTTTGTGTATATAATATAGACATAGAAGGCTAAATTTACATGATTAGATGAAATAAACGTTATTTTGTTCATGACTATATCATATTCTCATTTTCAGGAATCTTTGTGGGTCGTACACCAGCATGAGTCGTATAGACGATGCTTCAGTTACTAGTTTGAATGTTATAATTATTAGCAGAACAATAATCGCACATCAGTACATGCACAGTTAATGGTCAACAAACTGTCAATACCAGTAAAACAATCTGGTGCTATGGCTCGTGACAGTTTGTAGTGCCATGTACATCCAACCTACGTTACGTCAAAAGGTTAACGCTGTTGTCTGAATGAGTACTCGCATACCCATTTGTCTCATGTCAAGGCTATAGATTGTGTGGCTAAATTGGGGAAATAGAACGTGCAGAACCCATACAACAGTTCACGATGTGGTCCCTCATAAATGCCGCCCCTTCTTGTCTGCAAATACGTGCACATGGATGTGGGTGTTTTAACAAAACGTAGGTTTCCCGCCCACGCCACTGTCACCAGGCGATCGCATATGCAGCAACGTATACGGACTTTTAAACGTTCATACTCTTTGTCATGCCAGGTGAATAACACGAACAATGTCCAGTGTATGCTGACAATAGTCATTCAGAGAAGGTCTTTCAACTCTCTGTCACATTGCTAGTCACGCGGAATAACTTTCCTGGTGCACAGACTCGCCGTCATGGAGAGGATCAGACTCGTTGTCGTGCTCTTTGTCTATGTGCTGCACTTTACATCAGATAGGTGGTTATCTTATAACTTAGAAGGAAAGTCCTTTGTATAAAGCGTATAATTAAAAATGGATTTCAATGAACTTACTGACATGTGATGAGCGATGCGGTTTCATTATTGCTTCACCTCCTGTAGAACATCTAATACATGCCTTTGTTTTATAAATGACATGATTATTATTTAGGTAGAAAACATGCTGCTACATCAGGACTTAAAGAGCTTAAGTTATACCCGTACAATAGACTCTAAATGTCTTTGTACTGGCTGTGAGATTGCCGATCGACCTTGTAAAAGTAAAGTATGTTTGGGCGTCATTTAACGTGTACACGTCTATACATGCCGCTTTAGCCCACAGTGAATATATGCCGTGTGTGTGTGTAGCAAAGACCCTTTCGGTTTTTGAACAACCTCGGATCTTATGCTGACAAACCGAACATCATGAGATGGAAGAATCTGGCATTAATTACCACGAGCATCGAAATAAGTGAGACCTAGGGCGGTGGGCAAAGTCTATGTTGTTGATGATGTCATTGCCGTGCTCCTGGTCCACATGCGGTAGAAGGCAACGCGAATACGTTCAATTTGTGTCAAAACAAGAAAAGTAATCGCGCTAGTGCGACCGTTTTGCACGTATATCTGATTATTACGCATCATCTCTGGTAAGTACAGAATGACGGACTTTCTGGTCAGTACACATAATACCTGGTCAGTACACACACAAACCCTTTCTGATCATTTAACATCTTATCTGATCAGTAAAAAAACACAACCTCCAGTCAGCACACAAGCACGTCCTCTCTAGTCAGTACACGATGATGCCATATCTAGTCATTACACATTACGCCCTCTCTGATCAGTACACGATTACGTCCTCTCTGGTAAGTAATAAAGGACGTCCTCTTTGGTCAAAATACACACGCGCCCTCTCTGGTCTGTAACAAAGGCACAATCACATTCTCTGTTGTCCGTATTCATGACGTCCGCTCTCATCAACACACAAACACGTCTTCTGAGGTCAGCACACAAAGATGTCATCTGTGGTCAGTAAACAAGCACCTCCTCTCTGGTCAACACACAAGGACAATATCTTAAGTCAGTAATGAAGGACGTCACCTTTGGTCAGTTAACAATCATACCCTTCCTGGTCAGTATACAAATTCGTCCTATCCAGTCAGTTCTCAACCACGTCCACTATGGTCAGTGCACAAGTACGTCCACTATCGTCAATAAACAAGCATATCCTCTTCAGTCAGCTATGCGGGACGTCCTCTCTGATCACGATGCAAGCACATTCTCTTTTTTTCCGTAATAATGACGTCATCACTAGTCAGTACACAAGTACGTCCTGTCTGTACACAGGGACGTCTCCATTGGTTAGCACACAAGCACGGTTACTTGTGGTGTCCCATTCATGAAAACATGTAATTCCCTTGTCACGTCACTGGATGAGGAGACCCTTTTACTTAACAAGAAATGACAAATATATTGCTCGTCCTGATATGGCTGTAATATTGCCAATGCGACGTAAAGCATAAACTCACTCACTCATTCCAAGATTCGCCAAATTCAAACATATCAATACCATATTGCTATCTATTACTTAAATCCATTATGTAAGTCCTTGTACATACATAGTACATCCCTAGCTGAAAGATAACGTGCGGGGTTCAAATTACAGTTAGGAAGTTGTATCAGAATTCGCCCTACTTTGAAAGCACGTGTCCATTATAGCATATTTAAGTTGGGAGGTCAAGTTCATTCTCATGGTCATACGTTCACTACCTATGTTCTGTTAAAAAAAGACACATTTTTTACTGGGTGTTGTTGAACTGGTAAGGCTTAACCTTCCCGTGTTAGTGTTAGTGTTAGTATGTGTTAGTGTTAGTGTGTCTGTGTGTTCGTGTCTGTGTGTGTGTGCGTGTGTCTACATTTACTAGCCCGGTCTTATATGTTCAGGCCACCGTTAAACATAGATACCTGATGAATTGTATGCCTGCAGTATGTGATGCAACACGATATACACGTACGTCTATATAAACATGAGGGCTGTGGTTAAACACACTATACACGTGGCCAACACATGCGCATATGATATAACATGGTATCTACAAAAGTATATAAAGCATATCATCAACACAGGTCCATATTGTATTGCACGTTAACATGTAACATTAGCTAAATGATAATAAAGATATAAAAAAAGGTCTATGATATACTCTGTGCCTATATGTACATGATGAAATGCAGTGTACACATGACATGATGCCCTGCACCAGTCCACATGCTTTGTCTGGTCAGTGTTCAACAGCTCCCACCAAGAAGTACTTCCATATTATTATCAACTGACATCTAATTCTCCTCTAACCTGCCGTGACTGGATGTGGGTCTCTTCTTGACGATATTGCTGAAATATTGCCGATGTGACTATAAACCTAAACTCACTCAATCACTCTTATGAACTGTCATCTGCAGTCAGTTTTACGCCACTTTTAGCAACATTCCAGCAATTCCAGAGCAGGGGATTGATGTGATTGCAACAGTAACTTGTGGGTCATCAGACACAAGTTGCCTCATGGATATATTCGACAACAAATAATGTACGGTAACACAGATGTGGATTTAATTTAATAAATCAATTCTTTTCTGGATACAAAAATAAGGCTTTCATTATTTTTTATCGGCGAGCGAGCAGCTTTTTTAACATATTTCATTAAACAGTACCTCAAAGAGACATCTTTAAATTTTCTTCAAGAAGCTTTTATCGCACTAAGTGAGAATCTGTACAGAAGTAAAATGCGTTGTGTGAAGATTCTTTCTCAGGTAACGGGAAATATTCAAAGTACAGGAAATACAAAGATTCAACCCACAGCCCTTGAAGTAAAATGTCCCGAGTCGGATAGTTCTGATATTTCACCTTGTCGCAGAAAAAAGGCATGAAGCTATTACATGTTATAAGTTTGATAAAAAACAGAGTAGAGAGGGAAAACAAGTGGCGCTACATATCGAGAAAGAAACATACTGTGCACAGTGCAGAAAACACGGCACGTCCTAACCATAACAGTGTTACAATTGTCCAGGGTGAATTGTGTGACAAATACGCCAGACGCCAGCAACTTACTACTAAAATGTAAATTAGTCATGCATATCTTAGTCTGTAATCACGAAATATACCAATAATCTCGTGGTACTTATATGTACGTCACTGAAGGTTAGCTATTGTACATTTTTCTAAACTGGTTAGCAATGTATGTGATGTAAGGATATCAAATACATGCCCAATAAAACAAGTTATGCTAGCGATTCATGTATAGACAACCCCGGTCAGACTCTGACATAAATAGTACAACACCGTTCCAGACACCCTTTATATATATTAGGCGAAATATATAAGTTGTAATGAATAGTAAATGTCCTCACTGATACGTCGTCATGGCTGACCGCACCTGATCATGACTGAGATGGCAGCTACCCTGCTACCACTGTCGTGATGTCAACCTCTCTGTGAGTGATATGCATTCCTAGTAATGTAATGTAGGGAGAAGAGATGTTGACACTCTACCTAACTGTCCTACATTGTATCCTCAGATTGATCAACACCGCAGATGTGTGACTCCTGGAGTTACATTCGTGAAAATGTATAAACACGCTCAATAGATGTGCAGTAAGCGTAATGGATTGCATATCACCAGTGTTTAATAAATCAAACTTATTCAGAAAGTTGTAATGTTGAATTAGACAATTACGTTTTCACTGACAGATTACATGGAGTAATGGCTGTCCCAGTGCATTGAGAAAGGATGTATATGATCGTATGATTACAGTGGACTCTCTAGATATTTAGTAAATGTCATGGGGTTTAATTTATCCTTGAATCAAGGATACATTACATGACATAATAAATGAGTGTCAGGCAGATTTTCGAAAATTAATGTTTAACAGATTGTAATATGTTTGTCTTCCGCTCCTTGTTTTCAGAATAACCAGACCCGTGAAGATTCCGGGGTAGAATAGGTCTTCAGCAACCCATGCTTGCCGTAAAAGGTGACTATGCTTGTCGTAAAAGGCGACTAACGGGATAGGGTGGTCAGGCTCGCTGACTTGGTTGATGCATGTCATCGATCCCGATTGCGTGGATCGATGCGCATGATTTTAATCACAGGATTGTCTGGTCCAGACTCAATTATTTACAGACCGCCGTCATATAGCTGGATTATTGCTGAGTACGGCGTTAAACAACAAACAAACCAATCAAGCAGAATAACACACCTGGAACATTGGTGTTTATAGATTTTCGTTAAGGAAGAAGCAAGCTTAGCTATATTTGGTATGAATTACTGACGAATACTGCACGTGTAAAACTGTTTCTAATTCTACAAGTAAAACAATTTCGGAAATAAATAACGTCAACAACAGAGAATTATGATAGGTCCATTATCCTCTGAAACAGTTTCCATTGGGTTTACGCCCCAAACCAGCCGGTATATAAACAATAGCAGATAGAGTAATGCTATTTGGTGAGGCTATTTTTTATTTTTCATAATGTTTTGTCTGTTTCGAAAAGCTGCACTCTGCAACATTCCAGCTCTATGATGACGGCCTGTAAATAATCGAGCCAGGACCACAAACCAGTTATTTATCGATATTGTGAACAACAATCCACGCCGTCGGGATACGATTAAATGTAATTAACCAAATCACCGAGCCTGACCTCTCAATCCATTCAGACTCCTCTTACGACCAGCATGGATTGATGGGCACTTTTTAAAACCTGGTGTCCCCTTGGATGTGTTTATAAATTAGATTGTTCAAGAAAGTATAAATTGTGGACTAAGAAAAGTTTTGTTACAGATGGAATAGATATCATCCTGCTCTGGTTTGCATACTACCGTAAACTACGTATATAACGAACACGCACATAAAGAACTGACCGATATAACGAACTTATCTTTAGTCCCGGCCATTTGTTGTATGTATGC